>NC_044031.1:24071595-24797540 GCF_901765095.1 Microcaecilia unicolor | reverse complement strand
ACTAGAAAAAGGTCCTTTTCATTTGCTGGGCCTTCTGAATGGAATCGACTGCCAGCTGGACTGAAGCACGGGACTCATTTGCTGACATTTAAATGTAATTTGAAGAGGCGCTGATGTGTTTGGCCTTCTCTGGTTCTGCTAGTTAAGTGTAAGGCTAACACTTTCAACCTTTTGGCTTTTGCCTATGAACTTTGATGTCGGTCAGTTTAGGTTTTGTTTAGTCAGGGGCGTAATAAAAAATATATGGGTTTAGTCAGGGGTGTAGCCAGGCTTTGGCAGGAGGGGGGTCCAGAACCCGAGGTGGAGGGGCACAGTTTAGCCCACCTCCCCCAGCCGCCGCCCCCGCCACTCTTGACCCCCCTGCCGCCGCCGCCCTCCCGCCACCACTCTCGACCCCCCCCACCGCTGACCCTCCCCCCACCACTTTTGATCCCCCTCCTGCCACCGCTGCCTGGTACCTTTGCTGGCAGGGGTCCCCAACCCCCGCCAGGAGAAGTCTTCTTCAGCGCAGGTCTCCGCCGCCTTCACTGATCTGTTTCTGTGAGTCCTGACTCCTGACGTCCTGCGCACGCAGGACATCAGGAGTCAGGACTCACAGAAACAGATCAGCGAAGGCGCCAGACACCGGCGCTGAAGAAGACTTCAGCTGGGGGGTACCAGGCATTGGCAGGGGGTTTTTCAGTCGATGATGACTTTTTTGCGTGCAACCAATTTTCTTGAGTTGTTGCCGCAACAGTTGAGACTTACCCCCCTTTTCAATATAGACACCACAGTACTGCCAGTTTTGGTTTTTGAGTCATCATTATTAGTGAGCAGTAATGTTGATCTGTGTGGGATATATAAAGGTGCATACAAAAACTTAAATTGGAGCTCTCAATGTGTAGACCACAACGTGTATGTGTTGTGTTGGCATTGAGAAAGCTAGCTTTCACCTGAGCAGTGGCGTAACCAAGGGTGGGCTTGGGTTGGCCCAGGCCCACCCACTTTGGGCTCAGGCCCACCCAGTAGCAGCACACCTATGATGTGGCTGACAGAGATCCCCAAGCCCCACCAGCCGAAAATTCCCAACAACTGTACCTCCTGCATACCTTGTAAATAGCAGATCTTTGTCTGCAGCAAGCAGCGACTGATACATACTGCTTGCACTGGCCCCACAGCCTTCCCTCTGACGTATTCCCGCCTATGCGGAAACAGGAAGTTGCATCAGAGGGAAAGCTGTGGGGTCAACATGAGCAGTGTGTATTAGTTGCTGCTTGCTGCCGGTGAAAATCTGCTATTTATGCAAGGGTGGGGGGATGTTTGAGAGACCATATGGCATGCAGGCGAGAGAGGGAGAGACCAAATCACTTGTGGGACAAGGCGGAGTTCTTCTGCCCACCCATCTTGGGCCCAGGCCCACCCAAAATTGGGTGTCTGGCTACGCCCCTGCACCTGAGTCTTCCAAACCAAGAATGACAATTCCATGGACCACTTCTCAGTTGCCCATGATAATACTTTGTGGGGATTGAGAATTGGACGTCTAAATGCAAAGGTCCACCAAGGTGGCCCTCACTTCTAAGGTCAGAAAGGATCTTGAAAGAGTTGCAACATAATGTTGCAGCTATACATAGGCAAATTGGTCAGCAAGGGGAAGTCCATGGTCTGCTCGCAAGTCGGCAAAAGGCCTGAGGGTTCTTTCCTCAGAACATGAAAGAGGTATATTATGCCCTCCTGTGACAGGTGGTGGGATGAAAACCGTAATGGAATTCAAAAATGCCTGGGATAAACACACAGTAATCCAAAGGATCCAAGAATCATGACGGAGATTAGGTGGCAACACCGGTAATTGGGAAGCAAAGCCAGTGCTGGGCAGACTTCTACAGTCTGTGCCCTGATCGCGGCTGAATAGGTTTGGATGGGTTAGAGTGGAGCTTCTCAGGGACTTCGATAACAACTTCTGGAGTTTTAGAACAAGGATCATGCCAGGCAGACTTCAATCTATGCCCTGAAAATGGCAAGGACAAATCAAGTCAAACAATGAAGTAATGAAATAACACAGTCCGCTGTGCAAAAAATGTATATGTAAAAAAAAACGTTTCTCTCTGTTATTATTGTTTTCTCTCTCTCTCTCTCTCTCTCTCTCTCTATATATATATATATATTTAAAATTTCTATATCCACGTTTAACATCTTTGTGAAGCTTTTATTGTTATACTTGGGTTACTTACTATAAGGTTAGTTTATTGAGTCTATGTAAAATCACATTTTGGATAGTTTTCATTCTATTGGTCATCTTCATTCATATCTAGTATACAGTTTATAAAACACACAAAAAGTTATGTACAACTTATGATTACTTAAAATTCAGAAAGTCCTTAAAGACTCACCTATTTGGAAGGGCATATCCGAATGACCCAACTTAAATGACTCAACCCTGCAACACTTCACTATTAAAGATCGTATTGGACATTAATGAACTCTTTTACCTCAACCCAACTTGATTGAATCTTATCTTCCCTATCCCAATACAACATTTTGTACCTATTCTGTACCGGATTTGGCGAATGCCTTCATGGTATTATGTAAGCCACATTGAGCCTGCAAATATGTGGGAAAATGTGGGATACAAATGTAACAAAAAAAAAAAAAAAAATATATATATACAGTATACACACACACACATCTTTTTAAAATTATGTACATTATGTTTTTTTTTTATATTTATATAAGTTTTTATGGTTTTTAATTTTTATTTGTACAGACAGTAGGTTTGTTTGTTGAATTTTTTGCCTTTGTGTTTTTAAAATATTTTATATGTTTAAACATTTATCTATCTACATTTTATAGAGTCCTGAGGCAGGCTCTCTGGCTGAAACACGGTTCTGTGTCCAGTCGATATTTAATCAAATAAACTGTTTGCAACCTCTACTGTCCTCTTGGTGTGTTTGACTTGTTTGAGTATGTAGTGGTCTTGGTTCCTCCACTTTGGTGGTTGTTCTTCACAAGGACAAATCAAGATCAGGTATACATATGAAGTATCACATCATACCTTACGTAATAATTTTTTTTTGCAATAAATGTTTATGAATTTTTGAGAAGGAAACAACAAAACAGAGACATAGAGAGAGCAAGTATACATAACCTATCGTTACACATCAATTTCCCCTATTTGCCTATAGCAATTTACATTCTTCAATTACTCCCTCATTACCCCCTCCCCCTTCCAACCTCCCCTCCTTGCCCCCCCCCAATCCCCTTCTTCTAAACATTTCCCAGCAACTGATCCAGATGAACCCATTCAACCACCTTAGGGTCAAAGTTCCCCAACCGGCGAACTCCCGCAACACTCGAACCTTCAACAGCCAAGTGTAAACAAAAGGCCCATTAAACTGGTTCCAGTAGGCTGCAAGCAGCAAAACACATTTGCTTAAGTCTTTTTTGCCATTTCAGGCCTCTACGGTTTCCCCCATCCTAGGAGACACCATTTAGGATCAGAGGGACACTCGATCTCTAGGGTGGTTGCTATCAAGCAGGTTACCCCAGTCCAATACTCCTGTATTCGGCAACAAATCCACCATATATGAAAGTAGGTGCCAACTTCTTCACCACATCTGTAACAGAGATCCATGGTCCCTGGAAACATTTGCTTAATCGCTCTGGTGTGTAGTACCAAAGCATTAATACTTTAAATGCATTTTCTTTGATTAAGACACATATAGAAGATTTTTTTCATTTCCAAGCAGAGAGCTTTCCATTCTTGAACACTCATTTCACACCCTAAATCAGCTTCCCATGCCCTCATATATGAAAACTTAATAAACCTGCCCCCCTAATTAGACAATAAATAAGTAATAACTTGTCTAGTTTTCCCCACAAAGACCCATATATTCTCCAAATGCTCACTCTCATCTGGATCCTTTCTCGTCCATCCCCTATGTGGTATGCAATGTTTGCACTTGCAAGTATGGGAAATGATCTGACGAAGTCAGGCCATATTCCTCCTGCAAATCTTCGAATTTCAACATTACTCCCCCATCTAAAAGGTCCCTGAACCGAATCAGTCCCTTGCACGCCCAAGTGATGTATGCCCCCCATCCAAGCCCTGCCTGAAAGCTTGGTTCCTGTGAGATGTGTGCAAATGAGGAAGGCAACCTAGAACCCCTCAGCTAGATTTTCAGCCTGCTCCATAGTGTTAACAAGTGAGATATGCACGGTTTGTAGTCAGCTGCTTATAATCACAATGTGAGAGTGAGGCCCAGAGTGTCGCATCAAGAGATATGCTACACACAAAACTCTGCTCAAGAGTTTTAACAGAGGACGGGTAGCCCTGCTTCCAAGTGGAGATGAACTTTAATTGAGCCGCCCAATAATACCACTCCAAGTTGGGCACCCCTCTCCCTCCCAGTTCCGCCGAGCCCCACATCACCCTCTTCGCCAACCTCGGGGATCGTTGACCCCATATAAAGTGCGAGATCTCTGATTGAAGGCTTTCTAGTTCTACCCTGGGGACCAGCAACGGCAGGGACTGAAACAAAAATAGCACCCTGGGCAAAAGGTTCATCTTACTGCTGCTATCCTGCCCCACCAAGAAATCCATCCTTCCCGCCACCCTCTCATCTCTCTCCGAAGCTGTTGAATCAGAGGGGTGTAATTCAGAGCATATATTTTGATGGATCTTTGGGTATTTGGATCCCCAAGTACCTGAAACTCTTGTCAGCCTTACGAAAGGAAAAAGACCCCAGCAGTCTTTCCCCTTCTGCAGCTGTTATTGGGATTCCCATAAATTCTGATTTAACATAACTTATTTTGAATCCTGAGAGTAGCCCAAATTCGTTAAGTTCTCGTATTATAATAGGTAAAGTCAACTGTGGTGCATTGACATAAAATAGGATGTCATCTGTGAATAGGGAAATTTTATGTTCCCTTCCTCCCAACCTAATCCCCCTAACATCTCCCAAAGCCTGTATTTTACTGGCAAATGGTTCAATAGATAAAGCTAATAATATGGGGGAGAGTGGGCACCCTTGTCTCGTTCTCCTACTAATCAAGAAAGGTGAGGAATAACCTCCAATTATTTTCAAATGCGCCACTGGAGCTGCATAAAGACTCCGTAGCCAGCCAATAAATTTGGGTCCAAAATAAATCCCATATACCCTAGAACTTCCCATAGGTATACCCACTCAACCCTATCAAACGCCTTTTCAGCGTCTGTTGTCAACAGGGCCAACAATTCTGCTCGCTCACCTCGCCCCCCAAAGGATGTGTAGGGTCCTCCGGATGTTATCCGCCACCTGTCTCCGGGAAATAAACCCTGATTGATCTTCATGGATCGCCCGCAGTAATACCCTGCTTAGGCGATCTGCCATTACTTTTGCTAAAATGTTTATATCCACATTTAGCAGAGATATAGGTCTGTAGGAACCGCAGTTCATGGGATCCTTCCCCAGCTTCAAGATCACCGAGATCCCCGCCTCATGCATGCTTAGGGGGAATGTACCCCCAGAGAGATAAGCATTCCCCACCCTTACCAACAATGGAGTCAATTCATCCGCAAACAGCTTGTAATACTTTGCAGTGTAACCATCTAGGCCTGGAGCTTTGCTTCCCTTTGGGAAGCTTGCCAGGTGCCCTTGACCTGGATTGGCCGCTGTTGTGGACAGGATGCTGGGCTCGATGGACACTTGGTCTTTTCCCAGTGTGGCATTACTTATGTACTTAAGGCCCTTTATCACTATCTGTATCTGATCCCCCCTAATCGGTCTGTCCATTTCCTCCCTGTCTGCTTGGGATATCTGCTGTCCTCCCATCCCCTTCTGTACCTTATCGTTGTGCCTTGGTGGTCTAGTGGCCTCTTTGAGGCAGGAAAGAGCCCTCTCTTTCCTGCCCTGCCGCAGACCTCTCGCTCCCGGCGCCGCTTCAAAATGGTTGTTGAGAGTTCAAGCGGCGGCATCGTGAGACTTTCGCAGAAGTCTTGCGAGGTCACCGCCTGAACTCTCAGCAACCAGAGGTCTGCGCCAGTGCCGGGCAGGAAAAAGAGGGCTTTTTCCTGCCCCGAAGAGGTCACTAGACCATCAAGCACGATAAGGTACGGGATGGGATGTGGATGGAGCGAGCTCTAAAAAAAGGTGGGTGGAGGGAGGCTGGAAAAAAGATTGAGGAGTCATAGATGGGGGGAGAGGGAATCTGGCTTTCTTGGGGGGAGTCAAGGAGAAACTGCAATGTAGGGGAGGGGTGGGGAGTGGCGGATGTCCTCTTTTATATCACAGCAAATATGGTAACCCTGAGAGGATAGACCCCTGGTGGAAGGTCACTGGATGGGGAGCAAGCCCAGCCTTAGGGACGGGTTAGGAAATAAAAGGGGTCTTTTACTAGAGATTAGCTCGAGTTATCTGCAGCAGGGCCCACTGGAATATGGGACCCTGTTGCAGAATACGAGCTAACCTTTAGTAAAAGACCCTCAAACTGCAGCAAGATGGTGCAGCTAAGGGGATGAGTGACATGTTGGGAGGAGTTAGAGCAGTGGTGTGCTGGAGCAGGCTCGCACCGGCTTGCAAGAGCCGGTTGTTAAATTTTTAAAGCTCTTGCCAGCTGGTTGTTCTGGCAGGCGAGCTGGCTCCTAGGGGCAGTGCAACCTGGCGGTAAGTGAGGTAAGCATGGCAGGAGGGCGCCACAAGCCATGCTTACCTCACTTCCCGCCGCTCTGGGGGGTTTAAATCTTTGATTTACCTCCATCGCAGCAGCCGCAGTGAAAGCCTGTCTCTAGTCTTCCCTTTGTTCCCGTCAGTGTCCTGCCTTCTTCTGACGTCATTTCCTCTTTCCGCAAGGGTGGGACACTGACAGGAAACGAAGGGAACGCTAGAGACAGGCTTTCACTGCAGCTGCTGCGACGGAGGTAAATCAAAGATTTACCCCCCCCAGGGCGGCAGGAGCAAAAAGAGGGATGTTGGGGGGAGAAGAGGGCAGGCAGGTGGACATGGGAGAGGGAGGGCAGAGGAGAGAGGTGCATTGAAGCCATCAATGGATATGGATGGGAAGGCAGGGCCCAGGGAGAGAGGAGAAATTGCTGGACATGGAGGGGAGGGCAGGTGAGAGAGGAGAGTTGCTGGATATGGATGGATGGAGGAGGGCAGGGGAGAGAGGAGAATTGCTCGATATGGATGGATAGATGGATGGAGGGCAGGGGAGAGGACAGTTGCTGGACATGGGTGGATAGAGGGGAGGGCAGGGGAGAGAGGAGGGTTGCTGGACATGGATGGATGGAGGGGAGGGCAGGGGAGAGAGGAGAGTTTCAGGACATGGGTGGAGGGGAGGGCAGGAGAAATTCTGGACATGGATGGAGGGGAGGGAAGACAGGAAGGAGATGCACATGGATGGGGGAAGGGAGAGAGAAGAAATGCTGGGCATGGATGGAGGGGAAGGAAGAGAGAGGAAGTGAGATGAACATGAATAGAGGGGAGAAAGGAGAAATGCTGGACATGGATAGAGGAGAGAGAAGGGAGAGAGAAGAAATGCTGGACATGGAGGGAAGAGAGAGGAAGGAGATGAGCTGAGGAAAAGGATGAGAGGAGAAAAACTGCACATGGATGGAGAAAATAGGAAGAAACTGGATCCACTGGACAGTCAAGTCTGCGGAGGACCAGAAATGAAGAAGAAAGGAGGAAAGAAAAGAAATACATGGAAAGGAAGCCCTGGAAACGGAGTCAAGGGAAGAGATAGAGAGCAGCAGAATCAGATACTGGGCCAGCATGATGAGAAAAACAAAGTCACCAGACAACAAAGGTAGAAAAAATTATTTTTATTTTAGTGTTTGGAATATGTCCACTTTGAGAATTTACATCTGCTATCATATTTTGCAGTGTATAGCAACGTGTTTCTTTCTGTTTTTTTTCTGGTATTGTGCTGCATGCAGAGTCTAACTTCTTAGGATTTCAGGTTAATTTTTGAAGAATTTGAATAGGGGCTATCTCTGTTCTGCATGTATGACTGCAAGGCCAAGTGTCTGAATAGGGATCTGTTAGGTTCTGAGATTTTGATAACACATTGTTTTTCAGAGTTGGCAAGACTGTCTGTTCTCCTAATTCCTGGTCTGTATGCTAATTTGGTTTGTATCATTTTGGGTATACTGCAGAGATTTTCTTTTTTCCTGGTAAAGGGCTTCTAAAACAGACATCACGTTATGAGAATCAGGTTCTCAACGTTAAAAGTTTATATTTACTTATTTATGGCATTTTATCCCATATTAAACATGAATTAGATTGGAACCTGGGAGCATTTAATTTTTATTTCCCTGGAGAGAGTAATGCATTGCCGCCCCCCCCCCCCCCCCAGGCTCTCTCCCCGGCTATAGCCAGCTCTGCAATTTGGGTGGGGGGCGCAGAGGTGGACCGGGGAGAGAGCCTGTTGTTAAATATTTACCAGCACACCACTAAGTTAGAGGGTGATAAAAGGATTACCACGTGCTTGCAAGTGGTCTTTTGGTGGCCCAAGATTCCCCTGCCATTAGATCAGTGGAGAGAGAAAAGGGAGTCCCTGGTTAAGAACTGGAAACCAGGGGATACTCAATGAAATTGCACGGAAATACTTTAGGAAATATCTTTTCACTCAAAGCATAGTTAAGCTCTGGAACTCGTTGCTGGAGGAAAAGTCCATAGTCTGTTACTGAGATGGACATGGGGAAGACACTGCTTGTCCTGGGATTGATAGTATGGAAAGGTGCTACTATTTGGGTTTCTGCCATATATTTGACTTGGATTGGCCACTGCTGGAAGCAAGATACTGGGCCACATGGGCCACTGGTCTGACCCAATATGGCTATTATTATGTTCCCTGCCTGTTGAGGCCACTTTTTGAGTGGTTGTAAAATGGCTGCATTTTCATTTTTCCCGTTAATGGCCAGGTGCTAATTTCCAAATTACCAGCACCTCTTGAGAAGGCAGAAAGGGCTCTTATGCTAACCATATGCTAATCAGGCAGAAACGCAGCTGCACTAACCAAACAGCGAGAATGCCTGTTCTCGACCCCCAAACACGCCCCAGAGGAAACATGTGCAGATGCCTGAATTATCGCTGGGCACCTGAGCGCGCCTCGCGATGGTCATGTTAGTGCTTACCGCTACTTAGTAAAAGGTCCCCATAGGATGAAAAAAGAGAAAGAGAGGTGGCTACGTGTGAATGAATCTGTATTAACAGCTCTATTCTTTTAAATTAATATGGAGTTCCTTTTCTAATACTTGTGTTTTATTGTTATTATTATTGTACCCTGCTGTGAACTGAAAAAGCCAAGTGGTATATCAAATCACCGTAAACATAAAACTTTCATGCAATATCCTATATAATAATTCTCCACCTTCAACATTCTGAGGCTGCCTGGAACCGTGGATCATGTTGGAGTAGAAAATAGTGATGTCACACAACCCACACCAGATTGGCCAGTATAAGGGAGAGGGGCGGAGCCACGATACAGGGAGCAGCGAATCAGCACAACACGGGGAATGCACAGCAGCAGGAACAGAAGCCTCTCTCACACAGTCACTCTCACATACACTCTCTCAAACATACACACTCAGAGGAAAACCTTGCTAGTGCCTGTTTCCTTTCAAACAGAAACGGGCCTTTTTTACTAGTAATACATAAAACCAAGAGACAAAAATAATCCATAGACAATATAAAATGCAGGCCTCAGACCACAGTTTCTTATGGCCAGATGCGAAGTATCAAAGCCCCATAAAAGCTAATGTAAAAAAGAAAGTTTTTAAACTCTTTTTAAAATGGTCACTCACATTCTTTATTTTAATTTGCCCAGTCAGAGATCTTATATTTGTACCAGTTGCCTTTTGCAGCTTTTCCATTGATATTTTTGCTCTTTTAATTTTTGGTAGGCCCTTGAGTAGGACAGGACTTAAGATTTTGGTACCTATAGGCAGGAGCAGAGGATGAAGCACGGATCCACCCTTGTATACGGTAACAGCAGTATTCAGTCCCAACATGAAGGAGGTGGTTTTGGCCTCCGAAAGCTACCATTTTTTTCTTTATTAATCTTTTTCGTGGACTGACATGGTTACCACACTACTGGTACTTCATCCTAAATTCTAAATAAAATTCAGGGTTTTTTTTTCTTAGTCTGTGATGTCTGGCAACTTAATTTTTCTTCTTTTAACTCTCTTTCCAAGGGTCTCCTGTCCATTTGTCATTTTTCTCTCCTTCTTTACCTCCTCCACTACATCCAGCTCCAACATTAAGCTGCTCCTTTCAGCTTTCTTTCATCTTTATCTTATTTTTTTCCACTCAGATTTCATTCATTCTTATTATCTTGTGTTCACTTTCCTTCTTTTTACTGCTTCTGCCTACAGCTTTCCATTCCTTTCCCTTACCCCAACTCTCCCATTCCTCTTATATTCCAGAATCGCCCCTCCCTCTCTCTCTCCCCCCCCCCCACACCATCTAGCATTGCTCTGTTTCTACTCTGTACCCCCTCTCCTCCTATGCAGACTTCACCTTGTCTCTTTCCTCCCTCCACCCAGCACTACCGCTCTCTCCCCCACCCATCCTATGAATTATTGCCCTGTTTTGTCTGTCTCTCACCCATTCCCACATTGCCATCTCTCCCCTCCCATCCAGCATTGTCTTTCTCTCTCCCCCCCTTCAAGTATTGTCCCTGTTCCCCCTTCTCCCCCATACCATCTGGTATTGCTGTTTTTCCCTCCTCCCCTCATCCAGTATTGCTCTTCTTTCTCCCTTACCCCAAATGCTGCCATGCGGCTCCCCCCCCCACAATTGCTGATCGCCGCTGCTGAAATCCATCGGCTGGTGGGGATCCCAGGCCCCGTCAGCAGAAGACGTCTTCTTCCTTCAGCGCTGACTACCTGCCCCTGCGGCTGCTTTTCCTCTCAAGGCATGATGGGTTTCAAAGCCAAGCATGCGCGCCTGAGAAGAAAAGCAGCCGCTCAGCAATGGACAGAAGAGCAGTGCTGGAGGAAGCTCTGGGTCCTCCCCAGCCTCCAAGGGGGGGGGCCTAGCGCTGGGAATTTCTCTCTCCTGCTCCTGTCGGGACACGATCACTCGGGTCCCCTTAGGAGCAGGAGAGCGAGACCCCAGTGCAGGGTCCCCCCTTGGAGGCCCGGGAATTTTACCCCCCCCCCCCCCCCTCAGCAGCCCTGTCTGGGATCACGGCTCTCTGAATGCTACAGCTGCCTGTACTAGCCCCCCCACCCCACCATATCTTCTTCTTTATAGGATGCAAGACTAGCAGAGGATGCAGCAGTGGGCAGTGAGCCATGGTGCTTATGATTTTGGGGGTGTCATGGCACTTGTGGCTCCCCATGGTCCGATGCCTGTGGTTTTAAAATTAATTTATCTATGTTTTTTTCTTCGCTGCAGTGGGTTCATGAATAGCTTTGCTGTGGCATATTGTTTTATCAGGGGTATTATCTTTTTTCTCCGAGGACAAGCAGGCTGCTTGTTCTCACTGATGGGTTGACGTCCACGGCAGCTCCCTCCATCGGAATCTTCACTAGCAAAGGCCTTTGCTAGTCCTCGCGCGCCCATGCGCGGCTGTCTTCCCGCCCGAAACCGGCTCGAGCCGGCCAGTCTTCTTTTGTCCGCGCTCGGTATGGTCGTGTTGCGCCGTTCGTGCCCCGGAGAGTCGACCTCGCGCGTCCTTTTCGACATGTTTTTTTCCTCGTTTCTTCGTGAAAGAATCGGGAAGTGCTTCGGAAGTGCTCCGGAAGACCCTTTCGGGTTTTCTGCCCTTCCCGTAGTTTCAAAGTTTTTGCCCCGTAAGTTTTCTTTCGTCGTCGGGGTAGGCCTCATTTTGGCCTCGGTCGAGATTTTTCTCCCTTCAAGTTTTGGTGCGCTTTTTCGCCATTTCGGCTTTTGATTTCGCCGGCGTGATTTTTCTGCCCATGACATCGAAGCCTGCCAGCGGCTTCAAGAAGTGCACCCAGTGCGCCCGGGTAATCTCGCTCACTGATAGGCACTCGTCGTGTCTTCAGTGTCTGGGGGCCGAGCACCGTCCTCAGAACTGTAGTCTGTGTTCCCTGTTACAAAGGCGGGACTCAGGTAGCGAGATTGGCCAGTGGAACGTTTTGTTCTCGGGCTCTTCGTCGGCATCGGCACCGGGGGCATCGAGTGCATCGACGTTGTCAGCGTCCAGACCTTCTTCCTCGGCTGCTAGTGTATCGGGTGCATCGAGGCATCGAGTCTCTGCATCGGCGCTGAGGCATCGGGCGACTGCATCGACGTCGGTGGTACCGGGACATCGTCTGCTGATGTCGTCGGACGGTGGTGCATCGTCTGGAGTGCAGGTGAGGGCTGTCCATTCCCCTGCTGGTGGCGGTGAGCCTTCGGGTGGGTCTCCCCCTACCCTGAGGGCTCCTGCGGTACAGCCCCCCCGAGACCGACCTCCTTCGGCCTCGGCCCCGAGGAAGCGACGGCTGGATTCTACATCCTCCTCGTCGGTGCCGGGGAGCTCCGGTGACATGCTTCGGAAGAAGTCGAAGAAGCATCGACACCGGTCTCCTCCTCGCGTCGGCACCGAGAGCTCTGGGTCGCCGAGGGAGTCGGCACCCAGCAGGCATCGGCACCGAGAGGACCGCTCACCCTCTGTTCAGGAGGTTGTCGATGCACTCCACTCTGGACAGCCCGGAACAGCCTCCACGCCCGGAACAGGTTCTGACGTCGACGCCTGCATCGACCTCTTTGCCTTTCTCTGCAGCCGCTCTGAATGAGAGCCTCCGGGCCGTTCTCCCAGAGATTCTGGGAGAGCTGTTGCGCCCTACCCCTCCGGTACCGGCGGTGCTTGCGCCTCCGGTACCGTCGAGCGTGGCGCCGGCTGGCCCATCGCCCGGGGTGAGGTCCCCGACGTCGGTACCGCGTGCGGTGCCGACTGCGGCCACCTCCCAGGAGGGCTCCCCGACTACGTCGGCGGAGGGAGCTTCGCCGATGCGGGCGAGGGAGTCTACCTCTCGACGCCCCCATCGTGGACGTGGCTCCATGGAGTCGAGCCAGGCGAGGTTGCAGACACAGGTTCGTGAACTTGTGTCTGACACCAAAGGTGAGGCCTCGTGGGAGGAAGAGGAAGACCCCAGATATTTTCTCTGACGAGGAGTCTGAGGGTCTTCCTTCTGATCCCACTCCCTCCCCTGAAAGACAGCTTTCTCCTCCTGAGAGTCTGTCTTTCGCTTCCTTTGTCCGGGAGATGTCTACGGCCATCCCCTTCCCGGTGGTTGTGGAGGACGAGCCCAGGGCTGAAATGTTTGAGCTCCTGGACTATCCTTCTCCACCTAAGGAAGCGTCCACAGTACCCATGCACCATGTCCTCAAAAAGACATTGCTGGCGAACTGGACAAAACCATTAACTAATCCCCACATCCCCAAGAAAATTGAGTCCCAGTACCGAATCCATGGGGACCCAGAGCTGATGCGCACTCAGTTGCCTCACGACTCTGGAGTTGTGGATTTGGCCCTAAAGAAGGCTAAGAGTTCTAGGGAGCATGCTTCGGCGCCCCCGGGCAAAGACCCTAGGACCTTAGACTCCTTTGGGAGGAAGGCCTACCATTCTTCTATGCTCGTGGCCAAAATCCAGTCTTACCAGCTCTACACGAGCATACACATGCGGAACAATGTGCGGCAGTTGGCGGGCTTGGTTGATGCTCTCCCCCCTGAGCAAGCCAAGCCTTTTCAGGAGGTGGTCAGGCAGCTGAAGGCGTGCAGAAAATTCCTGGCCAGAGGGGTGTATGACACCTTTGATGTTGCGTCCAGAGCCGCTGCTCAAGGTGTGGTGATGCGCAGGCTCTCATGGCTGCGTGCCGCCGACCTGGAGAATAGACTCCAGCAGCGGATTGCGGACTCGCCTTGCCGTGCGGACAACATTTTTGGAGAGAAAGTCAAACAGGTGGTAGAGCATCTCCACCAGCGGGACACCGCATTCGACAAGTTCTCCCGCCGGCAGCCTTCAGCATCTACCTCTACAGGTAGAAGATTTTCGGGGGAAGGAAGACTGTTCCCTACTCTTCTGGCAAGCGTAGGTACAATCCTCCTTCTCGACAGCCTGCGGCCCAGGCTAAGCCCCAGCGCGCTCGCTCTCGTCAGCAGCATGCGCCTCAGCAAGGCCCCTCGGCTCCCCAGCAAAAGCAAGGGGCGAGCTTTTGACTGGCTCCAGCAGAGCATAGCCGAAGTCCAAGTGTCAGTGCCGGGCGACCTGCCAGTCGGAGGGATGTTGAAAGCTTTTCACCAAAGGTGGCCTCTCATAACCTCCGATCAGTGGGTTCTTCAAATAGTCCGGCAAGGATACACCCTCAATTTGGCTTCAAAACCTCCAAATTGTCCACCGGGAGCTCAGTCTTACAGCTTCCAGCACAAGCAGGTACTTGCAGAGGAACTCTCCGCCCTTCTCAGCGCCAATGCGGTCGAGCCCGTGCCATCCGGGCAAGAAGGGCTGGGATTCTATTCCAGGTACTTCCTTGTGGAAAAGAAAACAGGGGGGATGCGTCCCATCCTAGACCTAAGGGCCCTGAACAAATATCTCGTAAAAGAAAAGTTCAGGATGCTTTCCCTGGGCACCCTTCTTCCCATGATTCAGGAAAAAGATTGGCTATGCTCTCTGGACTTGAAGGACGCCTATACGCACATCCCGATACTGCCAGCTCACAGACAGTATCTGAGATTTCAGCTGGGCACACGTCACTTCCAGTACTGTGTGCTACCCTTTGGGCTCGCCTCTGCGCCCAGGGTGTTCACAAAGTGCTTGGCTGTAGTAGCAGCAGCACTTCGCAGGCTGGGGGTGCACGTGTTCCCATATCTCGACGATTGGCTGGTGAAGAACACATCCGATGCAGGAGCCATGCAGTCCATGCAGATGACTATTCGCCTCCTGGAGCTACTGGGGTTTGTGATAAATTATCCGAAGTCCCACCTTCTCCCAGTGCAGAAACTCGAATTCATAGGAGCTCTGCTGGATTCTCGGACGGCTCGCGCCTATCTTCCAGAGACGAGAGCCAACAACTTGTTGTCCCTCGTCTCGCGGGTGCGAGCGTCCCAGCAGATCACAGCTCGGCAGATGTTGAGATTGCTGGGCCACATGGCCTCCACAGTTCATGTGACTCCCATGGCCCGTCTGCACATGAGATCTGCTCAATGGACCCTAGCCTCCCAGTGGTATCAGGCTGCTGGGGGTCTAGAAGACGTGATCCACCTGTCCATGAGTTTTCTCAAATCCCTGTATTGGTGGACGATTTGGTCCAATTTGACTCTGGGACGTCCTTTCCAAATTTCTCAGCCACAAAAAGTGCTGACCACGGATGCGTCTCTCCTGGGTTGGGGAGCTCATGTCGATGGGCTTCACACCCAAGGAAGCTGGTCCCTCCAGGAACGCGATCTGCAGATCAATCTTCTGGAGTTGCGAGCGATCTGGAACGCTCTGAAGGCTTTCAGAGATCGGCTGTCCCACCAAATTATCCAAATTCAGACAGACAACCAGGTTGCCATGTATTACGTCAACAAGCAGGGGGGCACCGGATCTTGCTCCCTGTGTCAGGAAGCCGTCAGCATGTGGCTCTGGGCTCGCCGTCACGGTATGGTGCTCCAAGCCACATATCTGGCAGGCGTAAACAACAGTCTGGCCGACAGGTTGAGCAGGATTATGCAACCTCACGAGTGGTCGCTCAATTCTCGTGTGGTGCGACAGATCTTCCAGGTGTGGGGCACCCCCTTGGTGGATCTCTTCGCATCTCGAGCCAACCACAAAGTCCCTCAGTTCTGTTCCAGGCTTCAGGCCCACGGCAGACTGGCATCGGATGCCTTCCTCCTGGACTGGGGGGAGGGTCTGCTGTATGCTTATCCTCCCATACCTCTGGTGGGGAAGACTTTGTTGAAACTCAAGCAAGACCGAGGCACCATGATTCTGATTGCTCCTTTTTGGCCGCGTCAGATCTGGTTCCCTCTTCTTCTGGAGTTGTCCTCCGAAGAACCGTGGAGATTGGAGTGTTTTCTGACCCTCATCACACAGGACGAAGGGGCGCTTCTGCATCCCAACCTCCAGTCCCTGGCTCTCACGGCCTGGATGTTGAGAGCGTAGACTTTGCCTCTTTGGGTCTGTCAGAGGGTGTCTCCCGCATCTTGCTTGCTTCCAGGAAAGATTCCACTAAGAGGAGTTACTTCTTTCTATGGAGGAGGTTTGCCGTCTGGTGTGACAGCAAGGCCCTAGATCCTCGCTCTTGTCCTACACAGACCCTGCTTGAATACCTTCTGCACTTGTCTGAGTCCGGTCTCAAGACCAACTCTGTAAGGGTTCACCTTAGTGCAATCAGTGCATACCATTACCGTGTGGAAGGTAAGCCGATCTCAGGACAGCCTTTAGTTGTTCGCTTCATGAGAGGTTTGCTTTTGTCAAAGCCCCCTGTCAAGCCTCCTACAGTGTCATGGGATCTCAATGTCGTTCTCACCCAGCTGATGAAACCTCCTTTTGAGCCACTGAATTCCTGCCATCTGAAGTACTTGACTTGGAAGGTCATTTTCTTGGTGGCAGTTACTTCAGCTCGTAGAGTCAGTGAGCTTCAGGCCCTGGTAGCCCAGGCCCCTTACACCAAATTTCATCATAATAGAGTAGTCCTCCGCACTCACCCTAAGTTCTTGCCAAAGGTTGTGTCGGAGTTCCATCTTAACCAGTCAATTGTCTGGCCAACATTCTTTCCCCGTCCTCATTCCTGCCCTGCTGAACGTCAGCTGCACACATTGGACTGCAAGAGAGCATTGGCCTTCTATTTGGAGCGGACACAGCCCAACAGACAGTCCGCCCAGTTGTTTGTTTCTTTTGATCCCAATAGGAGGGGAGTGGCTGTGGGGAAACGCACCATATCCAATTGGCTAGCAGATTGCATTTCCTTCACTTACGCCCAGGCTGGGCTGGCTCTTGAGGGTCATGTCACGGCTCATAATGTTAGAGCCATGGCAGCGTCGGTAGCCCACTTGAAGTCAGTCACTATTGAAGAGATTTGCAAAGCTGCGACGTGGTCATCTGTCCACACATTCACATCTCATTACTGCCTGCAGCTGGATACCCGACGCGACAGTCGGTTCGGGCAGTCAGTTCTTCAGAACCTGTTTGGGCTTTAGGATCCAACTCCACCCCCCGAGGGCCCTGTTTGTTCTGTTCCAGGCTGCACTCTCAGTTAATTGGTAAATTTTTTAGGTCAATCTCAGTTATGTCCTCGCCGTTGCGAGGCCCAATTGACCATGGTTGTTGTTTTGAGTGAGCCTGGGGGCTAGGGATACCCCATCAGTGAGAACAAGCAGCCTGCTTGTCCTCGGAGAAAGCGAATGCTACATACCTGTAGAAGGTATTCTCCGAGGACAGCAGGCTGATTGTTCTCACAAACCCGCCCGCCTCCCCTTTGGAGTTGTGTCTTCCCTTGTATTGTCTTGCTACATACTGGACTGGCCGGCTCGAGCCGGTTTCGGGCGGGAAGACGGCCGCGCATGCGCGGTGCGCATGGGCGCGCGAGGACTAGCAAAGGCCTTTGCTAGTGAAGATTCCGATGGAGGGGGCTGCCGTGGACGTCAACCCATCAGTGAGAACAATCAGCCTGCTGTCCTCGGAGAATACCTTCTACAGGTATATAGCATTCGCTTTCAGGAGTAGCATCTTCAAATGGGTTAGGCTTGCATTTAACATGACAGTAATAAGCCTCACTCACAAGCCAGTGTATGTTGTCATGCTCAGCCGCCAGATCCGCACCACTCTCTTTCTCAGTCTCTTCCTTTCTTTACCAAGCACGCCCTTCACTCCCGAGTCGACAGTCTGCAATCAGGGTCTCCGGACAACAGGCAAATCACCAGAAGTGCTTTATTATCTCCTGAGTACATTTACTCTGCTTTAAGGCTTCACAGGCCTTCCCCTCTCCTCAGTGTAGCTCCACTTTTAAACACAGTTCATTGGAGTCCTGCTTGCAATACAGTTCACTTTGGCTCTGCTTTCAATATGGTTTTCTCCAGCACTGCTTCTAATCCAGTACTTAGTAGCACTGCTCTTTCCCACGGCTAATGAGCACTGCTCACCATTCAGTTCAGTTAGCAATGTTTTCCTCCTCAATTCAGTTTTAGCACTGCTTTCAAACACCGTTCATCTTAGAAATGAAATTAAACAGTTCAATTCAATGGCAATATGGTCTAAGTCACTTTCTCACTCTTAGACCTAATGACCCACCTCCCTCATTTGTCAGCACAAAACCACCTGACATCCACCCACCGGGTCAATTCACCAAGGCTTCATTCACTCTCTCCAGTTCAGTTCATAACTCACTTTAAGAGCCCTCCACCAGCACTTCCATTTCCTCCTCATTCTCCCCTCCTTTCTCCTCCTCCAGTTCCATTCTCTCCTCCCCTTCCTCCCGGTCTAGGGGCTCCTCCCTCCCCCCATCTGATTCCATCTCCCAATCACACCCTGGCTCCTCCCTCCCTTGCATAGATTCTTCTCCCTTCACCTGATCTGTCTGCTGGTGCTGCACTGCCTTCTGGGGCTTGTAGTTTCTGAGCTCCTGGCTTCTCTGACGTTGCCCTGCCTTCTGGGCTTTGTAGTTCCTTGGTTCTGAATCTCTCTGGTGCTGCACTGCCTTCTGGGGCTTGTAGTTTCTTTGCTCTTCATAATGTGAACTATAAACTCCATCTTTATTTCTCGGAAAGATATCACCTCCAAATGGGCTAATGTTCCCCAGACTTACCGTGTGCCAAAGAGTGCTATAATCAAATCGATGTTGCCTAACATAACATAGTAACATAGTAGATGACGGCAGAAAACATGATAGGAAATATTTTTGTATCTTTCCGTCACATGTTTTTAATACTGTACTGTATTTCTTTGAATTTGCTGTGCTTGCCAACACCTCACCTGATGCCTTTTCAGATTTGACATGTTGTTGAAACTTTTATCACATTCAGTACAGGAAAAAGGTTTTTTCCCAGTGTGGATCATTTGATGCCTTTTTAGATGCGATGACTGATTGAAACTTTTATCACATTCAGAACAGGTAAAAGGTTTCTTTCCACTATGAATCATTTGGTGCCTTGTCAGAAGCGACAGCTGAATGAAACTTTTATTACACTCAGAACAGGTAAAAGGATTCTTTCCACTGTGGATCATTTGGTGCCATTTCAGAAGCGACAGCTGAATGAAACTTTCATTACATTCAGGACATGTAAAATGTTTGTTTCCACTGTGGATCATTTGGTGCCTTCTCAGATCTGATGGCTGAACAAAACTTTTACGGCACATAGAACACGTGAAAGGTTTCATTCCACTGTGAATCAATTGGTGCCTTTTCAAATTAGACGTGTTATTGAAACTTTTACCACACTGAATACAAGTGAAAGGTTTGTCTCCACTGTGGATGATCTGATGCCATTTCAGAAGCGACAGTTGAATAAAACTTTTGTTACACTCAGTACAAGCAAAAAGTTTTTTTTTGCTGTGGACCATCTGGTGCCGTTTCAGGAGTGATGAACAAGAAAAACCTTTATTACACTCATAGCATGAAAAAGATTTATATCTGCACGGAATCATCTGGTGCTTTTTCAGATTTGACAGCTGAATGAATCCTTTTTTACACTCACTACAAGTAAATGGTTTCTCTCCTGTGTGGATCATTTGGTGCCTTTTCAGATGTGCTGACTGCTTGAAACTTTTATTACAATCAGTGCATGTAAAATGTTTCTTTCCTCTGTGTACCACATTGTGCTGTTTCAGATGTGAGGACTGATTGAAACTTTCCTCACACTCAGTATACGTAAAGGATTTCTTTTTGCTATGGATCATTTGATGCCGTTTCAGAAGCCACGACTGATTGAAACTTTTATTACACTCAGTACAAGTAAATGGTTTCTCTCCTGTGTGGATCATTTGGTGCCTTTTCAGATGTGATGACTGCTTAAAACTTTTATTACAATCAGCACACGTAAAATGCTTCTTTCCATGGTGAATCATATTGTGCTGTTTCAGATGTGATAACCGATCGAAACTCTTATTGCACTCAGTACATGTGAAGGGATTCTTTCTGCTGTGGATCGTTTGATGCCGTTTCAAAAGCCACGACTGATTGAAACTTTTATTGCACTCAATACAGGTAAAAGGCTTATTTCCACTGTGCATCATTTGGTGAGTTTTCAGTTTTGACAGATAAATGAAGCTTTTATTACACTCAGAACATGTAAACCGTTTCTCTTGGGAGCAATGTCTCCTTTGGTGAACTTTCATCTCTGAAGGACAAGCAACGTTTTTCTTGCTTTCCAGACATGACAATTTTCTCTCTCCTATGTTTACATTTTGGTTCTTTATTAAGAACTGCTTTAAGCTATAAGATTTCTCACATTCAGTACTTTTGAAAGATCTTGCCTTCTGTTTGAAACATTTTCTGCTTTGAGACCATATAAAGGGTCTTTCCCCGGTGTATGTCCTCTCGTGCAAGAAGTGATATTTCTTATCACAACTTTTTCCACAGGTGTCAGACAGAAAGGATTTTTCCCCTTTCTTCCCTCTCTGGTGGAGTTTAGAAGTCATTTGGAAGGGTCTCTGGTGCTCAGGGATGTTTGAGAGCTCTCCGCCAGTGCTTTCACACTCGGTGACTCTATCTGGTGAGCGTCCTGCAGGGTCTCTCTCTTCCTTCTCCGATTCCTGCTGATGATTCCTTGGGATTCTCCTCTCAGTCCCCTGGGAAATACTCTCACAGACGTTTCCTGACTGTCTTGGGATTTGTTCCACTTCTGCATGACGTTCTCCTCGATTTTTCTCTCTCTTCTCTTCCTGTTTGATCTCGTCATCTGTTGGATATAAACGGGAGATATTAATCATGAATTATTGACCATGGAAAGCTACCAAATGATCAAAGAATAGAATTTACTGGGATTATACACGATTCCATAGGATTTGAGAAGTTTAAAAAAATTCTATGGGTTAGAACAGGGGCGTCCAATCTCGGTCCTCGAGAGTTGCAGCCTAGTTGGATTTTCAGGATTTCCCCAACGAATATGCATAAGGTCTATTTACATGTACTACCTCCATTGTATGCAAACAGATTTCATGTATATTCATTGTGGAAATCCTGGAAACCAGACTGGGTGAGGGCCAAGGTTGGACACTTCTGAGTTGAAGCATTCTCATAAGACAAAGTAGAACTCGTGGGCTTTGTGTACTGCTGTTCTGGTGCAGATCAAAGATCCATCAACAGTGGCCCAAAGTACCTGGCAGGATCTCAAAAGAGTAACAGATTCCATGCTGTTTATCCCAGCAATAAGCAGTGGATTATCTCCAAATCCCCTTTAATAATGGTTTATGGACTTTTCTTTCAGAAACTTTTCCAACCCTTTTTTAAACCCTGCTCTGATCACGCCTTTTACCACATTTTCTGGCAATGAATTCCAGAACTTAATTATATGTTGAGTGAAGAAATATTTTTCATCAGAAGTCAAACATGGGGTGGTTTATGTGAAAGGAAATGTATCTGCTCTAAACTTCTTAGTCTTTCTCTGGCTTTTCCTGAAGGCTAGTAATTTGCTGAGTCAACCCTGGGATCTTTGGGTTCCTGGCCAAAGTTTGCTCTCAGATCATTCCTTCAAACAGCTCTGCACCACTGACATAGTCATGCAAATTGTTGTGTCATTTTTGTGTAACCCCCCCCCCCCCCACCTTTAGACGGCTGCCTAGATTATGCCCAGGATAGGAGGACAACAGTGGTGAACACTATTAATTTGCTGGGACCAGGGTGGGACTAGGATATACCTAGGAACAGACACGAGAGATGAATGACAACCTTTATTGTAAAATGTGGGTAAAAGGGTGTCGTGTTTCGCCCTGCTGGTCTGCTTCAGGGGCTTTATAATACTTCAAGGAGTAATACTTTCCTCAAGATGGAAAACCTGGGGTAGGGAAAACAGAGCATTCAGTACAGAGAGGACCTCTGGTCATTCACAGCATCTGCTGTCATTCATCTCTCACCATGTCTGCGTCTACATCTCCCATTCTACTGGGACTAACGGAGAGCTTGCTCACTTCCTTTCTAGGAGCAGAAGGTTTTAATGTCAGGGGGAGCAGACTTTTTCTACAACAGGCATCAGTTTGAAGCTGAAGGGCTGGTCCGCCCAGGTGTCATTTTATTCAAAATCTGTTTGACAGAGCGGTCACTCCCCTCGCACCCCCAGGCCGAGCAAGCTCTGCACCACACATCACACATTGACAAGATGATGGCGACCACACCAGGTCTTTTGCTGAAACCCAGGACTTTTACTGTCCTTCAACTGACGAGGATACAGTTTCAACCATTTCAACGCAGATGACCAACTATTTACAACAGCTTTCGCCTCTCCCTAATCAAGCAATGAAATTTACAAACAGCTTCTCCTTGTTCTCCGGAGTGGTGAGAGCTTGGCTGGGCCTGCAAAGTTCACTTGATGTTACACTTAAGCAGATGTTAACTGTTATCAAAAGTCAATTAATCACTTACAGGTTCCTTGGTGTCTAGGTGATAGACACTGTGGCTCTGTAGCAAGGCAAGGCTGTTTCAGATCTCCTCCTGCCTGCTAGAGTTAGAAGTTGCAGGCTGCCTGGAGGTCACCACAGGTATCCTGAATGAAACCTCTCTCCTTCTTCCCTGGACTGCATAGGGGTTTGCTATTGACAAAGCCCCCTATCAAACCTACAACTGTGTCATGGGACCTCAACATTGTCCTCACCCAGCTGATGACAGCTCCTGTCAAGCCACTTGATTCCAGTCCTCTGAAGTATTTGACCTGGAAAGTTGTATTTTTGGTTGCGGGTCACTTCAGCTTGCAGAGTCAGTGACCTTCAGGTCCTAGTAGCTGATCCACCTTATACTAAGTTTCACCAGTAATTCTCTGAACGCACCCTAAGTTCCATCCTAAGGTAGTGTTGGAATTCCATCTTAATTAGTCAATCATTCTACCAACATTTTTCCCCAAAACCACATGCCCATCCCGGCGAGAGTGTACTGCATACCTCAAATTGCAAGCGAGATTTACAGGCTTATTTTCGAAAGAGAAGGACACCCATCTTTCGACACAAATCGGAAGATGGGCGTCCTTCTCACAGGGTCGTCCAAATCGGGTATAATCGAAAACCGATTTTGGACGTCCCCAACTGCTTTCCGTTGCAGGGATGGCCAAAGTTCACAGGGGCGTGTCAGAGGCGTAGCGAAGACGGGACTTGGGCGTGCCTAACACATGGACGTCCTCGACCCATAATGGGAAAAAAAGGGCGTCCCTGATGAGCACTTAGACGACTTTACCTGGTCCTGTTTTTCTTATGACCAAGGCACAAAAAGGTGCTCAAACTGACCAGATGACCACCGTAGAGAAATCGATGACCTCCCCTTACTCCCCCAGTGGTCACTATCCCCCTCCCACCCTCAAAACAAATCTTTAAAAATATTTTTTGCCAGCCTCAAATGTCATACTCAGGTCCATCACAGCAGTATGCAGGTCCGCTGGAGCAGTTTTAGTGGGTGCAGTGCACTTCAGGCAGGCGGACCCAGGCCCATCCCCCCCTACCTTTACACTTGTGGTGGTAAATGTGAGCCCTCCAAAACCCACCACAAACCACTGTACCCACATCTAGTGCCTCCTTCACCCATAAGGGCTATGGTAGTGGTGTACAGTTGTGGGTAGTAGGTTTGGGGGGGGGGGGTTGGGGGCTCAGCACACAAGGGTAAGGGAGCTATGTTCCTGGAGCAATTTCTGAAGTCCACTGCAGTGCCCCCTAGGGTGCCGGTTGGTGTCCTGGCATGTCAGGGAGACCAGTGCACTAGAAATGCTGGCTCCTCCCACGACCAAAGGGCTTGCATTTGGTCGTTTCTGAGATGGGCGTCCTCGGTTGCCATTATCGCCGAAAATCAGAAACGACCAAGTCAAAGGACGACCATCTCTAAGGCGACCTAAATTTTCTGCCCCTCCATCGGGACATTTTGCAAGGATGTCCTCAGCAAAACTTGGGCATCCCTTTCGATTATGCCCCTCTAAGTCTTCTATCTGGAGCGGACTAAAGCCCCCAGTCATTCCACCCAGCTTTTTGTTTCTTTTGACCCAAATCGGATGGGGGTAGGCATCAGCAACACACCACTTCTAATTAGCTAGCAAATTGCATCTCCTTTACTTATGCCTCAGACTGGGCTAACTCTAGAAGTCTGTCAAGGCTCATAATGTCAGAGCCATGGCTACGTCGGTAGCCCACTTGAGGGTCAGATTTGCAAAGCTGCGACATGGTCATCTGTCCACACATTCACATGTTACTACTGCTTTGAGCGGGATACCCGATGTGACAGCCAGTTCGGGTAGGCGGTCCTGAAGAACTTGTTTGGTATTTAGAATCCAACTCCACCCCCCTAGGCCCAGTTTTCTTTAGTTCCAGGCTGCACTTTGTGAAGAATAAGGGGCTGTCCTATCCTGGGTAGGCCAATGGATGGCGCTGTTCCCATAGAAATGGGGGGAAAATGTCCAGGATGAGTCACTAGAGGGAGCCAGTAGGGGAATGTTCAGGTGGAGGTTGCTAGGACCCAAGGAGAGTCCTGGGCGGAAAAACAGGTGGAAGTTGTTATGGGCTGGGTGCTGCCTGGAATTAGGGTGGAGAGCCTAAAGGGTGGAGAAGCTAATTAACCACCTTATACCTGCCTGTGTGGTGAAAGAGAAGAGAGGAGCTAGAGACCATGGCAGCTGAGGAAGAAGATCCCCTTGAAGGTACTGGCTGAACTCTGTGGACTTTGAAGCTCTCTGCTGAAAAGGTGACAGCTGCACTACCCTCTGAGAAAGAAAAGTAAATGCTTTTGTTTGGCTGTTTGCAACTGTGAAACGTTGAGAACTGCTTTAAATGTTTGGATTGAAGAAGAAATGTTTAAGTTATAGAAGGAATAAGCCATGAAGATTATGTTAAATGGCAACTAATAAAACCTTAGTTATAAGAAGCCTGGTGTTGGTGAACATTGTGGAAGGTAAAGAGTAGGCAGAGAACTCCCCTGTGTTTGAGTGCAGAGTCCTGGTGAATTACTGAGAAGTGTAGAGCCCAACCGTGACTGTTGAGAAGGAAGCTAAGCAGGGTCATCTCTGGCCAAAGCCTAGAAGGGTGACCAGCTCACAACTTTCACAACTAGGATGTAAATAGTTTCAGTTTAATTAACTTTCAGGCCTGGATGATTCAAGTCCTTATTATCCTAGCATTGTTGTTTTTGATAAGCCTGGTAGCTAGGGATTCCCAGCTGTCCTCGGAGAAAGCGAACTTACTCACATGTACCAGCTGTTTTCCGAGGACAGCAGGCCACGTATTCTCACCTACCCTCCCACCTCCCCTTGGAATTGTATTCTTTAGCTCTCATATGTGACTGAGGGACCTGCACTTGTGCATCAGACAGGAAGGCACCAGCGCAGTGGGATGCTGCTAAAAAGATTAGAAAGTTCTATAATAATCTCGCTAGTCAGCGTCCGCACCGGGCTCCGTCGGATGACGTCACCAGCTGTGAGAATACTTGGCCCGCTGTCCTCGGAGAACACTTGCTACAGGTGAGAAACTTTGCTTTCTGTACCGATTCCATGCAGGTTTGCCTACGATTATATTTGCTATAGACCTACGTGTGGAAGTTTCTTCAGTTGGGGTATTTTATCATGGAGGCTAAACCCTTTCTGTAAGTATTTTGTTTATCTGGTACTGGTTAATCATTGTTTGCAATGTGAAGGTCTGTTGGAAATCTATTTCATAGCCTGGTTCCCTCTATTAGATTTGTAGTTCAGATATCCACAATTTTGTTTTGCCATGGCTATCTGATAACTAGAGAAGAAATCAGAAGGCCCGCCTTTCTTGTAAGCCTGTTGATCTTTAAATCTGAGACTTGTGCCATGAGGTATTTTATTAACCAGGACATAAAAGCTAGGTCAGAACAATGATCCACTGAGCTCAGCATCTCATCTATGGCAGCTCCTACTGGGGAGGTCCCTTGCCCAGTTAGTCCCAGAAATAATAGGTAATACATTTAGGTTTAACAGATGATAAAAAAAATTAACAGTTGATAATGAAAACAGTTATAATTATTTTATATTGTAATTTTCATCATTTACAAAGGAATTATTTTTTTTAGCGGAAGCAAGGCCCCAAGTTATAAGGGAAAGGGAAATGGGACTTGATATACTGCCTTACTGTGGTTTTTGCAACTACATTCAAAGCGGTTTACATCGTATATACAGGTACTTATTTGTACCCGTGGCAATGAAGGGTTAAGTGACTTGCCCAGAGTCACAAGGACTTACAGCGGTGAATTGAACCCAGCTACCCAGGATCAAAATCTGCTGCCTAACCACTAGGCTACTCCTCCACTAGCACATTGCATGTAGAAGCCTGCGTCTTGCATATCAGCAACAAGGCCACACAGCTTCTCTTTCTGTGAGTCTGACGTCCTGCACGGCCACGGTTGCTGATCTGCAAGGGCAGGCTTCTACATGCAATGTTGCTAGTGGAATAGCAACATTCCATGTAGAATCTCAAATAGGGAAAGGGAAATGGGATTTGATATACCACCTTCTGAGGTTTTTGCAACTACATTCAAAGCGGTTACATCTATCAGGTACTCATTTTGTACCAGGGGCAATGGAGGGTTAAGTGACTTGCCCAGAGTCACAAGGAGCTGCAGTGGGAATCAAACTCAGTTTCCCCAGGATCAAAGTCTGCTGCACTAACCACTAGGCTACTCCTCCACTAGCAACATTCCATGTAGAAGGCTGTGCAGGCCGCATTGCTGTTCTGCAAGGGCAGGCTTCTACATGGAATGTTGCTAGTGGAATAGTTGCAACATTCCAGAATCTCAAATAGTAGCAACAGAATCTCAACATCCACATAGAATCGTCAAATAGTAGCAAACATTCCAGAATCTCAAATAGTAGCAACATTCCATGTAGAATCTCAAATAGGGAAGGGAAATGGGATTTGATATACCACCTTTCTGAGGTTTTTGCAACTACATTCAAAGCGGTTTACATCTATTCAGGTACTCATTTGTACCAGGGGCAATGGAGGGGTAAGTGACTTGCCCAGAGTCACAAGGAGCTGCAGTGGGAATCGAACTCAGTTCCCAGGATCAAAGTCCACTGCACTAACCACTAGGCTACTCCTCCATTCATTCCACCAATAAGAGCCAACCTCATCAGTGATGTCACAATGGCTTGATTGCCCGATACTTGCAGTGGGAATTGAACTCAGTTCCCCAGGATCAAAGTCCACTGCACTACCACTAGGCTACTCCTCCACTAGCAACATTCCATGTAGAAGGCTGCGCAGGCTTCTGTTTCTGTGAGTCTGACATCCTGCACGTACGTGCAGGACGTCAGACTCACAAAAGCAGAAGCCTGCGCGGCCGCATTGTTGATCTGCAAGGGCCGACTTCTAGTGGAATAGCAACATTCCATGTAGAATCTCCAATAGTAGCAACATTCCATGTAGAATCTCCAATAGGGAAAGGGAAATGGGACTTGATATACCACCTTTCTGAGGTTTTTTGCAACTACGTTCAAAGCGGTTTACATATATCAGGTACTCATTTTGTACCTGGGGCAATGGAGGGTTAAGTGACTTGCCCAGAGTCACAAGGAGCTGCAGTGGGAATTGAACTCAGTTCCCCAGGATCAAAGTCCACTGCACTAACCACTAGGCTACTCCTCCACTAGCAACATTCCATGTAGAAGGCTGCGCAGGCTTCTGTTTCTGTGAGTCTGACATCCTGCACGTATGTGCAGGACGTCAGACTCACAGAAGCAGAAGCCTGCGCGGCCGCATTGTTGATCTGCAAGGGCCGACTTCTAGTGGAATAGCAACATTCCATGTAGAATCTCCAATAGTAGCAACATTCCATGTAGAATCTCCAATAGTAGCAACTTTCCACGTAGAATCTCCAATAGGGAAAGGGAAAATGGGACTTGATATACCACCTTTCTGAGGTTTTGCAACTACGTTCAAAGCGGTTTACATATATGCAGGTACTCATTTTGTACCTGGGCAATGGAGGGTTAAGTGACTTGCCCAGAGTCACAACGAGCTGCAGGGGAATTGAACTCAGTTCCCCAGGATCAAAGTCCACTGCACTAACCACTAGGCTACTCCTCCACTAGCAAATTCCATGTAGAAGGCTGCGCAGGCTTGTTCTGTGAGTCTGACATCCTGCACGTACGTCATGCACGTCAGACTCACAGAAGCAGAAGCCTGCGCGGCCGCATTGTTGATCTGCAGGGCCGACTTCTAGTGGAATAGCAACATTCCATGTAGAATCTCCAATAGACAACATTCCATGTAGAATCTCCAATAGTAGCAACAAGCAAACATTCCATGTAGAATCTCAAATAGGGAAAGGAATGGGACTTGATATACACCTTTCTGAGGTTTTGTGCAACTACGTTCAAAGCGGTTTTACATATATGCAGGTACTCATTTTGTACCTGGGGCAATGGAGGGTTAAGTGACTTGCCCAGAGTCACAACAGCTGCAGTGGGAATTGACTCAGTTCCCAGGATCAAAGTCCACTGCACTAACCACTAGGCTACTTCCTCCACTAGCAACATTCCATGTAGAAGGCTGCGCAGGCTTCTGTTTCTGTGAGTCTGACATCCTGCACGTACGGCAGGACGTCAGACTCACAGAAGCAGAAGCCTGCGCTGCCGCATTGTTGATCTGCAAGGGCCGACTTCTAGTGGAATAGCAACATTCCATGTAGAATCTCAAATAGGGAAAGGGAAATGGGACTTGATATACCACCTTTCTGAGGTTTTTGCAACTACGTTCAAAGCGGTTTTACATATATGCAGGTACTCATTTTGTACCAGGGCAATGGAGGGTTAAGTGACTTGCCCAGAGTCACAAGGAGCTGCAGTGGGAATCGAACTCAGTTCCCCAGGATCAAGGTCCACTGCACTAACCACTAGGCTACTCCTCCACTAGCAACATTCTGTGTAGAAGGCTGCGCAGGCTTCTGTTTCTGTGAGTCTGACATCCTGCACGTACGTGCAGGACGTCAGACTCACAGAAGCAGAAGCCTGCGCGGCCGCATTGTTGATCTGCAAGGGCCGACTTCTAGTGGAATAGCAACATTCCATGTAGAATCTCCAATAGTAGCAACATTCCATGTAGAATCTCCAATAGTAGCAACATTCCAGAATCTCAAATAGTAGCAACATTCCATGTAGAATCAGAAATAGGGAAAGGGAAATGGGACTTGATATACTGCCTTTCTGAGGTTTTTGCAACTACTTTCAAAGCAGTTTACATATATTCAGGTACTTATTTTGTACCAGGGGCAACGGAGGGTTAAGTGACTTGCCCAGAGTCACAAGGAGCTGCAGTGGGAATCAAACTCAGTTCCCCAGGATCAAAGTCCACCTGCACTAACCACCAGGCTACACCTCCACTCCTTGTCTAGCTTATATGTAAATACAGCCCTGTTCCTGTGTCTGCCTAGCAATCCTAGCGAAACGAGTCCAAATATTTTTAAATCCAGATATACTACTACCCTTGACTGCATCCACCAGTAACTGTAACAAATACCGTAATTCAATAATAGCTGATAGCTTTTTTTTTTTTTTTTTTTGATTTATAGAAGTCTTTATTGAACATTGTTAATCAAACACAACCAAAAACCATCTTTACATAATACAAATAGATTATACAATCTCACCACCTGACCAGGTCATTTTAGTCAATGTAACAGACAAACCAGCAAACAAAGTAACAATGTCATATTAGGAGCTCTGTATACTTCAAACTTTTAGTAACATTTTCTTTTCAGTACTAAACCCCTTAACCCCCCCCCTTCTTTCCAGATAACCCCCCCCCCCCCCCTCGTAACCATACTATTTATTCTTTCAGTGCCTAGTCCTGACACTAGATACAAACTCTTTAGAAAAGTTGTCATAAGTACATAAGTAGTGCCATACTGGGAAAGACCAAAGGTCCATCTAGCCCAGCATCCTGTCACCGACAGTGGCCAATCCAGGTCAAGGGCACCTGGCCCGCTCCCCAAACGTAAAACACTTCCAGACAAGGTATACCTAAAATGCAGAATTTTTCCACGTCCATTTAATAGCGGTCTATGGACTTGTCCTTTAGGAATCTATCTAACCCCTTTTTTAAACTCCGGTCAAGCTAACCGCCCGTACCACGTTCTCCGGCAACGAATTCCAGAGTCTAATTACACGTTGGTGTGAAGAAAAATTTTCTCCGATTCGTTTTAATCTACCACACTGTAGCTTCAACTCATGCCCCTCTAGTCCTAGTATTTTTGGATAGCGTGCACAGTCGCTTCACATCCACCCGATCCATTCCACTCATATTTTATACACTTCTATCATAATCTCCCCTCAGCCGTCTCTTCTCCAAGCTGAAAAGCCTAGCCTTCTCAGCCTCTCTTCGTAGGAAAGTGTCCCATCCCCACTATCATTTTCGTCGCCGTCGCTGTACCTTTTCAATTTTACTATATTTTTTTGAGATACGGAGACCAGTACTGAACACAAATATTCATCTGTTGTTTCCATTCAGCCAGCAACCCTCTCCATCTCACATATATATCTCAGCTTAGCAATCCATTTAGTTAGTGAAGGAACCCCCTGCCTGATTTCCAGTGGGCTGCTATAACCCAAAAGACCCAAGGATCTTCACTACCCACCCACTTCTGCAGCTTCCATGAACTGATTTCCAAAATGCACGAATTTTACACAGCTCCCCCATTTTTTTTTTTTTTTTTAATCATATCTGGTACTGTTTAAGAAGAAACAGAAAAATACTTAAAATTACTTTTACTAATCCGACATGCAATCCTTACCTAGAGAGATCAGAGTCTGATAATTCTCCCTCATCACCTCCCTGTAAAGCTCCTTTGCCTCTCATCTAAATACTCCCACTCCTCCCAGGAGAAAGAAACAGTGCTGTACCTCAAACGTCACCCGCATCTGAAATACAAACAGACACTCACTCAGGGTTGTGTGGAAGTGCTCATCGGATTTCAGCTGGCTTATTCTCCTGACTGGGACACCAGGATACTTCTCCCCAGCTACTTCCGGGCTTTTTCTTGCCAGTGTGCCCTACAGTCAGTCTCCACTATGGACTCCAAGGCATGAAAGTCTAACTATGAAAAGATTCAAATACCAGAGACACAAAACATCAAATATTGCTGCCTGAATAAACCAGTACAGTACAGTCTCGATTTATCCAATGTAAACAGGACCGAGCCATTGTCGGATACATGAAGCAGCATTAAGTTGTGACCACAATGAGAGAGAGAGAGGAAAAAATTTTCAATGCTTTTCTTGTCGAAGCACATCTCTTGAAAAAGCCTGCAAGCGAAACGAATGGGGCCGCCGTCGGGCAACAGATAAGTGCGCGACCTTACTTTATATGTGAAAATAGCTGCTTCGTAGTATCTCCTAAAGATTAGTAAAGGTTCTTCAATCCAATAAAATTTGAAGCTAGCATTGAGTGGAGGAGTGGCCTAGTGGTAATGGAGGAGTGGCCTAGTGGTAATGGAGGAGTGGCCTAGTGGTTAGGGTGGTGGACTTTGGTCCCGGGGAACTGAGGAACTGAGTTTGATTCCCACTTCAGGCACAGGCAGCTCCTTGTGACTCTGGGCAACTCACTTAACCCTCCATTGCCCCATGTAAGCTGCATTGAGCCTGCCATGAGTGGGAAAGCACGGGGTACAAATGTAACAAAAAAATTTGGTTAAAGAATAAAAAACAATAAAATTACTTTTGAAAGTAATTGTTCTAAGCAAAGTTTTTGTGACCAGTGATGAACACCACGCCCCCAGTTAAAGCCGCTGAAAATTGAAAGTAAGCGGTCGGGCGTTTTGAGGTCTTTTCCTTGCTTTTTAAAAAAATGTTTTTTTAAAATACTCTGTAAGAAATCAAACATTATATTTCCATATAGGTCTTATTGGATTCCTCTTTATCTGTTTGGTGACCTTATATCATCTTAGAGTCCTTTACGGTGATCCTCGCACTATGGTTTAGATAATACTGAAAACAATGGTAGCCCCTTAAAAAAATGCATGGAAATTAAAACATACTTTATGAATAAAGAACAGGCAGAGAAACATGGTCCTTGCAGCATGTGAATCCAGAAAACAGGAAAAGAACCTGCGCACTTCTTAACGGCAACAAACGGTTCACATCTCTGATTTGTTTTAAATTTATTACTTTGTAGCTTCATTGTGTGCCCCCTAGTCCTAGTATTTTTGGAAAAAATAAACAAACGCTTCACATCTACCGTTCCCACTCCACTCATTATTTTATAGACCTCTATCATATCTCCCCTCAGCCGCCTGACAAGATTTGTCTGACAAGTCCTGCCTCTAATGCCTTCAGGCCGACCCCGACTCTGAAACCTCCAATTGCTGATCTTCCCATTTCAAAATCTTCCCGATTCTTCTCCGTAAATGCACCTCTCTCCCCCACTCCCACTCCTACTACTACTAACTATTTAGCATTTCTATAGCGCTACAAGGCGTACGCAGCGCTGCACAAACATAGAAGAAAGACAGTCCCTGCTCAAAGAGCTTACAATCTAGTATACAAAAAATAAAGTAAGCAAATCAAATCAATTAATGTGTACGGGACGGAAGAGAGGAGGGTAGGTAGAGGCGAGTGGTTACGAGTCAAAAGCAATGTTAAAGAGGTGGGCTTTCAGTCTAGATTTAAAGGTGGCCAAGGATGGGGCAAGACGTAGGGGCTCAGGAAGTTTATTCCAGGCGTAGGGTGCAGCGAGACAGAAGGCGCGAAGTCTGGAGTTGGCAGTAGTGGAGAAGGGAACAGATAGAAAGATTTCTCCATGGAGCGGAGTGCACGGGAAGGGATGTAGTGAGGACGAGTGTGGAGAGATACTGGGGAGCAGCAGAGTGAGTACATTTATAGGTTAGTAGAAGAAGTTGAACAGGATGCGAAAACGGATAGGGAGCCAGTGAAGGGTCTTGAGGAGAGGGGTAGTATGAGTAAAGCGACCCTGGCGGAAGACAAGACGGGCAGCAGAATTTGAACTGACTGGAGAGGGAGAGGTGACTAAGTGGGAGGCCAGCAAGAAGCAGATTGCAGTAGTCTAAACGAGAGGTGACAAGGGTGTGGATGAGGGTTTTGGTAGAGTGCTCGGAAAGAAAGGGGCGGATTTTACGGATGTTGTAAAGAAAGAAACGACAGGTCTTGGCAATCTGCTGGATATGAGCAGAGAAGGAGAGAGAAGAGTCAAAGATGACCCCAAGGTTTCGAGCTGAGGAGACAGGGAGAATGAGCCATCAACAGAAATAGAAAACGGGGGGAGCGGGGAGGTGGGTTTGGGGGGGAAAATGAGAAGCTCGGTTTTGGTCATATTTAATTTCAGGTGGCGTTGAGACATCCAGTCAGCAATGTCAGACAAGCACACTGAAACTTTGGTTTGGATGCAAGGTGAGATATCAGGGGTAGAAAGGTAGATTTGGGAGTCATCAGCATAGAGATGGTAGGAAAAGCCATGGGATGAGATTAATGAACCAAGGGAAGAAGTGTAGATAGAAAAAAGGAGGGGACCAAGAACAGAACCCTGAGGTACGCCGACAGGCAGAGGGATAGAAGTAGAAGAGGATCCACCAGAGTGAACACTAAAGGTGCGGAGGGAGAGGTAGGAAGAGAACCAGGAAAGGACAGAGCCCTGGAATCCAAGTGAGGACAGGGTATCGAGAAGTATGCTGTGATCGACAGTGTCCAAAGCAGCGGAAAGCATCAAGAAGAATGAGGATGGAATATTGACCTCTGGATTTAGCCAGTAATAGGTCATTGGAGACTTTAGTAAGCGCAGTTTCGGTTGAGTGGAGAGGGCGAAAACCAGATTGTAGTGGGTCAGAATAGCATGTGAGGAGAGAAAATCAAGGCCAGCGGCGGTGAACAGCACGCTCAAGTAATTGGAGAGAAAAGGAAGGAGGGAGATGGGTCGGTAATTAGAGGGAGAAGTAGGGTCAAGTGAAGGCTTCTTAAGGAGAGGTGTGACCACAGCATGTTTAAAGGCAGCAGGGACAGTCGCAGTGAAAGTGAGAGGTTGAGAATGTGACAGATAAAAGGAATAAGAGCAGGAGAGATGGCATTAAGAAGGTGGGTGGGAATGGGGATCAGTAGGAACAGTGGTACATTTTGAGGAAGAAAGGAGAAGTGTAGTTTCCTCAATAGTAACTTCAGGAAAGGAGGAAGGGAATGAGGGGAAGGAGAGAGAGGGGAACGGACTAGTGGAGGGAGAGGTGGTGAGGTAGAGAAAGCAAGGTTTATCTTTGAACCTTGTTGTGAAAGAATTCAGCAAGGGTCTGAGGAGATAATGAAGGGGGAGTCGGGGAGGGGGCACCTTGAGGAGAGAGTTCAATGTGGTGAAGGAAAGTCGAGGGTTAGAGCCAAGAGAGTTAGTCAGTTGGATATATTACCCTGTTTGGCGTGTAAAAGAGCAGATTGGAAGGAGGTCAGCATGAACTTAAAGTGTAAGAAATCAGCAAGCGCCCGAGATTTCAGCCAGAGGCGTCGGCGGAGCGGGTATAGGAATGTAGGTAGTGGATATGAGAATTCAGCCAAGGTTGGGGTTTTGTACGCCTTACAGGGAAGGTCATCAAAGGTGGCAATAGCCCGTAAGGGAGCAGGATTTTCAGAGAAGGGGCAGATTTCCCTTTGGACCCAGTGACCGACAGTAATGATATGTGGGATGGAGTCCACTTAATGCTGAGCACAAAATCATAAGAAGAGGGAACCCTGGAGTGACTACAGGAAACAGCTTCAACTGTGCAGCAAACAGGCTGGAAAAATGACCCTTGTCTTGTTGCAGGAATTGAGATAGGAATTTTGTGATACTTCAAGAGTCAGACAGCACACACCAGAATGAGAGAGTAATCTTCTTTATTTGCCAGCAAACAAAGCAGGACATCAGTTCTAGCTCTCTTCTCTCTCTCTCAGCTCTCTGGATGTTATGGCTTTTGTCTGTCCTCTTCAGCTCTCTTCTCTTCTGTCTGTTCCTTCTGCTCTCTTTCTCTCCTGTTGTCTTCCAGCTTTCTTTCAGCTCTCCTTCCTTTCTTCTGACGTAAACTGCTTCCTGCTCCTACTTAAATACTGTTCTATCCCCCTCCTAGCCTAGCCCCCCCTTACTCTCCAATTGGTAAGGAATAGATTGGTCACTTTGCCTCAACCAATCAGCTCCATACAAATATCAGTTACATAGGTTCCAGACATCCTAAACTGACCTCTGACCTGGGGCCCCCTCATGCCAGACATTTGGTCTCCAGAACTCTTATATTTTCCTTATGATTAATGTCTCATCTATAGCTTAAATTGCTTACTGGACTCTGGCATTCATTAAAGAGGTCAAAAGTCAGTCTTAACTTAATAGCATACAGATATACTTTCAAGACTATTCCTACAGTTACCTATAATTAATCAAGACTTTTCCTGACCTTTTTCACCTATCAGCTTATACACAGAACTAGCTAAGACCACAGAAAACTCAAACCACATGTTGGCCTCTTCACTGCAGTCTTTGCTTAGAAAATACAGCAGAGAGTAACATTAGATTTAAAAAGGTATTCTACATTTAACTACACAGAGTAAACATATTCTAAAATGAGCATTCTTATAAGACATATTCTAAATATCAAAAACTTGTATACTAATCTATTGCCCTCTCTCTAAACAGTATTTCTATCTAATCTTAAACTACAATATATCTGGCTCATTCCTTTGTCCATTCATAATAATATCCCTCAAGATTTAATAGTATACAGATGTGTCAGCTAGCATTGGCAATTCACAAAGGACAGAGTTTCATTTCTCACTGACCTTTCCTAACCTTTTGCTCAACAGAGTTCTAGTAATTAATTCCAGCCTGCATTCCTCCACTGTACTTGCAAAACTGAGAATTTGCAGAAATAGTATTTGAGCACCTTTAACCAAAATTAACCCTTAATATGATTTCTCAGAATTATGCCCATGGCTGCCTCAGTCTGACTCTTAAATCTGAATCACAACATCTTAAAAAGAGACAGAGCTGCGGCTTCTGTGTGAGGGGAGGGGGAATGGATTGATCAATGTCAGGCTCATTTCTTCCTCTGTGTGCCACATGCAACGTGTTTGTATCAGAGAAAGCATGGCATTGCCTGGCACTGCAGCCCCTGCTGCCCACCCTCCTGGAGGTCTCCTACCTGCTGAGCAGAAAACCCTGCAGCCATTCTCCTGCCCTCTCCACAGCACGTTGTCCAGCCCTGATGGCTCCCTTTCTCTCTGCAGGGCTCAAGGAACAGTCTGCTAAGAGTTGCAAAAGCAAGCACTTAGCTCCTCCCCTCCCCTCCAGAAGGAAGTGATGATGACACAAGGAGAAGCACCCTAAAGCTGTGAGGATGGATGCTGGGAAATGTAGTCCTGCAGGTTATTAATGCTTAACAAGAGAGCCAATGTTAGAAAGAATTCTAGAAAAGGGATTAATGTCTGTCTGTAAGCACGATAACAACCCCCTCCAAAATAAAAAGGAAAAAAATACAGAAATTCATCACATTAAGCATATTGGAAGGCAAAGTGAATTGGATAAGTACCTGGGTATTTTTTTCCAATATTCTCTTCCCACAGACAAACACAATCTGGTCATTGCTGTGACAGATCACCTCCCAGAAACCTACAGTCATTGGTAGGACCAGCTTAGGGGGGTGGGTGTGAGGAATATGAGGGTGAGAGGGAGAATGAAGGCACATGGAGGAACGAGGAGGCTGGAGAGGGAGGGAGACTAGGTAGAGAAAGGAAGGAGTGTTTTCCCCTGGGGGATTGGAAAAAAGAAAAAAGACTACAATTCCCAGCAGCCCCTGAGTAGGTCCCATGGTAGAAACAAGGACTTCAATCCCCAACAGCCCCCAGAGGAGGTCAGGAGAAGGGCAAGAGAAGGGAGTTGGAAAAACCTGTCCCAGAGAGCCAGGCTGAGGGAAGGAGTTCTGAACCTGCCCAATCAAGCAAATGGAGAGCAGCTGAGCAATGGGTGTGGGGAGGAACCTATGGACTGGCAAGGGGAAGGAACTAGAGCAAGAGGAGCCGATGGAGATTGCTGCTCTGACTAAACTGGAAGGAAAGGAGGTGAAACAGGAGAGGGCTGCTTGGGAGGAGAGCCTGGTAGAAGAAGGGAAAAGGTGGCTATCCCATGAGGGGAGCTGAGCGAACAGGTTTACCATGAAAAGGTTATGTGGGTGGTGGTCAGGGTATAATGCTGGCCTGGATGGGAGGGACCCTTGCCACTCTCCCTAGGTTGATTTCTTTTGAAAGGGAGAGAAGAGGAAGTGGTGGGTTTGGGCATAACTGCTATACATGAACTGCTGGGGAGTTTGAACCATTTTTGATCTACTGTGTTTGGAGAATTACTTTGCATAACTGCTTTATATGAACTGCTGAGATTTTGGAACATTATGGGATTTTTTTTGTTTTGAATACTATGCTGTTGAACTGTTATGCTTCTTGAGAAATGCTATGGTGGGAACTATCTTTGGAGGAGCAGTTGACACAAAGGGATTACAATAAAGTATAATGATCTGACCTTGTGGATTGCCATGTGCTCTTTAGCAGTGGATTACAGCACACAGCTCAGCTAAAGGCCCGAGGGACTCTACTACTACTACTACTATTTAGCATTTCTATAGTGCTACAAGGTGTACGCAGCGCTGCACAGACATAGAAGAAAGACAGTCCCTGCTCAAAGAGCTTACAATCTAATAGACAAGAAATAAAGTAAGCAAATCAAATCAATCAATGTGAACAGGAAGGAAGAGAGGAGGGTAGGTGGAGGCGAGTGGTTACGAGTCAAAAGCAATGTTAAAGAGGTGGGCTTTCAGTCTAGATTTAAAGGTGGCCAAGGATGGGGCAAGACGTAGGGGCTCAGGAAGTTTATTCCAAGCGTAGGATGCAGCGAGACAGAAGGTGCGAAAGTCTGGAGTTGGCAGTAGTGGAGAAGGGAACAGATAAGAAGGATTTATCCATGGAGTGGAGTGCACGGGAAGGGGTGTAGGGAAGGACGAGTGTGGAGAGATACTCAGGAGTCTTCCGGTGGTGGAGGCCTTTCAGGGGCCTGATATTTGAGAGAGATTTCAAGACCTGCCCCCAGCCCTGCCTCACTCCATCCACTCTGCCTCCTGGCTCCACCCCGAGCTCACCATAATTCTGTGGGCCACATCACTGAGAAGCCACCTGGAGGTGGAGAGTCTAGTTGCACAACAATTGATGGAGTATCTGACAGACTTCTCAATCCTCAATAACTCTCAATCAGGTTTTAGACCATTACACAGCACAGAGACAGTCATCACAACATTAATAACGAAATTCAGCAGACTGATATGCCAAGGTTAGAAAATCCTACTATGATTTGATATGTCGAGTGCTTTCGATGAAGTAGACCATGCAAACATGCATGGTCTACTACATGGTCTGCAAAAAGTGCAAAGTGATGGATGTGGGAAAGAGGAACCCGAATTATAGCTATGTCATGCAAGGTTCGACGTTAGGAGTCACAGACCAAAAAGGGATCTAGGTGTCGTCGTTGATGATACGTTGAAACCTTCTGCTCAGTGTGCTGCTGCTGTGGCTAAGAAAACAAATAGAATGTTAGGTGTTATTAGGAAAGGAATGGAAAACAAAATGAGGATGTTATAATGCCTTTGTATCACTCCATGGTGCGACCGCACCTCGAATATTGTGTTCAATTTTGGTTGCCGCATCTCAAAAAAGATATAGTGGAATTAGAAAAGGTGCAGAGAAGGGCAACGAAAATGATAAAGGGGATGGACGACTTCTCTATGAGGAAAGGCTAAAGTGGCTGGGGCTCTTCAGCTTGGAGAAAAGGCGACTGAGGGGAGATACGATAGAGGTCTATAAAATAATGAGCGGAGTTGAACGGGTAGATGTGAAGCGTCTGTTCACGCTTTCCAAAAATACTAGGACTAGGGGGCATGTGATGAAGCTACAATGTAGTAAATTAAAACGAATCGGAGAAGATTTGTCTTCACTCAACGTGTAATTTAAACTCTGGAATTCGTTGCCGGAAAATGTGGTAAAGGCGGTTAGCTTAGCGGAGTTTAAAAAAGGTTGGGTGGCTTCCTAAAGGAAAAGTCCATAGACCATTATTAAATGGACTTGGGGAAAATCCACTATTTCTGGGATAAGCAGTATAAAATGTTTATTTATTTATTTATTTGTTTGTTTGTTTGTTTGTAACATTTGTATCCCGCATTTTCCCACATGTTAGCAGGCTCAATGTGGCTTACAAAATGCAGTAATGGTGAATGCCAAGTATGGTAGGTATCAAACAAATACAATTAGAAAAAGGGTCAGGTAAGGTAGAGGTAAATGGGTACAATAAGGGACAAGGAAATAAGAAATAAAATGTCCATTGCAATGTATGTATAGATGCATAGTTGAGTTGAGGCATTTAAGTAGAATCAATAGGGTAGGCCTTGCAAAACAGGTTTTTAAAGTTCGCTTGAAGTTTGATGGTCATGCATCGTTTTCACAGTATAAAATAGTTCGCACTTTTTTGGGATCTTGCCAGGTATTTGTTCCCTGGATTGGCCACTGTTGGAAACAGGATGCTGGGCTTGATGGACCTTTGGTCTTTCCCAGTATGGCACAGTTACGTACTTATGTAACACCAACGACTCTGCTAGACAACATGGGAATTAGCGGTGTAGTGACAGCTTGGTTCAATGGCTTCTTAGGGATATCATATATAGTAAAGATGTCCAACCAGTTCTCATCCAGAATGTGGGGTACCACAAGGGTCCCCAATATCACCAATACTATTTAATGTTATAATGGCCCTACTCAGCAAGAAAATGGAAAACATGGGATTTAATCCATTTTATATGCCAATGATGTCATTATTTATTAACCTTCTCCCATACCATCTGCCTGCTCTTTCCAGGGTCTCCTGCCCATTATTTAAATTCTCACAAAGTTCCTGCCTCAGAGGATATCTGCACTGATTTGTTGAAAAGTCCTTGTTAAAATGGCTCTCCCAGTTGTCAGTCCATGTTTGCATCTCCTGGGACCGTAGGGTAATAACCTTAGCAGAGGGCTGCTGCCTGCATGCTCTGACAATCCATACTGGGCCTCATCGGTTCACATTCACACAACCAAACTTTTTGGTTTTAGTTTCCGCTGAAAGTGTTTAGTTTCTGCCGAAACTGAAAAAGCAATTTTCAGTATTTATATTCCGCCTAGACCGAAGCGGTTTACAATTTTCTTTTTGGGTACTGGTACTGTCCGTAATGGGCTAAGGGGTTTTCATATTATGTAACCTTTCCTCAGTCTGAAGTCCAGGATGTAGACTGGGGCAGTCTGAGGCTCTAATTCCTGTCACATGGAGCAGAGACAAACTGATCCCCCATGGCCATGGAACCAGCTTTATTTCTCTTCTCTCTCTCTAGTAGCCTAGTGGTTAGTGCAGTGGACTCTGATCCTGGGGAACTGGGTTCGATTCTCACTGCAGCTCCTTGTGACTCTGGGCAAGTCACTTAACCCTCCATTGCCCCTGGTACCAAAATAAGTACCTGAATATATGTAAACCGCTTTGAATGTAGTTGCAAAAACCTCAGAAAGGCAGTATATCAAGTCCCTTTTCCCTCTCTTTTTTTATTTAATCACGTAATGCAATTATCCTATTATAATCCTGGGATATGAGCAGGATCAGTTTATCTGTACCATACTTTGTGTTACTTCTGTGACTCTTTGTACCATACCTTGTAAGCCGCACTGAACCTGCTACCCAGCGGGAAAGAGCGGGGTATAAATGCTATAAATAAATAAATAAATAAATAAAAATCTTCCGTCAGTGCTGGGAGGGTCCAGTAGGTGGCAACAGTCAGTAGCAGCTCTCCCTGATCTCCTTCCCTGTGTCCAGATTCCCTTCTCTCTGATTCCACACTTCCCCCTCCCCTGACCCCTCCTCCCCCTCCTCTCTCTCTCTCAATGGAAAGCCTTTAGGAGCCTGCACTGAGCCATCAAAGAGGGAGCCAGGGCTGGAAGTTGTGCCTTGGAGAAGGGCAGGAGAATGGCTGCAGGGCTTTGTGCTCAGCAGGTAGGAGACTGGCAGGAGGTGGGCAGCAGGGGATGCAGTGCCAGGCAATGTCATGCAACCTCTGATACACACATGGTGCATGGAGCAAGCAGACGAAAAAGAAAGTTCTTCTTCCTGGTTCCCCTCCCTTCACAGGGGCTGGAAATGGTGCTGTGGAGAAGGGCAGGAGAATGGCTGCAGGGCTTTGTGCTCAGCAGGTAGGAGACTGGCAGGAGGTGGGCAGCAGGGGATGCAGTGCCAGGCAATGTCATGCAACCTCTGATACACACATGGTGCATGGAGCAAGCAGACGAAAAAGAAAGTTCTTCTTCCTGGTTCCCCTCCCTTCACAGGCTGGAAATGGTGCTGTGGAGAAGGGCAGGAGAATGGCTGCAGGGCTTTGTGCTCAGCAGGTAGGAGACTGGCAGGAGGTGGGCAGCAGAGGATGCAGTGCCAGGCAATGTCATGCAACCTCTGATACACACATGGTGCATGGAGCAAGCAGACGAAAAAGAAAGTTCTTCTTCCTGGTTCCCCTCCCTTCACAGGGCTGGGAATGGTGCTGTGGAAAAGGGCAGGAGAATGGCTGCAGGGCTTTGTGCTCAGCAGGTAGGAGACTGGCAGGAGGTGGGCAGCAGGGGATGCAGTGCCAGGCAATGTCATGCACCTCTGATACACACATGGTGCATGGAGCAAGCAGACGAAAAGAAAGTTCTTCTTCTGGTTCCCCTCCCTTCACAGGGCTGCTGCTCTTGAGCCAGCAAAGAGGGAGCCAGGGCTGGAAATGGTGCTGTGGAGAAGGGCAGGAGAATGGCTGCAGGGCTTTGTGCTCAGCAGGTAGGAGACTGGCAGGAGGTTGGCAGCAGGGGATGCAGTGCCAGGCAATGTCATGCAACCTCTGATACAGAAGCAGAAATGAGCCTGGCACTGCTCAATCCCTTCAAGCAAGGCACAGTGGCCCCCCACAGGTGCACGGAGCCGCCCCTAATATGGCGCCGTGCCACGATGGGCATGCGCACCGGGCCAGCGGGGTGCAACTAGGCGTGACGGGCACATGCCCACCGCCCAAAGGGCACCCTGCTGAAAAGGGGGCAGAACTACAGAGGGGTTTAAAAGCCCTGGGCGGAGCCCGGACGGCCTCTTCAGGTGTCCGGGCACCAGCATACACCCAGCCCCCCCCCTCCCCAGTTTACTGTGAATTGTACTTGTATATCCTTGTCGCAGCTTTGGCGGGGTATCCAAGCCTGATGGTATAAGCTAGGCAGCTAGGATAGGTGCGCTTACGGTTGAGCTCCCCTGCTGGGAGGCGGGGAGCAATGTTTACGATTGGTCAGTCTTGCTAATACGGCGGACTCGGTTGGTTAATGAGCCAAAGGCTGAATGTCGGATAATGAGCCGAAGGCTGAATCTGGCTTGGGTATACCTAAGGTCTTACGATGTATTGTATCTAAATAAAGCTACGACCGAGTTGTGCCATATTTAAGAAAATACCATGTGTCGGGTGATTATTATTGTGTCTTTCTTGTAAATATCAGATAACCCATATGCCCGAGGGGTCTCGGCTGCCTATATTACTGGGCTATTCCCTGCAAGCACCTCGGGCTCTTCTTCCTGATTCCCCTCTCCTCACACTGCAGCTACTCATCCACTTTCCTCGCCGTCCACTGCAGTCAGCGCCACGGGTCCTCACTCGTTCGACCCGCACCGTGGATGGCTCAATGACCCTCGGATTCTCACAGATGGCTTGCTTCTGGTCGTTCCCGTCAGGATCATCCTTCTCTGTTTAAGGCAGATTGTCTTGGAGTTGCACTGCTAACACCCCTGAACATCAAGTATAAGAGTCAGACAAGGAAGGGGCAGTTTTGCTGTCCATCCTGTTCTCACTTCCAGGTTCCCTCTTCTCTTTCTGATTCGGTGCTTTGCATTATTAACAGGACCCCACCCCCTCCATCATTACTGCCTGCCAGGAATCAGGATCCAAAGGAAAATCTGTGCCCTGCCCCCTAATCCTTTCCCTTTATCGGTTGTTAACACCAGTGGACTCCCAGCCAGCAAGAGGGACTGATGAGAGGGATTTGAAAGCAGACGATCAGCAGCAGTTGGAGGATTCAGTGAGGCTATATTGGCTGGAAGGAGAGTTTTGGGAAGCGAGTTCCAGATGGGCAATAAATTGAGTGGGGTTAAGAAGGCCAGATTGGCAGAGAGCGATGGAGCCCAATTGCATAATGTGTAGTCCAATCAGGCTGGATCTTCTACTACTTTATCATCCACCCCCAGTGACAGCATCAGTCTCCTTTAGTGACTTGCAGGCTATTTTGACTCATCGTGTCATTAATTCTTCTAACCCTCTGGTGTTGGAGGATATAAATCTTCACTTGGGAGATCTTACAGCTCTCTATGGGGGTGCGCAGAAAAATGGCCCTGCTCTACTGTAAGTACATGTTTTGGATGCGCGCAGATCCATTTTTCAGCGCATCTGTAAAAAAAAAAAACCTTTTTAAAATTTTGGCTGAAAATGGACGTGCGGCAAAATCTGTGCATGTCCATTTTGGGTCTGAGACCTTACCCGCCACCCATTCACTTAGCGGTAAGGTCTCACACGTTAACCAGCGGCAATGGTCTACGTGCGGAAAATGCCTTTTACCTCCCAGTTAGCGCCACGTTCCAGAAAATAAAAATGATTTTCCCAGCGCATGTAGTGGATGCGCATAAAAAATGGAATTACCGGTAATTCCAAATTGACGTGCGCCTATGCAGTTTAGGGAAAGGGAAATGGACTTGATATACTGCCTTTCTGTGTTTTTGCAACTACATTCAAAGCGGTTTACATATATTCAGGTACTTATTTTGTACCAGGGGCAACGGAGGGTTAAGTGACTGCTCAGAGTCACAAGGAGCTGAAGTGGGAATCGAACCCAGTTCCCCAGCAACAGAGTCCACTGCACTGACCACTAGGCTACCTCCTCCATTCCACCAATAAGAGCCAACCTCATCAGTGATGTCACAATGGCTTGATTGCCCGATACTTGGCTCACTTCTGATATTGTGATGTCATAAGGGAAAGGGGACTGATCTACCGCCTTTCTGAGGTTTTTGCAACTACATTCAAAGCGGTTTACATAGATTCAGGTACTTATTTTGTACCAGGGGCAATGGAGGGTTAAGTGACTTGCCCAGAGGTCACAAGGAGCTGCAGTGGGAATCGAACTCAGTTCCCAGCAACAGGTCCACTGCACTGACCACTAGGCTACTCCTCCATTCCACCAATAGAGCCAACCTCATCAGTGATGTCACAATGGCTTGATTGCCCGATACTTGGCTCACTTCTGATATTGTGATGTCATAAGGGAAAGGGGACTTGATCTACCGCCTTTTCTGAGGTTTTTGCAACTACATTCAAAGCGGTTTACATAGATTCAGGTACTTATTTGTACCAGGGCAATGGAGGGTTAAGTGACTTGCCCAGAGTCACAAGGAGCTGCAGTGGGAATCGAACTCAGTTCCCCAGGATCAAAGTCCACTGCACTAACCACAGGCTACTCCTCCATTCATTCCACCAATAAGAGCCATCCTCATCAGTGATGTCCACAATGGCTTGATTGCCCGATACTTGGCTCACTTCTGATATTGTGATGTCATAAGGGAAAGGGGACTTGATCTACCGCCTTTCTAAGGTTTTGCAACTACATTCAAAGCGGTTTACATATATTCAGGTACTTATTTTGTACCAGGGGCAATGGAGGGTTAAGTGACTGCTCAGAGTCACAAGGAGCTGCAATCGAACTCGGTTTCCCAAGATCAAAGTCCACTGTACATCTTGCTACCAGCACATCTAAGAAGACAACTTCTATTCCAGGAAGGACTGTGGAAGACAGGAGAGCTAGATTGAATCCTGAGATTGTTGCTGATTTCTTATTAATCCACAGATTAAAAAACATAACTGCTTTATAGGGCATATTATTCCCCTCTAGGGCATATAGAATGGGTTGCATTTTAAACCCCTGGACATTTTAACAGGGTGGATTAGGATTCCTGGTGTAGTAGAAGGGTAGAGGGTGATGGGGGGGGGGGGGGGGTTATTATAGCTGCTCATTGTTATTACTGTTTTCTATTTGTAATTTATACACAACAGTTGCACCGCATATTGTTCCTTTTTATACTTGAATAAAAAGATTTAAATATAAAATCATAATTGTTTGAGGCTTCTGCAGATGAGGACAGAGCCCACGGGGATGGAGCAAACTTTGTCCCGTGTCATTCTCTAGCTAACAACTCAACGTATTACAAGGTTTCGTATCTTATTTGAGCAGGGGGCGGTAATGTTTTACAAAAACTGTTGCAGACAGAACAGCGTATGATTTACGAGTGGAGAACAGTGACCCTATGGGACTGAATAAGAAGTAGAGTGGTGGGTCTATAAGTAAGCAGGGCAGTGATCGAGGGTAATACAGACTGCGCATGAGTAGTGTGAGTGAGAAGATGGACCCCATTTCCTGCACTCCGTGGAGGGGACTGTTTCGGCAGAAGCCACAGAATAAAGCATGAACGAACTGTAAGGTGAGCAGTCATGCAGAGGACGATATTGCTTAGAAATGTTATGGGCAGAAATAGATTATGTAAGCTTCCGTGCCTTATTTACTGTGTTTAGAGTCGAAGACGTCTTGAGCGAAACGCGTAGGGCATTGACAGTATCAAAGCGATGAGAACAGCGGGAAAGAAAAAGGGCATCCTCCCCGGGAACTCCGTTCACTGGGTAAATCTCTCTTATCTGCATCCTTCTCCTCCACCGCTAACTCCAGACTCCGTTCCTTTTATCTTGCTGCACCATATGCCTGAATAGACTTCATGAGCCGGTACGTCAAGCTCCATCTCTGGCCATCTTCAAATCTAAGCTAAAAGCCCACCTTTTTGATGCTGCTTTTAACTCTTAACCCTATCACGTGTTCAGACCCTTATTTTATCATCCTTACTTTAATATTCCCTTGTCTCTTATTTGTCCTGTTTTGTCTGGCCTAATTAAATTGTAAACTCTGTAGAGCAGGGACTGTCTCTTCATGTTCAAGTGTACAGCGCTGCGTTCGTCTAGTAGCGCTATAGAAATGAAAGTAATAGTATCAAGAGAGAGAAAAAGTCTACTTAATTGCAAAAGATCTATGATATAAGCATCATCGACTTACCAGGAAAAAGAGAGACTTTTCGTACTGGAGAAGCGTTATAATAATACGACGGAGCATCAAACGCACCAATAAGAGGATTAACAAGATAAGACTCAGCAGACCAGTGATATGAATTTACGAAGAGCACGTGGTGACACCGTGCACACGCAGACGTTTCGGATTCATGATTAAAAGAACTGAAGGAGATATTCACTTGTTAATAATACTAGTAAAAAGGCCCATTTCCGAAACAACATGAAACAGGCGCTAGCCAGGTTTTCCTCATAGTGTGTATGTTTGAGTGAGTGTGTGTGTCAGAGTGACTGTGCAATTGTGTGTCAGAGAGAGATTGTGTCTGTGTGCTTGTATATTTGTGAGTGAGTGTGTGTGTGTTTCAGAATGACTGTGTGCGAGTGCGTATGTGAGACACAGTGAGTGTGAGAGAGTGTGTTTCCCCCCCTCCTACTCCTCCCTCCTATACCCTTCTTCCCCTCTCCCTCCTCCCCCCTCTCTCTCCCCTCTTATGATAGCTAAGTAGCATCCCTTCCCTTTCGGGCTGCAGGAATACTCCTGAGAACTGAATCTGTGTGTGTCAGAGAGAGATTGTGTCTGTGTGCTTGTATATCTGTGAGTGAGTGTGTGTGTGTGTTTCAGAATGACTGTGTGCGAGTGCGTATGTGAGACACAGTGAGTGTGAGAGAGTGAGCGTGTTCCCCCCCTCCTACTCCTCCCTCCTATACCCTTATCCCCCCTCTCCCTCCTCCCCCCTCTCTCCCCCCTCTTATGATAGCTAAAGTAGCATCCCTTCCCTTTCGGGCTGCAGGAATAGCTCCTGAGAACTGAATCTGTGTGTGTCAGAGAGAGATTGAGACTGGGTGCTTGTGTATCTGTGAGTGAGTGTGTGTGTTTCAGAATGACTATGTGCGAGTGCGTATGTGAGACACCGTGAGTGTGAGAGGAGTGAGTGTGTTTCCCCCCCTACTCCTCTCTTCCCCTTTGCCCCCCCTTTTTCTTCTTCCTATACCCTTCCCCCCCCTCTCCCCCCCCCCCCCCCCCTTATGATAGCTAAATAGCATCCCTTCCCTTACGGACTGCAGGAATAGCTCCTGAGAACTGAATCTGAGGCTCTGTGCTTGAGGAAACTCCTGGGATTCCCAGTTGAGCTGTGGGTATGTGGCTGATGGTGGCCACTTTGAAGGCATACTTGAGTTTCGGGTCCCTGCCTTACCCTTTTCTCCCTCCTTCCCAGTAGGGTGCGCTGTGCTGTCTTCAGTGAGTTCTTTTTTTCCATCTGTCTTGGCTCACAATAGAAACTAAAAAAAAGAACAGCACGTTTCCACAACCCGAGCTCTCTGGGACTGGGTCGCTGGGACGCCGTTTTATTTCTGGCTCCTGGGGAGTGGTTGTACTGGACGGTGCTGCCTGAGCAGGGACGAGTCTGAGTGGCTTGCGCGCCGTTTGCGCCCATTTCCCCCCCTCCCTCCCCCTCGCTGTCAGTGCGAGTGCGGTTATGGCCTCCGAAGCGGCATTAAAGTTGTGAGAAGAGACACCGCGCGGCAGGGAGTTGTAGCGCAGGCTGCCTATAGGAAGCGGGCTCTGTTCGTCTGCCGGCAGCGTCTGAATCGTTGTTTCCCATGCTTCGACGCTCGTTTCGGGCGCCATTTTGGAATCGTCGGGGACACGGTTAGGACGGTTGCCGATGTGGAAGACCGCGGAGCTCAGGCGATCCCTTAATTGTCAGCTGCTGGTATCGATGTGATTCGTTGAGTGTCTGTGCTCCGCCCTCGACGTCATCACGTTGCTGCGAGGGCGGGGCAAACACTCATGGACAAACTTTGATCTACACCACCACAGATTAGAATGTTGGGACTTATGGAGGCTTCATTAGACGTTGGAGGTGTGTTTTATATAGAGAGATGGTGTATGAATCAAGACTGATAAGAAACCTTGTAATATGTTGAGGTATTAGCTCATTGGTGAAGAAGAGCTCAGTTGAGTAAGAATGAATGACTGAGTGAATGATGGAGTGGCCTAGTGGTTAGGGTGGTGGACTTTGGTCCTGGGGAACTAAGGAACTGAGTTCGATTCCCACTGCATGCACAGGCAGCTCCTTGTGACTCTGGGCAAGTCACTTAACCCTCCATTGCCCCATGTAAGCCGCATGGAGCCTGTCATGAGTGGGAAAAGCGCAGGGTACAAATGTAACAAAAATAAAATAGATACTATTGGAGATTCTACATGGAATGTTGCTACGATTGGAGATTCTACATGGAATGTTGCTATTCCACTAGCAACATTCCATGTAGAAGGCTGCGCAGGCTTCTGTTTCTGTGAGTCTGACGTCAGACAAGCAGAAGCCTGCGTGGCCACATTGGTGATCTGCAAGGGCCGACTTCTAGTGGAATAGCAACATTCCATGTAGAATCTCAAATAGTAGCAGCAGTGGAGGAGTGGCCTAGTGGTTTAGGGTGGTGGACTCTGGTCCTGGGGAACTGAGGAACTGAGTTCGATTCCCACTTCAGGCACAGGCAGCTCCTTGTGACTCTGGGCAAGTCACAACCTCCATTGCCCCATGTAAGCCGCATTGATACTATTGGAGATTTTCCATGGAATGTTGCTACTATTGGAGATTCTACATGGAATGTTGCTATTCCACTAGCAACATTCCATGTAGAAGGCCCCGCGGCCACATTGGTGATCTGCAAGGGCCGACTTCTACATGGAATGTTGCTACTATTGGAGATTCTACATGGAATGTTGCTATTCCATGTAGAAGGCTGCGCAGGCTTCTGCTTCTGTGAGTCTGACGTCCTGCACATACGTGCAGGACGTCAGACTCACAGAAGCAGAAGCCTGCGCAGCCACATTGGTGATCTGCAAGGGCCGACTTCTACATGGAATGTTGCTAGTGGAATAGCAACATTCCATGTAGAATCTCAAATAGTAGCCACAGTGGAGTAGTGGCCTAGTGGTTAGGGTGGTGGACTTTGTCCTGGGGAACTGAGGAACTGAGTTCGATTCCCACTTCAGGCACAGGCAGCTCCTTGTGACTCTGGGCAAGTCACTTAACCCTCCATTGCCCCATGTAAGCCGCATTGAGCCTGCCATGAGTGAGAAAGTGCAGGGTATTACAAATGTAATAAAATAGATACTATTGGAGATTCTACATGGAATGTTGCTATTCCACTAGCAACATTCCATGTAGAAGCCTGCGCGGCCACATTGGTGATCTGCAAGGGCCGACTTCTACATGGAATGTTGCTACTATTGGAGATTCTACATGGAATGTTGCTATTCCATGTAGAAGGCTGCGCAGGCTTCTGCTTCTGTGAGTCTGACGTCTGCACATACGTGCAGGACGTCAGACTCACAGAAGCAGAAGCCTGCGCAGCCACATTGGTGATCTGCAAGGGCCGACTTCTACATGGAATGTTGCTAGTGGAATAGCAACATTCCATGTAGAATCTCAAATAGTAGCCACAGTGGAGGAGTGGCCTAGTGGTTAGGGTGGTGGACTTTGGTCCTGGGGAACTGAGGAACTGAGTTCGATTCCCACTTCAGGCACAGGCAGCTCCTTGTGACTCTGGGCAAGTCACTTAACCCTCCATTGCCCCATGTAAGCCACATTGAGCCTGCCATGAGTGGGAAAGTGCAGGGTACAATGTAACCAAAATAAAATATAAGTAAAAACTAGATAGGAAGCACTGTTTGTATATATGTTCATAGCGCTGTCAAGAGAAAAGTAAAATAAAGCTTAGGTAATATCTTTAAAACTGAAAGCGCACTGTTACTGATGCATAGTCATTAGAGAGATCCTGTAAATACAGGTCTGCTTGCAGCCCCAAAGGCTGAACTTGGCCAAGCCTGGTTTAGATGGTAATCTGATCCATAGTTTAATCCCAAGGGTTTTCCTCAAACCATAACATTCACTGGACCCTTTTCTGGTTCATACTGAAGCTCTAGCTTTAACTCAGACTCTCAGGTTGTGGTTTATACCATCAAACTCACTACTCGTTTCTACAGCATATTCTCAGTATCTATGATAAACTTACAATTTCCTTCTACAGCACATTCCAGACCAGCTAAACAATTTCCTTTAGCTTACGTGTCCATGTCAATATATGAAAGACTGACCCCTAGTAGTAATATCACCTTATGACCGCTAGAGGCCTGGGAGCTATTTTAAATCCTGGCTGCCACAAGGTGGGAGAAAGTGGGGTATCGCTACCACCCCACTAGAATCAGGACACCCCGGTAAACCCAAAGACTGGGTCGGGGTGGGGGGTTTATGGGATTGTGGCCCTAGGCCAATTTTTTGGTGGCCATGGGGGGGGGGGGGGGGGAAGGAAATATGGGGAAGGCTTGCATATGTTGGACGCAGGGAGAAGGGACTTCGGCAGGGGGGTCAGGTCATGGGGAGTGTCACCATTAATTAATGATTAATATTATGGCGCCACCTATGGACGGGACTGGAACAGCCAGCTTAGCAGAGTGCTACTTTAAGTAACCACTCAGCTGCTATTATGAGGAAGATGAGAATAGTTCAGCTTCTCTGTGCTGTTTTCAAACAACTATCTAAAATGACTCGGTATTAACTATTGACTTGCATGACAGGTGATGCTTAGTATCAACTAAGGCCAGCCCCTTATGTAGTGTGATAAGGAAGAGGCTATCCTACCCTGGTTAGGCCCTCGAGGGCGCTGTTCCCCTAAAATGTCCAGGGAGAAGGGCTGGGTGAGTCACAAAAGGGAACCAGTAAGGGGATGTATAGCTGGAGGTCGCTAGGACCGGGGAGAGTCCTGGGGGTGGAAACAGGTGCAGCAGGTTATGGGCTGGGTCCTGTTTGGCCATTAACCACTTAATACCCAACCTGAGTGGTGAGGGAGAGAGGAGAGCTAGCCGCTGCAGAAGAGCTGGTAGCTGAAGCAGGAAGAGCCCATGGAACGTACTGGCTGAGCCCTATGGCCTGGTGGTGAACTGTGTGTTACAAAGAAGGACTGAGTTAATACGGCTGGGGTAAGAAGGCCCTAGAGTATCAAGTATAAGAACTGTGTGCTACAAGGAAGGACTGTGTGTCCAGGACTGAGTTAGTACTGAGCCCGGGATGCCTGTGTGGGAGGGCTCAGGGGAAGAAAATCTGTTGGGTATTGAACTGTGCAAGAAGAAATGTTTAAGCTGGAAGATTGCACTGAGTAGGAAGAAATGGTTAAGCTGGAAGAACTGTTTAAGCTTGTGAAAGTGTTTTAAGCTAAAAGAAGTGTGCCCCAGAGGCTGGAATAAGGATTTGTATGAGAAAAATCCTGTTGATGAGACCTGACTATGTTTGCCTTTTTTGAGAACCAGGTCACCCCGAGTAGAAAGGGGTAATAGACTAATTTGCATAAAATCTGCATACTGAGAACCAGCTCACCGTGAATGAAAGAGGGACCTGGGATCCTGAGGTGGGAGCTTCGTCTTCACAATAGCCTCATCTTCACAGTAGCAATCTGGTTGTAGGATGAGCTGGAGAGGAGCTTCGACGGAAACCCTAGTAAGTTGGAACGTGATGACAGTGCGGGCAGACTTTTACAATCTGTGTCCCGCAGATGACAAGATGGATTCAGATAGGCTGGAGTGGGCTCTTGAAGAGAAGTCCGGTTGTTGGAACATAAAGACAGAACCGGGCGGACTTCTACGGTCTATGTCCCAGAAACACCAAAGAAAGACCATGATCAAGTATATAATATCACGTTCATTGTTGATTTAATCTTGAATTGATAATGAATATGATTTCTGGGCAGACTGGATGGACCGTTCAGGTCTTTATCTGCTGTCACCTACTTTGTTACTGTGTTACTGTGTTGTTATATTTTCTTGTGCATGCTATGTTTTGCTGTGTACATAGGATTCAGATCTGTGCATATGTGCTCAGCTTACAGGGAACACGGATTCCACCTATTAAATATCACCTTTTGATATTTTTTTATTTTGTTACATTGCACTTTCCACTCATGGCAGGCTCTATGTGGCAGGCCATGGAGGGTTAAGTCTTGCCCAGAGTCACAAGAGCTGCCTGTGCCGGGAATTGAACTCAGTTCCTCAGGACCAAAGTCCACCACCCTAACCATTAGGCCACTCCTCCACTCCACTATACATATAGCCAATTTATACATGTGACTTAGCTTTGTACGTGTACTTTTTAAAATCACCTCCAAAATGTCAGGAGAATGAAGCCAGCTAAAATCTACTTCATTTTGAGCACCTCCACGTGTCCCTCAGTGGTTTCTGGTTTGTGTTTCAGATGCGGGTCACGTTTGAGGACGTCGCTGTCTCTTTTTCCCAGGAGGAATGGGAGTATTTGGATGAAGGGCAGAAGGAGCTTTACAGGGAGGTGATGAAGGAGAATTATCAGACCCTGATCTCTCTAGGTAAGGATTGTTTTATCTGTATTTTTGGGCAGGGTCTGGTCTATTAAGTATAACTTCTTACCTTCTCTACTCCAGAATATTTCAACTGCCCAACACCACACTAGACCCACCTGTGCCCCTCCCAGATTTACTGCCCCCTTGAAGTTGTTCTTTCTGGCATTTGAGCACACAACTTTTACAATAGCAACAAAGGGGCAGTTACGCTCATAACTGCCATTTGGGCCAATAAGTACCAACTAACATCCAATGATTGAATTAAGTTATGTGCACAATCGACCTTAATCTATAATTTGTGCGTGCAAATTTTATAGACTAGTTGGATCACACAAGTTTTATAGAATTAGCGGATAATGTGCTAATGTGTTGGAGAAGTACTTAGTGGCCCTTTTACTAATCCAAGGTAGGTGGTAAAAAGCACTGCCATCGCTGGAGCATCTCGTGCTAGTGTGCCCATCAACGCTTGCTAATCCCTGTGCTAAAAAATAGTGGGTTTTGTTTTTGTTTTTTTTTTTGGTGCGGGAGGAGTGTCTGTGGACGGAGAGTAAGCATGCCCTGTGCCTAATCGGGTAGTTTGGGAGTCGTTAACACCTACTAAATGAGTGGCAGTAAGGGGTCCTGTGGCCGTAATGGAAAAGATTGAAAAGCTGACCCAACACAGCGAACGTTGACAACGAAACCACAACAAAGTCAGTAATGGTGCTGTCGCAACTTTAATCGAGGGAAATATTCCGTAGCCTGGTACAATCGATGGTGCTAAGGTCATCTAGATTATTCCATTATTGCAATGCCATCTATGCCGGATGCAAAGAACAAGTCATTAAGAAGCTTCAGACAGGCTCAAAACACAGCAGCAGACTCGTATTTGGGAAAGCGAAATACCGAAAGCGCCAAACCCCTAAGAGAAAACCTACACAACCCCTAAGAGAAAACCTACAACTGGCTGCCCTTTAAAAGAACGAATTGCGTTCAGAGTTTGCACCCTGGTCCCACAAAATCGTTCACCGGGGAAGCTCCGACCTATATGTCAGACCTCGTAGACTTGCCTACTAGGAATGCAAAAAGATCATCTCGAACATTCCTCAATCTCCACTAACCCCAGTTGCAAAGGACTGAAATATAAATCCACTTACGCATCCAGCTTCTCCTATGTATGCACGCAACACGGTCTGTGCCGGGGCTGGTGGTTTGGCGGCGGGGATAGTGCTGGGCAGACTTATACGATCTGTGCCAGAGCCGGTTGGTGGGAGGCAGGGATAGTGCTGGGCAGACTATACGGTCTGTGCAGAGCCGGTGGTGGGTGGCCAGGGATAGTGCTGGGCAGACTTATACGGTCTGTGCCAGAGCTGGGTGGTTGGGAGGGCGGGGGTTGGTGGTTGGGAGGCAGGGATAGTGCTGGGCAGACTTATAAGGTCTGTGCCAGAGCTGGTGGTTGGGAGGCGGGGTGGTGGTTGGGAGCGGGGATAGGGCTGGCCAGACTTATCCGGTCTGTGCACTGAGAGGACAGTACAAATAAAAAGTAGCACATATGAATTTATCTTCTTGGGCAGACTGGATGGACCGTGCAGGTCTTTTCTGCCGTCATCTACTATGTTACTAACTATGGAACGCATTACCGAAGGCCATAAATCAATACATGACCTAACAATCTTCCGTAGACTACTGAATACAAAAAATAGACTTTACACGAACTAGACAAAACCGAACTCGTGTCACTGACTGTTTAACCTCACTGCTATTAAAGAAAGCTGCACAATACGCACTACCAATCTATTCCTAAATCGAAGAAGACATCTCTACAGCCAACGACCTAACTTATGCTTACAACTCATTTTATCACCTAGAAACCTCTATACAATGCCATAATGCTCTGTACCATGTATGTATACAACTAAACGTATTACCATTTGAAATTCTGTTGTACCCAGAAATGGCGATCGCCATCACGGCATAATGTAAGCCACATTGAGCCTGCAAATAGGTGGGAAAATGTGAGATACAAATGCTACAAATAAATAAATCAAAATTGGGCACGACATGGGCCTGTGTTTCGACTACCTGGCCAGCATCAGGAGTCCAATGCCACTATCGTTGTTGGATTCTATATCCTATGCACCATAAACGTTATATGTCAATCAACGTTGGCGATCCTGCTGTAGGCTCGCTCTCCTCAACTGTCATTCACCAAGGAAGACGCAATAGTGGAAAAATGTTTCATCCTAATCCGGGATGCAGTACTCAATTGCAGCTTGGTGAGCGACAGTTGAGAGAGTGAGCCTATAGCAGGATGGCCAACGTTGACTGACATATAACGTTTATGGTGCACAGTGGCGTTGGACTCCTGATGGAGGCCAGGTGGTCGAAACACAGGCCCGTGTCGAGTCGTGCCCAATTTTGTTTAAAGTTGTGACAGCACCATTACTGACTTGATGTGGTTTCTTTGGTCATCTTCTCTGTGATGGATCATCTGTGTTGGGGTTGCAAGGATTGTCTTCTGTTTTGCCTGTCCAGAGATTGAAAAGCGGCAGATTTTTAAGCCCTGCTAAAAGTGACTGCAGCGTGCGGAAAACCCACTTTTTCTTTTTTGTAGGAAAAGTACTGGTACCCACTGTGGGCGGGGGTCACATCTATGGCTCTGCCCATATGGTAGCCACACCCCTTACACCAGCCATGGCGCATATAAATAGTCATTATTGAAATGTTATACCAGTATACAACACTAAAATGAAATAAAATGATTTTTTGTCTGTTGACTTTGTTTTTCTGATCATGTGGCCCCAGTCTCTGATTCTGTGCTCTCTATCTGTTTCCTTAACTCTATTTCCAGGGCTTCCTTTCCATTTATTTCTTTACTTTCCTCCTTTCTTCATTTCTTGCCCCACATACCATAAAGTAAAAGCTGGGTCCTCCATGGAATTGACTGGAGGAGGTATAACATGGTTCCAGCTTTGCTATTTTCTCCATCCATATGCAGTTTTTCTCCTCTCTTCCCTTTCCCTCATCTCCATCCATGTGCATCTTCTTTTTTCTTTCCTTCCCTCCATCCATGTCCAGCATTTCTCCTCTCTCCCCAGCCCTCCCCTCTATCCATCCATGTCCAGCAATTCTTCTCTCTCGCATCTCCATCCATTTCCAGCATTTCTTCTCTCTCCCCAGCCCTCCCCTCTATCCATCCATGTCCAGCAATTCTTCTCTCTCGCATCTCCATCCATTTCCAGCATTTCTTCTCTCTCCCCTGCCCTCCCCTCCATGTCCATTGATTCTCTCTCCCCTGCCCTCCCCTCTCATCCATGTCCAGTGATTCTCCTCTACCCCGTCCCTCCCCTGCTTTCCATGTCCAGCGATTATCCCGCCCGCCCGCCCATCCTCCTTCTCTTTCTGCCTGCCAGCCCCCTTCTCCCATCTGAGACCCTCCCTTTTCAGCCCCTCGACCCAGTCCCCACCTGTTTACCCTCAGCTCCCTGGACAGCTTCCTTCTCTCTGCCACATGGCCCCCTGCATTTTTAAAATCTCTGAATTGGCAGCGCAGCGCCTCGCGTCTGCAAACAAGCAGATGGCTCGGGCCTTCCCTCACTGTGTCCCGTCCTCGCGGAAATAGGATGTTACATCAGAGGAGGGCAGGACACAGTGAGGGAAGGCCCGAGGCGATCTGCTTGTTTTGCAGACGCGAGGCGCTGTGCTGCCGATTTCAGAGATTTTTAGTAAGCCACTGCTCGAGAGGTATAAAAAAAAGTACTGGGAAAACCTGTTCGTTGCAAGTAGCGCCAGCCACTGTTTAGCATGGCTTAGTAAAAGGACCCCTTAGTCAATATCAAACAAGAGTCCCCTGTTTCTTAAGTAATGCAAGTTATCTACTATAATAAAACTCACCCTCAACGTTCTGAGGACACTGACGTCAGTGAAGCCAAGCCCTGACTTCCTTCAAAAAGGTTCGAGGTTTGTGGTGGTGAAGCCACCAAAATCGCTCCGGGCCCCGTCCTCAAGGGCGGAGCAATGGCAGAACAACGAAGGGGTTGGCAGGGAGGGAGGCACGGAGGCGGGGTGGGGTGGTGGGAAATCGCTCCGGGCCCCGCCCCATCCGCGTCACAACGTCATGACGGGGGCGGAGCAATGGCAGAACAACGAAGGGTTGGCCAGGGGGGGGGGGGTGTTGGCAACGAAAACCTTGCTAGTGCCCATTTCATTTGCTCTGAAACGGGCCTCTTTAGTAGTTATTATAAAGTTGTATGACTTGTTCAACTACCGATATCCTTGAATCAAGGCATAATAACTCCAGAATCCGTCGGTTTTCTGAGGACGGCAGTAGCAGATCCCCTCCCGAGAATACTGCTTGCATTTTTCTGCGAATATAAACGGAATCGTAGCTTGATTTTTTTTTTCATTTTATTCCTGGAACAGGCTATGAAAGGAACGATCCTGATATGTTATTAAGGATTGAAGAAGAGGAAGAATTCTACATCAAGATTCAGAGGCGCCAGATGAAAGAGGGGTACTTACTTGCACCCAGGTGAATAATAACATGTTACGCTGATTAATAGGAAATATTAGACAGTACAACTGTCTAATAAATACTGCACAAAGTAAAAGGAAGTATTGTAGATTATAGCCAAGTAAAGCGAAAAATTACTTACCTGTAGTAGATGTTCTCCATGGGCGGCAGGATATAAGTCCTCACAAGTAGGCAGTGGTGTGCTGGAGCAGGCTCTCATAGGCTCGCGAGAGCCGGTTGTTAAGTTTTAAGAATTTGGGAGCCGGTTGTTAAAGTAGGGCCCTCCATGGCTACTTTAACAACTGGCTCCCAAATGTGGGCTTAGGCCCTCTGCTGAATTACTACTACTACTATTTAGCATTTCTATAGCGCTACAAGGCGTACGCAGCGCTGCACAAACATAGAAGAAGACAGTCCCTGCTCAAAGAGCTTACAATCTAGTATACAAAAAGTAAAGTAAGCAAATCAATTAAGTGTTACAGGAAGGAGGAGCGGAGGGTAGGTGGAGGCGAGTGGTTTACGAGTCAAAATCAATGTTAAAGAGGGGGCTTTCAGTCTAGATTTAAAGGTGGCCAAGGATGGGGCAAGACGTAGGGGCTCAGGAAGTTATTCCAGGCGTAGGTGCAGCAAGACAGAAGGCGCCGAAGTCTGGAGTTGGCAGTAGTGGAGAAGGGAACAGATAAGAAGGATTTCTCATGGAGCGGAGTGCACGGGAAGGGGTGTAGGGAAGGACGATGTGTGGAGAGATACTGGGGAGCAGCAGTTGAGTTACATTTATAGGTTAGTAGGAAGAAGTTTGAACAGGATGCGAAACAGATAGGGAGCCAGTGAAGGTCTTGAGGAGAGGGTAGTATGAGTAAAGCGACCCTGGCGGAAGACGAGACGGGCAGCAGAGTTTTGAACCGACTGGAGAGGTGACTATGTGGGAGGCCAGCAAGAAGCAGATTGCAGTAGTCTAAACGAGAGGTGACAAGAGTGTGGATGAGGGTTTTGGTAGAGTGCTCAGAAAGAAAGGGGCGGATTTTACGGATGTTGTAAAGAAAGAAACGACAGGGCAATCTGCTGGATATGAGCAGAGAAGGAGAGAGAAGAGTCAAAGATGACCCCAAGGTTTCGAGCTGAGGAGACAGGGGAGAATGAGAGAGCCATCAACAGAAATAGAAAACGGGGGGAGCGGGGAGGTGGGTTTGGGGGGGGAAAATGAGAAGCTCGGTTTTGGTCATATTTAATTTCAGGTGGCGTTGAGACATCCAGACAGCAATGTCAGACAAGCACGCTGAAACTTTGGTTTGGATGCAAGGTGAGATATCAGGGGTAGAAAGGTAGATTGGGAGTCATCAGCATAGAGATGGTAGGAAAAGCCATGGTATGAGATTAATGAACCAAGGGAAGAAGTGTAGATAGAAAAGAGGAGGGGACCAAGAACAGAACCCTGAGGTACGCGACAGGCAGAGGGATAGAAGTAGAAGAGGATCCACCAGAGTGAACACTAAAGGTGCGGAGGGAGAGGTAGGAAGAGGACCAGGAAAGGACAGAGCCCTGGAATCCAAGTGAGGACAGGGTATCGAGAAGTATGCTGTGATCGACAGTGTCAAAAGCAGCGGAAAGATCAAGAAGAATGAGGATGGAATATTGACCTCTGGATTTAGCCAGTAATAGGTCATTGGAGACTTTAGTAAGCGCAGTTTCGGTTGAGTGGAGAGGGCGAAAACCTGATTATCTTTTACTTTGCTGGTGGGGATGCTGAGCCCTGCCAGCCAAGTAATAGACTACTGCTGCTCCCCGCTCCTTGTTTCCAGCTCTGGGCAGCAGGCTGGGACTTCTCGCGCATGTGAGAGAAGTTCCAGCATGCTGCTCAGAGCAAGACCGTTGGGAGTGGTGGCAGTCCATTTATTGGCTGCCAGCAAAGGTATGCCTAGCGTGCCCGCACAAGGGAGGGAGGAGAGAGAGGCAAGTGTTTGCTCCCCTCTAGCCCCCGGCCACCCCTGGCCCTTCCAACTGCAGAGCTGGCTACGTCCGGAGAAAGAGCCTGTTGTTAAAAATTTACCAGCACACCCCTGCAAGTAGGTAATGTCATTTGATGGAGCCCAAAGCTGTAAAATGTTTACAAAGCTATAGAACGTTCCAGAGATGTGGACTGTAATGTAGTCTATGCAGGCCTTTCTACGGTTAGAGTTAAAACGTCTTTAAACACTTCATAATTTCTTTGTAATGGTTCCTGTTTTGATCATTGTACTCCCCTGCTGAAATCGTTGCACTGACTCTCTGTACGTTGGCGCATTCACTTTAAGATACTATTCGCTGTAGAAATCAACTGGTGGTAAACACCGAGATGTCCCTTATTTGTCCTGTTTGTCCTGATTAGATTGTAAGCTCTTTCGAGCAGGGACTGTCTCTTCATATTCAAGTGTACAGCGCTGTGTACATTTAGTAGCGTTATAGAAATAAGTAGTAGTAGTAATAGTACTCTTTGGGATTCCGGAATCTTGCTACTCTTTGGGATTCCGGAATCTTGCTACTCTTTGGGATTCCGGAATCTTGCTACTCTTTGTCCTTTTCCCTTATTTGTCCTGTTTGTCTGTCCTGATTACATTGTAAGCTCTGTCGAGCAGGGACTGTCTCTTCATGTTCAAGTGTACAGCGCTCCGTACGTCTAGTAGTGCTATAGAAATGATAAGTAGTAGTAGTCTTTGGGTTCCGGAATCTTGCAACTCTTTGGGATTCCAGAATCTTGCTACTCTTTGTCCTCTTCTCCAGCATGGCCGCGATGCTGATCTGCAAGGGCAGGCTTCTGTTTCTGTGAGTCTGACGTCCTGCACGTACGTGCAGGACGTCAGACTCACAGAAACAGAAGCCTGCCCTTGCAAGCCCACCTTTTTGATGCTGCTTTTAACTCCTAACCCTTATTCACTTGTTCAGAACCCTTATTTATCAACCTCACTTTAATATTCCCTTATCTCTTGTTCGTCCTGTTTGTCTGTCCTAATTAGATTGTAAGCTCTGTCGAGCAGGGACTGTCTCTTCATGTTCAAGTGTACAGCGCTGCGTACATCTAGTAGCGTTTTAGAAATGATAAGTAGTAGTAGTAGTAAGTTAGCATTATTAACTTTTGAGGCCCTTTTACTAAAGCTTAGTGTGCTCTGAATGCTAAGAAATCCATTTTATAGCTATGGGCTTCTTAGTATTTAGGGTCCCTTTTACAAAGTGGCAGTACCGATTGCTGCCACTTTATCGCGAGCCAATCTAGCACTACCGCAGATGCCGCCCAACGCAAGCCTTTTTCGCACTGAAAATTAATAATTTTTAAAAAAAACATATCTCTTCGTTTTCGTCAATCAGTTGTATCCATTTGCCTTTTGAAGCACCTGACTTTTTTTTTATTTTTTTTATTTATACTTTATTAGAATTTCAAATTTAATACAACTTATCCAAGAAGTATAACAAAAACAATAAAAAATAAAACCCAAGTCAGTATTTTGAGACAAATAATAAAAAAGAAACTTTGTCCATTTAAGTAATAAATCATACTTTTTCAAACCACCCATAGGGGAAATACATAAATGGACCAAGATATATATTTAACATAGTTACCAGTTAAAGTAATTAACAATCAAACATTACAAACTCGAGTGATATTCTCACCTACTCTTACAGCGACCGTATGAGCACTAAACTTTCACAATGACATTCTGAACTTCCTTAGAACAGACAATTCCTCAAATTGTTTTGGATCAAAAGAACTGATAATTATTCTGTTGGTAAACAAACAGACATACACAAGGAAATTTAAGAGTAAAAATTACCCCAATATTTAAAGCTCTTTGACGCCAATGCCAAAAAGGCCTTGCGTCTACTTTGGGTCTCTCTTGCGAGATCCGGAAAAATTCTAACTTTAGATCCAAAAAACAATGAGTCTAAATGTTTGAAAAATAATTTTAAGACCACTTCTCTGTCCATCTCAAGCTCAAATGTTACCACTGCTGTTGTCCTTTGGGTACCACCTCTAAGGAAGACTCTAAAAGGACGTCAAGTTCATTCCTCCATCCACAACAGCCTGGTTACTTCCAGATTTAGGTGGTTAAAGTCTGAAGGCTAAATTACCCTTGTTATGGGGGCAGGGACTCACCCGCATCCCTAGGACTTCCATGAAATACTTTTTAACCATATCAATAGCCGAAATAATAGGAGATCTGGGGAAGTTGATAAGCCGCAAATTAAGCCATCGCTGTTGATTCTCTAGATATTCCATTTTCCGTTTAGTAAAATTACTATCCTTAATTGTAGCTTTATTCAGTTTCTCCAGTCTCTGAAATTTTTCTTCAAATTCTTGAGTCATAGACAACTGGTGGGCATTAATCTGCTCTTGGACTGATAGAGCTTCAGCTAATAGCTTAATTTCTCCTACATTTTTAACCAGAACAGCTTGTAGTGAAAATGCATTGAAAAAGTTAGGTCCCATAGTGACTCCATTGTCACAACGGCTTGGTTTTGCAACTACTACACTCAAATCAGGAAGGGGGGCATTGGTTATCTGTTTCAAACCATCGCTCAACGCAGAAGAAAAGTTTTTAAATCTCTGTCCTACCAGATAACCCTCGCTTCCATCGCGTTCGGTTTGGCTCCCTTCCTTGTGGGTCCTCTCCACTTCGGGCATGGGAACCGCCAAGGCACAACCCTCTCGCTCACTTCCTGGTTGAGGAGGTGCCGTACGGACGTCGGGCTGAGGAGAAGCCCGTCTGCGCTGCTGACCGAGTCGATTGAAGCCGGTCTGATAGCAGGAGATGAAGTCATCCGAGGTCCCAGCGTTACTTCCGAAATTTTCCAGCTTCGGTCTGCCCTCGAGAGGGGGATTTCAGCGGGGGTAACAGGAGCCTCCCTCACCTTTACCTCTCCGCTTCCCCATATCTTGGGTTATTCGGACGCCTCTCGGGATTCTCTCTGCTGGAGCGTTTCCTGGTAAGTCTGGGGGTACGTCTCACATCAGCGCCATCTTGGTTCCGAGTTCCGAGCTGTGCTCGAATCACCTGACTTTTAACAACAGTTGAGAACTCCCATTCTGTCTCGGCCATTCATACCTCATGAGGTGACTGTACTTCAGGTATAAATCCAACATTGTTCCCTAAAATTAAATAGCTTTCACAATCCCCTCGTCGTCAAGGTCTTCCACTTTTTCTATGACTTTGCAATTCTCTGAAATCATTATTTGCCTTTTAAGCAATGATCTACCATTGGAGCTGAAGTACAAACAGCAAAGGTGACACAAAGTCCAGCCAACGAATGGTGTGTGCAATAATTATTCTAATATTAACAGGGATCGCCGACTCGACACGGGCCGTGTTTCGGCCACAGAGGGCCTGCCTCAGGAGTCAATACGGTGGTTAACTAGATATATGAATTCATATAAGTCATAAAGGAATTCTCTGGTAGATAACACAACGAAGTGGGCCTAACTGAGCACAGTATATGGTCAAACGATTAGCGTATTATGCTACATACACATGTGTCTTGTTGATATTCTATTTATAAACAACGTCTGCTTTTAAACACAAAAAAAAAATGCCTGTTTTAGTAAAAACTAATATATATATGCTCATTTTATTATTTTTTTATTTATATTTTTATTCTCATTGTTTTATTTTCACATTTATTTATAGTTGATTATATAATATGCTTTTATATTTAGTTATATACGGTATGTATGACGCATCTATATGTCTTTTTTTTTAGAACACGATTTGTGACCCCTAAAGCAGGCGTTCTATCATGCCGCAACACGGACCGTGTTGGGTCCTTTGTGCAAGCAATCAATAAAACCGTTTTTTCAAACACCATCTCCCGAGTTGGCTTTGCCTGTTGGTGTATTTGCTCGTCGTGGAGGTTGCCCCTGTTCGCTGTCCCAACCGATCAGTGGTGCTGACTGCCAGCACAATATCGGGTTTGAAGCCGGTGACAGCTCATTTTAGAACCCCCAGCATTTTCTATCGAAAGGTCTTTTTAAAGACCACTTTCTTCCATTCTTGTGTTTACGTTTCAGTTCAAGCTTCTCTTATTGACCTATAAGTGTAGTCACTCTGCTGCTCCCCAGTACCTCTCCACTCTCGTCTCTCCTACGCCCCCCCTCGTGTACTCCGTTCTGTAGATAAATCTCTCTGTCTGTCCCCTTCTCCTCTACTGCTAACTCAAGACTCCCGTTCCTTTTATCTTGCTGCACCTCACGCCCTGGAATAGACTTCCCGAGCCTGTACGGCTAGCCCCGTCCTTGGCCGTTTTCAAGTCCAAACTCAAAACCCACCTCTTTACCACGGCTTTTGACTCCTAACTCACTTACCCTTCCTTTATCCTCACCCTCTTTATTCCCTTACCCTTAATTGTTCTGTCTGTTTACCTGTCTTATCTAGATTGTAAGCTCTTTGAGCAGGGACTGTCTTTTTGTGTTTGGTGTACAGCGCTGCGTATGCCATTGTAGCGCTATAGAAATGATAAATTAGTAGTCGTAGTAGATGTTGTTCACGAGTATTTTATTCTAAGGACGCCTGATGCAGGCCTACCAGCCGAAACACGGTACTGTATCGAGTCTTTACCAATAAACGTTCTACAATCGACTGAAGTCTCCACGTTTGTCTCTGGTCAGCCTGGTCTACTTCCCACTCCTTTTTTTTTGTTGCTGTTTTGTCGTGGGATCTCGGCGTTCCTCCGTCCCGGTGGACTCTCACTCAATACCCAAGACCATAAGAAGCATCACTAACTATCTCCAGTACAGAAAAGAACTGAAGACCTGTCTCTACAAAACGTTCTATAACTAAGTACGCAAACTTCAGACGTTCTACAACACATCCTAACCGAAAAAAAAAACTACTGTAACTACACCTAACTGTGCAAATTGTAAGCCACTTTGAAGCAAACTCATTTTTGGAAAATAGTGGGCTATAAGAATACATAAATAAATGTAACCTGTCAGGAGCCATTTCTGGCTAGTTAAATCACTTTCAGTATCGATCCCCCACATGCCCACGACCTTAATCTAGTTGTGATTTTTGTCGCTTTTCCTTGTGTCATTTATGGTTAAACGGTTTTTATTGATACTATAACAGATAAACAAAGATAATCTTGACAGTACAATTAGTGGCAAATACAGAACAGTATCTGAAAACCTTTACATGTTTCACCCGGAACCCACCCTCCTCCCTCTCCCCTCCAATGCTGCAAATTTATAACATAACTATCAGTAAGTCTGAAACTCCACTGAATTAAACTCTCGTTTTGGGAAACAGAAGACCCATGAAACTACAAAGAAATTTTGATATGTCTCATAATCATTCTCTCCTCTCCCGTGTAGTTCTTTCCCCTCATCTATGCCTCTGGAGGTTTGGTCTCTGATAACCCCCCCCCCCGAGACGATGAACAGGATATTCCTAAATCTAATTCTCTATACCCCCCTTCCCCTTCCTTGTTGTCATTTAAAAACAAGCTAAGGATAGGCTCCTTCCTGCCGTCTGAATGTAGATGATTTCTTATTAAATTTCTTTCTCTGTTTCTGGATTAGCTGTAATTGCTAATTTATTTTTCTAGTTTATCAAGTAGCCAGAGCGAGAATTTAAAAAAATAAAAAAACTTTTAACAGGTAAGTTTCCCTTTTTAAAATCAACCCAGTGGTTCTCTTGTGATTCTGTGCAACAATTGAATATGGGGATAATGTTCAGAGGCAGCCAGCCAAATCATTTAGATTATTAGGTATCCGTATAGCATCTGAAAAAACACATATAGCAGATTTATGCGTTCACTGGCTGCTGGGGAACATATTAACTCGACTTGAAAATGACCTGTGTGTGTTTGAGGTTTATGACGACATTGCATACCAGAAAGGGCACAGTAACACTCTGCAAATGATAATGCACTGGGCTATAAAGACCAGCGACTGCTAAAAACCACATTAAAGGAAGTGCATGCAGTTTTTCTGAGATATCCAGGGCCTGTGACCTAGAGGGCGACCGAAACCAGAGTTTTCAGTTTGGCTGAAACTGAATCTGTGGCCAAAATTCACCACTCGGTTTCAGCCGATACGAAAACTGTCATACCCCACCCCAGCACAGAGCAGGCTCCCTCTTGTACCTTCCACCGCTTGTAGGCCTTCCCTGATCCTACGTTAGAAGACCTAGTGGCCTAGTTGGGACAGGAACAATCCCAGTCACTCCTGTCTAAACCGTTTACAATCTCAGAGAAGCTGCCAAGACCTCCTGCAGCAGTCTTGTGAGGCTGCTGTGGAAGTCGTGGCAGCTATTTTGACTGTGGTGTTGACATAGTAACATAGTAGATGACGGCAGAAAAAGACCTGCACGGTCCATCCAGTCTGCCCAAGAAGATAAATTCCTATCTGCTACTTTTTATTTGTTCTGTCCTCTTCAGGGCACAGACCGTGTAAGTCTGCCCAGCACTATCCCCGCCGCCCAACCACCAGCCCCGGCACAGACCATATAAGTCTGCCCAGCACTAGCCCCGCCTCCCAACCACCAGCTTTGCCACCCATTCTAGGCTAAGCTCCTGAGGATCCCTTTCTTCTGCACAGGATTCCTTTATGTATATCCCACGCATGTTTGAATTCCGTTACTGTTTTCATCTTCACCACCTCCCGCGGGAGGGCATTCCAAGCATCCACTACTCTCTCCGTGAAAAAATACTTCCTGACATTCTTCTTGAGTCTGCCCCTCTTCAATCTCATTTCATGCCCTCTCGTTCTACCGCTTCCCATCTCCGGAAAAGGTTTGTTTGCGGATTAATACCTTTCAAATATTTGAACGTCTGTATCATATCACCCCTGTTTCTCCTTTCCTCCAGGGTATACATAGGCAGGAGTGACTGGGGATTGTGGCTGGGAGAGTGGAGTCTGTGGTGGTGGGAAGGCCACAGAGAGTGGAAGAGTCTTGGTTTCAGCCAAAAATACACTGGCATCTTTAGCCGAAACCGAAGTATGGCTGAACCTGGATTTTCAGCCAGTTTTAGCACCAAAGCTGAAACAGAAACCAAAATTCAGTCGGCCTCTTCTCTGAGCTGTTTTTTTTTCCTCCTCAAATTTTCTGCTAATGGTCCTCTCAATGATTTGAAATATCCCGAGTGGCCTTCAGTGCTAACATGAAATATAAAGGGTCCTTTTACTAAGGTGCGCCAAAAATGACCTACACTGGTGTAGATGCGTGTATTGGGTGCGCGCAGGTTAATGTTTTCAGTGTGCCTGCTAAAAGACCTTTATTTGGTGGGCCGCAAAGCAAAATGAAAATTGGTGCGCGTCCATTTTGGGCCTGAGACCTTGCCGCCACCTATTGACCTAGCAGTAAAGTCTGACGCGTTAACCGGGCGGTAATCGTCATTGCGTGTACAATGCCAATTACTGCCCAGTTAGCGCCACGCACCGGAAAATAAAAAATATTTCCCAGCGCACATAGCAGATGTACATCAAAACTGAAATTACCGCCCTTGCCACCTGGTAGCTGGGCGGTAGTTAAAAAAGTGACGCGTGTAGGATGTGCGTACGCGTCTACGCAGCTTAGTAAAAGTTCCCCTTAACTTCACAAATCACATGTGGTCATTGTATGAACTCAAAGAATTACTGTCTTTGATCATTAGTAGCTTTCCATATTCACTAATGTATGATTAACGTCTTTCGATTATATCCCGCAGATACTGAGGTCATACAGGAACAGAAGAGAAAAGAGTATCGTGAAAAATACCATGTAGAAGTGGAACTAATCCCAAGACCGTCAGAACAGATCTGTGACGATACTTCCCAGAGGACCGAGAAGAGAAACACAAGGAAACATCTGGAATCAAAGAAGGAGCAGAGAGACCTTGCAGGAGATTCATTAGGTGGAGTCAATGAATGTGAAAGAAGGGACAGAGAGCCAAGAAACCTCCCTGAGCACCAGAGACACCTGAAAAGGAAACGCATCTTCCGAAATAACAGTGAGCCAATTACTTCTAAACTCCTCCGCATCGAGGGGAACAGGAAGAAATCCTTTCTTTTTCACGCCCGTGGAAAAAACCTTGCTAAAAAATATTATTCATTATTTCACCAGAGAATCCGGCGTGGAAAATGTTTCAAACAGAAGTTAAATCTGAAATTACGTCACAGAATTCACACCGAAGTGAAGCCTTTTCAATGTAGTGAATGTAGCAAAAGCTTTTGTCATAAGGGAGCATTAATTATCCACCAAAAACACACACTGGGAAAAGATCTTTTGAAAGTACTGAAGGTGTGAAGTCATATAACTACAAGCAAGTCTTAATAAAGAACCAAAAAGTAAACAAAGACAAAAGACATTTATTGTGTTCTGAAAGTGAGAAAAATACCCGTAAGAATAAAAATCTAGTGATATATCAAGTAAAACAAGAAAGGGAAAAACTAATTACATGCATAGAGGGTGATAAAAACGTAATTGCTTTATCGTCTCAGATAAGCCAGATAACAGAGAAAAGATTCACATGTACTGAATGTAACAAATACTTCTCTAATCTAACAGTGCTAAAAATTCATCAAAGAATACACACTGGGGAGAAACCGTATCCATGTTCTGAGTGTGATAAAAGCTTCATTTCTTTAGCATCACTAACGACGCACAAAACAGTTCATGTGGGAGAGAAATATTTCGCATCTTCAGATTATGAAAAAAACCTTTACCAGCAGTCTGGGGTAAAATATCACCAGAAGATACAAAGAGGAGAGAGGCCATTTAAATGTCCAGATTGTGGTAAAAGTTTTAATCGGCTATCACATTTAAGAATGCACATGAACATTCATACAGGAAATAAACCATATAAATGTCCACAATGTGGTAAAAGATTTAATCAGCCATCAAGTTTAAAAAGACACTCAAGGATTCATACAGGAGAGAAACCATATGCGTGTCCAGACTGCGATAAAAGCTTTAATCGACCCTCATATTTAAATATTCATAAGAGTGTTCATACAGGAGAGAAACCATACATATGTCTACAATGTAATAAAACATTTATCAGCACTCCAGTTTAAAAATTCATGAGAGGATTCACACTGGAGAGAAACCATATGTATGTTCAGAATGTGGTAAAAGCTTTAATCAACCCTCGTATTTAAGAATTACACAAGAGGATTCATACAGGAGAGAAACCATACGTATGTCTAGAATGTAATAAAAGATTTAATCAGCACTCCAGTTTAAAAATTCACGAAAGGATTCACACAGGAGAGAAGCACCATATACGTGTCCAGAATGTGATAAAAATTTAATCTGCAATCAATTTAAAAGGCATAAGAGAATTCATGTGGGAGGAAGCCTTATACATGCCCAGAATGTGGTAAAAGATTTTTGTGAGCAATCACATTTAAATATGCACAAGAGGATCCATGTGGTGAGAACCATACATGTGTTCAAATGTGGTAAAAAATTTACTCGCCATTCGGATTTAAAAAATCACAAGAGGACACATACAGGAGAGAAACCCTATATGTGTTCCGAATGTGGTAAAAGATTTATTCGCTATTCAGATTTAAGAATTCATAAGCGGATTCATACAGGAGAGAACCATATACATGTCCAGAATGTGGTAAAGGGTTTTATCACAGCCACACTTTAAAACTCACAAGAGGATCATACCGGAGAAAAACCATATACATGTCCAGAATGCTGTAAAAGCTTTAGTTGGTTATCAAGTTTTAAAAAACATATAGAATTCATACAGGAGAAAAACCCTATACATGCCCCAGCATGCGGTAAAGCTTTCATCAGCAATCAAATTTAAAAATACACCAGCGGATTCATACAGGAGAAAACCATATACGTGTCCAGAATGCAGCAAATGCTTTAATCATCAATCAATTTAAACACGACATAAGAGGGTTCATATGGATGTCGAAACCTAACCCGTTTGGAGAATTGCCCCTGAGAGAAACTGTACATTCCTCGAGCTGAGGAGGAATCTGCTCTGCTCAATGAGTTTGATCACCTGCTCTTCTGGGGTTTTTTTAATGCTGTTCCACCATGATGTATCTATCATCCAGGGCTGGTTGGCTGCAAGGGAGTCCTTTATTATCTCGCATGGATGCCAGAAGTGCCGGAAGAGATGAACACTGACAGCATCACACCTACGAAAGAGCATGGCAAAAAACGATCCTTTTTTTTGTGTGGATTTTATGCAGACTTCGCACTTTGCTTGAATCTTTGGAATCCTGCTTTTTGTGACTGCTCTGATTTGCTAGCTTGATTTGAATTAATTGTGAGGCTTCTGATTATGATGCTGTTCTGATTTCTGTTATCCTTGGGTTAAGACTGTTGAGGCCATTATCTCTATACTGCAAATGCAAGAAGTCATCATGAGTTTTGATACTCTTGAAATTAGCTAATAGTTTTTGAGTGTTTCTAATGATGATGTTATGACTCAGTTTCACACCCCCGGCACTATCTAGATGCACGATTAACACTGGTTCTATTCGTAACAAGATTTCAGTTTATGTGATAGGTTTCAGCTGCTGTCTGGCATTGCTGTCTGGATATCCCACTGCCATCTGGAACTGAACGTGGCCAAGACTGAGCTTCTTATCTTTCCCCTAAACCCACCTTTCCTTCTTCCCCCATTTTCTATTTCTGTGGATAATGCCGTCATCCTCCCTGTCTCCTCGTTCTTAACCTTGAGGTTATCTATAATGCCTCTGTTTGTCTGCTCACATCTGTAACATCACTAAAACATCCTTCCTTTCGGAGCACATGCCAAATCCATGCTTGGATTACTGTAACTTGCTCCTCATAGGTCTCCCACTAAACCACTCTCTCCCCTTCAGTGGTGTTTCAAAATTCTGCTACACAACTTATCACATCTTCCTCTAGCGTTGGTCACCTCATATAGTCCCTCTTCTCAAGTCATTTTCATTAGCTCCCTATCCATTTCCATACCGTTCAACTCTTCTTACTGACTTACAAGCCAACCTTGTGTTCGTGTGTTATTTAGGCTCTGCCTGTTCGTCAACTTTTGCTGACTGCTCCTGCTGCTGTCTGGCTGCAACCTTAGTCTCGCCCTAAGCGTGTCTACAGGAGTGGCTTTTATAATACTGGTCTTTAAATGATTTGACTTTTACCCCGCAGCACTCGCTGTGCCACTTGCTGAAGGAGCACGACAAAGGAGCATGTCAGCTCCTTCATGCGCCTCGTTCGTTTTTCCTCCATTTTGTTGGTGATACCATTCCACTTATTTATTTATTTATTTATTTATTGTTACAGTTACCCCCCACATTTTCCCACCTATTTGCAGGCTCAGTGTGGCTTACATAACACCGTAAAGCGTTCACCAGTCGGTTGAGAACAAACACAAGGTTGAATTGTGGTCAAATGAGGTAGGTGTGTGTCAGCAGTGGTGTGCTGGTAATGTTTAACAGGCTCTCTCCCCGTCCACATCTGCGCCCCCCCCCCCCCCCCGCCACATCTCCCCCCCCCCCCCAAATTGCAGAGCTGGCTATGGCTGGGGAGAGAGCCTGGGGGGGGGCAATGCATTACTCCAGGAAAAAAAATATTTTATGATCCCAGGTTCCAATCTAATTTATGTTTAATGTGAGTAAAATGCCATAAATAATTAAATATAAACTTTTAATGTTGAGCACCTGATTCTCAAAGTGGACATATTTCAAACACTATAATGAAAATAAAATGATTTTTTTCTACCTTAGTTGTCTGGTTACTTTGTTTTTCTGATCATGCTGGCCCAGTATCCGATTCTGTTGCTATCTGTCCTCTTAACTCCGTTTCCAGGGCTTCCTTTCCATTTATTTATTTCCTTTCCTCCTTTCTTCTTCATTTCTTGTCCTCCGCAGACTTGACTGTCCAGTGGATCCAGTTCTTCCTATTTTCTCCATCCATGTGCAGTTTTTCTCCTCTCTTCCTTTTCCCTCACTCATCTCCTTCCTCACTCTTCCCTTCCCTCCATCCATGTCCAGCATTTCTTCTCTCTCCCTTCCCTCTCCTCCATCCATGTCCAGCAACTCTCCTCTCCCCTGCCCCCCCTCCAGCATCCATACCCACCCAGCGATTCTCTCCGCTGCCCTGCCCCTCCTCCATCATCCATACCTACCCAACATTCTCCTTGCTCCCCTGCCCTACCTCCAGCCATCCATACCCACCCAACAATTCTCCTTGCTCCCCTGCCCTACCTCCAGCCATCCATACCCACCCAGCGATTCCCTTTCCTCTGCCCCCCTCTCCAGCCATCCATACCCACCCAGCGATTCCCTTTGCTCCACCTCCAGCCATCCTACCCACCCAGCAATTCCCTTTGCTCCCCTGCCTCCCCTCCAGCCATCCATACCCCCAGCGATTGCTTCGCTCCCTGCCCCACTTCGAGCCATCCATGTACCCACCAGCGATTCCCTTTGCTCCCCTGCCCCACTTCGAGCCATCCATGTACCCCCCAGCGATTCCCTTCGCTCCCCTGCCTCCGTTGCAGCAGCCGGCGCAGTGAAACCCCCGTCTCTAGCCTTCCCTTTGTTTCCTGTCAGTGTCCTGCCCTTGCGGAAAGAGGAAATGTCGTCAGAAGAAGGCGGGACACTGACGGGAATGAAGGGAAGGCTAGAGACAGGCTTTCACTGCGGCTGCAGCGACGGAGGTAAAATCAACTATTTAAAACCCCCAGAGCGGCAGGAGGTGAGTTAAGCATGGCTTGTAGCGCCCTCCTGCCATGCTTACCTCACTGCCGGGTTGCGCCGCCCCTGGTATGATCGAGATGATCCGATTCTGTTTCTGGTTGGTAGATCTATGAGGTCTTTCTTCAACCTGGCTCATCCTCTGCTTATCCTCCTTACTTGGGGCTGCCATATGCCTTCTGCTACTTTGATTTCCCTATGAATAAGGTACGCTCACCCTTCCTGATTTTATCCCAACTGCAACTCGTTTATCCACATTGTTGTCTTCTGCTTTGAATGTTGTCTTTTTACATGTATGTTCCATAGCGTTGCTGTAGACCGTCACAGATGGGTTATGAACTCCTACCAGCAACTGGGAGACTGAGGATACACTGAACTTCCAGAAGTCATTTGAGTGGGCTGTACAGTCCCCTGAAAATCAGTCTATTCTCAGTCTCAGTAGCAGTGGTAAGTCTGTGCAGCCCCTTTCCATTCAATATACTACACTTAAAAAAATGAAATCTTAACTGTCTGTGAGACCACAGCAATGGGTATTTTGACTTTCTTTTTTATGCTGAATTAAAAAAAAAAAAAGATTTTCCAGACCTTTTCCTGCTTTTTATTTATTTTATTTTTTATTTGTTTCATTTGTATCCCACATTTTCCCACCTGTTTGCAGGCTCAATGTGGCTTACATGGAACTGTAACGGCGTTCGCCAGTTGCGGTATGAACAAATACAGGTGTTACTGTGGTAAAAGAAGGTTCGTGTTTGGTAGATACATTGGGGAAGTTAGTGAGGGGGGATGAGGGTTAAGGTATGTCCATTACAGTCTTTGGTTTTGCAGTGTCGCAGGAACTTAGGTTTTAATGTTGGGTCGGTGGGGTATGCCGTTTTGAATAGGTTTGTTTTTAGTTCTTTCCGGAAACTTAGGTGGCCATTTGTTGTTTTATTATCTTTGGCAGCTTGTTGGACAGGGGCTGAGTCCCTGTCTCTGAAGCCCTGGGGGCCACACTGGGCGGCCGAATCCCTCCCCCCTTCCCTCTCGTGGTGGTCTTTTTAGGGGCTACCTTGTTTGAGTCCTCGGCCCTCCTTTGCTGCTCCTGAGCACGGGGAGGGTCTGTTGTGTGAGGTCTGCCTATAGCCTCTTCCCTTTGTTGGTCCTATTTGTGATTTTTAAGTGCTAGTTAAAAATAAAAGTATATCCCCCCTCCCTCCCAAAGAGTGAGAAATTCAGAAAACAAAGCTGTTAGGAATCGGCTCTGTTCAAGGAGGGAGTGCTGAAAGCACTTCTCTTTCCCCAGCTGAGGTGCTTAGTGGGTCGGTCAGTACTCTGCAGCTGTTTTTCCCGGCCTGGTGTGGGTGCTCCATGTAGTTGCCACTCATGGGCTTCATGACCTGGTCGCCAGCACCCTAAGTTCTGTACTGTTTGTCTTTCTACTTTTTGCGTGGGGGATCGAGGGCCCGGTGCTTCGTTTCAGTGGAAAGCACTGCCATCTTGACTTCCTTGCTGCCTCCAGATTTATCACTGCACCTGGACCCAGTCCTGCGGGGGACTCAGCTGGGTCTATTGTGTTTTTTGTCCCAGCTACGGTGGGTTTCCATCCTGATTTGTAAATACAATATGTGAGACTCAGGTTGCTTCTATAATAGCAAAAATATATATTATAAATAGAAATTTTTAGTGCTCAAAAAACCCAATGTGACCATCTTAAAAGCAAAGGTCACTGTTATCTATCATCAAACTGAAGAGTGGAATGGCCAACTAAGTTCAAATAGTTCAATAGTGCCTTTTAACACCACATAATCCAACAAGTGAGACTATCAGGCTTTTCGAAAGAGAAGGGCACCCATCTTCTGACACAAATTGGGAGATAGGCGTCCTTCTCTCAGGGTCGCCCAAATCGGCATAATCGAAAGCCGATTTTGGGCGTCCTCAACTGCAGTCCATCGCGGGGACGACTAAAGTTCACAGGGGCGTGTCAGCACTGTAGCGAAAGCGGGACTGGGGCGTGATTAAGAGATGGGCGTCCTCGGCCGATAATGGAAAAAGAAGGGCATCCCTGACGAGCACTTGGCCGACTTTACTTGGTCCATTTTTCTTGCGACCAAGCCGTGAAAAGGTGCCGAACTGACCAGATGACCACCAGAGGGAATCAGGGTGACTCCCTTACTCCCCCAGTTGTCACCAACCCTCTCCCACCCTCAAAAAAACTTTAAATTTTTTTTTTGCCAGCCTCAAATGTCATACCCAGCTCCATGACAGCAGAATGCAGGTCCCTGGAGCAGTTTTAGTGGGTGCAGTGCACTTCAGCCAGGTGGACCCAGGCCATCCCCCCACCTGTTAAACTTGTGGTGGTAAGTGTGAGCCCTCCAGAACACACCCAAAACCCACTGTACCCACATGTAGGTGCCCCCCTTCACCCTTAAGGGCTAAGGTAGTGGTGTACATTTGGGGAGTGGGTTTTGGGGGGCTCAGCACCCAAGGTAAGGGAGCTATGCACCTGGGAGCAATTGTGAAGTCCACTGCAGGCCCCCTAGGGTGCCCGGTTGGTGTCCTGGCATGTCAGGGGGACCAGTGCACTATGAATTCTGACTCCTCCCCTGACCAAAGGGCTTGGATTTGGTCGTTTCTGAGATGGGCGTTCTCGGTTTCCATTATGGCCGAAAACCGGGGATGACCATCTCTAAGGTCGACCTAAATGATGAGATTGGGCGTCCCCGACTGTATTATTGAAACAAAAGATGGACGCCCTGCCTCTTCGAGGGGCCGTCCTGCGAGGACGCCCTCATGAAAACTTGGGCGCCCCATTCGATTATGCCCCTCAATGTATAATTTTGTGATTTTACACTGTCTCTATCATTTGTCAAATTATGTGGTGTTGAAGGCACTATCGCAGCTGTGGACAAGGAAGTTCAGAGATTTCAAGATAAGAACAGAGGACAATAGACTTTTGTCTTGAACTATTAGTTGGACATTCCACTCTTAGGGCCCTGTTCACTAAGCTGCGTTATAGGCGCGTTAGCGTTTTAACGCGCGTTAACCATGTACGCGCCTAAAGTATCCCTATCAGTGCCTACACAGTTAACGCATGCACTAATTGTAGGAGTGTTAAAACACTAACGTGCCTTAGTAAACAGGGTCTTTAGTGCGATGATAGAGAACAGTGACCTTTGCATTTAAGTTGGTCACGTTGGGTTTTTATGAGCACTACATTTTTTTTTTTAATATATAATTTTGCTATTATAAGAAACCTGAGTCTTAGCTATTATATTTTGGATAAAATAACTAGCTGGTTATCCACAAATGGATTGAAACTGAACCCCCCCCCCCCCCCCCCTTTTACAAAGCTGCTAGCTGCCAGTGCGGTAATGCTGACACAGCCCATTCAAGTGATTGGCCTGTGTTGGCATTATTGCGTGGCACACACTAGCACGGCTTGTAAAAGGGGGGGGGGGGTTAATGCCTCCAGAAGTACTGCTCTTCTCCCTCTGCCCTGCCCCAGTCTCCCTGTTTTACCTACCATTTCGGGTGAACAAGTAACTCTTGGTAAGATCTTGGGAGTTACTTTTGATAGTCAACTGTCCTTTTCTCCCACATCTCAGAAATCCTTTTTACTGTGAGCAGTGGCGTTCCTAGGGTGGCTGACACCCGGGCGAATCGCAGATGCGCCCCCCCGGCGAAAGACACCCCCCTGGGTGCATTTTTACCTGCTGGGGGGGGGGGGTACTGCGCGCCTGTCGGCTTCGCTCTCTCCCTGCTCCCTCTGCCCCGGAACAGGAAGTAACCTGTTCCGAGGCAGGGAGCAGAGAACGAGCGGAGCCGACAGCGCGCGGCACCCCCCCCCCCCCAGCGGCGTGCACCCGGGGCGGACTGCCCCCACCGCCCCCCCCCCCCCCAGGTATGCCACTGACTGTGAGGCAGCTTCGTGCCACTCGTCTTGATAAACCCTCTATAAAGAAAATGTCTCTCAATGTGGAAACTCAAACGCATAAAACCATTCTTCCCGAGGGAAACATTTCATAACCTGGTACGGTCCATGGTACTAAACCACGCAGATTACTGTAATGGAATCTATGCGGGATGCAAGGAAATCATAAAGAAACTTCAGACCGCCCAAAACACAGCAGCCAAGCTTATATTTGGAAAAACACGTTTTGAAAGCGCCAAACCACTCAGAAAAAAACTGCACTGGCTACCAATCAAAGAACGTATCACTTTCAAAATCTGCACGACTGGTCATAAAATTATTTATGGCGAGGCACCGGGATACATGACAGACCTCATCGATCTGCCAACCAGAAAACCACAAAACTGCACGATCATACCTAATCCTCCACTACCCAAGCAGCAAAGGACTCAAATACAAATCCACCTATGCATCCACCTTTCCTACCTAAGCGCACAACTGTGAAACGCGTTGCCAAAAGCAGTAAAAACTACGCCCCACCACCTACATTTTCGAAAAGCACTAAAGACAGGCCTGTTCAGAAGAGCCTACCCCACCAACCCAACATAAAAATGTCTGGACACTTGCGACACAATCAGGCTCATTTTCAAAGCACTTAGCCTCCCAAAGTTCCATAAAACCTATGGAACTTAGCCTCCCAAAGTGCTTTGAAAATATGCCTCATATAGAACCAAAGACCGTAACAAATATGACCTATTTCTTCTTCCCCCTTTTCCTCACTAAGTTCCCCCCAACTGCACCTACCTTTCATATATCATTCTACCACAATATCATTTTGTATTAATTCATACCATGTATTTGTTCAGACCGTAATTCCCGCCTGGATTACTGCAATTCTATTCTGTATGGCATATCTCAATATCAATTACGCTATCTACAGGTTATTCAGAATACAGCCCTGAAATTACTATTAGGGGCCAAGAATTTTGATAGTGTGACAGCATTTTTTCTTATTGAACATTGGCTTTACCCAATTTTTTGGGTCTGTCGTTTAAGATCCTTACTATGTCATTTCATATTATTCACCAAGGCTCCCCATCTTTTTTACTCGGTTTTCTTACTCCTTATCGACTTGTTCAGTAGAGCTGCATCTGCTTGCGTTGTGTTAAGAGTCACATCATTTTAGGCATCTGCTGTATGCGCTGGTTTTTCCAATCTATTATACACCACAAGTTTTCCGTTTTTAGAGTTGCGCCTTTCAGAAGGTTTCAAATTAGCCCTGACGCAGCCCTTGGTGGGCGAAACACGGCCTGTGTCGGGCAATTTGTTTACATGCGGTATCTTCAATAAAATCTATATTGATCTGCTGGCTTCTTTTTCCATTGAGCTTAAAGAATACACATTTCCTTGTTCCCTCGCCTCTTCAAATTTGTTCTCATCTCGCACAAGCCACGGTTTTAGTGTCGTTGCGCCCATGCTATGGAATTAACTTTCTTGTATCTTCACTCTGAATTGTCTTGTTTGAAATTTAAGGCCTTATTAAAAGGTATTTTTTTCACACAAGCTTTCCTTTTCCAACATCACTATTTTCTATTGATTTGCTGTTTCTCGGCCTTTCAGCGGCTATTTCCCCTCAGTTCACATGACTTGTGCTTTTTCTCACTTCTTCCCCTCCTGTTGTCTCCAATTTATTGTTTAGTAGTTTTAATTGCCAATCCCATACACTTACTACTACTACTATTAAACATTTCTATAGCGCTACTAGATTTATGCAGCGCTGTACAAATGAACATGAAAAGACAGTCCCTGCTCAACAGAGCTTACAATCTAAATTGGACAAACGAACAGACAGCTAGGGGGGGGAAATTGCAGTGGTAGGGGTGATAAGTGAGGGTGTTGAGTAAGAGAGTCATGGTTAGGAGTCAAAAGCAGTAGCAAAGAGGTGGGCTTTAAGCCTAGACTTGAAGACAGCCAGAGACTGAGCCTGACGTACCGGCTCAGGGAGTCTATTCCAGGCATAGGGAGCAGCGAGATAGAAGGAACGGAGCCGGGAGTTAGCAGTGGGGGAGAAGGGGGACGACAGGAGACATTTACCCAGCGAACGGAGTTCACGGGGAGGAGTGTAGGGAGAGATGAGCGCGGAAAGGTACTGAGGAGCTGCGGTGATTAACCAGAGCTGACATTGTGATGTCATAATGCCTCAGTCCACCAATGCCTAACAGCCAACCTCATCAGTGATGTCACAATGGCTTGACTGCCCTACACTTGGCTTTTTATTACATATAGCAGTGATTTAACCAGAGCTATATTGTGATGTCATAATGCCTCATTCCACCAATGCCTAAGAGCCAACCTCATCAGTGATGTCACAATGGCTTGACTGTCCTATACTTGGCTCATACTACTACTCTACTATTAAACATTTCTATAGCGCTACTAGACTTACGCAGCGCTGTACAAATGAACATGAAAAGACAGTCCCTGCTCAACAGAGCTTACAGTCTAAATTGGACAGACGAACAGACAGCTAGGGGTGGAGAAATTGCAGTGGTAGGGGTGATAAGTGAGGGTATTGCGTAAGAGAGTCATGGTTAGGAGTCGAAAGCAGTAGCAAATTTGTTATAGCATACACTTATAACAAATTTGATTGTAATTTAGTACTCTTGTTGTTTCACTCCCTCTCTCCCTTTAACTGTTATTTCTAAGCCATTTGGTATATTAAATAAAGGTGAAATGTGAAATGTATTCAAGCATGGTACCGGAAGATGGATGGCGGCCAGTATAATGCCAATTTTTAAAAAGGAGGAGTGGCCTAGTGGTTAGGGTGGTGGACTTTGGTCCTGGGGAACTGAGGAACTGAGTTGATTCCCACTTCAGGCACAGGCAGCTCCTTGTGACTCTGGGCAAGTCACTTAACCCTCCATTGCCCCATGTAAGCCATTGAGCCTGCCATGAGTGGGAAAGCGGGGTACAAATGTAACAAAATAAAATAGATACTATTGGAGATTCTACATGGAATGTTGCTACTATTGGAGATTCTACATGGAATGTTGCTATTCCACTAGCAACATTCCATGTAGAAGGCTGCGCAGGCTTCTGTTTCTGTGAGTCTGACGTGCTGCACGTACGTGCAGGACGTCAGACTCACAGAAGCAGAAGCCTGTGCGGCCACATTGGTGATCTGCAAGGGCCGACTTCTAGTGGAATAGCAACATTCCATGTAGAATCTCAAATAGTAGCAACAGTGGAGGAGTGGCCTAGTGGTTAGGGTGGTGGACTTTGGTCCTGAGGAACTGAGTTTGATTCCCACTTCAGGCACAGGCAGCTCCTTGTGACTCTGGGCAAGTCACTTAACCCTCCATTGCCCCATGTAAGCCGCACTGAGCCTGCCATGAGTGGGAAAGCGCAGGGTAAAATGTAACAAAAATAAAACAGATACTATTTGAGATTCTACATGGAATGTTGCTATTCCACCCATGTAGAAGGCTGCAGGACGTCAGACTCACAGAAGCAGAAGCCTGTGCGGCCACATTGGTGATCTGCAAGGGCCGACTTCTAGTGGAATAGCAACATTCCATGTAGAATCTCAAATAGTAGCAACAGTGAGGAGTGGCCTAGTGGTTGGGGTGGTGGACTTTGGTCCTGGGGAACTGAGTTCAATTCCCACTTCAGGCACAGGCAGCTCCTTGTGACTCTGGGCAAGTCACTTAACCCTCCATTGCCCCAGGTATAAATAAGTACCTGTATAATATGTAAGCCGCATTGAGCTGCCATGAGTGGGAAACGCGGGGTACAAATGTAACAAAAATAAAATGAAAATAAAATCCAGGAAATTACAGACCGATGAGCCTGACGTAAGTGCCGGACAAAGTGGTAGAGACTATCTATAAAACAACAAAATTACAGCGCATATTCAAAAGCATCCTATATAATAAAACGCACCTCCAACGTTCTGAAGCTGACTCTGTGGCAGTGAAAGTTTGAAGGTTCGTGCTCTGCTGTATCCATCTCCTGAATTGACGTCACGTACTTCCGGGTTCGTCACAAACAGCACTGACCAACCACAGGATAGGAGCACGAGGCACAACCTCAACGTCTATAGCCTTCCCTTCGAGTTTGTTCCCTCAGAGTCCTGCCCTTGCGGAAAGAGGAAATGATGTCAGCAGGCGGGACTCAGGGGGAACGAAGTCGAAGGGAAGGGAAGGCTACAGCCAGGCAAGGCTTTCAAAGACGCGGCCGCTTCAACGAAGGTAAACGGGAATGAGGAGAATCAATGGGTGGCTGGAGGGGGGGCAGGGGACAGAGGAGAATCACAGGGTGGCTGGAGGGGGGGCAGGGGAGACAGAAAAATCGCTGGGTGGCTGGACGGGAGCAGGGGAGATTGGAGAATCACTGAGTGGCTGGAGGGGGGCAGGGGAGAGAAGAGCATCAGTGGGTGGCTGGAGGGGGGGCAAGGGAAAAAGAATCGCTGGGTGGCTGGAGGGGGGCAAGGAGAGAAGAATCATTGGGTGGCTGGAGGGGGAGCAGGGGACAGAGGAGACTCGCTGGGTGGCTGGAGGGGGAGCAGGGGAGAGAGGAGAATCGCTGGGTGGCTATAGGGGGCAGGGGACAGAGGAGACGCACTCGCACCCAGCGGTCTCACTCTCTCTGTCACACACACACACTCGCACATTCACTCTCTCTCACACACAGACACTCTTACACACACTCTCTCAAACATACATACTCCGAGAAAAACCTTGCTAGCGCCCGTTTCATTTGTGTCACAAATGGGCCTGTTTTACTAGTAGATTAATAAGACAAAGCCAACATGGATTTAGTGAAGGGAAATCTTGCCTCACCAATCTACTACATTTGTTTGAAGGGGTGAACAAACATGTGGATAAAGGGGAGCTGGTTGATATTGTGTATCTGGATTTTCAGAAGGCGTTTGACAAAGTACCTCATGAAAGACTCCAGAGGAAATTGGAGAGTCATGGGATAGGAGGTAGTGTTCTATTGTGGATTAAAAACTGGTTAAAAGATAGAAAACAGAGAGTAGGGTTAAATGGTCAGTATTTTCAATGGAGAAGGGTAGTTAGTGGGGTTCCCCAGGTGTCTGTGCTGGGACCGCTGCTTTTTAACATATTTATAAATGATCTAGATATCCTTGGAATCACCATCGACCGCCACCTAACGCTTGAAACTCATGCTAACAACACAACAAAAAAGATGTTTTACAGCATGTGGAAACTGAAAAGAATAAGACCATTCTTCCCAAGATCCGTCTTTCGCAGCCTAGTGCAATCCCTCGTACTCAGCCATCTGGACTACTGCAACTCACTATACGCAGGTTGCAAAGAACAAACACTTTGGAAACTTCAAACAGCCCAGAATACGGCAGCCAGACTCATCTTTGGAAAGCCAAAATATGAAAGTGCAAAACCATTAAGAGAGAAACTGCACTGGCTTCCACTCAAGGAACGCGTCACTTTTAAAGTATGCACATTAGTCCACAAAATCATTCACGGCAAAGCCCCAGCCTACATGTCTGAGTGATAGACTTACCCAGAAATGCCAAAAGATCATCCCGAACCTTCCTTAACCTCCACTTCCCCAATAGCAAAGGCGTGAAATAACAAAACATTACAGCGGTCAACCTTTTCTCACATGAGCACGCCAGTATTGGAATAAACTGCCGCGCAACCTAAGAACAACCAACGAGCAAGCTTCCTTCCGCAGATTATTGAAGACTCATCTTTCGAACAAGTTCTACAGAAGAAACAAACACATAAAGTCCACCTTACTGTTCACTAATGCATCGTACATTCACCTCGGAACTCCCATTCCCGTATTATCACATCACTCATACCTTTACTCACAGAAAGATATATACCATACGCCTTCATGCCTTTTTAGCCCTCTAAGCTCCCATTGTTTCCTTCCAAAGTTTCAATGTTTGTGTTCCATTGTTACATTCCTTAACGACACCTCGATTGTTTCGCATAACTCTGCACATGATCCATAACTATCTGTAACAAATTGTATTTCCATCATTTAACTCATATTGTAAGCCCACTGAACCCGCAAAAAGATGGGAAAATGTGCGATACAAATGCAATAAATAAATAATATGGGAATAACTAGTGAGGTAATTAAATTTGCCGATGACACAAAGTTATTCAAAGTTGTTAAAACACAAGAGGACTGTGAAAAATTGCAAGACCTTACGAGATTCAGCATCCAAATGGCAGATGATGTTTAATGTGAGTAAGTGCAAAGTGATGCATGTGGAAAAGAGGAATCCAAAATAGAGCTATGTGATGCAATGTTCCATGTTGGGAGTCACCGACCAGGAAAAGGATCTAGGAGGCATCAATTGACGATACTTTGAAACCCTCTGCTCCTGCTACTCTGTGGCAGTAAAGAAAGCAAATAGAAGTTAGGTATTCTTAGCATGGAATTGGAAAAGACAAAATGAGGATGTTATAATGCCTTATCGGTCCATGGTGCCAATTCTGGTCACCGCATCTCAAAAAAGATATAGTGGATTAAAAAAGGTACATAGAAGGGCGATGAAAATGATAAAGGGGATGGGACAACTTCCCTATGAGGAAAGGCTGAAATGGACTTGGGCTCTTCAGCTTGGGAGAAAAGACCGGCATGAGGGGAGATATAATAGAGGTCTATAAAATAATGAGTGGAGTGGGAATGGGTAGACGTGAATCGCTTGTTTACTCTTCCCAAAAATACTAGGACTAGGGGGCATGCAATGAAGCTACAAAGTAGTAAATTTAAAATGAATTGGAGAAAATATTTCTTCACTCAACGTGTAATTAAACTCTGGAATTTGTTGCCAGAGAATGTGGTAGAAGCAGTTAGCTTAGCAGGGTTTAAAAAAGGTTTGGATTGCTTCCTAAAGTCCATAAGGCCATTATAAAATGGACTTGGGAAAATGTACTGCTTATTTCTGGGATAAGCAGCATAAAATGTATTGTACTGTTTTGGGATCTTGCCAGTGACTTGGATTGGCCACTGTTGGAAACAGGATACTGGGCTTGATGGACTCCTTCGATCTGTCCCAGTATGGTGCTGTGTGAGATGCGGTGACTTTGGGGACAGAGGATGGCATGCTGCCCTTTCTGTGGCGAATGTGCTCGATTGCTGGGAGGTGGGGATGGGCTGTGGGGTAAAGCAGGGTGTGCCTTGGGGTGCCTGCATATACTTTTGTGATCTTCTGTCAACGTTCCCATCAGTATGTCAGCATGGGCCAGCATGCTGGGGCTGGGGGGGGGGAGGAGAGTGTTAGGGGGTCCAATGTTCAGCTCCCATCATTTCTGCATGTAATGGTTAGGGGAGGGGGCCCGGTTGGCTGGGGGGGAGGGGGGACACGTTCTGTGTTGTTCTGCAGATGTGGGCCATGGGCAAAGGGAAGGAAGCCTGATTGGTCTTTCTTCAGACTTCACTGCAGCTGACCCTGCCTATGTATGGTGCTTACACATGACTGGTGATGTGATCCTGGGGGGCACTACTGCTTCACACTTATCTTTTCCCAGCTGCTCCTGATTGATCTCCATGCCTTCATGGAGACATTGAGGGGCATAATCGAACGGCGGCGGTCCATCTCTAAGGATGTTCCAGTGAAGGGACGGGGAAACCCGTATTATCGAAACAAGATGGACGACCATCTTCTCTTTTCGATAATACGGTCGGGGACGCCCAAATCTCAACATTTAGGTCAACCTTAGAGATGGTCGTCCCCGGTTTCGGCCATAATGGAAACCGAGGACGCCCATCTCAGAAATGACCAAATCCAAGGCATTTGGTTGTGGGAGGAGCCAGCATTCACATGCTCCTCACATGCCAGGACACCAACCGGGCACCCTAGGGGGCCACTGCAGTGGACTTCACAAATTGCTCCCAGGTGCATAGCTCCTTTACCTTGGGGTGCTGAGCCCCCCAACCCCACTCCCCACAACTGTACACCACTACATAGCCCTTAGGGATGAAGGGGGGCACCTACATGTAGGTACAGTGGGTTTCGGGTGGGTTTGGAGGGCTCACATTTACAAGTGTAACAGGTGGGGGGGGGGATGGGCCTGGGTCCGCCTGCTTGAAGTGCACTGCACCCACTAAAAAACCTGCTCCAGGGACCTGCATACTGCTGTGATTGGAGCTGGTTATGACATTTGAGGCTGGCATAGAGGCTGGAAAAAATGTTTTTTGAATTTTTATTTAGGGTGGGAGGGGGTTGGTGACCACTGGGGAGTAAGGGGAGGTCATCCCCGATTCACTCTGGTGGTTATCTGGTCAGTTGGGCCACCTTTTTGAGGCTTGGTTGTGAAAAAAAAAGGGACCAAGTTGACCAAATGCTCATGAGGGACGCCCTTCTTTTTTCCATCATTGGCCGAGGACGCCCATCTCTTAACCACGCCCCCATCCCGCCTTCGGTACACTGCCGGCACGCCCCCGTGAACTTTGGTCGTCCCCGCGATGGAAAGCAGTTGAGGACGCAAAAAAAAAAAATCGGCTTTCGATTATGCCAATTTGGGTGACCTCGGGAGAAGGACGCCCATCTCCCGATTTGTGTCGGAGGATGGGCATCCTTCCCTTTCGAAAATAAGCTAGATTGTGGGGTGGCAGGTGCTGGTGCCTTTTAAATATTTCATTGGGCTCTCTCCTAGACACGTTGCCCAGACTGAGAGATGCCCTTCCACGTGCAGAGCCTATATAAGCACGTTTTGCACATGGAGGGAACATCCTGCCATTGGTGTGGATGTTTATTTCGTTGCAGAGATCACATTTCTGTAGTGTATTTCTGATTGGCAGAGATTGATTATCTCAGAATGTCTATGTCATTTGCAGTAGTGGCTCCTTTATTGCATGCTGTTCTTATGTATTTTTAATATAAGAAAAACCTGGTTGGCTGGGGTGCCTCCGGGACCAGTTTGGGAGCTATTGGGCAAGTTGCTTCATCTGCACTGCACTGAACCTCTTGAGCCTACAGGGTCTGCCCTCATAAAATTCCCCTGGTGCCCTCTTATGGCAGAGCAGAGGAGCTGAGGCTGGGCACCTCTACTGTCGTGCTAGACAGTCCTGCCCTCCTCGATCTCCCTCCTTGCTCTACTTCTTTCCTGATTCCCCCTTTTCTTTGCTTCCTCATCTTTATTTATTATTTATTTATTGCATTTGTATCCCACATTTTCCCACCTTTTGCGGGCTCAGTGTGGCTTACAATAGGATATGATAATAGAAATACATTTGTTACAATTTGGTTATGGATTACTTGTGCAAAGGTATAAGAGACATTCAAATGTCAGATTTGGAATATGACAATGGGATATACAACATAGAAGTAATTGGAAGGGGGCAATGGGAAGCTAAAGGGTAGTGTTAGACAAAGACATATGGTGTCCATAGTTCCGTGGATAGGTGCGTGATAGATTGGGGTGCGGGATGAGGGATCAAAGTGGATGTAAAATGCATTGATGAATAGTGAGTGTGGACTCTATGTGAGTTGGCTCTTTCCGTAAGTTTGTTCAAACAGGTGAGTCTTTAGTAGTTACGGAAGGAAGCTTGATCGTCAATCCTTCTCAGGTTACGCGGTAGTGTATTCCATGCCTGCGTGCTTCTTGTGGGAAAAGGTGACGCGTGCACGTCTTGTATTTCATGCCTTTGCAAGTGGGGAAGTGGAGGTTTAGGGTGTGTTCGGGATGATCTTTTAGCGTTTCTGGGTGGTAGGTCTATTAGATCAGACATGTACGCTGGGGCTTCGCCGTAGATGATGCTTATGGACTAGTGTACAAACTTTAAAAGTAACGCGTTTCCTTGAGTGGAAGCAAGTAATTTTTCTCGTAGTGGTTGTACCTTTTCATATCTTGGTTTTCCGAAAGATGAGCCTGGCTGCTGTATTTTGGGCTGTTTGAAGTTTCCTCAGTATTTGCTCTTTGCAGCCCGCGTATAGTGAGTTGCAGTAGTCCAGTGGCTGAGGACGAGGGATTGCACTAGGCACAATCTGCAAAGCACAATCGTGTTTCCTTCCACCTTAGGGGGAAAAAAAAAAAGCCCTACAAGACTGCATGTCCACCATTCCCAGTCTCCATTTGTCTTAAGAATAAGGCATGCTAGGACGTTTCCCAGAATCCACACCCCACACCTGTGCAACCCTCCTCCCACCTCTCTTCCTGGAACTGGAAGGAGTGGCTTTCACTGGCAGCAGGGTTGAGTTCGTCACGGCGTCAGCAGACAGAAAGCAGGCTCAGCCCCACGCTGATCCAGCAAAGCCCAACGCAGATCGCAGGGAGCTCGTGCTGTGGAGGAGGGCAGGGGAATGGCTGCAGGGTTCTCTGCTCAGCAGGTAGGAGGTGGGCAGCACTGGGGATTCACTAGGGCAGTGCCATGCAGCCTCTGATGCACACACGTTGCATGGGGGCAAGAAGAGGGAGAAATGAGCCTGGCACTGATCAATCAATCCATGCTGGGGGCCTCCAGAAAAGAAAGTCTGCCCTTTTCAGTCCCTAGGCTGCTGCTGCTCCTGAGGCTCTTCTTCCGGGTTTCCCCTCCCCTCCACAGCAGCTGATCTGCTTTTGCTGTTCCTCTGACGCTCACAGTTTTCTGCTTCCTGTGATCTTTTCAGATTCGCCCTTCCTCTCTCCCTATTTTATGAGTGAACTTCCAGAAAATAAATGTAAAAATCATACACAACAGATTGACAGGCAGACTGTAGTTACATAAGAATCCTCCTTAGAACTTGATTATCTATATCTAAACCAACCAGCTACTAATCCCTCTAAACTGATTATAATTAGCCATATTATCATATTGTTTTCCTTTTCATTATGTGTTATGTAAATTATTCCACAGACATATCTTCCTTAATTCTTACATAGTAATATGTTAATTTAGAACAAACCTCTTACTCTGTTCATAACTATATCTTTTGCAATATAATGTAAACCCGCATTGAGCCTGCAAATAGGTGGGAAAATGTGGGGTACAAATGTTGCAAGTAAATAAATACATTTCAGATTACTAAATGTTTTCTCTTTCCCTACCTGAAAACGAGAACTGTGAGTGCCCTTGTCGACTTAGCTATATGGAAATGACAATTAACAATCAAGTAACCTAAGGAAGTATTATTTCACAGAAAGGGTGTGAAGGCGTGGAACGGCCTCCCAGGGGATGTGGTGGAGTCGAGGACTGTTCCGGAATTGAAAAAGGCATGGGCAGAGCCATAGCGAGGGGAGCTGACACCCGGGGCGGGTCACCGCTGCGCACCCCCCCCTCCGGGTGCAGCAAGGTGCACCCTCCCTCCCGCTGGAGCGCACCCCCTTCCTGGAGCGCATACCCCCCCCCCCCGGAGCGCATACCTGCGGCGAGGGAGGGCGGGAGGGCCGATCTGCCCCGACTGCACGTTGCTGGGGTGTGTCGGCTCCGCGCTGGTTCACTGCTCTCTCTGTCCCGGAACAGGAAGTAACCTGTTCCGGGCAGAGAGGGCAGTGCACCAGCGCGGAGCCGACACCCCCAGCGGCGTGCACCTGGGGCGGACTATGGACTTTTCCTCCAGGAACTTGTCCAAACCTTTTTTTAAACCCAGATATACTAACCACTGTTACCACATCCTCTGGTAATGAGTTCCATTGTAACAGGTGTCAGCCCACCTTACGTTTATGTGGCCACTGTTCCAGACGCCGTAGAGGTAGTGTAATTGCGGTTGGGGTACGTATAAATTACAGTATTTTGTAAGCTACTTGTGTAAGCGACGCTCTGCCCAGGCTCCTCTCCTGTGTCTAGGCAATGATATTGATAATCTGAGTCTCTGGTATCGGAGAATCTTTTTTATAGCTAAACTTGCAAATCCTGCAGTCCATAGAGGAAACTGAGTCTAGCATGTGCACAGAGAAACAAGTCTGGCACTTCCCGTGGGAAAGGGTTTCCATGATAAAATGTCAGGCGAATAAAACCAGCTGAAATGTAATGTATTCTCAGCACCTCCACATTCCTGAGTGTGTTTCTGGTTCGTGTTTCAGATGCAGGTGACGTTGAGGACATCGCTGTCTCTTTCTCCCAGGAGGAGTGGGAGTATTTAGATGAAGAGCAGAAGGAGCTTTACAGGGAGGTTATGAAGGAGAACTATGAGACCCTGATCTCTCTAGGTAAGAATTGTTATCTGCATTTTTTTTTTTAATTTATAGAAGTCTTTATTGAGCATTAAGAACATAACACAAAACATAATTAACTCGGCTCGTTACATCATATTCCAAGTGAGCCAAACACAATAATGAACAACGAATGCCTTATGATGTCATGGGTCCCACCATTATCACATTTAATACCCTCCCCCCCACCGTCCTCTATACCTACCCCCCATACTTCCTACTACTACTACTACTACTAAATACATTTTCTAAAGCGCTACTAGGGTTACGCAGCGCTGTACAATTTAAACATAGAAGGACGGGTCCCTGCTCAAAGAGCTTACAATCTAAAAGACAAGAGAACAATCTAAAGACAAGTGTACAATCTAGAGGACGAGTGAACAGTTAATCTGATAGGGTGGATAGATTGGGGCATTCTATATTTCTCAAGCGGTTAGGCGCCGAAGGCAGCATTGAAGAGGTGAGTTTTAAGCAGAGATTTGAAGATGGGTAGGAGGGGGCATGGCGTATGGGTAAAGAAGATTGTTCCAGGCATAGGGTGAGGCAAGGCAGAATGAGCGGAGCCTGGAGTTGGCAGTGGTGGAGAAGGGAACTGAGAAGAAGGGCTTTGTCCTGTGAGCGGAGGTTACGGGCGGGAACATAGGGGGAGATGAGGGTGGAGAGGTAGTGAGGAGTCGCAGACTGAGTGCATTTGTAGGTAAGGAGGAGGAGCTTGAATTGTATGCGATATCTGATCGGAGCCTCCCTTAAACTCCCACCCAACAGTCCCCCTCCCTCCCCTCTCAGACCAATCATCAGCTATCACGAACATGCAGATCAGAAAAGGCAGCCGCACTTTCTCCATCTGGGCAACGTTTTCCTTTTCACAGCCGTCAGTCTCTCCATCTCACATATATATCTCACTTTCGTAATCCAATCTGTCAATGAGGGAACCCTCGAAGCCTTCCAATGCCTTGCCAGGTTGATCCGGGGCAGCCTGCAAAGCCCCCCTCATCTGTACCTCCTCCATGCCAGAAACATCCAGGTATGATCAGGATCTCTCTCAGCCCTGCCTTCTGTCTTACGATGACACTGTGAGGGGCCAGGATCATGGGTATAGCGTGGGGGAGGCATTGCACCCCTAAATGCTGCAGGACAGAATGCCTCCTTCCCACTTCTCAGATGTGGTACAGCATCTCCTCCTCTCCTCTCCTTTCCTTCCCATCCAGCATCTCCCCTCTTGTCATCACCTCGGTCCGCCCCTCCCCTTAAACCTTCCTGTCTTGGCTCCTTCCTATTGCCACAACGGTGTCAGCACTGAAAAGAAAAACAATGCAGCCTCGTGCTGAAGCACGCTGCAAGTCTCTCTGTTGGGTTGCACCCGCACGACAACAGGAAGTTTGTATCAGAGGGGGTGTCGGGAAGATTTCGTGGGAGGGGGTGGCAAGATTGAGATGTTGGATTGCATGGAAAGGGAGAAGAGACAAGATGTCTGACCACTGAGGGGAGGAAGGTGAGAAGGATACAGAGGGAGAGATGGAGTGGGGATGGGGACAAATTTTGTCCCCGTGTCACTTGCTACTTTGAAGCTGTTAATGAACTGGACTGCTATTAATGTTTTAGTGATGCGGACGACGATATTTTGATTTTTTGGAAAAACAAGCAAACATGCTGGCCACAACTAGCAAAATTTGCATGGGGGATCCGGTACGTCCTGCTACCAGCACGTCTTCTGAGAAGACATCTTCTATTGCAGGAAGGACTGTGGAAGGACAGGACAGTGCAGGGATGGAGACAGGTCCTGCGGGGACGGGATGGGGACGGAGACAGAACCCACAGGAATGGGACGGGGACAAAAGCCCCGTCTCCGTGTCATTCTGTACTGCACACCTTGGACTGCAAGCGAGCATTGGCCTCTTACTTGGAGCAGTCTAGATCCTACGGACAGTCCACCCAGTTTTTTTGGTCTTTTTTGATTCCGATAGGGGTTGCCATCAGGAAATGCATAATCTGCAATTGGCTGGCAGATGGCATTTCATTCACTAATGCCCAGGCTGCCTGACTCTTAGGGTCATGTTAAGGCTCACAATATCGGAGCCATGACTGCGTCGGTAGCCCACTTGAGGTCAGCCTCCATTGAAGGAATTTGCAAGGTTGCAACGTGGTTTCCAGTCCACACATTCACATCTCACTACTGCCTTGAGCAGGATACCTGACGTGATAGTCGATTTGGACAGACGGTTCTGCAGAATTTGTTTGGGGGTCTAGGATCCCCCTCCCCAAGGCCCCTTTGTTCTTTCCTGGGCTCCCACACTCATACAGTTTGTATATAGTTTTCAGGTTGATTAGTATTTTGCCTCGCAGTTGCAAGGCCCAATTGACCAACCAATGGTTATTATTTTCAGTGATCCTGGTAGCTGGGGTTTCCCGCATGTGAGAATATGGCCTGCTTGTCCTCGGAGAAAACACTTACCTGTAGCAGTTATTCTTCAAGGATAGCAGGCCATTCATTCTCGCATACCCTCCCACCTCCCCTTGGAGTTGTTTCCATGCTATCTTATTGTACTGATGGTCCCACCGCTCTTGTGGCAGCGGAAGTACTCGTGTTTATTTTTTTATTTTATTTTTGTTACATTTGTACCCCGCTCTTTCCCCCTCATGGCAGGCTCAATGCGGCTTATATGGGGCAATGGAGGGTTTAAGTGACTTGCCCAGAGTCACAAGTTGCTGCCTGTGCCTGAACTGGGAATCGAACTCAGTTCCGCAGGACCAAAGTCCACCACCCTAACCACTAGGCCACTCCTCCACTGTTGCTACTATTTGAGATTCTACATGGAATGTTGCTATTCCACTAAAAGTCGGCCCTTGCAGATCACCAGTGTGGCCGTGCAGGCCTTCTGCTTCTGTGAGTCTGACGTCCTTCACGTATGTACGTACGTGCAGGACGTCAGACTCACAGAAACAGAAGCCTGCGCAGCCTTCTACATGGAATGTTGCTAGTGGAATAGCAACATTCCATGTAGAATCTCCAATAGTATCTATTTTATTTTTGTTAGGTTTGTACCCCGCACTTTCCCACTCATGGCAGGCTCAATGCGGCTTACATGGGCAATGGAGGGTTAAGTGACTTGCCCAGAGTCACAAGGAGCTGCCTGTGCCTGAAGTGGGAATCAACTCAGTTCCTCAGGACCAAAGTCCACCACCCTAACCACTAGGCCACTCCTCCACTCCATGCGGTGTGGATGTTGTGCATGCTCTTAAAGTTGTATTAGCTTGTTTAAGCTCTGCACCGGGCGATGTGGATGGTGTCACCCACATGTGAGGATTAATGTGAGAATTAATTATAGCAGCAGCAGCTTCAGAGAGCATTTTCTATCTCACAGATAGGCAGGGTTGACAAAAAAAAAAAAAAAATTCCCCACACAAAAACGCCCAAAACCCGCCCAAAACCCGCACACACCCCACCCCCGCCGTCATCAACCCCGCCCCTTCCGTCATCACCCCCACCCCTGCCTTCATCAACCCCGCCCCTTCCATCATCACCCCCAGCCCCACCCCTTCCGTCATCACCTCCGCCCCCACCGTCATCGCCCCGCCCAATACGTCAGCAAACCACCGCCCAAACGTCACAAACCCCGCCTCTGTCGCCATTAGCCCCACCCCCTGCCCGCCAAAAAACCACCCCCAAAACCGCACAGAAAAAACAAAACGAGCCCAAAAAACCGCAACCCGCCGCTGGGCAAAAGTTTCCCGTGGTGGGTTGCGGAAACCCGCCCAATTGGCCGGGAAAACCGCCCATCTGGCAACCGTGCAGATAGGCTGCAGAGAATACCTTCTCCTGCTTTAGACTTAGTCCTACCCACCCACCCCTAGAGTGACATGTCTTATATAACCTCCCTATCAACCCACTCATTACTTTTACCTCACCCATTTCTATTCTTCTATCACCTTCTCCCACTACTCCAACCAGAGTTACACCTAATCACACTGACCACCCTTCAACATCTTCAGTCCTTCTGTGCTTGACTGCTTAAATATTTTAAATTTAAATGCTTTACTTTTTGTCTATTAGATTGTAAGCTCTTTGAGCAGGGACTGTCTTTCTTCTGTGTTTGTACAGCGCTGTGTACACTTTGTAGCGCTCTAGAAATGTTAAATAGTAGTAGTAGTAGTAATGGCCTGCTGTCCTTGGAGAATACCTGCTATAGGTAAGTATCTTCGCTTATTCAGCAGTATTGTTAAGTGCCATTGAATATGAGCAGCTGAGTGGGCGCAAGTGATGTAAACATTTAAATTGCTTTGATTATATCAACCCCTATATTTTAACCTAAGTGCAAGAGCCTAATGTGTACCACAGTTTCTGTCACCCTCCTAATACTCCTTCAGTGGTCTCTAGACCAATGAGCGTCTTCATCTGGCTTGCAAGCGACGCCTAGATCCCTGAATTATAATTGACAACATAGTAGACCTCCCTCACCTCCCACCGTATGCTGCTTCCCTGAGAACTACTGCTGCGTGTTTTTCCTACAAATTTAAGGAAAGATAGCTCAGTTCTCATTTTTATTCATTGGAAACAGGCTATGAAGGTTTCAATCTTGAGGAAATTAAACAAGAGGAAGAACCGAACGTCCAGGATCCCCAGGAGTCAAGAGAGAGAGAAGTTACTCACGTATACACAGGTGGGTAATAGTAGTGTACAGAGTAAGAGGAAGTATAAGGAGTACAGGGGGACGTAATCTCTATATATAAAAGGCACCACCAACGTTCTAAATGAAGCCTCCAGCCGGAAGTGTGAAGGGGGAGAGATACCCGGTTTCCCCATGAGTGTCTGCCCCCGCCCTCGCTCTCTCTGTAACACAAACAGTGAAGGAAAACACAGCAAAGCAGGAAATCAAATCGCTCTCTCTGTAACAGTGAAGGACTCAGAGGGGAGAGAGGGCAGAAGCCCTCGCTATCTCTGTAACACAAACACAGCACAGCAAGAAACTTAACACTGAAGGACTCGACTCCGAGGGGGGAGGGGACAGACAGCACAGGGGAAGGGAGAGAGGGCAGAAGGCAGGGACACACAACACTCCCAATGCACACAGAAGAAAACCCTTGCTAGCCCCCGTTTCATTTGCATCAGAAACGGGGCTTTTTTACTAGTAATAAATATTGTGCAGAGTAAGAGGGGTATAACAAGTGGACCCTAGCGTCAGGTAACTATGATTCGATTATTCTTCTTGTAAGTGAGAGTGGGATGTTGGACTCTCGATTTGTCTACTAGCAAGCTTATCACAAAGGTCTTTCTAAAGACCCGTACAACAGATCATCATATCACGTGCTACCTACTGCACATATCAGCTGTTCTTCCTGGCGTCTGAGACTCCTGATGCAGGCCTGACGGCCGAAACACAACAGTTGTGTCGAGTCTTTTCCTCAATAAACAAGCTTTTTAAGATTCTTGTCTCCAGGATTTGAATTTCCGTGGTCAAACACCCCACTCTCACTTACACTTGTGTTTTCCCGTGGGGAGTTCGAGTTCTCCGATTGGCTGCGGATTCTTCGGATTATTCTTCCCAATGTGCATCACCTTACATTTGTCCACATTAAATTTCATCTGCCATTTGGATGCCCAGTCTTCCAATTTCCTAAGGTCTTCCTGCAATATTTCACAGTCCGCATGTGTTTTAACAACTTTCAATAGTTGTGTATCACCAGTTGATGTTGGTATACGTGTTGTACTGTGTCCGCTAGATCGTGACTTCGTGTGCGAAAGTGAATACAAGCTTGCAATTCGTATGTTAGCTGAAAAAAACTTTCATCTGTGCGGGAGATTCCAAACCAGAGGTTTGTGACTGGTTTTCCAATCTTTCCTTGTTCTCTACACGACTTCGTGTTTCGCCGGACTGTCGTCCTCAGGAGACTAAAAACCTAAAGACGTACATTTTTGCCTAGACCCTTCCGAGTTAGGCATCCATATTGGCGGGACCTCAAACCGGAAGTCAACCATTATGGTGTAACATAGTAACATAGTAGATGACGGCAGAAAAAGACCTGCACGGTCCATCTAGTCTGCCCAACAAGATAAACTCATATGTGCTACTTCTTGTGTATACCTTACCTTGATTTGTATCTGCCATTTTCAGGACACAGACCGTAGAAGTCTTGCCCAGAACTAGCCCCACCACCCAAACACCAGCCCCGCCTCCCAATCTCGGTTAAGCTCCTGAGGATCCATTCCTTCTGCACAGGATTCCTTTATGTTTAACCCATGCATGCTTGAATTCTGCTACCGTTTTCATCTCCACCACCTCCCGCGGGAGGGCATTCCAAGCATCCACCACTCTCTCCGTGAAGAAATACTTCCTGACATTTTTCTTGAGTCTGCCCCCCTTCACTCTCATATCATGGTGTATGGTTTATTTAACTTAATATACTGCCATTTCATGTATATACAGCAGTGCGGTTCAGAGGCATTGCACAGAATGTAAATATCAAAAGAGAAATAGGAACTCCATTGCAAGTTCAAAGGGTAATAACAATAAAAACATTTAAGGGATGTTTATGTAGTTTTCCAGAGATACCCGGGGCATCTGAGTTGTACTCTGTCAGGCAGCTTCTGCTAACCCATGGAATTTTCTAAACATTATAGATCATATGTTGCATGCAAAACACCTCCTCCCCCCCCCAAAAAAAAATATATATACATTCCTTGATCATTGCAGGAAGGCTTTAGGAAACTGGAAGCCTGGGCATCCAAATGGCAGATGAAATTTAATGTGGACAAATGCAAAGTGATGCACATTGGGAAGAATAATCTGAATCATAGTTACCTGATGCTAGGGTCCACCTTGGGGGGGGGGGTGGGGGGGGGGTCAGCACTCAAGAAAAAGATCTAGGTGTCAGACTATACAATGAAATCTTTTGCTCAGTGTGCGGTGGCGGCGTCAAAAAGCAAACAGGATGCCAGCAATTATTAAGAAAGGAATGCAAAAGAAGACCAAGAATATTATAATGTCTCTGTGGTGACTTCACCTTGAGTATTGTGTTCAGTTCTGTTCACCGTATTTCAAAAAAGATATAGCAAAAGAAAAAAGCAACACTGGGCCTTCAAGACTAGGACAACAGATGTCGAAGCGTAAATGCCTTAGGGACAGTCGAGGTAAGCTGCATGAATTTCGCTGTAGCGTGAAAAAAATATCAAAAGCGCTGGCTCCAGCAAAGAGCCTTCTCCTGTTTAATCCCTAAGGCATTTACGCTTCGACATCTGTACGATTATTACATCCACAATTTGACCCCTGAGGCAGGTGCCTTGTTGGTGCCGAAACACGGCCCGTGTCGGGTCTCTGGCCAATAAAGTACTCCTGTTGTCCTAGTCTTGAAGGCCCAGTGTTGCTTTTTTCTTTTGGTTTCTCTGATTGTATACTGTATTACCCTCTCTGTCTGTATTAAAAAAGATATAGCGGAATTAGAAAAGGTTCAAAGAAGAGCGACTAAAATGATAAAGGGGATGAAACTCCTCTTGTATGAGGAACGGCTAAGAGGTGAGGGTTCTTCAGCTTGGAAAGAGATGGATGGGGACAGATATGATTGAGGTCTATAAAATCCTGAGTGGTGTAGAATGGGTAGAAATGAATTGATTTTTCACTCTTTCAAAGAGTATAAAGTCCAGGGGACACTCAATGAAATTACATGGAAATACTTTTAAAACAAATAGGAGGAAATATTTTTTTCGCTCAAAGAATAGTTTAGCTGTGCAGCTCATTGCCAGAGGATGCGGTACCGGTGGTTAGGGTATCTTGGTTTAAAAAAGGTTGGACAGGTTCCTGGAGTCTGTGTGAGACCCCAGGCGAGGGTTATGGGGGTGATCCTGGGAATAACTCAGCCACAGTATGTAAAAATGAAAGTGAATGTTTTGTTCACCTGAGCCCTGGACTCTGTTACCTCACAGGCCAGGAACCTCAGATGCAATAACCTCTCTGGTTTAGTAACCGTCTCGAGTAGGCCTCTGGCTAGCAGGCCAAGCAGTCTGTGGCTGGTGGGCTGCCCCGCCCCGAACACAGCGTAAAAGTTCTCAGGACGTCTGAAACTCAGGTCTGGCCCCAGCCAGAGCTTAGCAAGGCTTGCAAGTCTTAACAAAATTGGCTTACCTTGGTCAGGTCACAGCAGCTAAATGCTTTCAGTAAAGGCAAAAGACTTGGGCTTCAGTTCTTCCTTCCTTGGGCCTCTTTAATCTCAGCCTGGCCCTGTCTTTTTAAACTCCCTGGTATTGACTCCGGCCCCTTCTGGCTCACTTTGTGCTGGGGTGGGATCAGTGGCCCAGGCTAATTAGAGAGGGACTTTTCTTAAGGGTGAGGGGTCTGTGTTCTATAATCCCCTCACAGTCTGTTATTGAGATGGACCTGGGGAAGCCACTGCTTGCCCTGGGCCTGGTTAGCAGAGATGTTGCTACTATTGGGTTTCTGCCACTGCTGGGCTAGATGGACCATTGGTCTTAACCAGTACGGCTATTCTTATGTTCTTATCATCAAAAGCTTTTCATAGTCACTAATCATGCTTAATGTCTTCTGCTTATTTCCAGCAGATAGTGAGGGTGTACTGGAGCAGAAGGAGATACATCGAGAAAACCTCCTGAAGAAGTGGAAGAAATCCCAAGTCAATCAGCAATGTTTGTGAGAATATTCCCAGGAGGACTGAGAGGCATCAACAGCAGGAACCAGAGCAGACAGACCCTGCTGGAGACTCACTGGAAGGCGTCACCGAGCGTGAGAGAAGTGAGAGGAACTGAGAACTATCTCTGAGTACTATAGACCCTGGAGAACAGAAGGATCATACCAAAAGAATAACCGGTGAGAAAGTGACTCCTGAACTCCACCAGGGAGAGGGAAAGGGAAGAAATGTTTTCTGTGTGACACCTGTGGGCAGGGCTTTCATAAGAAATATAATTTATTATTGCATCAGCGAACGCACACGGGAGAAAGACCTTTTCCATGCTCTCAGTGTGAAAATGTTTCAGAGAGAAGTCGAAGCTGAAAGTGCACCAGAAAATTCACAATGAGTGAAACCTTTTCAGTGTAGCCGGTGTAACAAATGTTTCTCCTGGCTATTAGAATTGAAAATTCATGAAAAGATCCACTTGGAGAGAAACCTTTTACGTGCTTTGAGTGGTGATAAAAGTTTTGTTTATTTATCGTGTTAAGAAGGCATGAAATGAGCCACACGGAGGAGAAACCCTTTATATGTATAAAATGTAATAAGTACTTCACTTCTCTAACAGAGCTAAACATTCATCAACGCATCCACACGGGAGGAGAAAATTTTCACATGTCCAGAGTGTAATAAAGTTTCATTCAGTTGTCGAAACTAAAACTTCATCAAAGAAATCACACAGGAGAGAAACCATTTACGTGCCCTGAATGTAATAAATGTTTTTTTCAGTTGTCACAACTGAAAATTCATCAAAGGAACCATACAGGACAGAGACCCTACAGATGTACTGAGTGTAATAGCAGCTTCATTCAGCTCTCACATTTGAACAGGCATCAAATGAAACACACGGGAAAGAAGCCCTTTACATGCACCGAGTGTAATAAAAACTTCATCTGTCTGTCAAGACTGAAAATTCACCAACGGATCCACACCGGAGAGAAGCCCTTTACATGCGCTGAGTGTAATAAAAATTTCAGTCAGCTGGCTCAATTGAATAGACACCAATGATCACATAGAAAAGAAAACGTTTACGTGTACTGATTGTAAGAATGTTTTATTGAGCTGTCAGATCTAAAGAAGCACCGAAGGGTCCACCATATTTAAAAACCAATTTACGTGGTGGAATGTATAAAAACTTCATTTGTTTATCAAATCTGAAAATTCATCAGCGGATTCCACCTAAAAGAGAGACCCTTTCCATGTCCTGAATGTAATAAAAGTTATATTCAGTTGTCACATTTGAAAATTCATCAGAGAGTTCATACTGGAGAGAAACCATTTACATGTGCTGAATGCAATAAAAGTTTCCAGTCCGTCATCTACTCTGAAAACTCACCAAACAATCCCACAGCAGAAAGAAACATCATGACTCTTTGAGATCGGAAAATTCACTAGTGGTCACAAAGGACAGAGAATTCTAATACATTTTCACTTATCCGACAAGTGTACAAAGTCAGTAAAAGGTCCATTTTGGACAGACTTAAGTTAATATCCTGACTTACGAGTGAGGTTCATGCTATCATGGTGTGCACAAACTTAACCCATGTGGAGACACTACCCCCAAGAGTGAATTTTGATATAGAAAGACATCATGGGCTTGTTATAAACAGGTGGCCTATCTGTAAAGTTGAGAAAGGTGCTTATGTTAATCTTATTTTAAAGTAACTAAGACGTCTATGTGACTTTTATAACAGAGGCTCCCAGAATCTGCCCCTGTAGCACACAATTGCCAATGCAAACGTTTACACTGCTATAGAGCTTATGAAAATGGGTGCATATATTCTACGCATTTACTATGTAAAATATGCAGGTATATCACAATTCCACCTACATATGAATGAGGTATAGAATAGGGAAAGGGGACTTGATTTACCGCCTTTCTGTGTTTTTTGCAACTACATTCAAAGCGGTTTACATAGTACATACAGGTATTTTATTTGTACCTGGGGCAATGGAGGGTTAAGTGACTTGCCCAGAGTCCCAAGGAGCTGCAGTGGAAATTGAACCCAGTTCCCCAGGATCAAAGTCCGCTGCACTAACCTCTAGGCTACTCCTCCAATGAAGTAGGGAAGGGACGTAGGTCAACCAATCAAGTAGGACTCCAGAGCAGTGTTCCCTCTAAGGAGCGACCTGCTGCATGCAAATTGTTTTCTGAAGTGAGCATCGAAAGTAGCCCAACAGTCAAAAAAGAGTGTGTGGGGGGGGGGGGGGGGGGGGGGGGAGGTCCGCCCAAGCTATCTAAGGAGCAGATTTAGTATTATTTTTAAAAATTATTTGAAATAATATACTCCTACATGGGGTGGTAAAACCTCCTTCGTAACTCCCAGGATATCAAGCAGATACTGTTTTTTTAACAGTTCTACTGACCCAATATCCTCTGATTCGGGAAAGTTAAGAAATGCAAATTCATTCTTCTAGCATAATTTTCCATCCTATTAGTCAAGCTGATAACTTCTCGGACAAATATTACTCCCTTCGCCTGAATATCCTGTAGATCGTGCTGGATGCTCTCTAATTTCCTTTCCATCTGAAAACATTTTGCTTCCTGAGTAACCAGGCGAGACATACCGTCTTGTAGGGAAATATCTATATCACTATTCCAGATGAGCCACAACATCCCAGATCTAGTCCAAGGTGACATTGGCCAGTTTAACTAAGGGAGCCATAGGAAGCACTCCTGCCCCCACTCCAGGAGGTCCTGTCTTCAGATCTTTAGTCAGAAATTTCTTCTCTCGGTTTTGCCCAGCTACCAACCCTCCGTAAGCCCCCTCAAGCGCCTGAAGACAGCCCCCAGTAGAAGCCTTCGAATTCCTTGGAACATTCGTCTACATCGATTGTTCTGAGTGCAACACCGAGCCTGGGTCAGGGGCAGAAGTCTTTCCTCTGGAAAATTGCACGCAGTTTTGTAGAATACTGTAGGTGCGTACCAGATTTCAGCTGGCGTAAGTCTTGGATGTGAAATTCAGCATCACTATTCTGTAAAGAGCGCTCATCAATAAATGGTACTAAGCCATGTAGACTACTGCAATGGAATTTATGCGGGATGCAGAGAACAAACAACTTCAGACCGCTCAAAACACGGCAGCTAGGCTTATCTTTGGAAAAACGCGATTTGAAAGCGCAAAACCCCTCAGCGATAAACTGCACTGGCTCCCAATTAAAGAATGCATTGCTTTCAAAATCTGCGCTCTGGTTCACAAAATTATCTACGGTGAAGCTCCGGGATACATGACAGACTTGATTGACCTACCAACTAGAAACACATCCGAATCAACAGGAACGTACCTAAATCTGCACTACCCAAGCTGCAAAGGACTCAAATACAAATCAACTTACGCGTCCAGTTTCTCTTACATAAGCACACAACTGTGGAACGCATTACCAAAAGCCTTGAAAACTACAAACGACCACCTAAACTTCCGGAAAACACTAACAACTAGCCTGTTTAAAAAGGCATACCCTACCGATCCAACATAAATGCCTGATCTCTGCAACACAACAAAACCAAAGAAACGTAATGGACATAACACAACTCTTCCGCTGTACGATTCCTTAGTGTGACTGGGCCACATGAACTTTATCATATCACAACATCACTTTGTATTTGTTCACACCGGAGTCTCCAAACGCCTCTCCGGTACTATGTAAGCCACATTGAGCCTACAAATAGGTGGGAAAATGTGGAATATAAATGTAACAAATAAATAAATAAATCCCAGAACGCCCTTTATGGCATAGCGCTGGGCACTGATTTTTTTCTGGCGCCCAAATTTGAGTATCTTTTACCAAATCAAGCCCTTAATGCGTGTTATGTGTAAAATACTGTCGGTTACGTACATATCTTCTGAATGGGAGCAATTCTAGAGGCCGCACCTACGAAAAGATACAAAATTGGTCAGCGGTCTGTTTCCTAAAGCGTATGGGGACAGGCTTAAGACTCTCAAGATGTATACTTTAGAAAAAAGGCAGGAGAGAGGGGATATGATAGAGAAGTTTAAATACCTCAGAGGCGTTAATGTACAGGAATGAAGGAAAACTCTGGAATGAGAGGGCGTAGGATGAAGTTAAGAGAAAATAGGCTTAGGAGAAATCTAAGGAAATACTTTTTTACAGAAAGGGTGGAAAATGCGTGGAATCACCTCCTGGTGGAGGTGGTGGAGATGGTGGGACAGGCACGTGGGATCTCGTAAAGAAAGGAGGAGATAGTGGTTGCTGGGGATGGGCAGAGCGGATGTGCATTTGGCTCTTATCTACCGTCATGTTTCATTGTTTCTGTGAATCTAGGCACAAGCATTTACACCAGCTCTAGGGCTGTGCTTATGCCTAGGCAAATATCCTACTATATAAATGAAGAGTGACCAACATGTCACAGGTCTCTCCCAACCAGTCCCGACGTGATTAGAGGCAGGACCAGCGCCACTACAGAATTCCACAACGCCCGGGCAGCGGACACATGAGCGAGCGCAAGAGCCTTCAAAGGGAAGGGGCATAGCCACGGGTGCCCTCCAGGCCCGCCCATCCAACATCCTTCGCTGCTGTCGCTGCCTTTTCTCCCGCGGCTCCGCCGGGTACGGCCATCCGGGAGGCAGCGTTCAGCCCTCTTTGCACTTCCTGTTCACGTAGGGCCAGATGGACGCGGCAAAGGGGAGCAGAACTGCCTGTGTGAATGGCAGCGCTTTGCGACGGGTGAAAAAGAGAATGCAGCGGAGCCTGGGGAGAAGAATTATTTTAAAGGCAGGCATGCAGGCAACGCTGCCTCCTGGACGGTCGTACCCGGCGGAGCCGCGAGAGAAAAGGCAGCGACAGCAGCGAAGGATGTTGGATGGGCGGACCTGGAGGGAAAGTGGCTGACAGCTGCTGGACATGATGGGAGGGAGAGGAGGAAGGGGCTGGAGAGCTTCTGGACATGGGAGGGTGAGGAGGAAGGGACTGGAGGGAAGGGACAGATCTGCTGGACATGGGAGGGAGAGGAGGGAGGGACTGTAGGGAACGCACAGAGCTGCTGGACATGGGAGGGAGGGACTGCAGGAACGCACAGAGCTGCTGGACATGGGAGGGAGAGGAGGAAGGGGCTGGAGAGCTGGACATGGGAGGGTGAGGAGGAAGGGACTGGAGGGAAGGGGACGTGGGAGGGAGAGGAGGAAGGGGCTGGAGACCTTCTGGACATGGGAGGGAGAGGAGAAGGGGCTATGACAGTCACAACGGTGAGTGATTAGCAGGGGAGTTGCGGCTCAGCTCCTGGGGACAAGGACCCAGGACTCCTTAGAGTAAGTGCAATACTGGGCTCCCTCTCCGCACTAACACAGAAAGTGGCAACAACACCCATTAATTACAGTACTGATATCACAACACTTTATCCTATTCCATCTCTCTCTCTCACACACACTCTCTGTCTCTCTGTCTCTCTCTCTCTCTCACACACACACACACACACACTCTGTCTCTCAACTAACTCTCACACACTTTCTCTGTCTCTGTCACACACACACACACATACACACTCACACTCTCTGTCTCTCAACTCACACTGTTTCACACAGATGCGCGCACACACACTTTCTCTGTCTGTCTCTCACACACACACACAGACACACATACATATACACACTCTCACTCTCTTAACTCACTCTCACAGTCTCTCTCTTTCTCACACACACACACAGACACACATACATATACACACTCTCACTCTCTTAACTCACTCTCACAGTCTCTCTCTTTCACACACGCACACACACACACACACACACACACACACTTTCTGTCTCTCTCACACACTTACTCTCACACACACACACACACTTTCTCTGTCTCTCTCACACACGCACTCTCTCTCTCACACACACACACACACACACACACACATATATATACACACTCTCATTCTCTCTTTACATTATAGAAAAAAAAATCTTGCCTGTTTTAACGGGCTTTATGGCTTGTATGCATATATATTCGAATACGCTAGTATTCTAGAAAGAAAAGTAGATGCTGACTAGCCGCCAGTTTTGTGGGCTTACTCTCTATGGGGTATCGATTTAACAAACCAGAAACATCTCCTGGCCGGTTCAATTGCTTGTTCGGTCCTAACTGTTCATTTTCAGCGGCACTTAACCGGTTAGTGCCACTGTGGGTGGAGTCGACACTTGGCTGGTTAAGTGCTGATATTCATCCAGGTTAACCACATATGTCAGGCCTATCTTTACACAATAAATCATAGCCGGTTAAGTGCTGAATGTCACACTTAACCAGCTATATGTTAGCTGGCTCCCACAACCCGGCATTGAATTTTCGGGTTTAAGACTAAATATCAGGCCCTATGTGTATAACTGACCATGGCTGCATAGGGTGGTTAGATTCAAATGGACGGTGACTCTGGCTCACAAAGGGTTAAGATATTAGCAGGGCTTTTTTTGAGGGGGTACTTGGGGGTACTGAGTACCCGCACCTTTTCCACTGTCTGCTAAACTTGACCCATGGTTCTCGTATTTTAATGAAAGAGCTCAGGTTCTACATACAAATTCTGCCTTGTCATAGATTCTGTGTCTGGTTGCAGGGGTCCTGGCTATTGTAGGGTGGGTCCCTCAATGATCACTCCACCCCTGAAGGGTGGCCTGGCATTTGAGTACTGGGACCTTTTTTGCTAGCAAAATGCACTGGTTATTAGTGAGGGATGGTATAGAGAGGGGGAGGTTCTTTTAGGTAGGGGCGGTCATGGAGGGTAGGGATTTTAGGGGAATACAAGGGGGCAGGTTGGAAATAAATGGCAAAGCAGCAACGCCTTGCCATTTCTCTACCTTGCCAAGCTTCGGCTACCTTCGTGGTGACTGTTTCCTCTTTCAACGGGAAACCAACACTTTGCTCGTGCCAGCTGTTGCAGTAGTCTGGACAAGTGGTCTGCTGTTTTTCCTTTGATGTTTGCCTTCTGTGTGTAAGATACCAAGGGGCGCTGATGAGTTCCACGCCGTCTCACAAAACAAACCCAAAGAAGTGGAAAAAGCCAACCAAAATGTCCAGGATGACCAAAATTTATTCGTCACAAGAATTGCTGATAAAACAACCCAACACGGGCCGTGTTTCGACAAACACAGTCTTCATCAGGGGTATCTTTTTTTTATTTTTTATTTATTAATTTCAAATTAAATTGACACGTAAATTTTACATTGTTATGAAATACAGCATCATAATGTTATATAAAGTATATGGATACAGCTCAAATATAAAGGGAAGAAAATAAAAGTAAAAAATAAAAAAAAAGGAAAGAAACATTTTCCCCCCATCAGTATCCACTAAACTATTAATCTGTAACATTCAGTTATATTGCTTCCTTAGACCACATATTGAGGGGGACGGGCAAACATATTAGAGAAGTTACTTATTATATTCAATTTCAAGAATAACTGATGCAATCCCAAACTCATATCATAACAGGCTTTTTAGAATCTAAGAAGACTCTCAATTGGTCAGGCGAAAAAAAGACATACTTTGTTGAACCTAACCGAACTATACATTTACATGGGTAGGCCAGTAGGAAAGATCCTCCCAAGTCCAAAGTTTTTTGTTTTAATTCCAGAAAAAGTTTTCTTCTCTGTGGAGTAGATTTAGTAACATCTTGAAACATCCAAACCTTGGCTCCCGCAAATAGAGTGACTGAATTCCGAAAATAAAGACGTAAGATTGCATTAAGTAAATGAAATTAATAAAGTCCTTCGCTCCGTATTAGCGTCCAAAGTTTGTTCTAATATTTCGGATATATTCGCCAAATCCAAACTTTTCTCTCCTAGACCACCTGGTTCAACTGGCTCTTTTCCTTTCTTCTGGGGTAAATAAAAAATTTTACTTATAGGAGGAAAAACTTCCTGGGGTAACTTTAATATCTCAAAAGAATATCTTTTAAACATGTCCAAAGGTGATATCCCTGGGAGTCTTGGAAAGTTCAGAACCCTTAAATTTAGGCGCCTGTTGTAATTTTCAAGTTGTTCTGTTTTGTTATGCACAAATAGTTTATCTTTTACAACAGTTGCCTTAAATTCAGTTAGTTGTTCTGATTCTTGCTGTAAATGTTTAACTCTATCTGAGAGTTCAGCTTGGATCTTTTCTACTGAACCTTGAAGTTCTCCAACCTTAGTGGTTAAAATTGTAACCTCACCTCGAGACTCCTGTAAAGAAGCCTCCATTTTCTTCAACACCTGCCAGATAGTCTCCAGATTCACCTCTGCAGCTCTTTCTACGCTCTCCACCAATACTGGGGGAGCTTGTTCCAGGCGTTTCTGTTGCAGTTCGGGATCCCGCTCAGGGTTCTCGCTACTCCCGGTGGAGCTCGAATCTCCTTCTCTTACTGCAATCGCTACTGGATGCGGAGGTATTTTTGGAGCCGGGGGAGGGGATAAAGATGTTTCATTGGCCCGTAGAGAGTCCTCTTCTCCCGGGCTCTCTACTGCGGGTCCCGTCCCTCTCGTTCCGAGGGGTATCTTAATAAAAACAAAGACTGTGTTTGTCGAAACACAGCCCGTGTTGGGTTGTTTTATCAGCAATTCTTTTGAAGAATAAACTTTGGTCATCCTGGACATTTTGGATAGCTTTTTCCACTTCTTTGGGTTTGCCTTCTGTGTGCTCCTGGTCATTTCAAAGTGTCTTTGTTATGGTGAATAGTATAAGGTTAGTTAAAAAAAAACTTGTGTTTGCTTCAGAGGGATCTGGATAATGCTTGGGATGGAGCACACCTTTGACACGGGTGGATATGCATCCCGGTTTCCAGGCACTTGGTGCATATGTGCTGGTAGCAGGGGGAAATGTGATCTTGGGATGGAGCATAGCCTTTAGATCTCACTCATGACTACGACCCTGGAAATTTGGTATGAAGCTCATCCTTAATATGATCTGTGTTCCTGCTGCCCCAGTGGCTCAGTATCAGGCTCCAGTGTTTTGGGGATGCTTGGTTTTCCCGACCTGCTTTGGTGTTGACTGCTGTAAGATTTTATGAATTTTGGCCAAATAGCAAGGCAGAGTTTTCCTCAACTTAGCATTATAGAGGTGCTCATCTTTGAGTCCTTCATTGTGGCAGCCATCTTTTGGTTGGTTACCATAGTGTGGTGGCCATTTTGGCTGCTATATATCTCCACAGCAGCCTTCTTGCAAATGACTCTGGAGGTGCAGTGACCACCATGGTTATTACGCTTTAGTTTGGCAGCCATCTTAGGGTTGGCAAAGTGGTGCTTCATCCTTTGTGAAGATGGAAATATAGAAAGCTGCCATCTTGGAGTGGTCATACCGTGTGGGGGCCATGTTTTGGATGGCAGTTGTTATGGTTTACTCTCACAGTGCATATTGTCTGGTCCTTTGCAGGTTCTTGAAACACATGGGTTTTCTATTAAACATTATATTTAATGCATTTTTCATTTGGTTTTCAGGTACAGTACATTTCCATCACAATTTAAGAGCGTCAGACAAAAATTGGGGGGGGGGGGGGGGGAGGCTTGGGGTTTTGGGAATCCACACATTCCCGTGCTTTTTTTTATTGGCTGGCTCCTGTTCTCTGGAATAGTACTACTACTACTTATCATTTCCATAGCGCTACTAGACGTACGCAGCGCTGTACACTTGAACATGAAGAAACAGTTCCTGCTTGACAGAGCTTTCAATCTAATTAGGACAGACAAACAGGACAAACAAGAGATAAGGGAATATTAAAGTGAGGATGATAAAATAAGGGTTCTGAACAAGTGAATAAGGGTTAGGAGCATCAAAAAGGTGGGCTTTTAGCTTAGATTTGAAGACGGCCAGAGATGGAGCTTGACGTACCGGCTCAGGAAGTCTATTCCAGGCATAAGGTGCAGCAAGATAAAAGGAACGGAGTCTGGAGTTAGCAGTGGAGGAGAAGGGTGCAGATAAGAGAGATTTACCCAGTGAACGGAGTTCCCGGGGAGGAATGTAGGGAGAGATGAGAGTGGAGAGGTACTGAGGAGCTGCAGAGTGAATGCACTTATAGGTCAATAAGAGGAGTTTGAACTGTATGCGGAAATGGATAGGAAGCCAGTAAAGTGACTTGAGGAAAGGGCTAATATGAGCATAACGACACTGGCGGAATATTAGTCGTGCAACAGAATTTTGAACAGATTGAAGAGGAGAGAGATGGCTAAGTGGGAGACCTGTGAGAAGCAGGTCTTCCAAGATCATTACATGGAGAAATGTGTTTAAAGAAATGTAAAATCTTATTAGAGACTCATTTCTTCTTGTTAGCTTTTGATGTCCAGCTTGAAGGAGAGAAAAATGTATTTCGATAGAGAAAGAGAATGCAATACAATATGTTGTTTTTTTCCCTCACTTCTTTAACCATTTATGTAAGAATGTATGTGTTAGGTCTGTTCTACTTATAATAATGGAGTTCCTTTCTACAAAACTTTGTTTTTTATTAAACTGCCTTGATCCGATGACGGCAGGTGGTATATCGAGTTTTTAATAAACTCTGAACTATCTTTATGGGTCATGTGTGGTAGCTCTTATTACATACCGATGCTATCTAATATCTTTTATCCTTTGACTTGTGGAGGAGTGGCCTAATGGTTAGCGCACCGGTCTCGCAATCCAGAGGTGGCCGGTTCAAATCCCACTGCCGCTCCTTGTGATCTTGGGCAAGTCACTTAACCCTCCATCATAGGAGCCAACTTTTCAAAATTATTGGGGGGGTGCTAAGCCCAGTGGAAATAACCCTTCCTTGGACACATACAAGGAATTTTCTCAATATTGGGGGTGCTCAAGCACCCACAGAGTCGGCTCCTATGCCCTCCATTGCCTCAGGTACAAACTTAGATTGTGAGCCCTCCTGGGAGAGAGAAATATCCAGAGTACCTGAATGTAACTCACCTTGAGCTACTACTGAAAAAGGTGTGAGCAAATATTGAAGATTCTACGTGGAATGTTGCTATTATTGAAGATTCCACATGGAATGTTGCTACTATTTGAGATTCTACATGGAATGTTAATGTTGCTATTCCACTAGCAACATTCCATGTAGAAGCCTGCGCGGCCGCATTGCTAATCTGCAAGGCTTCTCCATGGAATGTTGCTAGTGGAGGAGTAGCCTAGTGGTTAGTGCAGTGGAACATGGAATGTTGCTACTATTTGAGATTCTACACAGAATGTTGCTATTATTGATGATTCTACATGGAATGTTGCTGAGTGGAGGAGTGGCCTAGTGGTTAGAGCACTGGTCTTGCAATCCAGAAGTGGCTGGTTCAAATCCCACTGCTGCTCCTTGTGATCTTGGGCAAGTCACTTAACCCTCCATTGCCTCAGGTACAAACTTAGATTGTGAGCCTTCCTGGGACAGAGAACTATCCAGTGTACCTGAATGTAACTCACTTGAGCTACTACTGAAAAAGGTGTGAGCAAACTCTAAATAAATAAATAATGTTTGCAAGCAGCTTGCTTGCAGGGTATTCCTCCAGCTAAAAGATCATCCAAAACACACACTAATGAAACTCAACTGTTGGCTGTAGAGTTCTTAAGACAACCAAACCATCAAAGGCCACGAAGAAGGCTAAGGGATATGTACTGCCGTGAGTGGGAAAGCACTTGCGGGGTACAAATGTAACAAAATAAATAAATCAATACAGCTGAGCAAAATGAAACAAAGGAGTTCAGACAGGAACCGCGTCAGCAACCTGACCAACAGAATGTTGGGGCCGTTCAACAGTGTCTGATAATACAGTTTCAATTTTTATATTCCGCTGTTACCAGATATAGTTCTAAACGGATTACATCGAGAGTACTAGATCTTAAATCCCAAATTATCCAAAATATTTAGTTAATTAACAGTACCCAAAATGTACTTCTGGGATAACTGAGTTTTGATCGCTTTCCTAAAACAATCAAAACTAGGTAGAGGTGGAATGAGGGGGCATAGGATGAAGTTAAGAGGAAACAGACTTAGGAGGAATCTCTTACCGAAAGGGTGGAAGATGTGTGGATGAGGACTGTCACGATTTAAGAAAGCGTGGGGCAGGCACGTGGGATCCCTTAGGAAAGGAAGAGTTACTGGTTACTGAGGATGGGCCATTTGGCCCTTATCTGCCGTCATGTTCTATGTTTCTATCTAACACTATCCAGAATCAATGACCAGAGGGTTGCGGTTTGATAAAGGAACACTGAAATAATTTTGAGTAACTCACACCCTTAGGACTAGGAAATGTTAGCAAATTGAAGCAATGTATAAGATTCAGCCTCACATATGCGGGTCTACATATCAATGTTAACATATATAAGAACGTAAGAGTAGCCATACTGGGTCAGACCAATGGTCAAGCTAACCAATAGGCGGTTAGCTTGACAGAGTTTAAAAAGGGGTCAGACGGTTTCCTAAAGGACAAGTCCATAAACTACTACTAAATGGACTTGGGAAAAATCCACAATTCCAGGAATAACATGTATAGAATGTTTGTACGTTTGGGAAGCTCGCCAGGTGCCCTTGGCCTGGATTGGCCGCTGTCGTAGACAGGATGCTGGGCTCGATGGACCCTTGGTCTTTCCCCAGTGTGGCATTACTTAATGTACTTACTTATCTAGCCCATATCCTGTTTTCCAAACAGTGGCCAAGTCAGGTCAGAAGTACCTGGCAGAAACCCAAATTGTGGCAACATTCCAGAACCCCAAAATCAGGACGTCAGATTCACAGAAACAGAAGCCTGCCCTTGCAGATCAGCAATGCGGCCGCGCCTGAGAAGAGGACCTCGGCTGGCGGGGGTTGGGGACCCCCGCCAGCAAAGGTACCCAACGGCAGTAGTGGGGGAGGGTTGGCGGTGGCGGCGGGAAGAGGGGGTCAAAAGGGTTGGCGGCGGGGGGGGGGTCATAGGTGGTGGTGGCGACAGGGGAGGGTAAAAAATGGCGGCAGGGGGTTAAAAATGGAGGGGCGGGGGGGTCGGCGGCGCTGGGGGGGCTAAAATGTGCTTCTCACCTCGGGCTCTGGACCCCCCTCCTGCCAAAGTGTGGCTATGCCCCTGCTCAGGGCCTTGTTTGCAAAGGTGCACTAGCGCATTTAGCATGCGCTAAAAAATTTGCATGCCCTAATTACCATAATATTCCTACGGGCGCCTACATGGTTAATGTGCGCTAACAACGCTAGCGTGCCTTTGTAAACAAGGCCTTTAATTATTTATTTTTTTGAAAAACTTTTTTTTTAACATATTTACATTTGTTGCAGATATCATCGTACTCCTGATACAGGCAGATTCCGAAACACCGCCATGTTGGGTCTTGAGTTATTTCATCAATAAAGTCACCTTCTACCGTACTGCTGTTTTGTTTTCTTCTCACTATTCTGTGACTTGTTGTCCATGACTTTGATCACTCGCGAAGTTCAGACTGCTACGTACTGTAACCTCTCCTACCCAGAAGGATCATCAATCAATGATTATATTGATCCTCAACTTTGTTCAGCGCAATGAGCCCAATTCTATATTTGGTGCCTAAAATGAACGCGCATTAGGGAATTACGCCTAAGCGTATTCTAAATACCACATGTAGGTGTAGTTCATGTGATTAATGGGCTCATTTTCGAAAGAGAAGGACGTCCATCTTTCGACATAAATTGGAAGATGGACGTCCTTCTCCCAGGGACGTCCAAATCGGTATAATCGAAACTCGATTTTGGACGTTTCTAGCGGAAGGATGTCCAAAGTTCAAGGGAGCGTGTCGGAGGTGTAGCGAAGGTGGGACTTGGGCGTGCCTAACACTTGGACGTCCTTGACCCATAATCAAAAAAAACAAGGACGTCCCTGATAAAGAATTGGACGTTTTCACCCGGACGTGTTTTTATTACGAATAAGGCAAAAAAAGGTGCCTGATATGACCAGATGACCACTGGAGAGAATCGGGGATGACCTTCCGTTACTCCCCCAGTGGTCACTAATCCCCTCCCATCCTCAAAAAACATCTTTACAAATATGTCGTGCCAGCCTCAGATGTCATACTTGGGTCCATGACCACGCATGCAGGTCCCTGGAGCAGTTTTAGTGGGTACTGCAGTGCACTTCAGACAGGCAGACCCAGGCCCATAACCCCCCCCCCCCCCCACACCTGTTACATTTGTGGAGGGAACAGCGAGCTCTCCAAACCCCACCACAAACCTACTGTACCCACATCTAGGTGACCCCCTTCACCCTTAAGGGCTATGGTAGTGGTGTACAGTAGTGGGTTTTGGGGGGCTCAGCACACAAGAGAGCTATGTACCTGGGAGCATTTTATGAAGTCCACTGCAGCCCCCCCCCTAGGGTGCCCGATGTCAGGGGGACCAGTGCACTACAAATGTTGGCTCCTCCCATGACCAAATGGCTTGCATTTGGCTGTTTTTGACGTGGACGTCTTTGGTTTCGAAAATCGCCAGAAATGTCCATGTCTAGGGACGTCCAAATTTAAGGATTTGGATGTCTCTGACAGTATTTTCGAAACGAAAGATGGACGTCCATCTTGTTTCAAAAATACGGGTTTCCCCGCCCCTGGATTTCGACGTTTTGCAAGGACGTCCAAATCGCAACTTGGACGTCCCTTTTGAAAATGCCCCGCCACATCTACGTGTGTCCATTTTCGCCAATGAAAAGTTGGCCTGAATCCCTGCACGCAGATTTACACGCACTGGCCCATATTTGATAACAACGCATGTAGATTTGGAACGCCCACGAAATGCCCATTTCTATGACACTAAGCACGCCCCTTTTTGCCTGCGTGTGCTAGAATTTAGGCGCAGTGCTTTACAGAATAAGCTTAGTAATGTATGCGTGTAAAATCTAATGTTTGCCAATTAATGCTCATTAGTGCTTGTTAAGAGCTGTTAACACTCATTATTTATTTATTACATTTGCATCCCACATTTTTCCACCTATTTGCAGACTCAATGTGGCTTACATAGTACCGAAAAGGCGTTCGCCAATTCCGGTATGAACAAATACAGTAATGTTGTGGTAGAATAAGGTTCGTGTGTACAGACACATTAGGGAATCGTAGAGAGGAAGAGTTATTATATGCAGTGGCGTATCAAGGGCGGGGCGGTGGGGGCGGTCCGCCCCTGGTGTCAGTGGGTGTGTGTGTGTGGGGGTGCTCTGCTCCCGCTGCTCCTACCCAAAAGGCCGCTGGCGTTGCAGTACCCACTGCCTACTGCTCCGTCTTCTCCTGCCACCACCCTGCCCCTAAAAAAAACATCTGTGAAGCGGGCGGCGTCGCAGGCAGCTTGTTAAAACAATTAATCTATATGTGTAATGATAGAATACGCCTAGATTTACATGCATAACCGTGCGTAACTCTAGACGTGCTGTATAGAATCTGGGGGAATATGCTTCTTAGACCATGCCATACAGCAGAGCCATAGCGAGGGGAGCTGACACCCGGGGTGGGTCGCCGCTGCGCACCCCCCCTCCCCCGGGTGCAGCACGGCGCACCCTCCTCCCACTGGTGCGCACCCCCCCCCCCGGAGCGCATACCTTCCCCCCCCCGGAGCGCATACCTGCGGCGAGGGATGGGCGGGAGGGCCGATCCGCCCCGACTGCACGTTGCTGGGGTGTGTCGGCTCCGCGCTGGTTCACTGCTCTCTCTGTCCCGGAACAGGAAGTAACCTGTTCCGGGGCAGAGAGGGCAGTGCACCAGCGCAGAGCCGACACCCCCCAGCGGCATGCACCCGGGGGGCAGACCGCCCCCCCACCCCCCCTTCCTACGCCACTGCCATACAGTTGATATTCCAGCTGGGCGTCGAAGCATATCTCGTGAAAGCTGACATGGAGAGGCTTTTTCGAAAGGATGTTGTAAGTCAGAATTGGGACATCCTCAGCTAACTAGTGTCAATCCCTCATGAGCCCAAAGTCTGCAGCTAAAGTGTATAAACTCATGCAATCGTCAAAACATAACCTTACTTCTGCCTGGGAAAATGAGCTAAACGTCTCATTGTCCAGAAAGGACTGGGATCTTTTTTTGGACAAAAACTATGCGCTCCTCCTTTTCAGCTGCTCTTCTACAGTCTCCCTACTCTGTCGTCCATAAATCCTACTGGACGCCTGTAAAGCTTGCTAAAGTAAACCAAAGTAAATCAAATCTATGTTGGTCATGTCAATCTGAAGTGGGTTCACTAGATCATTTGCTTTTTTTTCCTGTTGTAATTTGCAATCGTACTGGCGTTCGGTTTGGGGCACCACTCAGAAGATATTTAAAATTCACGATACTCTGTCCTTTAAAATACGAATCCTCAAGGCTTTAACTCCTGGCCTGCCAATTCTTATTTTTATTGTTACATTTATACCCCGCGCTTTCCCACTCATGGCAGGCTCAATGCAGCTTACACGGGGCAATGGAGGGTTAAGTGAGTTGCCCAGAGTCACAAGGAGCTGCCTGTGCCTGAAGTGGGAATCGAACTCAGTTCCACCACCCTAACCACTAGGCCACTCCTCCACTGTTGCTACTATTTCAGATTCTACATGGAATGTTGCTATTCCACTAGAAGTCGGCCCTTGCAGATCACCAATGTGGCCGCGCAGGATTCTACATGGAATGTTGCTAGTGGAATAGCAACATTCCATGTAGAATCTCCAATAGTATCTATTTTATTTTTGTTACATTTGTACCCCGCGCTTTCCCACTCGTGGCAGGCTCAATGCGGCTTACATGGGGCAATGGAGGGTTAAGTGACTTGCCCAGAGTCACAAGGAGCTGCCTGTGCCTGAAGTGGGAATCAAACTCAGTTCCCCAGGACCAAAGTCCACCACCCTAACCACTAGGCCACTCCTCCACTCCAAATATTTTAAATTGTTTAACTTAATGATTTCTCTTGCCCTCCATCTGATTGCACTGCATTGGAAAAAAATAATCTGCTTTTTTCGTTTCATGAATGGTGGAACCTGCTGTGTTCATACAGGCGATATGAGGAAATAGCTGCCATAAGGTTTGGTCATGTCTCGTCCTTTTATAAAGCATTGTCACTGCTAGATAGCTATGTAACCCTGTAAAAGGGAATTAACCTCCTAATAGTATGTTTGTATGTGCTGTTCTACTTTTATTTTTTACCAACCCACTGTCACTTTTATTTTTTCAATAATATAGGCAGATGTATGTTTCTACAAATATTGTATTGTTTAAAATTAATAAAGTTTGAAAAAAAAAAAAGAATTGGGACATCCTGCCTGCAGGTGTCATAAATAGGTATACTAGGTATATGTCTAATTCGGGGGGGGGGGGGGGCTCACAATTTAAAGGGAAAAAAAAGAACTGAAGTGGGACTTGAACCTGGGTCCCCTGGTTTACAGCCTCCTCCTCAGACCTCTTCTCCTCTTCCCCCACTTTCCGTCTCTGTTGACAACGCCCTCATCCTCCCCATCTCTTCAGCCCGCAATCTCGGAGTCATTTTCGACTCCTCCCTCTCCTTCTCTGCCCATATCCAGCAGACAGCTAAGACCTGTTGCTTCTTCCTCTATAATATTAGCAAAATTCGCCCATTCCTCTCTGAACAGACCACCCGAACCCTCGTCCACTCACTCGTTACCTCTCGTCTCGACTATTGCAACCTCCTCCTCGCTGGTCTCCCACTTAGCCACCTATCCCCCCTCCAATCTGTCCAAAATTCCGCCACACGTCTTATCTACTGTGTGAACCGATACTCTCATATCACCCCTCTCCTCAAGTCGCTTCACTGGCTCCCGATCCGCTACCGTATACAGTTCAAGCTTCTCCTACTGACCTTCAAGTGCAGTCAATCTACAGCCCCCCATTACCTCTCTACCCTCCTCTCCCCGTATGTTCCCACCCGTAACCTCCGCTCTCAGGACAAATCACTCCTATCTGTACCCTTCTCCACCACCGCTAACTCCAGACTCCGCCCCTTCTGCCTCGCTTCACCTTATGCCTGGAACAGACTTCCCGAGCCCGTACGCCATGCACCCTGCCTGCCCATTTTCAAGTCCTTACTCAAAGCCCATCTCTTCTCCCTTGCTTTTGGCGCCTAACCACCTTCCCCATTCATGATACCTACACTGACTACATAGCTTGTTACCTTTAGATTGTAAGCTCTCTTGAGCAGGGACTGTCCTTCCCCATCTTTAAACTTGTAAAGCGCTGCGTAACCCTGGCAGCGCTATAGAAATGCTAAGTAGTAGTAGTAGTAGTAGTAGACCTACCTTCTGGTGTGTTAGCAATGCCTATAATACCTGGTGCTATCATACAGCCTGGTATTCTTTCTGGTGTCACTTTCAGGAGAGAGGGAGGGGGACTAGAGAATGACACGGGGACCCGCAGTAACCGCAGGGATGGGGGACGAGGACAGAGCCCGCGGAGACGGGGCAGGGACAGATCCCACGGGGACGGGGTGGGGGAAGGGTACAGATCCCATAGGAACGGGGCAGAGATGGGGACAGAGCTCGTGAGGATGGGGACAAACTTTGTCCTCATGTCACTTTCTACGTTGAAGCCTGTTAATGAACTGGACTGTTATTTATGTTTGATTGATGCAGAGGACAATATCTTTATTTTGGGGGGAAAACAAGCAACCATGCTGGCCACAGCTAGCAAACTTTGCATGGGGGGATCCTGTACATCCTGCTACCAGCACATCGTCTATTCCAGGAAGGACTGTGGAAGACAGGAGAGCTAGACTGAATCCTGAGATTGTTGATGACTTCTTATTCATCCACAGATTACAAAATCATAATAGTGCTTCATAGAGCATATTTCTCCCCTCTAGGGCATACAGAACGGGTTGTATTTTCTACCCCTGGACATTTTAACAGGGTGGATTAGGATTCCTTGGTGTAGTAGAAGGGTAGAGGGTGGTGGTGGGAAGGAGGGTTATTATAGCTGCTCATTGTTATTACTGTTTTCTATTTGTAATTTATACATAACAGTTGCACAGCATATTGTTCCTTTTTATACTTTAATAAAAAGATTTAAATATAAAATCATAAGTGTTCGAGGCTTCTGCAGATGAGGACAGAGCCCACGGGGATGGGGTGGGGATGGAGACAGGGCCTGCGGTGACGGAGACGGGGCGGAGATGGGGACAAATTTTGTCCCCGTGTCATTCTCTAAGGGGGACAGCAACCCCCGGGGGATTAAGGAGGGGTCATGCCTTAATCCTTCCAGTGGTCAGCTGCTCAATCAGAGCACCTTTTTGTACCCTAGACATGACTGAAACAAGTCTAAATAAAAATATTTTTCTTATTAGACTTGGATGTCCTAATTTTAGGCCTTCCCTAATCCCACCCACAACACCCATCCTTGCTATTCGGATGAACTGCATGCAGTATGCAACGTCCAAATTCCAACTTTCTAAATTCATTATTTGGATGTTTTTTTGGCAAATTAACTTTTTTTTTGGCCATTTGGAGACGTCCATATAAGGATTATGGAGCTAGATTCTATATCTACGGTACCAAATAAATCAGCACCACAACAGTGCTATTCTATAAGCTCAGCTTAAAGTTAGGCGCAGCTTATAGAATAGCGCCTATCAGGGGAGTAGCCATGTGGGGCCACGGGGGCCTGGGCCCCCGTACATTTGGCCCTGGACCCCCCTGACAATGACCCTGTCGACCCCCCCTCCCGCCGTCGCCGTCTGCTACTTTTGCTGGTGGGGGACCCCAACCCCCGCCATCCGAGGTCCTCTTCTTCCTTTGTTCTGTTTCTGAGTCTACTACTACTACTTCACATTTCTGTCAGAAACAGAACGAAGGAAGAAGAGGACCTCGGATGGCGGGGGTTGGGGTCCCCCACCAGCAAAGGTAGGCGATGTCGATGGCGGGGGAGGGTTGGCTGCGGGAGGGGGGTCGAGAGGGTTGTCGGCAGGGGGGGTCAAAGTTGGTGGTGGTGGTGGCGGTGGCGGAGGGGGGGTCAGCAATGGCAGGTGGGGTGTTGGCGGCGCCAGGGGGGGCCTAAAATGTGCCCCCTCACCTCAGGCTCTGGACCCCCCCTCCCGCCGAAGTCTGGCTACACCCCTGCCGCCTATGCCTGGGAATCATGCCTAACGTGAAGTGCAACCATTTGTACCAACTGAAATGTGTTAAAAATGTACATGCCTAATCTCCGTTATTCTATAACAACATGTATAAATTTTAGGAATGCCTGGTTACACCTATGCCCCTCCTATTTAAGTACATAAATGCATATGTATTGCCATACTGGGACAGACCGTAGGTCCATCAAGCCCAGCATCCTGTTTCCAACAGCGGCCAATCCAGATTACAAGTACCCGGCAAGAACAGTACAATACATTTTAAGTTGCTTATCTTAGAAATAAGCAATGGATTTTCCCCAAGTCCATTTTAATAATGGCTTATAGATTTTTCTTTTAGGAAGCTATCCAAACCTTTTTTAAACCCAGCTAAGCTAACTGCTTTTACCACATTCTCTGGCAAAGAATTCCAGAGTTTAATCACACGTTAAGTGAAGAAATATTTTCTCCAATTTGTAGCTTCATTGCGTGCCCCCTAGTCCTAGTATTTTTGGAAAGAGTAAACAAGCAATTCAGGTCTACCCATTCCATTATAACGTCTTCATTTTTGTTTTCCATTCCTTTCCTAATAAAATCACACCTCCTTTTGTATTGTATTGTATAACCATGCGCATAGATTTTAGAAACAGGCATGACCCGCCCATTCAGTGCCAATGGGTACGTCCCCTTTTCAACTATGTGACTTAGAATTTATGCGCATCACATTATAGAATACGCTTAGACCAGGGGTTCCCACATTTTTTTCAGTTTGTGGCACCCCCAGGCCACATGGGTCTCTGCGACACCCACCCCCCCAGCCACATGAGTCTCTGTGGCACCCCTCCCCTGGTCACATGGGTCTCCGCCCCCCCCCCCCCCCCGGCCACATGGGTCTCCCTTTCCCTGCAGCCCCCTCATCTCACACCAGCACACCTCTTCCTTCCCTAGATCCAGCATCGCTCGCTACCTTCCTTCCTGCAGGTCCAGGATCGCTGACGCTTCCTTCTCCTTCCTCCGCCGCCGCTGCAGTGCTCGCAGCTTACATTTTCAGGCCATCCGCGATTCACACAGGCACTCCGGGGCCTTCCCAGTCTGCCGCGTCCGGCCCTCTCTGATGCAACTTTCCTGTTACGAGGGCCGGACGTGGTGGAGGGAAGTCTACGCAGTGCCTGTGTGAATTGCGGACGGCCCGAAATGTAAGCTACAAGCACTGCAGCGGCGGCAGGGGAAGAAGCAGGAAGCAGCAGATACCAGACCTGCGGGAGGGGAAAGTAGGGAGCGATGCGCCGCGGTACCCGAGAGTTCGCTGCCGCTGGTTTAGACAGTTCTGCACGAAAATTCTAATGCCAATTAGTGTCAATAATTGCTAAGTGGCAATTATGGGCTGCTGATTGGCTTCTTAACTAAGAATACGACTGGATTTGTGCACACAGCTTAAGTCACGCTACATGGAATCCTGGGGTTGATATAACAGTAAAATAAAAACTAGGCCAATTCCCAGGGTCCAACTCTGGTTCTGGCCTGTATCTAGTCAGGTCACATTTGTTGCCTGCTAACAGGATACAATAGGTTTTGCTGCAGCAGCTGCTGTTTCTCCTGCAAATTCTTTGATTTTCTCTCTCAGCTCTGGGAAATATGAGTCTCTGATCTCCTTGTATTTTGTGCTGTATTGGAGGAAATAATTTCTGTGGCTATTTCTCCCATATCCCCAGGATTCCACAGTTTTATCTGCATATTCTTTGATCTTCTAGACTCTGGGAAATGTGCATCTTCTTCCCTTTTTTTTGCACGCACTGTCCCCCAACACCCTCTTTATCTCCAAAGCAGATTTGGGCTTGTATTAAAAAAATATATATTACTGGACAGCATTTCTAACCATTCCCAATCCTAAGAAAACCGCATGGAAGAACTACGTTTCCCAGCATCCAGTCAAAGCTTCAGGGTGCCCCTCCCCTGTGACATCACCTCCTCCTGGAAGGGGCGGGGTAAGGGTTTGTTGTACACAACAAGATAGCGCTGGCTCCTGCAGTGGCAACACAGCAGAGAGAAGCTGAACACTCAGAAAAGCCCAAAACTGCCCCTCAGGCTGCTGTGCAGAAAGGGGGCCAGGGCTGGAAATCGCATTGTGGAGAAGGGCAGGAGAATGGCTGCAGGGCTTTGTGCTCAGCAGGTAGGAGACTGGCAGGAGGTGGGCAGCAGGGGATGCAGTGCCAGGCAGTGTCATGCAACCTCTGATACACATAAAGAAAGTTCTTCTTCCTGGTTCCCCTCCCTTCACAGGGGCTGGAAATGGTGCTGTGGAGAAGGGCAGGAGAATGGCTGCAGGGCTTTGTGCTCAGCAGGTAGGAGACTGGCAGGAGGTGGGCAGCAGGGGATGCAGTGCCAGGCAGTGTCATGCAACCTCTGATACACATAAAAGAAAGTTCTTCTTCCTGGTTCCCCTCCCTTCACAGGGGCTGGAAATGGTGCTGTGGAGAAGGGCAGGAGAATGGCTGCAGGGCTTTGTGCTCAGCAGGTAGGAGACTGGCAGGAGGTGGGCAGCAGGGGATGCAGTGCCAGGCAATGCCAGGAAGCCTCTGATACACAAGCAGAAGAAGAAACGAGCCTGGCACTGCTCAGTCCATTCCAGGGGCTCTTTATTCCCTGCAGCCCCTCAGGATCTTCTTCCTGGTTCTGCTCCAGCTTTATGAAGCTCTCACGTTTTGCATCCTGCTTTTTCTTTAGTTGTCCTTCTTTCTCTCCTTCATTTTTGCACTTAAATTTAAACATAATACATTACCAATTTGACAGGCAGATCAAGGGATTCCTTTGTACCTGTCCTCACGAGCAATCTCCTTCACTCCTATGCATTCACTACGACATCTAGATGCCCACCGTATGGTACTCCCTCCCCCGCGCCTTGCCCACTTAGAATCTACCAGGCAGTTGGCATTCTTTTTTCTAGTAGGTATAGTTTATAATTTATTAAAACTTGATATATGCATGTACCAGACTGTTGGATCTAAGCAGCGTGCAATAAATTAAAACAAAGAAAATTATGAAAGGTACGCCACTAAAAATAAAGGATAACACCAGGGGCAGTCCAAGACAATTTGCCACCTGAAGCGAGGAATGAGCTGCCGCCCCGGCTCCTCCATCGCCGCTCCTGCCACGATCTGACATCTACACCCCCCCTTTGCTTCCCCAACCCCCTTCTGCGAATTTACCTTATCTTTTCTTGTTTTTTTAAAAGGCAGAGGCGGCGTTGGCAGCAATTGCCATGGGCTGGCCCGCCTCCAAAGAAACAGGAAGTTACATCAGAGGGGCGGGCTGCAGTAGAGAGAAGGGGCCAAGACTGGCGGTAGGGCAGCCTATGAGAATCGCTGCTGCTGCTGTCGCTGCCACCTTTTAAAAAACAAGAAAAGAAAAGGTAAATTCAAGGAAGGGGGGAGCAGGGAAGGAAGGGCGAGGGGTGATGCCACCTCAGCAGAGTGCTGCCTCAGGCCCCCGCCGCCTCAGGTGGCCTAATGGTAGGGCCGCCACTAGTTAGCACAGTCGTTCAAACCAAAGAAAAGATGCTCATTGTGCTGCAGGTCCAGCCAGCTGACCTCAAGAGCGCCTCCACCTTCTTAACCGAACACAAGTTGAAAAAAAAAGAGCTTTCAGTATTGACTTCAATTTTGTAAATGAGTGTTCGCCCTGTATATTTGGGGGTAGATCATTCCCAAATCTTAGGGAAAGATATAGCGGAATTGGAAAAGGTGCAGTGAAGGGCGACTAAAATGATAGCGGGGATGGGACGACTTCCCTATGAAGAAAGACTAAGGAGGCTAGGGCTATACAGCTTGGAGAAGAGACGGCTAAGGGGAGACATGATAGAGGTATATAAAATAATGAGTGGAGTGGAACAGGTGGATGTGAAGCGTCTGTTCACGCTTTCCAAAAATACTAGGACTAGGGGGCATGCGATGAAACTACAGTGTAGTACATTTAAAACAAATCGGAGAAAATGTTTCTTCACCCAACGTGTAATTAAAACTCTGGAATTCATTGCCGGAAAATGTGGTGAAGGCGGTTAGCTTAGCAGAGTTTAAAAAGGGGTTAGACGGTTTCCTAAAGGACAAGTCCATAAACCGCTACTAAATGGACTTGGGAAAAATCCACAATTCCAGGAATAACACGTATAGAATGTTTGTACGTTTGGGAAGCTTGCCAGGTGCCCTTGGCCTGGATTGGCCACTGTCGTGGACAGGATGCTGGGCTCGATGGACCCTTGGTCTTTTCCCAGTGTGGCATTACTTATGTACTTATGTAGGTGATAGTAAAAAACGACTGTCTTGTAGAGTCTGAATATGGCAGCCTAGGATTGGGTAAAAGTATTCTTTTAGAATCCAATTAACGCATATTCTGCCTTTGCTACGTTCTGAATAGTCTTTTTCGAAATTGAAAAGTTTTTGCTAAAGATGCACTATTTGCAATCTGCATTCAGACATTTGCTCTGAGGTATGTCCACCGATGCTGCTTTCCTGGTTAACCCCTATCCTCCTCCGCTATTACCCCCTCTCTCTGTGTCTCACAGTTAGTCTGATTGCGTGTCTTTCCTATATTAAATTGGCAATTTCAGTTTTAAAGTGGAGGTGGAGGAGTGGCCTAGTGGTTAGGGTGGTGGACTTTGGAACTGAGGAACTGAGTTCGATTCCCACTTCAGGCACAGGCAGCTCCTTGTGACTCTGGGCAAGTCACTTAACCCTCCATTGCCCCATGTAATCCGCATTGAGCCTGCCATGAGTGGGAAAGTGCGGGGTACAAATGTAACAAAAAAAAAATAGATACTATTGGAGATTCTACATGGAATGTTGCTACTATTGGAGATTCTACATGGAATGTTGCTATTCCACTAGGCTGGGCAGGCTTCTGTTTCTGTGAGTCTGACGTCCTGCACGTATGTGCAGGACGTCAGACTCACAGAAGCAGAAGCCTGCGCGGCCATACTGGTGATCTGCAAGGGCCGACTTCTACATGGAATGTTGCTACTATTGGAGATTCTACATGGAATGTTGCTATTACACTAGCAACATTCCATGTAGAAGCCTGCGCGGCCACATTGGTGATGTGCAAGGGCCGACTTCTACATGGAATGTTGCTAGTGGAATAGCAACATTCCATGTAGAATCTCCAATAGTAGCAACAGTGGAGGAGTGGCCTAGTGGTTAGGGTGGTGGACTTTGGTCCTGAGGAACTGAGTTCGATTCCCACGTCAGGCACAGGCAGCTCCTTGTGACTCTGGGCAAGTCACTTAACCCTCCATTGCCCCAGGTACAAATAAGTACCTGTATATAATAATATGTAATCCGCATTGAACCTGCCATGAGTGGGAAAGTGCGGGGTACAAATGTAAGAAATACTATGGAAACTGCATTGACCTGGTAGTCAGATCCCGTGGTATTTTCATAATTAAAAATGAAAATTCAAACCTTTCTGTTTCTACACACATCAGCCGAAAAGGTGCAGCTAGGCACTGAAGTGACTAGATCAGAACATATTATCCCGGTACTGTACTGAAAAAATTACATTGGCTGCCTGTTCTGTTTGGAGTCATGTTTAAGGTTCTTGTATTAATACATCAGTGTGTATACGGGATTGCTCCTGTTTATTTTGAATCCCTGAATAAGCAAGTATCGTTTCCTCTCATGCATACAATTGTCTGACTTTAGTGATTAACTGGAGGAAAATGTTTAAAAAATGGCTGCCGAGACTCCCTGCGGCAATCTCGTGAGACTGTTGAGACTACTGCCTCAAGTCATGGCAACCATTTTGAAAACACGACGGCACTGAGCAGAATAGAGTGGGGTTCTTTCCTGCCCCCGAAGAAGCCACTAGACCATCAGGAGGGCCCTTCAAGGTAAGACTGGGAAGGGCCCACTGAGTCTCGAGGGACTGTATGTGGGTGGGGGGCAGCAGCTGTGGCGGTAGGGGAGCTGTAGTGTGGTGGGGGGGTTCCCCTATCACCCTTACAAGGTGGCAAGGTCCTGCCATCGTACACTTTAAATGTAGAGGTTGACCAAACCCAGAGTTATCAGTTTTGGACAAAACCAAAATCGAAAATGCCCCACCCCCTGAAAGAGATCAGGTCCTTGTGGGTCCTCCCAAGCCCCCCTGACTACTACTACTACTATTTAGCATTTCTATAGCGCTAAAAGGCGTACACAGCGCTGCACAAACATAGAAGAAAGACGGTCCCTGCTCAAAGAGCTTACAATCTAATAGACAAAAAATAGTAAGCAAATCAAATCAATTAATGTGTACAGGAAGGAGGAGAGGAGGGTAGGTGGAGGCGAGTCAAAAGCAATGTTAAAGAGGTGGGCTTTCAGTCTAAATTTAAAGGTGGCCAAGGACGGGGCAAGACGTAGGGGCTCAGGAAGTTTATTCCAGGCGTAGAGTGCAGCGAGACAGAAGGCGCGAAGTCTGGAGTTGGCAGTAGTGGAGAAGGGAACAGATAAGAAGGATTTATCCATGGAGCGGAGTGCATGGGAAGGGGTGTAGGGAAGGACGAGTGTGGAGAGATACTGGGGAGCAGCAGAGTGAGTACATTATAGGTTAGTAGAAGAAGTTTGAACAGGATGCGAAAACGGATAGGGAGCCAGTGAAGTGACTTAAGGAGAGGGGTAGTATGAGTAAAGCGACCCTGGTGGAAGACGAGACGGGCAGCAGAGTTTTGAACCGATTGGAGAGGGGAGAGGTGACTAAGTGGGAGGCCAGCAAGAAGCAGATTGCAGTAGTCTAAACAAGAGGTGACAAGGGTATGGATGATGGTTTTGGTTGTGTGCTCGGAAAGAAAGGGGCGGATTTTACGGATGTTGTAAAGAAAGAAACGACAGGTCTTGGCGATCTGCTGGATATGAGCAGAGAAGGAGAGAGAAGAGTCAAAGATGACCCCAAGGTTTCGAGCTGAGGAGACAGGGAAAATGAGAGAGCCATCAACAGAAATAGAAAACGGGGGGAGTGGGGAGGTGGGTTTGGGGGGAAAAATGAGAAGCTCGGTTTTGGTCATATTTAATTTCAGGTGGCGTTGAGACATCCAGACAGCAATGTCAGACAAGCACGCTGAAACTTTGGTTTGGATGCAAGGTGAGATATCAGGGGTAGAAAGGTAGATTTGGGAGTCATCAGCATAGAGATGGTAGGAAAAGCCATGGGATAAGATTAATGAACCAAGGGAAGAAGTGTAGATAGAAAAGAGGAGGGGACCAAGAACAGAACCCTGACGTACGCTGACAAGCAGAGGGATAGAAGTAGAAGAGGATCCACCAGAGTGAACACTGAAGGTACGGAGGGAGAGGTAGGAAGAGAACCAGGAAAGGACAGAGCCCTGGAATCCAAGTGAGGACAGGGTATCGAGAAGTATGCTGTGATTGACAGTGTCAAAAGCAGCGGAAAGATCAAGAAGAATGAGGATGGAATATTGACCTCTGGATTTAGCCAGTAATAGGTCATTACTAATAAAAAGGGAACAAGTACCGAAATTGAGAGAAAGTATGGATGAATGTATGAGTATGTTTTGAGTACCAACAAGAGCATGAGATATCCATAAGGGAAGTGATTATAATAATATTTGCTGTGCATTTTTTTGGACAGATTTGTTTGTTTTGTTTGTGGGGACAGTTATATCAGTGTCACTGAATATGCATGCACCTCCATATATTTAGTGTAGGAGTGAGCCAGTAGGGTCTAAGAAGGTTGGGCAATGTTTTGTTTTGTCAACAAATATGAAAATGTGATAATTTAAATTCATTATCTTATATATGGTGAAGGCCTTATATCTGGTCTGGGTGTATGTACATACATTTAAGGAGGTGGAACATTGAATGTGCAGTGATGGTTCCAACTGTGACATGACCACATATTCTCCCTGGGGATATAATGGTTGCACCAGGCACGGACTGAGCACATTTTGATATACAAACATTTTTTTGTGTGTAGAACTGTTTTTAAATTGCATTAAGAGAAAATAAAAAAAATATATTATTTGTTTAAGCCTAAGGAGTTGTATGAGAAGAAAATTCTTCTGTCTCTTGGGATGAGGACGAGCCATCCGAGCCTCCCAAATCATTAGTGCATGCAGTCTACTCCACCAGTTCCAAAATGTAGGAGGTGTATCCCGCAACTAGTGACTGAGAGTGCATTTTCGGAATCTGGTACATTTTATATAGAAGTGAATGGGAGCCACAAAAAAAAAATCAGTGGATCAAAAATTGTGATTGAAAACCGCAGTGGAATATTTAGAAAGTAGAGTGAGAGTACTAATCACCAAATGCCGTTGACCATTATGTGCTGAAAAAAGTGATATGTGCAGCACGCAATTTTCTAAATTGCTGGTTCACCTACATGTTCCAATCAGGCAAGAGTAGAGGTTGACCAAAGGACGAGTCCAACGCTGGAGATAGTGCTTAAAAGACTCTTTATTACTTGCTGATTTGACCAAGTAATAAAGAGTCTTTTAAGCTCTATCTCCAGCGTTGGACTTGTCCTTTGGTCAACCTCTACTCTTGCTTGATTGGACGATTTGGCGTAGAGGTTCTTCCTATTTTGTTGTTTCTCACCTACGTGTTCCACCACGCACTTGGATCTTTTTATTTCCACTTTTTGTTTACGGTTACTTGGCTTTTATTTCACACCATATTTACCGATTTACTCCACTGCGGTTTTCAATCACATACGTTAACCGAGATCTTTTATTACAACCTTCACGTCGTGAGGGTATGCATAAACAAGTACGTGTTTTAAGCCACTCAATTTTTGGCTTTGCAGCTTGCCTGGAATTTGCACAAACACTGCCACATATTGCAACTATATCTGGTATTTCGATTGGGGCCATACAGTGGTGGAAATAAGTATTTGATCCCTTGCTGATTTTGTAAGTTTGCCCACTGACAAAGACATGAGCAGCCCATAATTGAAGGGTAGGTTATTGGTAACAGTGAGAGATAGCACATCACAAATTAAATCCGGAAAATCACATTGTGGAAAGTATATGAATTTATTTGCATTCTGCAGAGGGAAATAAGTATTTGATCCCCCACCAACCAGTAAGAGATCTGGCCCCTACAGACCAGGTAGATGCTCCAAATCAACTCGTTACCTGCATGACAGACAGCTGTCGGCAATGGTCACCTGTATGAAAGACACCTGTCCACAGACTCAGTGAATCAGTCAGACTCTAACCTCTACAAAATGGCCAAGAGCAAGGAGCTGTCTAAGGATGTCAGGGACAAGATCATACACCTGCACAAGGCTGGAATGGGCTACAAAACCATCAGTAAGACGCTGGGCGAGAAGGAGACAACTGTTGGTGCCATAGTAAGAAAATGGAAGAAGTACAAAATGACTGTCAATCGACAAAGATCTGGGGCTCCACGCAAAATCTCACCTCGTGGGGTATCCTTGATCATGAGGAAGGTTAGAAATCAGCCTACAACTACAAGGGGGGAACTTGTCAATGATCTCAAGGCAGCTGGGACCACTGTCACCACGAAAACCATTGGTAACACATTACGACATAACGGATTGCAATCCTGCAGTGCCCGCAAGGTCCCCCTGCTCCGGAAGGCACATGTGACGGCCCGTCTGAAGTTTGCCAGTGAACACCTGGATGATGCCGAGAGTGATTGGGAGAAGGTGCTGTGGTCAGATGAGACAAAATTGAGCTCTTTGGCATGAACTCAACTCGCCGTGTTTGGAGGAAGAGAAATGCTGCCTATGACCCAAAGAACACCGTCCCCACTGTCAAGCATGGAGGTGGAAATGTTATGTTTTGGGGGTGTTTCTCTGCTAAGGGCACAGGACTACTTCACCGCATCAATGGGAGAATGGATGGGGCCATGTACCGTACAATTCTGAGTGACAACCTCCTTCCCTCCGCCAGGGCCTTAAAAATGGGTCGTGGCTGGGTCTTCCAGCACGACAATGACCCAAAACATACAGCCAAGGCAACAAAGGAGTGGCTCAGGAAGAAGCACATTAGGGTCATGGAGTGGCCTAGCCAGTCACCAGACCTTAATCCCATTGAAAACTTATGGAGGGAGCTGAAGCTGCGAGTTGCCAAGCGACAGCCCAGAACTCTTAACGATTTAGAGATGATCTGCAAAGAGGAGTGGACCAAAATTCCTCCTGACATGTGTGCAAACCTCATCATCAACTACAGAAGACGTCTGACCGCTGTGCTTGCCAACAAGGGTTTTGCCACCAAGTATTAGGTCTTGTTTGCCAGAGGGATTAAATACTTATTTCCCTCTGCAGAATGCAAATAAATTCATATACTTTCCACAATGTGATTTTCCGGATTTAATTTGTGATGTGCTATCTCTCACTGTTACCAATAACCTACCCTTCAATTATGGGCTGCTCATGTCTTTGTCAGTGGGCAAACTTACAAAATCAGCAAGGGATCAAATACTTATTTCCCCCACTGTATGTAGCATTCACCAGGGGTCTTAATGTCAGGGACCATATTGTAAGATCTTGGACCTTGTGGCAATTATATATATTTTTTTGGTTGTTTGTTTGTTTGTTACATTTGTACCCCGCGCTTTCCCACTCATGGCAGGCTCAATGCGGCTTACATATTCTATACAGGTACTTATTTGTACCTGGGGCAATGGAGGGTTAAGTGACTTGCCCAGAATCACAAGGAGCTGCCTGTGCCTGAAGTGGGAATTGAACTCAGTTCCCCAGTTATATCTATTGTACTGTTTCTTTAAATATCACAGAATGGACATATCCTCATACTATGAAAAAAATATGATTTAAGAGCAACTACTGCAACCATTTGGAACATCTGGACTCATCAGCCGCTGACGCTGGTACCATAAAAAGATCATACGGGACGTCCACCAGAAAGGTCAAGCCCATCTCAATGCTGCAAAGCTCCTTATCTCCCCAAAAGGAATCCTCTGCAGGCCCGTTCAACACCGTCTTGGCCCAGCAGGAACACGCTTTCGCCATGAAACCACTGTACACTGCAGCCCAGAGGGCAGACACATTAAAGGCCTGCTTCAAAATAGCCTCCATTCGCCTCTCCAGCAAATCCTTCGATGCTGCTCCACCATTACCAGAATAGTGGTCTTCATCACTGCCAACACCACTGCATCCACAGAGGGCAGGTATAAGGTCTTTTGGGCCCTTTCTGGAATTGAATATTTCTTTCTTTATTACCATGGACTGGCTACCCTTTAACACTACGTCCAGAACCTCCCGCTTAACTGAGATCATGTCCTGGATCACCTAGTGCAAGGGAAAAGACCAGACAGACTTCAAATATTTATTTACCACCCTTTTGAAGGAATTAACTAAGGTGGTACAGCAAGAATAAGTCAAACATAGGCAACAGACAATTACAGCGGTAAAAATACAGTGCACTCCATTTAAGTGCACGTCGGATAAGTTCATGCTCTGTTTAACTGCATGCCGTACTTCGGTCCCGTTTTTTGGTGCCATCAATTTCTATGGGGGCAAACTTCGGTTTAGCGCACCACCGATAAGTGCAAGATTCGCTTATATGCATGGTTTAAGACCGCTTCTTTGTAGGAAAGACTCTGCATAAGCGCACGCGCAGAATATGGAAGCCGATTGGTGCGTGACAAAGGGGCGGTAAATTTGAAATCTCGGTTAACTGCTACAGGCAGAATAAGCGAAAGAATGTTGTTACAGTGTACACTGGAGTCGTTGTCGCGTAACTGTAAGACTTTAACACTGGCTGAACGAATAGAAGTTCTTAAAAAAATTAGAAAGCAAAGAAAGTCAAGCATCTGTTGCTAAAGAATATGGTGTCAATCCCAGTCAAATTTCACATATCTTGAAGCAGAAAGACCAGCTTCTGGAAGACTGGCAAAAACAATTCAAATCCACAACGGAAACGTACACAGGCGGGAAAAGTTGAGGATGTAGAAGATGCTCTTCTTCGATGGTTTTCTCAAGTCAGGAGCAGACAGTTTCCTGTCAGTGGTTCACTGCTTATGGAGAAAGCTAATCAGCTAGCTGAAAGTCTTGTACTAACTGAATTCAAAGCCACTGTTGGATGGTTGGAAAGGTGGAAGGAGAGGAACAACATAAAATTCAAGAAACAGCATGGTGAAGAAAAAGATGCGGATGACTTTGATGCTGAAAATTGGGTTGTTTCAGTTCTTGCTACTATCTTGAAGAAGTTTGCACCTTGTGACATTTTCAATGCTGACGAAAACGGTCTCTACTGGCGAGCGATTCCTGATGGAACACTTGCATTCAAAGAAGCCGAAACTACAGGAAGTAAAACGTCAAAGGACCGACTGACAATCCTCCTTTGTTGCAATATGAATGGGAGTGAGAAGTTGGAACCACTTGTCATTGGAAAGAGCAAACAGCCCCATTGCTTCAAGAATGTTAAGCGACTTCCTGTGTCATACGAGGCTAACGCAAATTCACGGATGACTGGGGAAATTTGGAAGCAGTGGCTAAAGAAGTTAGACATCAAATTTTGTTGCTTTGTGGTAATTGTGCTGCACACAGTGATGATGTCAGACTGTCTAACGTCAAGGTGGTCTTCCTGCCACCAAACACTACCTCTCTGATCCAACCTATGGATCAGGTCATAATAGCCAATTTCAAACAACATTATCGGACTCTTGTGCTATGTTGTCTGATGAGCGTTATGGATGACCAGACTGGCAAGGATAAACGTGCTGTTGAACTGGCTCGTAATCTATCACTATTGAATTCCCTACATATGCAGAAAGAAGCCTGGAATCATGTTACACAGGCAACCATTGTGAACTGCTACAAGCAGGCAAGCTTTGTTAGGGATGTGGAGAGGGACGAAACACATGCAGCTGTTGCAAACATGTCAGATGAACAGGCTATTGACATCCCAGCCAGTGTTACTGATTACAATCTACAAACAGCTGACAACAGCACTGATGTCGAGACATGCGCCTACACGCAGGCAACGGCTGGTGATGAAACAGATGATGAAATGAGCAGCAAGGCACATGTTGACGAAATTCAACAACCTCCTGTCACTTTTGCAAGAGCACTGTAAACACCTTGCAGGCGTATCTGGAGGCCACTGGATGTCAGTGCTATGACAGTTTTTACCATCTGGCAGACATACTCTATGGAACTCAACAGACCCAAGAGTGTACAGAGGACTATGACTGATTACTTCAAGTAAGTCTAACGTCAGTTAACGGAGACTGTATAACGTCAGTTAACGGAGACTGTATACTGTACGTATAATAAACAGTACTGTACATACGTTTATCAGGTGTCAAGCTTCTTTGGGTCACAACGGTTAAGTGCACGCTCCGGTTAACTGCATGTATTTCTTTGGTCCCAGACCCTTGCACTTAAACGGATTGCACTGTATTCAAATAACAATACAAGGTATGGCATAGTATGCTACATTATAACGTTAACACAATATGCAGTAAAATATTTTAATAGCATAGTGCAGAGGTTCCCAAACTGTGTGCCACAGCACCCTGATGCGCTCGCTACTTTCCCCTCCCACAGGTCCGGCATCTGCTGCTTCCTGCTGCTTCCCCCGCCACCGCTACAGTGCTTGCAGCTTACATTTTCGGGTTGTCCGCGATTCACACAGGCACTGCAGGGACTTCCCTCTGCCACGTTTGGCCCTCACAACAGGAAGTTGCATCACAGAGGGCCGGACAAGGCAGACTGGGAAGGCCCCGGAGTGCCTGTATGAATCGCGGACAGTCCGAAAATGTAAGTTGCAAGCACTGCAGCGGCAGTGGGGGAAGGAGAAGGAAGCGGTAACGACCCTGGACCTGCAGGGAGGAAGGTAGTGAGCGAAGCTGGATTTAGGGAAGGCAGAGGTGTGCTGGTGTGAGAGGAGGGGGCTGCAGGGAAAGGTAGACCCATGTGGCTAGGGGTGTGTGGAGACTCATGTGACCAGGGGGTGGTGTCGCGGAGACCCATATGGCCTTGAGGGGGGGGGGGGGTTCTGTGAACCGAAAAAGTTTGGGAACCCCTTGCATAGTGTATAAGCAAAGGTGAAACAGAGATAAGAGTAACAGCAGTTAGACAAAGCACCTTGTGTTAAGGGAAGCCTTTCAAGGAAGACATGCAAGAGAAGGTTCGCTGGCGGGTATCACATCGCATGATGTTTTTTGGAGAGGGTGTGGTTAGGGATACTCCTTAGAAGGACCTTGGAAGTGTGCAGAAAGAGATCCTGTTCAAATACCCCACTATTTACCCTTCTCTATTGAGAATACTGACCATAATCCTACTCTCTGTTTTCTATCCTTTAACCAGTTTTTAATCCACAATAGGACACTACCTCCTATCCCATGACTCTTCAATTTCCTCTGGAGTCTTTCATGAGGTACTTTGTAAAATGCTTTTTGAAAATCCAGATACACAATATCAACCGGCTCACCTTTATCCACGTTTGTTCACCCCTTCAAAGAAATGAATAGATTGGTGAGGCAAGATTTCCCTTCACTAAATCCATGCTTTTGAATATGCTCAGTAATTTTGTTCTTTATAATAGTCTCTACCATTTTGCCCGGCATTGACGTCAGGCTCACCGGTCTATAATTTCCTGGATCCCCTCTGGAACCTTTTTAAAATATCGGCGTTACATGGGCTACCCTCCAATCTTCCGGTACCACACTCAATTTTAAAGATAATTGATATATTACTAACAATAGTTCCGTCAGTTCATTTTTCAAATTCTATCAGTTCTCTGGGATGAATACCGTCCGGTCCAGGAGATTTGCTACTCTTTAATTTGTCAAATAGCTCCTTTACATCCTCTAAGTTTATAGAAATTTCATTGTTTCGCCGACTCGTCAGCTTCGAGGTGGGGCTGGTGGTTGGGAGGCGGGGATAGTGCTGGGCAGACTTATACGGTCTGTGCCAGAGCCAGTGGTGGGAGGCGGGGCTGGTGGTTGGGAGGAGGGGATAGTGCTGGGCAGACTTATATGGTCTGTGCCTTGAAGAGGACAGGTACAAATCAAAGTAGGGTATACACAAAAAGTAGCACATATGAGTTTATCTTGTTGGGCAGACTGGATGGACCATGCAGGTCTTTTTCTGCCATTATCTATTATGTTATGTTACTATGTGCCGTCTTCAATGATAACATGTTCAGAGAATAAAGCCAGCTGAAATCTAATGCTTTCCGAGCACCTCTGTCTGTCTCTGGGTATGTTTTGGCTTGTGTTTCAGGTGCAGGTGACATTTGAGGACATCGCTATCTCTTTCTCCCAGGAGGAGTGGGATTATTTAGATGAAGGCCAGAAGGAGCTTTACAGGCAGGTGATGAAGGAGAATTACGAGACCCTGATCTCTCTAGGTAAGAACTACATTGTCTGTATTTTTAGCAGACATGGGATCTAATTTGTTTATTTACATGTGGTATTTTTCAGTACCTCTTCACTCCAGAATCTTACAAGTGTAATCAGGATCTGTCTCAGCCCCACTCTCTATTTCCTCCCTTTTAAATCAGAGACAGATCCTCCTCCAGTTCTCGGAGCAGGGCTGAAAACGAGGGGTTGAGCTACATGAATGCTTATGACCTGACTGCAACAAATTGCACTGACAATGCACAAATAATCCAGCAATATTCCTCATGTAATAACTGTTGCTTAACCTCTCTCATAACAATTTTCTAGGGATCATAAGAATTACAGAATACTCTAAGCTAGTGTAGGCGCAATACAGATGCACTCTTTCGGGGTGTTATTGGGGTATCTGACACTTGGTATAAATTCTGGAAAAATGGGTCCCAAACCAGACTAGCATTGGTTAGGGAAGTGTCAGAAACAGTAGCGTACCAGGGGTGGGGTGGTCAATCCCGGGTGCATGCGCAAGGGCGTGCACGGAGCAATTGCACAGCTGCCGGCTCTGCCGATTCCCTGTCCCCTCTGACATTACTTCCTGTTCCGGAGCAGGGGACCGGTGGAGCCGACAGCTGTGCAGCTGCTCTGTGCACCCCCTAGTGGTGAGGATGATGCGCTTCGGAAGAGGGGAAGGTGAGTGATGTGCTTTAGGGGGAGGGGAGTGATGTGCTGAGAGAGGAGAGGGGGGTGATGTGCCAAGGGAGGGGGCAACCAACCTAGGTACGCCACTGGTCAGAAGTAAAGGTATCATCCCTTATCCTTAGATCCAAGACCACTGCTGTGCCAAAATAATAAAAGGAACTAACTCTACACCAAATATAAAAAAAGAGGCTTCTTTTATTATAAATAGCAGCAAATGATATAAAGTGAACAGGGATAAAGATAAAGACAATCCTATTACAGAAATAGCTTGGAGTAAAAGTATGTAAATCCCTAGCTAGACTCTGAAGTACAAAGAGTTACTCTAACCCTCAGAGCATTGATACAAGGATACATGGCTCACATACAACCTGATATAGTCCAGATATCAGCGTGTCCCTGAGATGGTCCAGTGAGTCCAACGCAGGGCTGTTCTCAGGGATGATGTTGGTACAGCTCTCTTGGTGTGATAAGAGCTCCCTTTTATAGAGAAATCAAGAGCCTTATCTATACTGCTGACATGCGTTTTGTCATTGGAGAACATAAACAAATACATGTTGACCAGACTGTGTGGCTCCCAGAGTCCTGCATTGACGTCAGTTCTGATAACAACCTGTGTTATTGCTGATAACACTGACCTTTTTCAGCAACTTTTGTATAGTAGCCTCAGCATGCAGGAAAGCTCCACACTAAAAGTAGCCTCAGCATGCGGGAAAGCTCTACACTAAAAGTGGTCTCAGCGTGTAGGAAAGCTCCGCACTAAAAGTTGCCTCAACATGCAGGAAAAGCTCCGCACTAAAAGTGGCCTCGGCGTGTAGGAAAGCTCCGCACTAAAAGTGGCCTCGGCGTGCGGGAAAGCTCCGCACTAAAAGTGGCCTCAGCGTGCGGGAAAGCTCTACACTAAAAGTGGCCTCAGTGTGCAGGCAAGCTCTGCACTAAAAGTAGCCTCAGCATGCGGGAAAGCAACGCACTAAAAGTGGCCTCAGTGCCTGAAAATCTCCACACTAAAAATGGCCTCAGTGCGTGGGATAGCTCCGCACTAAAAGTGGCCTCAGTGTGCGGGAAATCTCCACACTAAAAGTGGCCTCAGCAGACAGGAAAGCACTGCACTGAAAATGGCCTCAGCACACGGGAAAGCTCTGCAGTAAAAGTGGCCTCAGCATGTGGGAAAACTCCACACTAAAAGTGGTCTCAGCGTGCGGGAATGCTCCGCACTAAAAGTGGTCTCAGTGTGCGGGAAAACTCCACACTAAAAGTGGTCTCAGTGTGCGGGAATGCTCCGCACTAAAAGTGGTCTCAGTGTGCGGGAAAACTCCGCACTAAAAGTGGTCTCAGTGTGCGGGAAAGCTCCGCACTAAAAGTGGTCTCAGTGTGCGGGAATGCTCCGCACTAAAAGTGGTCTCAGTGTGCGGGAAAGCTCCGCACTAAACGTGGCCTCAGTGTGCGGGAAAGCTCCGCACTAAACGTGGCCTCAGTGCCCGAAAAAGCTTCACACTAAAAGTGGCCTCAGCACGTGCGAAAGCTCCGCACTAAAAGTGGCCTCAACGCATGGGGAAGCTCTGCACTAAAAGTGGCTTCAGAGCACGGGAGAGCTCCACACTGAAAATGGCCTCAGCTGAAGGGAAAGGTCCGCATTAAAAGCGGCCTCAGCGCATGGGAAAGCTTTGCACTAAAAGTGGCATCAGTGCATGGGAAAATTCCGCACTGAAAGTGACCTCAGTGCGTGGGAAAGCTCCACACTAAAAGTGTCCTCAGTGCACAAGCTTCCATGCGCCACGTTTTAGCGCAGCTTAGTAAAATGACCCCTTAAGTTATAAACCCTGCTTTGCCTGAATGTAACTCACCTTGAACTACTGAGAAAGGTGTGAGCATGACTCTCTTACCCTGGTGCCACTGAATATTCTGGTCTGTGGCCCTTATCCAGATAGCGGTGCTACCATCCAGATGTGTGCTGCTGAATATTGACCTGTTTCTTGACGATTAATAGATATCCATAGTTTCTAACATAGGACTAATATCTTATCTTTATATCCAACAGATGGTAAGATCAAGCAGCAACACAAGAGGGAGGAGAATCGAGAAGAATATCCTGTACAAATGGAACAAACTTCAAGACAATCAGAAAATATTGGGGAGACTATTTCCCAGGGAACCGAGTGGAGAAATATAAGGAATTATCAACAGGAAGTAGAGCAGGGAGACTCAGCAGATGGAGTCACTGAGTGTGAGACAAGTGACAAGGAGCTCATAGACATCCCTGAGCACCAGAGACTCCCAAGAGCAGAGAGACCCTTCCAAAATAAGTGTGATCAAATGACGAAGAAAGGGAAGAAATCCTTTCTGTGTGACATCTGTGGGAAAATCTTTGATATGAAATATAAATTCTTGTTGCACCTGAGAACCCACACTGGGGAGAGACCTTTTCCATGCACTCAGTGTGGAAAATGTTTCAAACAGCAGTTAAATTTGAAATTACACCAGAGAATTCACACTGAAGTGAAACCGTTTTCATATACTGACGACAGCAAAGGTTTCTGTCATAAGGAACCAATAATTACACTCCAAAGAACACAGATTGAAAAAAGATCTTTTGAACGGACTGAATTCGTGAAATCTGATAACTGGAAGCATTTAATAAAGAACCAAAACATATCCTTAACCAAGAGAAAATTATGTTATGATTTTGACAAGAAAAATCTAATAATTCCCCAGCTGACATCTACAGGAGCAAATCTGTTTACATGTACAGAGTGTGATGAAAGTTTCATTTCTTTATCATCTCTAAGAAGACATCAAATAATCCACACAGGAGGGGATGTATTTACATGTTCTGAATGTGATAAAAGCTTCCTTCGACTGTCAAGTCTGAAAAGGCATCAAATGATCCACATGGGAAATAAACCATATACTTGTACTGAGTGTAAGAAAAGCTTTATTTGGCTTTCATATTTGAAAATTCATGAAAGGATCCACACAGGAGAGAAACCATTTAAATGCTCTGAGTGTGATAAAAGCTTCAATATTTTGTCAAATTTAAAAAACCACCAAAAGATCCATGTGGGAGAGAAGCCATTTACGTGTTCTCAGTGTGATAAAAGCTTCATTCATCTGTCAAGTCTGAAAAGGCACCAAATAATTCACATACAAAATAAACCATTTGCTTGCACCGAGTGTAAGAAAAATTTTATTTCTCTGTCAGAGCTGAAGATTCATCAAAAGGTCCACCTGAATGTAAAATCTTTTAAATGTTCCAACTGTGATAAAAGTTTCATTAAACGGTCAATTCTGAAAACTCATATAAAAAGCCACATAGGAAACAAACCATTTACATGTATTGAGTGCAAAAAAAGTTTCACTTATCTTTCACAGATGAGAACTCATCAAAGGATACACACAGGAGAAAAACCTTTTATATGTACTGTGTGTAATAAAAGCTTCCATAATATATCAAGTCTGAAAAGGCATCAGATAAGCCACATGGGAAGTAAACCGTTTAGATGCATGGAGTGCAAAAAAAACTTCATTTCCCTATCATATTTAAAAACACATCAACGACTCCACACAGGAGAGAAACCATTTACTTGCTCGGAGTGTGATAAAAGTTTCATTCAACTGTCAAGTCTAAAAAGGCATGAAAAGAACCACAAGGGAGAAAAAACATTTACATGTACTCATTGTAATAAATGCTTCACCTATCCATCGGAACTGAAAATTCACCTAAGAATCCACACTGGAGAAAAGCCTTTTATATGTACTGAGTGTGATAAAAGCTTCAGTAATGTGTCAAATCTAAAGAGACACCAAATGAGTCATGCAGGAAACAAATCATTTCCATGTAACGAATGTCATAAAAGTTTCACTCATTTGTCACATCTGAAAATTCATCAAAAGATCCACGCAGGAGAAAAACCTTTTCCATGTTCTCAGTGTGATAAAAGCTTCATTAATCAGTTAATTCTGAAAATGCATCAAAAGAGTCACGTGGGAAACAAGCCATTTACTTGTAATGAGTGTAATAAAAGTTTCATTCATCCATCACATCTGAAAATTCATCAAAGGATTCACACCGGAGAGAAACCCTTTGCATGCTCAGACTGTGATAAAAAGTTCATTCAACTGTCAGGTCTGAAAAGACATCAAATGATCCACACAGGAGGTAAACCATTTACTTGTAGAGAATGTCCGAAAAACTTTGTATGTCTATCAGAGTTTAAAATTCATCAAAGGAGTCACACAGGAGAAAAACCTTATACATGTTCTGAGTGTAATAAAGGCTTCATTAAGTTACCACATCTAAAAAGGCACCAAATGAGCCACATGGGTCAAATTCATCAGCAAAAGGCCTAAGATGGCATCTGCTGGTGAGATGCTGAATTGAGAGGTCTACTCTTTTTTTCTTATTTGCAGGTTTTGTCTTTTTTTGGGTTTTTTTTGTACAGTGAGGATGCCTTTGTATCTTAACTGCTTTTAGCTGCTAATCAGGGGCTTAGCCAGACTTCGGCGGGAGGGGGGTCCAGAGCCCGAGGTGAGGGGGCACATTTTAGCCCCCCCTGATGCCACCACCACCAACTTTCACCCCCCCCCCCGCTGACGACCCTCTCAACCCCCCTCCCGCCACCAATCCTCCCCTGCCGTCGCCTACCTTTGCTGGTGGGGGACTCCAACCCCCGCCAGCCAAGGTCCTCTTCTTCTGGTGCAAGGCTTCGTTCTGTTGCTGTGAGTCTGACGTCCTGCACGTTGTATGTGCAGGACGTCAGACTCGCAGAAACAGAACGATGCCTTGCAGATCAGCCAACAATGCAGCCGCTGGCTGATCTGTAAGGCTTCATTCTGTTTCTGTGAGTCTGACGTCCTGCACGTGTATCAGACTCACAGAAACAGAAGAGGACCTCGGCTACGGGGGTTGGGGACGGTGACGGCGGCGGTGGGGGAGGGTTGGCGGCGGGAGGGAGGTCGAGGGGATCATCGGCAGGGGGGTCCAGGGCCAAATCTACGGGGGCCCAGGCCCCCATGGCCCCACATAGCTATGCCACTGCTGCTAATTATATAGCATCAGGTATGATCTTCATTGTTAGCCAGGGAGTGGGCGACTGAATGGAGTGTGATTCATTGATCACTCGTTTCCTCCTAAGCCTCTTGGATTATCTCAGGATCAAGTGAGTTTCCCTGGGAGGGTGAGGAGATTATGCCAGTTCAGGTTTGTGGAGGATGCAGTTGTGCCTAATGCCATGAGAGTTGGAAACAATGCAGTTTGAGAAGACGAGGAAGTGAAGCAAGGACCTGAGAGCCAGCAAGCGGGCAGAAAGGAAAGTTTCTCCTAGAGGTAATGGGGACTGTACCTTCACTGAGAAATTCTATTTCTGTGGTAAGACTCCTGGTTATAACGTCGAGCTCAATTTGGAACTGAATGGCTGATGTACATTGACCTTTGTTTATTAGCTAATTGGACTTTGGGTGTACATATTAAACAACAGGCTCAAGATTCAAATACAGTGGTATTGTTTCAAAAATTTGAAAAGCTGCGTTACAGTTTAGGTAGGATAAATTGATGATCCATTATTAGCTGAAGAAGTCATTAAATGTCTCAGAGGGTGATGCATTTTCTTAAAATTGCTCTGTCGAGACCTCTGTATTTTTTGGGAGATATTTGAGAGTGGTATTGAAGATTCCTGACTAAGGACTCCCCCTCCCCAACTGGGAACAGCTTTATTACCTCCAAATCCCAGCCCTGGCTAGTATAGCGAGGAGCTGCGGGGACCCTTCTCACCCCATATAGTCTCTTTGGAAGGAGTAAGAATTGTCTCGGGACATTCGGCCTTACCATCCAGGCAGCCCATCCACCCTTTTCGACGGGATACAACATCTACGGCAGAGTGGAGCAAAATTTAACAAAATAAGAGTAACATCTTTTACTGTACCTGGCTGCAGCAGCAAAGGTATCTGTTAACGTGTGTGACCATCAGCTTGTTCGAGGGAGACATCTTACTGAACCGTGCTAATAACTCTCCGATTATCATCAGCCTACCCTGAGTAGCCTTAACATTTAAGAAGTGTGAATAGGAGAGAAGGATATCCACTGTATATAAGTTGACGTTTAAATTAACTGTGGGTTTTTTCATCTGTGCTGCAGTAAAGTCCCTGTTTGTTTTAAGTTACCTCATGGTGTGGTCTGGATTTTTGTGTGGATGGACAGTCTGATGCCTTGCTTGCTCAGCCCTACAGTCTTAAGGTTGGCTCCGGCCCAGGTCCCACCAAATAAATTCTTTATGTGCCCCTTCTCCCACCTTCCAGGCTGCCTAGGCGCTTGCCTGGGTACCTATACAACAAGGGAGGCTTACATATTGTTTGTTGAGGGGGGGGGGTTGCCTCTTTTTTTTATTGTTTGAGTGGTTTCTTGACTGAAACGTGAATTGGATTAGAAATAAAAATGAAAACGTTTCAGCAGCAGCAATGCTGAATTTGCTGGGCGTCTCTGAAGAGAAGAGAATGAGTTAGTCTTCCCAAGTCTTGCTATGTCACTTTACACTGTATTCAGTCTATCCTAAGTCTCAGCAAAGTGACAGTCCAATTGCAGGATGCTGGAAAGAACAGGAGGAATTATATACTAACCGCGTGTCACCCAGGAGAAGAAGTCGCCCACCATAACTTACACAGTAGCGATGGTACAGACACCTCAGATGAAGACATCCACCCTGCTGCGATACAGACCAGGGTGAGCTTGTTCGTGGAACCACTGACCTTTCATGTCATTTTCTTGAATGTATAACCCACCTATTGTGATACATATAAGTTAATGAAAAGATTAATAGGATTAACAACAATTAAGTAGACTCCTATAGATGAAGAAATAAAGTGTTATCTTTAGGTTCAAGATCCAGGTGTGCCCCAGAGCCAGAAGTGACTCCTGTTGCCCACGTGGGGCCCCTTTTACCACAGCTGCTAAAAGGGAAGTCCCGCCTTCCTGCAGGAAATGGCCGTGCGGCCATTTTGGGGAGAGGAGCCCTTACCACCACCCATTGAGGTGGCAGTAAGGGCTCCCATGTTAACCCGGCGGTAACCAGGCAGTGCACGGCACTTCCCAATTAGTGCCGGGTACACTACGGTGCTACAAAAATGAATAAATGACAGCGCACTAGGAGGGGCATAGTCGAAAGAGAAGGGCACCCATCTTTCGACACAAATCAGGAGATGGGTGTCCTTTTCTCAGGGTCGCCCAAATCGGCATAATCGAAAGCCAATTTTTGGCGGCCTCAACTGCAGTCCGTTGTGGGGACGACCAAGGTTCATGGGGGCATGTTGGAGGCGTAGGGAAGGCGGGATTGGGGCGTGATTAAGAGATGGAAAAAAGAAGGCCGTCCCTGACGAGCATTTGACTGACTTTACTTTGTCCATTTTTCTTTTCACGACCAAGCCTCAAAAAGGTGCCCGAACTGACCAGATGACCACAGGAGGGAATCGGGGATGACCTCCCCTTACTCCCTCAGTGGTCACCAACCCCCTCCCACCCTAAAAAAAAAAAAAAAAATTTAATTTTTTTGCCAGCCTCAAATGTCATACCCAGCTCCCTGACAGCAGTATGCAGGTCCCTGGAGCAGTTTTAGTGGGTGCAGTGCACTTCAGCCAGGTGGACCCAGGCCCATCCCCCCCTACCTGTTACACTTGTGCTGGTAAATGTGAGCCCTTCAAAACCCACCCGAAACCCAATGTACCCACATGTAGGTGCCCCCTTCACTTCTTAGGGCTATGGTAGCGGTGTACAGTTGTGGGGAGTGGGTTTTGGGGGGCTCAGCACCCAAGGTATGGGAGCGATTTGTGAAGTCCACTGCAGTGCCCCCTAGGGTGCCCGGTTGGTGTCCTGGCATGTGAGGGGGACCAGTGCATTACGCCCCCCCCCTGCAGACTATGAGTTGGTGCCTGCGCCCCCCCCAGCATCTCCTTTCTCTCTTCTACCCTGCCCCTGTCCAGCGATTCTCCTTCGCCCCATCCCCCGCCGCCCTTGGTGCTTTAAATCTTTAATTTACCTCCGTTCCAGCAGCCGCGTCATTTGAAAGCCTTGCCCCTTCTCAGTGGCGTACCAAGTGGGGGCGGTCCGCCCCGGGTGTCGGCGGGTGTGGGGGGGGGGTGCTACGTCGTCTCCTGCCACCACCCTGCGTTTTTTTTTTAATCCATTCAGCGAGCGACGCAGGCAGCGCCTCGTGTCTGCCCTGCTGTGCTGTCAAAAAAGAAAATCGCTTTGCCGGCGTCGGGCCTTCTCTCGCTATGTCCCGCCCACTTTTGAGGTAACTTCCTATTTCCTCGAGGGCGGGACATAGCGAGAGAAGGCCCAACACCGGCGAAGCGATTTTCTTTTTTGACAGCACACAGCTGGGCAGACACGAGGTGCTGCCTGCGTCGCTGCATGGATTTAAAAAAAACGCAGGGGGAGATCACGTGATGCACGGCTAGAGAGAAGGTATCGTCGTGCTGAGCTCCCGCCTTCCCCGCGCCGTTTTTTGAAATTCAATACCTTATTTCGCTGCATTAAAACGCGAAGAGAACAACAACGGCGATCCGAAACATCGGGGCATCGCGGTCTGTTAAAATAAAACTTAACAGAGGAGAGATGGCGGCTAAACCCCCCAAAAAAGAAAACATGCGGACCCGCACAGCAGATTCCAAGATGGCGGACGGAGAGGGAGACGGTCCGAGGTCTGTGAGCTCGGCGTGGGCCGCGGAGGTGGCAGCGGAAGTTTCTGCTATGCTGGGGGCGTCAGTAGACCACAAACTGCAAGCGATCAAAGAACAATTAGGAGGCATCGACGCGAAGCTGGAAAATATACAGTCAGAATTTTCTCAATATAAACAGCGATTATCTGATGTGGAGGATCAAGTGCAGCAGCATGAGACCACACAAAAAGACCTAGAGAGCAAGGTAGAACGGCTGGAGAGTAAGCTGGAAGATCTAGAAAATAGAGCTCGCAGAAGTAACATAAGAATGATTGGGTTGCCTGAAAAGATCAAAGACTCAGAATTAAGAGACTTTTTAGAAAACTGGCTACCAAAAATCTTATCTTTACAAATGTCTGCTGGGCCTTTAAGAATAGAACGTGCTCACCGGCTGGGACCTGGGAATTCGAAGGACCCCCGCCCAAGAATTGTTATTTTCAAAGTCCTAAATTTTGCCCATAAACAAGAAATTTTCCGGGCATTCAGAAAGGCTGGGAACATACAATATGAGAACCATACGATACGCTGCTTCCAGGATTTCTCGACTGGAGTCTCTTTACAGCGAAGAGCATTTCGTGGAGTGTGCCAACAATTGTTTGAAAAGAAAATTCAGTTTGCTTTACTTTATCCGGCCCGACTAAAAATATGGCATAATGGGAAACACTCGCTCTTTTCATCAGCGGTGGAAGCGTTAAAGTTTGTGCAGCGAGACCTGACCCCTGAGGATCCGGCCTGAAAGAACAAAAAAGAAAATATGGCTGATTTGAGTAAGATGAAGATTTGAAAAGCGGGGATGGCGAGTTCACGCCGAGTAGGCGGGACACAACTTGGTAATTTTAGAGCCCAGAAAATATCTATCTTTTACTGACTATAAGGAAGATATATGGGGCATGATATGTTTACTGTTGTTATTTCAAAGGTTCTTTGTTTAAAGGGGCACGGAAAATTGAACTTGGAGGAAGAAAGATACGGTTTTATAATTGGGCCTTAACATCTGATACTGTAACTCCCTGATAAAGATTATAAAGGTTGGATGGATCTCTTTTCAGAGAGAGGTTATCACAGAGTAATTATGGATAACAATAAGGGGATAACCCCAATAGTAATGGGTATAAGGATTATATAAAGAAACAAGGGGGAAGGATTGTAAAAGGTACTATACTAGATATTAAAGTTAGAAGGGGTGTTGGGGGAGGGGGGAGCTCACGTGATTTAAACCATGAGGGAATGGTTGAGTGCTTTTGGGGGGGAGGGGGTAGAGATAGGGGGGGGGAGGGTTAAAGAGGGAGGGAAGTATCTGACAGAATTTGGATTTCAGAGACAAAATTCAAAGGGACTGAAAGGGGAGGCCCTACGGGCTGGGAGGGTTTCCCTTCTTTCGTTTAAATGTATAACTTTTTTCATGATGTTATTGAATTTCTGCTGTACTGGGATCACTTAAGATAGTTTCGTGGAATATTGGGGGAGTATCATCCCCGATAAAGCGAACAAAGGTGCTTCAGGTGCTGAAAAGACAACAAGTAGATATAGCCCTACTCCAGGAAACACATTTGTCCTCAAGGGAACACTTAAAATTTAAGACAGGATGGGTGGGATCTATGTTGGAAGCCCCAGCGGTGGGGAGGAAAGCTGGAGTCCTGATTCTTTTTCGAAAGGGTCTGCAGATAAAGGTCACCTCCACATTGAGAAGTTCGGAGGGCCGCTATATTCTGGCGGAGATAGAGATTGAGGGTCATATTCTAGTACTCTGTAATGTATATGCCCCAAATACATATGATAAAAAGTTTTTTCAGGGGCTGATCTCCAATTTGTCCAAATTTAAAGGGGGAAATATCATTCTGGGAGGTGATTTTAACTTAGTGGTCGACCCACGGCTGGATAGATCTGGTACTGGTGCCAGGGGTTCGGGAGGAGGTGCTCGAGCCTTGGCTTTGCTCTGTGATGCGTTGGACCTTGTGGATGTGTGGCGTGTTCTACACCCATCGGATCGAGATTACACTCATCTCTCCAGAGCTCATGCGTCCCAATCCCGAATAGATTATCTATTTGTTTCAACTCCCCTGTTTTCACAGATGGTTCAGGCTGAGATTGGTCCTTATGAGGTCTCAGATCATGCTATCATTTGGCTGAGATGGGGGAGGCCCGGGAAGGAGGGTGGAATGCGCCTTTGGAGATATCCCCTAGACCTAGTACATGATGACAAATTTCAGACATTTCTAGCAGAGAAGATAACAGATTATGAGTTCCATAATGGGATTCATAGACAGCAGCCGACCCTTTTTTGGGAAGCAGAAAAGGCTGTCCTGCGTGGAAACATCATTTCTTACTGTGCTAGAGCTCGAAAGATTAGAGATAAGGAGATCTTGAGGTTGGAAACACAGGTCCGTAAATATAGAAAAATGTATGGTAGGATTGCTACTGCGGAGAATAAGTCACTGCTTTTAAGTACACAGCAAGAGCTCAATGAATTGCTGCATCGGAGGGCGGTTAAATCCCAATTTTATTATAAATATAAACTATTCCAGTATAGCAATAAAGCAGGGAGGTTGTTGGCAAACATGGTGCGAAGTAAAAGGGGAGCCTCTAAAATTTTACAATTGAAAGATTCAAATGGGAGACTGTTGAGAACGGACCAAGATATAGCAGATCGATTTGGCCAATATTATGAGGCTTTATATACTAGGCCGGAAAATGAAGGATTGAACGCTGATATGTTTTTAGAATCCATACAGTTGCCCAAGTTGTCCCCTTGCCAAATACAGCGACTAAATAGCCCACTCGAGGAAGGAGACCTTATGTTGGCGTTACAACAAAGTGCTTCTCACAAGACGCCAGGTCCAGATGGCTATCGAGTAGAGTTTTACAAACAGTTCTACGAGCATATCAAAAGACCACTTTTAGCTTTGTTCAATTTTATGGTAAAAGAGAAGACCATGCCTGACACAATGAAGAGAGCTCAGATTGTAGTTATCCCAAAAGAGGGAGGGGATAGGGCAGACCCTGGAGCGTATAGACCAATTTCCCTTCTCAATGTAGATGCCAAGTTATACGCTAAGATACTGGCGAACAGGCTGGCTCAGGTACTCCCGGACTTGGTGGAGGAAGCTCAGGTGGGGTTTGTGAAGGGGAGGACAGCGGTTAGGAATCTTCGCGCAGTCTTGGCCTCTTTGGAGACAGTGCAATATAAAAAGCTGGCTTCTCTGTTAATTAGTTTCGATGCAGAGAAAGCCTTTGACAGAGTGAGCTGGCCTTACCTATTCGAGACTCTGAAACACTATGGTATTCAAGGATCATTTTTAGATGCGATTCAGGTGCTATATTCGGAACCAATGGCTTATGTGTGGGTGAATGGGACCTGTTCTCGATTATTTCATATACTTAGAGGTACTAGGCAAGGATGTCCGCTCTCTCCTCTATTGTTTGTTTTATCTTTGGACCCCTTGGTTAGGGCGATACAAACTCATCCGGAGATCAAAGGAATCCAGATAGGGGCTTCGAGATTTCTATTGTCAGCCTTTGCAGATGACTTATTGGTGCACTTGACACAACCATCTCAATCTCTCCCGGCCCTGCTGGAGTTATTCCAAGAATTTGGAGATTATGCGGGATTTAAGCTCAACTATATGAAATCTCTAGCGTTGGCGTCCTCGGAAGATCAGAAGAAGGAATGGGGGCAGGATTTCCCACTTCGGTGGGCACGGGGATCATTTCGCTATTTGGGAATATGGTTGTCTATGACCTCAGCAGATCTCTATCGATTGAATGTGGATAGAATGCTGGGTGAGACAGAGACAAGACTGAAAAGTTGGGTGACTTTGCCTCTTACACTTTACGGACGCATTCAGTTGTTTCGAATGGTGGAATTTCCCAGATGGCTTTATTGCCTACTGATGCTACCAATCCTTATCAAACAAAGAGAACTCAAAATCTTGCATCGTTTGCTTAGACGATATTGCTGGGGGGGGAAAAAAGCTAAACTACCGCTGCCTCTGTTAATGGGCAACTGGAAAGAGGGAGGCCTAGGTATGCCAGACTTAAGAAGATATAACAGGGCATGCTTATTGAGATACTTTGGTGACTGGTTCTTTGACCGTGAAGATTATACACCCCGGAGAATAGAGATTCAATTTTTTGCTCCTTGCCACTTTTATTTTTTACTACAGGCACCTAGGGTGCATATACCTGAGCATTTAAAAAATAGCCTGTTACTGACAGCTTTGAGATCTCTTTGGAAAGACCTGATGGGCGTTTGGGGTATATCGAAACATACATCAGACATGCTACCTATTTGTGGGAATTTATTGTTTAAACCAGGGATAGATAATGAAACATTTCGGGCTTGGGGACGCTTGGGCATTAGTCGTCTGGAACACTTGTTAAACAAGCAAGGGGAGTTATTAAGTTTAGGAGCATTGGGTATTGGTTATAGCATGAACAACATTTTTGCTTATAATCAAATTATGCATTATGTGAGGTCAGTAGACTTAAAGGCGTTAAAACATAGACATTGTCACCGAATCAGACAATTTTTAACAAGAGAAGATACAGAACGTCTCTCGGTCTCTACGTTATATAAGATCTTAGGAAAATTGCCACTTTTAAAGGACCGGGAGTCAATACAAATACGATGGGCCCGAGATTTAGCGAGACCAGGGTTGTCCTTGGATTTTAATATGTTAGTGTCTAGAATTCCGGAGATGACTGGCAATGCGGGCTTCCGTGAATGCCAATACAGAATTTTACATAGAGCATACCTTACAAAAGCTCAGATTTTTAGAATGGGAGGGGTGGAAGATCCACTATGTGAAAAATGTAGAAGATTACCTGGGTCATTGTTTCACTGTTTGTGGGAATGTTTTCGGGTACAACTTTTTTGGAGAGAGATCCTGCAGTATCTGTCCTTGATATTGGGCTCTGGAGTAGTGGTCTCCCCGATGGGTGTGTTGTTGGACAGGCATGAGGTGTTTGCATTACAGAGCATATCGGGGAAACATTTGATCCGTAGGGCCTGTTTGGTGGGCAAGAGGTTATTACTTTGTCAATGGGTTGGAAGTGCTCTCCCGGACTTCTGGCACTGGAGAAACAGATTCCATGAATTAATGTTATATGAACGTCGAGGGGTGGGAGGTTCAAGTAGGAGGAGGAAGGCCTTTTTGGACATTTGGGGCCCATATATTCAGACACTGCACACTAGAGGTAGAAGTCTGGTGCTGAATTCCCTTTGATTTTACAGAGAGATACATTTCTGGAAGATATCTCAGGGTGGGTTAAGGGGGGGCGGGAAGGTAGATGGGGAAAGTAGGACATAGATTGATGGGAATCTGAAAAATGGGAAGAGGAAGATGATATTTTAAAAATGATACGTTTCTCCTGCCCTGTGGGCGTTAACGTGTTGATGAACAACAACTTTGACAGATGATAGGAAGAAACGTGGAAAGCAATGAAACACAAGATTTGCATATACTGACTATGGAATGTTGATAGCATGCCATATTTATTTCCATTAGAAATCTGGTTGAACAATACATTGGTTGTGGTTCAATATACGCTAAAGGTTCATGTTAAACTTCCTTGATAATAACTCTGTACAGATTTTCTTTTTCAATATTGGATACAGTCAATAAACATACTATATAACAGAAGGGGAGGGAGGGGGATGGGGGGAGGGGGGAAAATAAACATAAAAATGTTGATGATAGACGTTTAAAATATTAATACAGATTTGAAATGTTGGCTAATCGGGTTTTAAAGATTGCTAGAATATTGTATCATTTATACATTCATCAATAAAAACATTATTAAACATAAAAAAACGCAGGATGGTGGCAGGAGAAGAGGGCTCTGTCGCTCTCCACGGAGGGGAGGGGGGGGCTCAGATGGGAGAAGGAGGTGGGGGAGCTCAGAGGGGAGAAGGGAATTGGGGAGGGGTGAGGGGAGCTCAGAGGGGTTCGCAGAAGGGAGAAGGGAACTGGGGAGGGGTGGGGGAGCTCAGAGGGGTTCGCAGAGGGGAATTGGGGAGGGGTGGGGGGAACTCAGAGGGGTTTGCAGAAGGGAGAAGGGAACTGGGGAGGGGTGGGGGCAGCTCAGAGGGGTTCGCAGAAGGGACAAGGGAACTGGGGAGGGGTGGGGGAGCTCAGAGGGGTTCTCAGAGGGGAGAAGGGAACTGGGGAGGGGTGGGGGAGCTGAGAGGGGTACTCACAGGGGAGAAGGGGATTGGGGAGGGGTGGGGGTGCTCAGAGGGGAGAAGCTGGAAGCTGGAAGCTGGAACTGGGGTCCGACAAGGGGGCAGGAGGGAGAATGGGTCCATGCCTGGGGCAGGTGGGAGAATGGGTCTGGGGCTGAAAAGGGGGGTTGCAAAGCATGTGGTGGATGAAGGGGGCTGGAACTGGGGGCTGAAAAGGAGGGTATTTGGGATAAGGGGGCTAGTGCTAGAACTGTGGGCTGAAACGGGGCAGGGGCTGAAACGGGGCAGGGGCTGAAACTGTGGGCTTTAAAGGGGACAGGGAGAACTGGCTGGGGCTGAAGCTCAGGACTGGTGAGAGAAAAGGGCTGGGGTTGAAACTAGGGGCTGAAAAGGGGGCAGGGAGAAGTGGCTGGGGGCTGAAGCTCAGGACTGATGGGAGAAAAGGGCTGGGGACAGGTGGGATAGTGGGGCTAAAAAGGGGGGCCGGTGGGAGATGTGGGCTGGGGCTGGAACTAGGGGCAGGTGGAACTGGGGGCTGAAAAGGGGGGGCAGAGAGAGGGGACAACAAACCCTGGAAGGAAGTGGGGAGCATGAGGGAGGGCAGACCCTGGATGGATGGGAGAGGGAGGGCAGACGGATTGAAGGGGCAGAGAGAAAGGTCAGATGGTGGATGGAAGGGGGAGAGAGAAAGAAGGCAGACTGGGGCAAATGGTAGATGGAAGGGAGAGAGAGGGCAGACAGTGGATGGAAGGGGCAGAGAGAGAGAGGGCAGACAGTGGATGGAAGAGACATTCGAGAGGGCAGACACTGGATGGCAGAGAGAGAGCAAAGACAGATCCTGGATGGAAGGAAGACAGTGAAAAGAAGATGAGGAAAGCAGAAACCAGAGACAACAAACTGTAAATATATATTTTTATTATTTTGCTTTAGGATATAGTATTGTAGCTGTGTTGTTTATAAATAGAACATGTAAATAAGGTAATCTTTTATTGGACTAATTTTAATACATTTTGACTTAACTTTCAGAGAACAAAACCCCCTTCCTCAGGTCAGGATAGGATACTGTAACAGCACTATACTGTATTGACCTGAGGAAAAAGATTTTGGCCTCTGGAAGCTAAATGTATTAGTCCAGTAAAATGGTATTATTTTATTTTCTATATTTGTTTTATTTCTATTTGTTAATTTGTAAAGTGGTGATTGGTATTTGTTAGTTTTTTCAAATTTACATCTGCTGTCTTTATATTTTGCACAGTACTAGGGGACATTTTCTGTTTCTGTGGTGTTGCATTGTATGCAGAGTCTGGCATCGGGGGTTCAGTTTAATTTTTGTCTAAATAGAAAGGTTATTGCTTATTCTATAGTGGATTAGGGTGTATCTGTGTTTGTGAAAAAGACATGGCTTTCGGTTGGCATTGACTGTGTAAGATGGACGATCTGTGTTATTCTGCCTGGTTTCGTTTTACAGTAGGTGAATTGATGTTCTAGTGCTCACTGTAGTGTTTAAGATGCTTTCCTTTTCCTTGTGTGACTCGTAGAAATGACTGCTTATGGTATGGTAGAATTGCTCTATAGGTCCTGAGTGTTTTGTATTCTCGGTATGCCTAGTACTGGATTTGGGGGGGGGGGGGGGGGGTGTTAAAAAATGACCGGCCCCGGGTGTCAACTACCCTAGGTATGCCACTGCCCCTTCTCTAGCCTTCCCTCCCTTCATGAGTTCGTTCTGCAGTCCCGCCCTCGAGGAAATGACGTCAGAAGGCGGGACTGCGGAACAAACTTACGAAGGGAGGGAAGGCTAGAGAAGGGGCAGGGCTTTCAAATGATGCGGCTGCTGGAACGGAGGTAAATTAAAGATTTAAAGCACCAAGGGCGGCGCGGTATGGTGGCGCGGTATGGTGGCGCAGCGCCGCCCTTGAAGGCAGGCACGCCCCTGTGGCGCTTACCGGGTTTGACCGGCCCTGGGAATAAATAGCATGGAAATTATCTACTTTTTGGTGGTGGTGTAGCTACGGGTGGGCACAGGTCCACCCATTCTTATCTCAGGCCCATCCAACAGCAGTGTCTCACTCCCGTCTCTTCCTCTTCTCCGCCAACGGCCTAGTATCTGCCCCCCCTGAATCTCCCCAGTGTACCTCAGAGGTATCCTTGCGGCCACGGTGATTCATTTTTGCAGCCTTCCCTCTGCCATGTCCCTCCCTCGCTGATGTCACTTCCTGTTTCCTCACTGGTGGGACAAGGCAGAGGGAAGTCTGTGTGCGAAGATGAATCGCTGAGGCTGCCGGGTTGCCACTGAAGCACACTGAGGAGATTCGAGGGGACAGATGCTGGTCTTTGGGGGCGGGGGAGGACACAGAAAATGCTGAGCTAGAAAAACGATTCCAAGATGGCGCTCTGAACACACGCACCTGAGTTTGCTCCTGGAAGTTGCCTTGGTCTCTAGCTTTTTCTGGTGCCTTCGCTTCGTCGCTGCTAATGGGGAAGCGGAGGGGAAAGGTAAAGGAGTACCCCTCGGCTCCTGAAACCGTGTCATCGATGAGGCAAACGACCCTTCAATTTTCTAGGAAACAACCGGGTCCTCTGGGTACTTCGACCCCCTCTGCCACTGCCGATGCATTGACATCGACAGAGAGCGGTAACGGGGCTTCCCTGAGCCCCGTGGAACGCATAGCTCCGCCTCAGCCTGGGAGAGAGTTCCGTGTAGCAGCCCGATCAGAGACGGAAACCGAAGGGGTGCAACCCAACCTGTTCGAGGGGAGGACTGCAGCAGGAGAGAGCGGATCCCAGGAGCGTGAAACACAAATACAAGCAGCTTTAAAGGTATTACCGCAAGACATTGTTTCCAAACTTTCCCGTACTGAGGTCCAATCTCACTCCTCTTTACCAGCTAGTGGTGTGGTTAGACCAGCTATTGTGACGCTTGAGTCACTCTGGGACATGGTTTACAATATTCAATCCTCTTTGCAAAATACTTTGAAAGAAAATACCAGTAATATTAAAACTCTTTCTGAGGCTGCTCTGATTCAAGCGCAAGTAACTGCATAGCAATCCTTAAAAATGGAAAATGTGGATAACAAGATTCAAGACATGGGGACTCTGGAAAATGCTTTGGTTAAAGATAACAATTTCTTACATAAACGGTTGGAATACCTGGAGAACCAGGTTAGAAGACTTAACCTTAGGTTTCTCAATTTTCCCAAGTCACCACTAATTTCCCCTTTGGAAATGGTGAAACAATATATGACTGAAATTCTAGGAATGGACAAAGATACATTACCTCCCATCACACGAGCCTATTATATCTGGAATTTTAAGGGGACGGAAGGGATTCCCCCCCCCTGTGATGGGGGAAGGAATGAACCTTACTTCTTTCCTGGAAAGTTCATTGGAAATCATTACTCAGAGGTCAACTATGCTGGTTACTTTTGTGCTGGAGCCAGATCGGAATGCTGTATTAAGACTTTCCCTAAGACACTTAGAAAAGCTGTTTTTGGGCTCAAAGCTCCGGATTTTTCCTGATCTCTCAAAGCCTACACAGATGCGACGCAGGGCATTTTTAGAACTGCGACCCAGAGTTATGGCATTGGGAGCAAATTTTGTGTTACGTTTTCCTTGTATTTGTAATGTAATGTTTGAGGGTAAACAATTTCAATTTGTGGAACCCAAACAGCTTAAAGAATTTCTAGATGCTAGAGTTGATGTGAATGTTCTATGCCCTCCCTAATTTGCAGGCTGGGGTCTGAAACAGAGGTAGCAACTGTGTTTTTTTTTTTGTATATTTTCCTTAATGGTTATAGATACTTGAAATCTTGGAATCATTTTTCTCTTAAATTGTGGACGGAAAGGCCGTATATATTTTTTTTCTAATGTATTTTAGTTCTGTTTTACCTGTAAAATGTGCCGATTGCATATTCACATTGTTTTGTGATATATTATAAAAAAATATTAATAAAGATAAAGAAAAAAAAAGAAAATGCTGAGCTAAAGGTGGGGGTTGGAAGGGCCTATACAATTTAACTCTGGGTCCTCTCAAAATAGGTCTGGCTACGCTGCTGCTTTTTGGGATTCTGCCAGGCACTTGTCACCTCGACTGGCCACTGATGAAACAGGATACTTAGCTTGATGGACCTTCGGTCTGATCCAGTATGACAAGTTCTAAGTTTTTATGTTCCAGCCAGTTTTAGGTGGGACCAAAATGGATGGACATGGAACTCAGCTCCTTCTGGCACTCCTGCTCTCTGCCTCGCCCCCTACCCTCAAACACAAAATATTAAATACCTGAGCTGGTGGGGATCCCCAAACTGCACCAGCTGAAGATTTCCTCCTCCTCCTCCTCCGGCAGCACTTGAGCCGACTCCACTGCCAGTAGTTCCTACGCGCTCAGTGCTTTCGCATGGGTGAAAACTGAGCATGTGCAGAGGGGCCGGTATGTGTTGCCGGCTGCCGTTTGGAAGAGCATTGGCTGCCTGAGGAGGAAATCTTTAGCTGGTGGGGTTTGGGGAGTGCCACAATTTTGGGTGGGCCTGAGTCCAAATTGGATGGGCCACAGCCCACCCAGGCCCAACTGTAGCTACACCGTTATGTTCACCTTTTTGAATGTAGTTGCAAAAAACCTCAGAAAGGCGGTATATCAAGTCCCATTTCCCTTTTGAGCATTGAGAAGATCAGTCTGTGATCTAATATTAAGAGGTAAAGAATCCCGATGTTTGGACCTGATATGTAGTTTGTTCCCCAAACACACTGCTCACTAAAGATACAGGCAATTGCCTTTGAGACTGAGGTTCTTTTCTCTACGCCTCCAATTTATTTGAAACAAGCACTACAGATTTATTGCCCACGGCGTACACCGAGGTCTGAAACTGCTCTGCTTCTTTCAACTGATGTGATTAGACAATTCCACGATGTGGACACTCAAGTCTCAGTTTTTGTTCAAGCTTCTGTCAATTGTGGAATGCACTGTCTGGACAGCTTTATTTTTTTGTTACATTTGTATCCCACATTTTCCCACCTATTTGCAGGCTCAGTGTGGCTTACATAGTACCGTAAAGGCGTTCGCCAATTCTGGTATGAACAAAACAGTAATGTTGTGGTAGAATAAGGTTCGTGTGTACAGACACATTAGGGAATCGTAGAGAGGAAGAGTTATTATATGTCCATTACAAGCTTTGGTTTCGTTGTGTTGCAGGGTGCAGGCATTTAAGTTGGGTCGGTAGGGTATGCCTTTTTGAACAGGTTAGTTTTTAATGATTTCCGGAAGTTTAGGTGATCATAAGTTGTTTTCACGGCTTTTGTTAATGCGTTCCATAGTTGTGTGCTTATGTAGGAAAAGCTGGATGCATAAGTTGATTGTATTTGAGTCCTTTGCAGCTTGGGTAGTGGAGATTGATCTTGTTGATCTTGATCTTGTTGCGTTTCTGGTTGGTAGGTCTATGAGGTCTGTCATGTATCCCGGGGCTTCGCCGTAGATAATTTTATGAACCAGGGTGCAGATTTTGAAAGCAATACGTTCTTTGATTGGGAGCCTGTGCAGTTTTTCTCAGAGGGGTTTGGCGCTTTCGAATCGCGTTTCTCAAAATATAAGCCTGGCTGCCGTGTTTTGAGCGGTCTGAAGTTTCTTTATAATTTGTTCTTTGCATCCCGCATAAATTCCGTTGCAGTAGTCTACATGACTTAGTACCATTGATTGTATCAAGCTGCGAAATGTTTCCCTCTGGAAGAATGGTTTCATGCGTTCAGTTTCCACATTCAGTGGAACATTTTCTTTGCTGTAGATTTCACTTGGTTCTCTTTGGCTGAACTAATTTAGGATTGATTATGTGGTATATGGATGGAGTTGCTTTTGTTGAATAATGTGAATGTTACCTTGTAAACCACTTAGTTATAGGTGGTATAGAAACTTTTTTAAATCAATCAATCTCAACAGACCTCGGGGACAATACAGGAAGGATCTTGCAAGACTGGGCATACAAATGGTAGATGAAATTTAGGGGCCCTTTTACTAAGCCGCATAAGCGTCTACGTGGGCCCAACGTGTGCCAAAATGGAGTTACTGCCCAGCTACTGCGTGGCTGTTACGGCAACTTCATTTTTGGCGTGCGTCCGATACGCGTGTCTGAAATACGTGCCTACACTACAGCAGGTCATTTTTCAGCGCACCTCAGTAAAAGGACTCCTTAATATTGACAATTGCTAAGGGGTCCTTTTACAAAGATGTGCTGAAAAATGACCTGCAGTAGTGTAGGCGCGTGTTTTGGGTGCGCGCAGAATCACTTTTCAGCGCACCTGCAAAAAAAAAAAATGCCTTTAAAAAACTTTTTTGTTTAAATCTCTTTATTGGTGCATGAAGTCAGATACAAATCTCATACAGTATTTGCAAAACAATGTGTTTTCAGTAACGATACAACCATGTTTAGATATGACAAAGAACATAATGACACTGACCTTCATATCTTTTACCATTAACTCCCGTACCCCATTGAAGTTCCCCCCCTTCCCCCCCCAACCTCCCCCTTGTTGCTTATTACCTATATCTTACTTCATCCTGGAATCTCCGAGTCAAGACTTTGCAGTGAGAACAAGGAAAGCGCTCTTCCCCATAGGTCTCGATACTGGTGCTTTCCCAGTGAGGTAGAGAATTTGTGTGCTGTAATTACCCATTTAGCCATTTCAATCATACAATTCTTCCACACATCTTTACAAACTTTTACACCAAATTACTCAGTCCTAGATAAATATTTTCCTCCACCACCTTCACTATGCTTTTTCAGTTATTTTTCAACTTGCCTCAGTGGTGCTTACTACCCAGTTATTATTTCTGTGGCAATATCTTGAGCACCCCATTTCTTCATCGGCTTTATATTATTTTTTGTATTATTTAAACACTTATCTGTGTAGATATTCGGACTGGGGGTTCAAAGACGTCCGACATGCATGTTTCGCTGTTAAGCTGTATCAAGGACCTCCCCCTTGGCAGGGGGAATCCCGGAAGTAATGTAGCGAAGCTGGCGCTAAAACGGCATAAGGGGGAAGTCCTTGATACAGTTTAACAGCGAAACATGCATGTCGGACGTCTTTGAACCCCCAGATACAGCAGAATTAGAAAAGCTTCAAAGAAGAGCAACCAAAATGATAAAGGGGATGGACCTCCTCTCATATCAGGAAAGGCTAAAGAGGTTAGGGCTCTTCAGCTTGGAAAAAGAAAGATGAGGGGAGATATGATTGAGGTCTATAAAAGCCTGAGTGGTGTAGAACGAGTAGAAGTAAATCGCTTTTTTACTCATTCCAAAAGCACAAAGACTAGGGGACACTCGAGGAAGTTACATGGAAATACTTTTATATTCCATATATTTTTATTTACATTTATATAATTAACATAAATGTTTAGGCAATATCCTACATTAACTGACAGGAAAATTTAAATTTACTTAGAGAAAAATATCTATTAACTTTGTCCACATACTTAGATCCAAGTACCAGGAAACATGAAAAAGAAATTATCAATAGAGCAGTAGAGAACATATAAACACTTGCAGCTGATATACAGCATAATCAATTATTAGATGTGACCAAGGTAACCCTAGTACCTTCTTTTTTTTTTTGTATTTGTACCCTGCGCTTTCCCACTCATGGCAGGCTCAATGCAGCTTACATGGGGCAATGGAGGGTTAAGTGACTTGCCCAGAGTCACAAGGAGCTGCCTGTGCCTGAAGTGGGAATCGAACTCAGTTCCTCAGTTCCCCAGGACCAAAGTCCACCACCCTAACCACTAGGCCTCTCCTCCACTGTTGCTACTATTTGACATTCTACATGGAATGTTGCTATTCCACTAGAAGTCGGCCCTTGCAGATCACCAATGTGGCCACGCAGGACATCAGACTCACAGAAACAGAAGCCTGCGCAGCCTTCTACATGGAATGTTGCTAGTGGAATAGCAACATTCCATGTAGAATCTCCAATAGTATCTATTTTATTTTTGTTACACTTGTACCCCGCGCTTTCCCACTCATGGCAGGCTCAATGCGGCTTACATGGGGCAATGGAGGGTTAAGTGACTTGCCCAGAGTCACAAGGAGCTGCCTGTGCCTGAAGTGGGACTTGAACTCAGTTCTTCAGGACCAAAGTCCACCACCCTAACCACTAGGCCACTCCTCCACTGTTGCTACTATTTGAGATTCTACATGGAATGTTGCTATTCCACTAGCAACATTCCATGTAGAAGTTGGCCCTTGCAGATCACCAATGTGGCCGCGCAGGCTTCTGCTTCTGTGAGTCTGACATCCTGCACGTACGTGCAGGACATCAGACTTACAGAAACAGAAGCCTGCGCAGTCTTCTACATGGAATGTTGCTAGTGGAATAGCAACATTCCATGTAGAATCTCCAATAGTAGCAACATTCCATGTAGAATCTCCAATAGTATCTATTTTATTTTTGTTACATTTGTACCCCGCGCTTTCCCACTCATGGCAGGCTCAATGCGGCAGGCAATGGAGGGTTAAGTGACTTGCCCAGAGTCACAAGGAGCTGCCTGTGCCTGAAGTGGGAATCGAACTCAGTTCCTCAGTTCCCCAGGACCAAAGTCCACCACCCTAACCACTAGGCCACTCCTCCACTGTTGCTACTATTTGACATTCTACATGGAATGTTGCTATTCCACTAGAAGTCGGCCCTTGCAGATCACCAATGTGGCCACGCAGGACATCAGACTCACAGAAACAGAAGCCTGCGCAGCCTTCTACATGGAATGTTGCTAGTGGAATAGCAACATTCCATGTAGAATCTCCAATAGTAGCAACATTCCATGTAGAAGTCGGGCCTTGCAGATCACCAATGTGGCCACGCAGGACATCAGACTCACAGAAACAGAAGCCTGCGCAGCCTTCTACATGGAATGTTGCTAGTGGAATAGCAACATTCCATGTAGAATCTCCAATAGTATCTATTTTATTTTTGTTACACTTGTACCCCGCGCTTTCCCACTCATGGCAGGCTCAATGCGGCTTACATGGGGCAATGGAGGGTTAAGTGACTTGCCCAGAGTCACAAGGAGCTGCCTGTGCCTGAAGTGGGACTTGAACTCAGTTCTTCAGGACCAAAGTCCACCACCCTAACCACTAGGCCACTCCTCCACTGTTGCTACTATTTGAGATTCTACATGGAATGTTGCTATTCCACTAGCAACATTCCATGTAGAAGTTGGCCCTTGCAGATCACCAATGTGGCCGCGCAGGCTTCTGCTTCTGTGAGTCTGACATCCTGCACGTACGTGCAGGACATCAGACTTACAGAAACAGAAGCCTGCGCAGTCTTCTACATGGAATGTTGCTAGTGGAATAGCAACATTCCATGTAGAATCTCCAATAGTAGCAACATTCCATGTAGAATCTCCAATAGTATCTATTTTATTTTTGTTACATTTGTACCCCGCGCTTTCCCACTCATGGCAGGCTCAATGCGGCAGGCAATGGAGGGTTAAGTGACTTGCCCAGAGTCACAAGGAGCTGCCTGTGCCTGAAGTGGGAATCGAACTCAGTTCCTCAGTTCCCCAGGACCAAAGTCCACCACCCTAACCACTAGGCCACTCCTCCACTGTTGCTACTATTTGACATTCTACATGGAATGTTGCTATTCCACTAGAAGTCGGCCCTTGCAGATCACCAATGTGGCCACGCAGGACATCAGACTCACAGAAACAGAAGCCTGCGCAGCCTTCTACATGGAATGTTGCTAGTGGAATAGCAACATTCCATGTAGAATCTCCAATAGTAGCAACATTCCATGTAGAAGTCGGGCCTTGCAGATCACCAATGTGGCCGCGCAGGCTTCTGCCAGGTTTCAATTTTTTAAAAAGTATTAGCTGGGCACACAGCTTCATCTATTTATAAAATTTTTATTAACACAACACACAACTTCAATACTGCCCTTCAACATAATTGGCAGCTTGATACAGAGTCTGTGGTAGATGAAAATATGTGGTACAGGCAGCTCCTTGTGACTCTAGGCAAGTCACTTTACCCTCCATTGCCCCATGTAAGCCGCATTGAGCCTGCCATGAGTGGGAAAGCGCAGGGTACAAATGTAACAAAAATAAAATAGATACTATTGGAGATTCTACATGGAATGTTGCTACTATTGGAGATTCTACATGGAATGTTGCTATTCCACTAGCAACATTCCATGTAGAAGGCTGCGCAGGCTTCTGTTTCTGTGAGTCTGACGTCCTGCACGTACGTGCAGGACGTCAGACTCACAGAAGCAGAAGCCTGCGCGGCCACATTGGTGATCTGCAAGGCCCGACTTCTACATGGAATGTTGCTACTATTGGAGATTCTACATGGAATGTTGCTATTCCACTAGCAACATTCCATGTAGAAGGCTGCGCAGGCTTCTGTTTCTGTGAGTCTGATGTCCTGCAGGACGTCAGACTCACAGAAGCAGAAGCCTGCGCGGCCACATTGGTGATCTGCAAGGGCCGACTTCTACATGGAATGTTGCTACTATTGGAGATTCTACGTGGAATGTTGCTACTATTTGAGATTCTACATGGAATGTTGCTATTCCACTAGCAACATTCCATGTAGAATCTCAAATAGTAGCAACAGTGGAGGAGTGGCCTAGTGGTTAGGGTGGTGGACTTTGGTCCTGGGGAACTGAGTTTGATTCCCACTTCAGGCACAGGCAGCTCCTTGTGACTCTGGGCAAGTCACTTAACCCTCCATTGCCCCATGTAAGCCGCATTAAGCCTGCCATGAGTGGGAAAGCGCAGGGTACAAATGTAACAAAAATAAAATAGATACTATTGGAGATTCTACATGGAATGTTGCTATTCCACTAGCAACATTCCATGTAGAAGGCTGCGCAGGCTTCTGTTTCTGTGAGTCTGATGTCCTGCAGGACGTCAGACTCACAGAAGCAGAAGCCTGCGCGGCCACATTGGTGATCTGCAAGGGCCGACTTCTACATGGAATGTTGCTACTATTGGAGATTCTACATGGAATGTTGCTATTCCACTAGCAACATTCCATGTAGAAGGCTGCGCAGGCTTCTGTTTTTATATATATATAAAACCCACTACATGAGGAATTTGTACTAGGCTGCGCATTTGGTTTGCTATTCTCTAAACAGCTTATGAAATATTACAAAATATTATAGAAAAATTGGACAGGAATCAGAGAATTAAAAGTCTTTTTATTACTCACCCACCAGCACAGCATCAGACATCAGTTGCGTAAGTTGTAACAAACTTACCAAATCTAACATCAGTACCTCTGGTAATTATAAGTAATCAGACTAATTATATAAAGAAGAGAAAAAGGAGGAAGAAAAGTTTATTCCTCATACAAAGGTCACAGAACAGAGAGAAAAAAAGAGAAAGAAAGGAAGAAAGATTCTTAGATATAGAGAATTAGTTTCTACGAAGGGGGGAGAGCACCCCCTTCGGGAAAAAATAGGCCATTGGACGGATCTGAAACTCTCTTTCCAAGCATGCCTAGTTTTTCAGAGTTTCTTTGTCTGCAGCGTGGTTTTATAGGCTGTGGTGAGCATCCACCTCTCCTCTACCCTGGACCAATCATAGGTGCGGCATTTGTGCTGGAGACTTGTAATTGGGTCTTTCATATGTGCTGGAGGCTTGCAATTGGTGTCCTTGCTATACCTCTTCTCAGTAAATTACATTTGTAACAAGTTATACCAGGTAGCTGAGTTGCCCTAGCAATGGGAGACCCCATCAGAGCTTGTGACCAGCTAGAAAATCCTGCATGTGGCTGATAGTAAAGAAAGATGGGGGATGGGAAATAGTGCAGCATACCTGAAGTAGAACTTTATATCTAAAAAATTATAGACAAATTGCACTTTGCTGCCCAATGACGAGTTCAACAAGCAGAACTGTTGGGCTAAATTCTAATTATCCCAGTAATTTCAACAACAGAGTCTATCACTACAAAAAAAGGTTAATAATTTGTATTAGAAAGGTATCATTCCTATTCAGTAGTATTTTGCCTGTCTGTCGTTCTATGTTTTGAAAAATAGTTTGTGCCTGGGACTTGCTGTCAGTGTATATTAGCCAAATAAGGGCAAACAGCATGTATTTGGCAAGTGACTCCTAGCATTAATGCTGCAAGATTACCAACAGGAGTTGCAGTGGCTATTTTGAATTCCAGGAACCCAGGAGCAGGAAACAGTGGGCATTGCTCCTGATCCCCCCTAGATACCAAGGATGCCAGGCACGGCTGGGAACTGGATTGGAGGGTGGGGAGGGTTTAGTGTGATTGAGTACAGAATGGAATCGATGCACTAGCAAGACTGGGTGCAGAATGGAATCAAAAGCAGCAGATATATCAAAAACGGCTGCCATAACTGAATTCTTCTGCCCTAGCTCAGAAAAAACAAACATCAAGTGTAAATATGAAAACAGCCTTCAAGCTGTAAACTGCAAGGAAAGCAAACTCAGACTCGTCCGGAATCATATGGTTATCTAAAAACTGTTGAATGTGGTCCAAAGAAGGTCTGTGTTCGCTGAGAATCTCAAGATCAGTTTTAACACTGGCTCTTTCCAATGACAGCGGTAAAAATGCCTGTGTTAAAGAGCTGTTAATGAATTCGACATATACAGGGGTGGAAATTCAGAGCGATTTAACCAGGCAGCTTTGGAACTCAAGCATTGTCCTACTGGGACAGACCCAAGGTCCATCAAGCCCACTATCATGTTTCCAATAGTGGTTAATCCAGGACACAAGTGACCGGCAGTGTCCCTAAAAAGATTTCACACTGCTTATCACAGGTATAAGCAGCGGATTTTCTCCAAGTCTACCTTAATAATGGTTTAAAGACTTTTCTTCCAGGAACTTGCCCAAACCTTTTTAAAACTCTGACAGAGGGTGTGATAAAAAGTAGCCAATGTAGTTCATCTTATTTGCTTAACAAGGTGGCCAGCATGCCTGCCACTCTGTGCAAAACATGCAGGTCACCTCCCTTAGGGGCCCTTTTACTAAGCCGCGTAAGTGTCTACGTGCGGCCAACGCACGCCAAAATGGAGTTACAGCCCGACTACCATGTGCCTCTTGTGGTAATTTCATTTTAGCCGCACGTCCAATACGCGCGTCTGAAAAATATTCTTTATTTACGGACATGCGCCAAGTGGCATTTGGTGTGTATAGGTCATTACCACCTGGATTCTTTACCGCTAGGTCAATGGCTGGCGGTAAGGTCTCACACCCAAAATGGACACGCGGCAATTTTGATTTTGCCACACGTCCGTTTTCGGCAACAACAAAAAAAAGCATTTTTTGTAGGTGCGCTGAAAAATTATTCTGCGTGTGCTCAAAACACACGTTTACACTACCGCAGGCCATTTTTCAGAGCACCTTAGTAAAATGACCCCTTATACCTTTAAGATTGTACCTTCCGCTCTGTGCGAGTTATATTCCCCTCTGTCATTTGTTGATGCCCTGTACAAGTCGTTGGTGAGGCCCCACCTGGAGTATTGTGTTCAGTTTTGAAGGCCGTACCTTGCGAAGGATGTTAAAAAAATGGAAGCGGTGCAAAGAAAAGCTACGAGAATGGTATGGGATTTGAGTTCCAAGATGTATGAGCAGAGACTTGCTGACCTGAACATGTATACCCTGGAGGAAAGGAGGAACAGGGGTGATATGATACAGACGTTCAAATACCTGAAAGGTATTAATCCGCAAACAAATCTTTTCCGGAGATGGGAAGGCGGTAAAACGAGAGGACATGAAATGAGGTTGAAAGGGGGCAGACTCAGGAAAGTTGTCAGGAAGTATTTTTTCACGGAGAGGGTGGTGGATGCTTGGAATGCCCTCCCGCGGGAGGTGGTGGAGATGAAAACGGTAACGGAATTCAAACATGCGTGGGATATGCATAAAGGAATCCTGTGCAGTAGGAATGGATCCTCAGAAGCTTAGCCGAAATTGGGTGGCGGAGCAGGTGGGGGAAGAGAGGTTGGTGGTTGGGAGGCGAGGATAGTGGAGGGCAGACTTATACGGTCTGTGCCAGAGCCGGTGATGGGAGGCGGGACTGGTGGTTGGGAGGCGGAAAATACTGCTGGGCAGATTTGTACGGTCTGTGCCCTGAAAAAGGCAGGTACAAATCAAGGTAAGGTATACACATATGAGTTTATCTTGTTGGGCAGACTGGATGGACCATGCAGGTCTTTTTCTGCCGTCATCTACTATGTTACTATGTATGTATTTGTTTTTCTTTAATCCCCACCTCTTGCTAGATAGGGATCCCTCTGTATTTATCCCATGCCTTTTTGAATTCTATCTCTGCTTTTGTCTTAACCACCTCCCCCGGCAGGGCATTCCAAGTATCTATCACCCTTTTGGTGAAAAAGTGTTTCTTGAGGTTGCTTATAAGCTGACCTCCTTGCAATTTCACTTTGTGTTCTCTAGTTCCATAGCTGCCCTGTCTTTGAAAAGAAGATTTGTTTGCTCATTATTGCAGGTATTTCACCAGGGGAAAGCCAAATGGAACCTTTCTACTTTTTTGGATGCAGCCAGGTACCTGTGAAGTAGCTTGGCCTCTGTGAGAAACAGGATACTAAGCTAGATTGGCCTGTGGTCTGCACCCTGCATGACAATTGTTATGGTTTTTTTTTTACCCTGTCTTTGGAATACAGGGTTTGCAGCATAATAGAGGCAGTACATTATCTCTTTTTTATCGTTAGGGAGTCCACTTAACCAGTTAGTCCTGTCAGATTTTCATTAGTTTCTGTGATTTGCTCCTATTCCATTAGGTCCATAAATAGAGTCATCATAGCCCATAGCTGCAGCAGGTGAATTACCTTTACCTGAAGTATCTGACATCATCTTTAGCCCTGGTACATTTTATCCTGTGTGCCATGCGGCCAGTATACATTTTTACTTTTCCTTCCTGACATACTAAAATCGTAGAAGTCACCTTGCTCAGATTCACATAGGTTTTAGGCAGTGAGATCACCATCTGAAGTTACTCAGCAAGACTTGGGGTGAGAACTTTACCTCTCCCCTTAGGGAATACACAGGTATTCTCCAGCTCCGCTGATGAAATTCAGTCCATCGTCACCGATCCCTCTTTCTCCCATGTGGTTACTTTGATGTCTTTTTAGAGATGATAAAGAAGTGAAGCTTTTATCACACTCAGAACATGTAAATGGCTTATCACCAGTGTGGATTCTTTGATGAATTTTCAAATGTGAAAGGCGAATGAAACCTTTGTTACACTCGGAACATGAAAAAGGCTTCTGTACCATGTGGCTTCTTTGATGCATTTTCAGATTTGATAGATGATTGAAGCATTTATTACACTCAGAACATGTAAAAGGTTTCTGACCTGTGTGGATCCTTTGATGGATTTTCAGATTTGATAAATTAATGAAGCTCTTATTACATTCAGAACATGTAAAAGGTTTCTCTCCTGTGTGGATCCTTTCATGAATTTTCAGATTTGAAAGACGTATGAAACCTTTATCACACTCAATGCAAGTAAAAGGTTTCATTCCTGTGTGGATCATTTGGTGTCTTCTTAGAGATGATAAGGAAATGAAAGTTTTATCACATCGAGTACACGTAAATAGATTCCCTCCAGTATGGAACCTTTGGTGAATTGTCAGTTCTGACAAATTATTGAAACTTTTATCACACTCAGTACATTTAATAGCTTTTTTTTTCATGTGACTCATTTGGTGCCTTTTCAGATATGACAGATAAATAAAACTTTTATTACACTCGGTGCATGTAAATGGTTTCTCTCCAGTTTTGATCATTTGATGTCTCTTTAGAGATGATAAATAAATGAAACTTTTGTCACATTCAGTACATGTGAAAGGTTTCTGTCCAGTGTGGATCATTTCATGCCTTCTCAGAGATGAAAAAGAAATGAAGCTTTTATCACACTCTGTGCATGTAAACAGATTTTCTTCTGCACATGTTAATCGGTGTATTATTATATTTTTCTTCTGAATGCTTTTCTCAAATTCAGATGACAATTTTCTCCTGTCTTTGACTGTTTTTGGGTTCTTTGCTAAGAAACTCTTGTACTTATGAGCTTTCCCACATTCAATATTTCCAAAAGGTCTTTTCCCCGTGTAAGTTCTTTGCTGTGTAATTAATGCTTCCTTTACACAGAAACGTTTGCTACAATGAGTCCATGGGAATGTTTTCACTCCAGCATGAAATCTGTGGTGTAATTTCAAATTTAACTTTGATTTGAAACATTTTCCACACTGAGAACATGAAGAGTGTCTTTCCTCACTGTGGGATCTCTGGTGCAATAATAAATGATATTTCTTATCAAAGCCTTTTGCACATGTATCATACAGAAAAGATTTAGTCCTTTTCTCTTCTCTCTGGTGGAGAATAAATGAAATGTGATTAGTGTTATTTTGGAAGGGTTTCTCTGATAACATGTTTCTCTGGTTCTCAGGGATGTTTGTGAGCTCCTTGTCATTTTTCCCACACTCAGTGACTCTATCAGTTGAGTGTCCTGCACCGTCTCTCTGTTTCTTCTCCGATTGTTGCTGATGGTTCCTTTCGTTTCTCTTCTCATTTGTCTGCAAAATATTTTCACAGATACTCCTCAATTGTCTTGGGATTTGTTCCATTTCTACAGGAGATTCTGCTTTATTTTCTTCCTTCTTCTGTTCCTGCACGGCCTCGTTATCTGCTGGGTAGAAACACAAAACATTAATCATGTCTTAGTGACTATGGAAAGCTACTAATGAACAAGGAAAAGCGTTTTGTGGGGTCGCACAGTGACAACGTAGGATCTGTGATGGTTACAAAATTACAGGTGTTAGCAGAAATCTCATCAGAAAAAGCAGAACTCAGAGGCTGACACAGTGACATAGTAAATGATGTCAGATAAAGACCTGTACGGTCAGTGGTGTGCTGGTAAATGTTTAACAACAGGCTCTCTCCCAGGTCCACCTCTGCGCCCCCCCCCCCATCCACCTCTGCGCCCCCCCAAATTGCAGAGCTGGCTATAGCCAGGGAGAGAGCCGGGGGGGGGGGGGGGGGGGGAACGGGACAATGCATTACTCCAGGAAAAAAAAAATTAATGATCCCAGGTTCCAATCCAATTCATGTTTACTGTGGGATAAAATGCCATAAATAAGTAAATAAATATAAACTTTTAATATTGAGCACCTGATTCTCAAAGTGGACATATTCCAAACACTATAATGAAAATAAAATGATCTTTTCTACCTTTGTTGTCTGGTGACTTTGTTTTTCTGATAATGCTGGCCCAGTATCTTATTCTGCTGCTATCTGTCCTCTTAACTCCGTTTCCAGGGCTTCCTTTCCATTTATTTCTTTACTTTCCTCCTTTCTTCTTCGTTTCTTGTCCTACATCCGTAAGTAAAAGCTGGGTCCTCCGCAGACTTGACTGTCCAGTGGATCCAGCTTCTGCCTATTTTCTGCATCCATGTGCAGTGTTTCTCTTCTCTTCCTTTTCCCTCATCTCATCTCCTTCCTCACTCTTCCCTCCCCTCCATCCATGTCCAGCATTTCTTCTCTCCCTTCCCTCTCCTCCATCCACCTATGTCCAGCGACCCTCTTCAATCTTTCTGTGGTGCAAGTCTATGTCTAAGGTGTTGCAAACTATAATGTTTTGGTCATTATAATGAAATATTAGCTTAGGTGAGTTTCTGATATCCAAGAATTATTGTGTTGTATTTGTAGTTCTTACTCCCCACTACTCTAACAAATAGATCTCTCTCCTTTCCCCCTTCTAAGTGAATGGATTGTGTGAGTAAATGTATATATAAAATAATAATTATAATAATAATAATAATAATAAAAATCCTCTTAGATCTCAAGAAGAACATGAAGGAATGAAGCATTTATCTGATTCTAATACATCTTTCTTCTTTCACTAGGCAGAAAAAGTGGAGCAATCTATTATCCATAAGTAAAAAAGGAAGAGTAGAATCACCTCAATATTCCCTTTAAATGGGCTAAAAACTATTCTCTGTGGCTTAATATTCAGCAGCACAGCAGTGCCCTACCCCCAGTGCTACAGTCCTCTGACCTGATCTGGCATCGCAGATCCAGGCAGCCTCGCCTCCTGCCAGCCCCGGAAGTTTTCCCTCTGCATCATCCCACCTATATGGGGACAGAAAGTTGTGCAGAGCGAAGACTTCAGGTGCTGGCAGGAGGCCAGGCTACCTTGATATGCAACACTGGCTTTATCTGTCCTGACTGAACCCACACCCTCCCCCTAAGCACTCTAGGGCTAGGTTCTTAAGATGACTCTGTGAGGGAGTGTGTTAAGGTGGACCAGCAATTTCCTTTACACTCCATTACAGATGAGCTAAAATGTCTGTCACACAGACTGAATGTTCCCTGTACTTATTTTTTTTCTATGAAAATTATTAAGATCCCTCCCTAATGAGAATTGGGACTTTGTACCAGTGCCTGGTTAAGAGTGCTGCTGAGCTCTAATGGGCTCAGGTGCTACTGAAAAGAAGAAGGGAGATGCCATACTTCATGGCCAGCTATGCCGTAAACTTGGAGAGTTGTTGCCCCTTCAGCCCAGCTTAACTGAGGGAAATAAGTGTCTTTGAAATGCACACCAGGGAAGATCTAGAGGTTTTTTTTTTTCTGTTCCAGTTGGCAAAGCAAGTGTATTTATAGCTATAAGTCTCGAAAGCATCTATTTTCGTAGGCATGCATGCATTCTATTAAAGTACCTTGGATGTCCAGCCTGATCTGTGAAGGTTTGAACCCAGATACATCCCAGACAGACAGGAAAACTTGAGGATTTTTGTGATAGTTTGGCTTGGGGCAGAAGGAAGCTCAGAGGACTGCAGCGTCGGGGCACGGGGAGAAAAGGGAAATAGATGTCAGACCATGAAGGAATGAAGGGAAGAGACGAAACAGAGTTACTGGAGTACCTTGCCTCTTGCCCGCCCCATTGCAATGCCTTCTCCATTTAATTTTTTTTAAGCAGTTAACACGTCAGCAGGAACAGGCTGCTTCAGCCAATCCCAGGGGCCTTCCTTCAGCCCTCGGAGGCGGAACACGCTGAAGGAAGGCCCCTGGGATTGGCTGAAGCAGCCTGTTCCTGCTGACCTGTTTTTTTTTTTTTAAAGCAGTGTTAAGCTCGGGTTCGCGCAACGCTAAGAAGAGAGGTTGGGGCCGGGTGGGGGAGGAGGAGAAACGAGAATAAGTGCCGCGTGTGACAAGATGCTCAAGAAAACCACAGGAGACGCGCCCGTCGACACTGCCAGGTGGCGACCAGAGCCCAAATTTTGAGAGCCGGTTGTTAAAGAGGCTACTTTAACAACCGGCTCCCAAAATTCTGAAAAAAATAAGAGCCGGCTCCAGCACACGGTCCATCCAGTCTGCCCAACAAGATAAACTCATTTTACATGGTATGTGATACTTTATACCCGAGTTCGATTTGTCCTTGCCCTTCTCAGGGCACAGACCTTAGAAATCTACCCAGCACTGTTCTTCTACTAAGTTCTGAAGCTAATGTCGAAGCCCCTTAAAATTTACACTCCAGCCCATTCCTATCTATTCAGTCACGATCAGGGCGTAGACCATAGAAGTCTGCCCAGCACTGGTTTTGGTTCCCAATTACCAGTGTCGCCACCCAATCTCCGCTAAGATTCCGTGGATCCATTCCTTCTAAACAGGATTCCTTTGTGTTTACCCCACGCACGTTTGAATTCCATTACCGGAGTGTGCATTTCCTTTAAATGGATTTTTAAAGAGCCAGTGCACTGTCATATGCAGAGTCTCATTACGCCTCTTTCGGTGTGTGGAGTCAAACTATTCATGTTTGCAGCCTCTCGAGTTCAGATGAATAAGTAAGTTCAGCACTGAGAAGGGCTTCCTAAGGTTCTTTTTTTTTTTTTTAGTATTTATTTTCAAACGTGCTCAAACAATGTCCATTATCAATACAGTTACAAACAATGCAAATGGATTATCCTTGACATCTACTACAAGACTGTCTGCTGTTGTAAGCGACAACTTAAGTGGAAAATAATATGCAGAGAGAGAGAGCGCCCCATTGTTCTACCACTTTTAGATAGTAATCAACCTTCCAATGTCCTGACATCCATGGCACAGGGCCAAAAAACCTCTGGTCCATTTTAATTTTTCTCTCTTCAATATCACTTCAATATTTTGCTCAAAACTAAAGAGTATGTTACTAAGGCATGCTACAGGCACGTTAGCGTTTTTAACGTGCATTAATGGTTGACACGCATTAAACGCTAATGTGCCCAAAATGGCTCCATCGGGGACTTCCAATAAACAGGCAACCAATTTTGCGATTGCTGTGTATGCGACAGATACAAACTCGCATCCCAGTTAGACGCTGCTGCTAAGATTTAATGCTAAATAGTTCAGGGCGGTGCACTTGGGTCACAAGAATCCGAGGGAACAGTGCACTATAAGGGGTGAGGTGCTTCTGTGTACAAAGGAAGAGAGGGACTTGGGGGTTATTGTGAATGATGACCTTAAAGTTTCCAAACAGGTAGAAAATGTGACGGTCATAGCCAGAAGGATGCTCAGGTGCGTAAGGAGAGGGATATCCAGCTGGAACAAAGAGGTGATCATGCCCTTATATAAGTCTCTGGTGAGGCTCTATTTGGAGTACTGCATGTAATTCTGGAGACTGTACCTATGGAAAGATATAAACAGAATGGAGTCAGTCCAGAGGGCGGCTACAAAATTGGTAAGCGGTCTTGGACATAAAACATATAGGGACAGCCTTATGAACCTCAACATGTATATGCTGGAAAGGAGGCGGGATTGAGACATTTAATTAATTAATTAATTTATTATATTTGTATCCCGCACTTTCCCACTAAAAGCAGGCTCAATGCGGCTTACATAGTAATAGGTAACACAGAATTTTGTTATGTAAAGTAGGAAATTAAGTATAACATAATAATAGGATGGATGGGTAGGTAGAGACAGGTGATAGAGAGGAAGGTAAGGTGGGAGATATATCTCAAATATCTCAAGGGCATTAATATACAGAAAGTGAACCTTTTTCAACTGAAGGAACTCTGGAATGAGGGGGTAAACGATGAAGTTAAGAGGAAAAAGGCTTAGGAGGAATCTAAGAAAGTATTCGATCATGGAAAGGGTGGTGGAAGCATGGAATGGCCTCCTGGTGAAGGCCATGGAGACGAGGGCTGTGTCAGAATTTAAGAAAGCGTGGGACAAGCACGTGGGATCCCTTTGGAAAATGAAGTGGTTACGGAGGATGGGAACACTGGATGACCCATTTGGTCTTTATCTGCCATCATGTTTCTATGTTTCATATGATCAGTCAATTGCGTTGCTACTATAGAGTCCAAGAACTTTACAAAAATTGGAATTATTAGCTGCAGGTCTATAATTACTATGATCCCTCCTCACTACCAGATGGGATTTTCAATAAAGGTGTTACTATATCCCCCAATGATGTAGGAAAAAGTCATTGACTGTTATGTGTGCTGTTTTCTGTTCCATACTGACAGTTATGGGGGGGGGGGGGGGGGGGGGTCGTTATGTATTTTTAACATAACATCTTTTGTTTTTATAGCCTGCAATACCTCACAATTCAATGCAAGTTACATACAAAGAAGCTGGACAAACCAGGAAATACAATAATAACCATAATAATTGGTTAGAACCAATACAGTCGTTTCCTTCCATAATTCTGAAACAAATATGTCTTAAGCGAACGTCTGAAATTTACATAACTCAATGCCTGGACTATCAAAGAGGAAACTTCTTTGCCTAATTTGGCAGCTTGATAGGAAAAGCAAAGAATCTATATGTTTCTTTCTTACTCTGTCCTTCATCGATGGAAAGGGAAACAAATGTAATGATTGAGAAGCTCATACTATTTTTGACAGAGTAAAACATCTCAACAAGTAAAAACAAATGGAGGAGTGGCCTAGTGGTTAGGGTGGTGGACTTTGGTCCTGGGGAACTGAGGAACTGAGTTTGATTCCCACTTCAGGCACAGGCAGCTCCTTGTGACTCTGGCCAAGTCACTTAACCCTCCATTGCCCCATGTAAGCCGCATTGAGCCTGCCATGAGTGAGAAAGCGCGGGGTACAAATGTAACAAAAATAAAATAGATACTATTGGAGATTCTACATGGAATGTTGCTACTATTGGAGATTCTACATGGAATGTTGCTATTCCACTAGCAACATTCCATGTAGAAGCCTGCGCGGCCACATTGGTGATCTGCAAGGGCCGACTTCTACATGGAATGTTGCTACTATTGGAGATTCTACATGGAATGTTGCTACTATTGGAGATTCTACATGGAATGTTGCTATTCCACTAGCAACATTCCATGTATAAGCCTGCGCGGCCACATTGGTGATCTGCAAGGGCCGACTTCTACATGGAATGTTGCTACTATTGGAGATTCTACATGGAATGTTGCTATTCCACTAGCAACATTCCATGTAGAAGGCTGCGCAGGCTTCTGTTTCTGTGAGTCTGACATCCTGCACATACGTGCAGGACGTCAGACTCACAGAAGCAGAAGCCTGCGCGGCCACATTGGTGATCTGCAAGGGCCGACTTCTACATGGAATAGCAACATTCCATGTAGAATCTCAAATAGTAGCAACAGTGGAGGAGTGGCCTAGTGGTTAGGGTGGTGGACTTTGGTCCTGAGGAACTGAGTTCGATTCCCACTTCAGGCACAGGCAGCTCCTTGTGACTCTGGGCAAGTCACTTAACCCTCCATTTCCCCATGTAAGCCAAATTGAGCCTGCCATGAGTGGGAAAGCGCAGGGTACAAATGTAACAAAAATAAAATAGATACTATTGGAGATTCTACATGGAATGTTGCTACTATTGGAGATTCTACAGAAACAGAAGCCTGCGCGATCTGCAAGGACCGACTTCTACATGGAATGTTGCTAGTGGAATAGCAACATTCCATGTAGAATCTGAAATAGTAGCAACAGTGGAGGAGTGGCCTAGTGGTTAGGGTGGTGGACTTTGGTGGACTCCATGTAGAAGGCTGCGCAGGCTTCTGTTTCTGTGAGTCTGACGTCCTGCACATACAGTGGTGGAAATAAGTATTTGATCCCTTGCTGATTTTGTAAGTTTGCCCACTGACAAAGACATGAGCAGCCCATAATTGAAGGGTAGGTTATTGGTAACAGTGAGAGATAGCACATCACAAATTAAATCCGGAAATTCACATTGTGGAAAGTATATGAATTTATTTGCATTCTGCAGAGGGAAATAAGTATTTGATCCCCCACCAACCAGTAAGAGATCTGGCCCCTACAGACCAGGTAGATGCTCCAAATCAACTCGTTACCTGCATGACAGACAGCTGTCGGCAATGGTCACCTGTATGAAAGACACCTGTCCACAGACTCAGTGAATCAGTCAGACTCTAACCTCTACAAAATGGCCAAGAGCAAGGAGCTGTCTAAGGATGTCAGGGACAAGATCATACACCTGCACAAGGCTGGAATGGGCTACAAAACCATCAGTAAGACGCTGGGCGAGAAGGAGACAACTGTTGGTGCCATAGTAAGAAAATGGAAGAAGTACAAAATGACTGTCAATCGACAAAGATCTGGGGCTCCACGCAAAATCTCACCTCGTGGGGTATCCTTGATCATGAGGAAGGTTAGAAATCAGCCTACAACTACAAGGGGGGAACTTGTCAATGATCTCAAGGCAGCTGGGACCACTGTCACCACGAAAACCATTGGTAACACATTACGACATAACGGATTGCAATCCTGCAGTGCCCGCAAGGTCCCCCTGCTCCGGAAGGCACATGTGACGGCCCGTCTGAAGTTTGCCAGTGAACACCTGGATGATGCCGAGAGTGATTGGGAGAAGGTGCTGTGGTCAGATGAGACAAAAATTGAGCTCTTTGGCATGAACTCAACTCGCCGTGTTTGGAGGAAGAGAAATGCTGCCTATGACCCAAAGAACACCGTCCCCACTGTCAAGCATGGAGGTGGAAATGTTATGTTTTGGGGGTGTTTCTCTGCTAAGGGCACAGGACTACTTCACCGCATCAATGGGAGAATGGATGGGGCCATGTACCGTACAATTCTGAGTGACAACCTCCTTCCCTCCGCCAGGGCCTTAAAAATGGGTCGTGGCTGGGTCTTCCAGCACGACAATGACCCAAAACATACAGCCAAGGCAACAAAGGAGTGGCTCAGGAAGAAGCACATTAGGGTCATGGAGTGGCCTAGCCAGTCACCAGACCTTAATCCCATTGAAAACTTATGGAGGGAGCTGAAGCTGCGAGTTGCCAAGCGACAGCCCAGAACTCTTAATGATTTAGAGATGATCTGCAAAGAGGAGTGGACCAAAATTCCTCCTGACATGTGTGCAAACCTCATCATCAACTACAGAAGACGTCTGACCGCTGTGCTTGCCAACAAGGGTTTTGCCACCAAGTATTAGGTCTTGTTTGCCAGAGGGATTAAATACTTATTTCCCTCTGCAGAATGCAAATAAATTCATATACTTTCCACAATGTGATTTTCCGGATTTAATTTGTGATGTGCTATCTCTCACTGTTACCAATAACCTACCCTTCAATTATGGGCTGCTCATGTCTTTGTCAGTGGGCAAACTTACAAAATCAGCAAGGGATCAAATACTTATTTCCACCACTGTACGTGCAGGACATCAGACTCACAGAAGCAGAAGCCTGCGCGGCCACATTGGTGATCTGCAAGGGCCGACGTCTAGTGGAATAGCAACATTCCATGTAGAATCTCCAATAGTAGCAACAGTGGAGGAGTGGCCTAGTGGTTAGGGTGGTGGACTTTGGTCCTGGGGAACTGAGGAACTGAGTTGGATTTCCACTTCAGGCACAGGCAGCTCCTTGTGACTCTGGCCAAGTCACTTAACCCTCCATTACCCCACGTAAGCCGCATTGAGCCTGCCATGAGTGGGAAAGCGCAGGGTACAAATGTAACAAAAATAAAATAGATACTATTGGAGATTCTACATGGAATGTTGCTACTATTGGAGATTCTACATGGAATGTTGCTATTCCACTAGCAACATTCCATGTAGAAGGCTGCGCAGGCTTCTGTTTCTGTGAATCTGACGTCCTGCACATACGTGCAGGATGTCAGACTCACAGAAGCAGAAGCCTGCGCGGCCACATTGGTGCAAGGGCCGACTTCTACATGGAATGTTGCTAGTGGAATAGCAACATTCCATGTAGAATCTCAAATAGTAGCAACAGTGGAGAAGTGGCCTAGTGGTTAGGGTGGTGGACTTTGGTCCTGAGGAACTGAGTTCGATTCCCACTTCAGGCACAGGCAGCTCCTTGTGACTCTGGGCAAGTCACTTAACCCTCCATTGCCCCATGTAAGCCGCATTGAGCCTGCCATGAGTGGGAAAGCGCGGGGTACAAATGTAACAAAAAAAATAAATAACAAACCTGGTACATTAAATGCGATAGTTTAAATTGGACCCTTGAAGCTACTGGCAACCAATGAACTTTGGAATAATAGAATGACTGATCAGAACGTTAAAAAAAAAAATCAATCTCAGCACGGTATTCTGAATTGTCCGCAACCTTCGCAGTAATACTTGAGAACAACTTAAATAGATGACATTACAATAATCTACAGAACTCAGCAACAGAGCCTGGACCAGCAACCGAAATCGATGGTTCTGAAAATATTTATGAATACAATGTAATCTGCGCATGAGAAAAAAAACTCCAATGTTTTCTGAAGAACCTTACTAACTTGAAGCTCCAGAGAACCTGTAGAATCTAAACACACCCTTAAAACTCTCACAAAGGGGGAAAAAGAGTAAATCTGATGATTAATAATTTTGCAGTAGTAGCTCAAGGTAAGTTGCATTCAGGTACAGTAGGTACTTTTCTGTCCTGGGAGACTTACAATCTAAACTTGTACCTGAAGCAATGGAGGGTTAAGTAACTCGTCCAAGATCACAAGAAACCACAGTGGGGGATCCTCAAGGGCCAAAGGTAAGACAGATCTGGAAAGATGTATATTTATTTATTTATTGCATTTGTATCCCACATTTTCCCACCTTTTTGCGGGTTCAGTGTGGCTTACAATATGAGTTAAATGTTGGATATACAATTTGTTACAGATTGGTTATGGATTACATTGTGCAGAGTTATGCGAAACAATCGAGGTGTCGTTAAGGAATGTAACAATGGAACACAAACATTGAAACTTTGGAAGGAAACAATGGGAGCTTAGAGGGCGATAAAAAGGCATGAAGACGGGGATCCAAGATGGCCGCGATCTGCTAGGACATCCCATACCTCGTTCCTGAGATGCCGAAGCGAAGAGGAAAAGTAGCGGGTAGAGCTTCCCCGCTCCCGTCTCCTTTGCCGGGTCCAATTGACCGTTTTATGAGGCCGCGGACAATTGTGCAGCATAGCAGCACTCCGCCGATTGGGAACGCCGGCGAACAGGAGAATTTGGCTTCCCCCGGCTTTGAAACAACGCTGAGTCCTGCAGCGCGAACTCCACCTCCCCAACTGCTCGGCGCAAGCTCCTTCCTCTCTGACCCTACAGGGTCCCCCTTGGAACAAGGCACGGGCCCAGAAGAGCGTTGGGGTGAAGCGTCATTTCTAACTGAGGAAGGAATGGAGGGCATTTTGCCCAAAGAACCGCAGCAAAACGAGGGGAGAGAAACTGAGAGACGGAGTGAGGAAAATGAGCAGACTTCAATAAGGTTTGAATTACCTAAGGAACTAGTGGCCAAACCAAAGGAAGTAACTTTAGAAGTATTGTGGGACTTGATGTCTAATTTGGGACAAATTTTCCTTAAACAAACTAACGAACTTTTACCCAGGGTAAAACAGGTAGAAACTGATTTACAAAAAGAGGGAGAAGAGATTAAAGCTTTAAATGAAAAAATTGATCAAAGGATTATGAAAGTTGAAACATTACAAACTACAATTATAAAAGATGTGATAAATCTCAGACAAAAAATGGAGGTTTTTGATAACTTTACTAAGAATTATAATCTGAGATTTGTCAACTTCCCAAGGATACAAACAGTTCTCCCTCTGGATATGCTGAAACGATATTTCCGTGAAGTTTTGAACATTTTGGAAAAGGACATTCCACCCTTTTCCAAAGTCTATTATGTCCCAGAGAGGAACATTAATCCAGATAATTAAAAAACGTTGGATATTTCCCTTTTGCTTGAGACCTCTGATTCCCAATTGGCCCTACATTAGTGGCGTCAGTCGCATTGATTCCTGATAAGAATTGGATCTTCTGCCTTTTTTTCTGTAATAAGGATAAACCTTTTATGGGTTTTAAAATTATGCTATTTCCTGATGTCTCGAAAGAGACAAGACGACGGAGGAAACAATTTTTGCTTCTCAAGCCTGAAGTTTTGCACTTGGAGGGTACCTTTTTTCTTAGATACCCCTGCAAGTGCATAATAAGGCTGGGAGGCAAGAAGTATATGTTTACTGAACCTGCTCATGTGTCATCACTTTTAGCCTCAGTTAAATTGGAGAAGCAACACTAGAAGGTGCACAATTTCTTAGCAGAGATTAATTTCCTTTATTTTCTCCTTTGTTATATTTCTCCCTTAGATTTCCTAAAATCTTGGATCTCCCTTTATGGACTTGAGTGTCTTTGAATTTTGAAAGTGTAATGTTTTAATTGCTCTTTCATTTCTTTATTTTCCTGTGTAAAAGATTTTCTATTTTGATTGACACTTTCCTAAACAAGAAGTTTCTTGTAAATTTTGATTAAACGAATAAATAAATAAATAAAAAGGCATGAAGACGTATGGTATATATCTTTCTGTGAGTAAAGGTATGAGTGATGTGATAATATGGGAATGAGAGTTCAGAGGTGAATGTATGATGCATTAGTGAACAGTAAGTGTGGACTTTTTGTGTTTTGGTTCTTTCCGTAAATTTTTTCAAAGAGATGGGTCTTCAATAATCTGCGGAAGGAAGCTTGCTCGTTGATTGTTCTTAAGTTGCGTGGCAGTGTATTCCAATACTGCGTGCTCATGTGAGAAAAGGTATATTCATGAAGAGAATGAGTAGAGGGGGAGGAGAAAGATTGGACCACTGGGGGAGGGGGAGAAATGTTAGAAAAGGAGGAGCGGGCATAATGGAGACAAACGGAGGGAACAGGCAGCAGGATTCTAGATATGAAGTGGGAAAGAGTGGGGAGATGCTATTGCATTAGCAAAATTCGCCCTTTCCTCTCTGAGCACACCACCCGAACTCTCGTCCACTCTCTCATTACCTCTCGCCTTGACTACTGCAACCTACTCCTCACTGGCCTCCCACTTAGCCATCTATCCCCCCTTCAGTCCATTCAGAACTCGGCTGCACGTCTTATCTTCTGCCTGGACTGATATACTCATATCACCCCTCTCCTCAAGTCACTTCACTGGCTTCTGATCAGATACCGCATACAGTTCAAGCTTCTCCTACTAACCTACAAATGCATTCGATCTGCAGCCCCTCCTTACCTCTCTACCCTCATCTCCCCTTACGTTCCTACTCGTAACCTCCGCTCTCAAGACAAATCCCTCCTTTCAGTACCCTTCTCCACCACCGCCAACTCCAGGCACCGCCCTTTCTGCCTCGCCTCACCCCATGCTTGGAATAAACTCCCTGAGCCCATATGCCAAGCCCCCTCCCTGCCCATCTTCAAATCACTGCTCAAAGCCCACCTCTTCAATGTCGCCTTCGGCACCTAACCACCACACCTATACTCAGAAATCTAGACTACACCAACTTGACATTTTGTCCTTTAGATTGTAAGCTCATCTGAGCAGGGACCGTCCTTCTTTGTTAAATTGTACAGCGCTGTGTAACCCTAGTAGCACTCTAGAAATGTTAAGTAGTAGTACTAGTAGATGCTATGAGGATGTCAAGCCTGGTGCTCTAACCATTTAGCTACTCTTCCACATCCATAGGTACAAGGCCATTACCAGCTAGCAAGATATCTTTGGTAGCACATACCTAACTGCACCAAGGGCCGGATTCTATAAATGGCACTCAAAAATGGGCTCCAGAAAAGATTGTCGCTAAGCGCACATGCCACTTATAGAATCTTGCTTAGGGCCAATTCCCACACCCTAATTTTGGGCACGAGGTTTCATTCTGAAGAGTACAGATCTTCTATACTTTATATCAAAGGCCCTATATTATGGAACAGCTTGCCTATTGAAATTCGGTCCTTGCAGAGTATTGTTCAGTTTACGAGCGAATTAAAAACCCACATGTTACCTTTTATAGATAACCTCACACACCATGGTAGAAGCCTTGTACTTAATAAGCTATGATTGGTCAAAGTAGTAATGAGTGTTTGAGTCTTGTAGTTTACACAGTGTTACCCGCAAGGGGAGGGGGGGAAGAGGGTAGATAAGGGAAGGTGAAGGGCACGATTAGAGGATTTAAGCTTAACCGGGGGGGGGGGAGGGGGGGGGGGTAAAAATTAAACGTTTGAAGATGATGTCAAGTACACTTCAGCGCTGAGGGGTTGACTGCTAGTTATGTGTTTTAGTTGTATCCTGTGCTTCCTATGTACAGACTTTACGTTATTTTGTCTTCAATAAAATCGTTGAAACATACAAACCCACATGTTCATCCAAGCATATGGATCATTAGTTTAATACTGTATTGTGCATTTTTAAGCTGTAATTAGATATGGTTTGTATTAGTTTTATATTATGTATTTTTTGCCTTGCATTGTGATTTTATTTTTTTACTTTGTATGCCATTTTTGTTCCCTGCTTAGAATGATTCAGATACAGTGGGCTAGAAATAGAATTTTATTATTATTATCTTTATTATTATTATTATGCCTGCTGAAACCTGGTGTAAACGCTGGTGCCCAACTTGGATGCACTGACCCGTTATTCTGAAACAACGCGCCCAACCTTTTGGAATGCCCCTGATATGCCCCAGCCCCTCCCATGGCCACACCCCCTTTTGAGTTGCATGCTGTTGGATTTGGGCGCCATGCATCATAGAACAGTGCACAGCCAGATGCGAATGCACAGATCCTAATTGGTGCCAATTAACTTCAATAAATGGTTACTAGTGGACAATTATTGCTTGTTAAAACGGCATGCACATCTGGGCACCATATAGAGAATCTGGCAGCAAGAGACTTACTCTCCCACCTGACACAGTCCTGACACACACAAGGCAAGAGGAACACTGCTGGCTAACAGGAAATACTTTTAAAACAAATAGGAGGAAATACTTTTTCACTCAACGAATAGTTAAGCTCTGGAACTCATCACAGGAGGATGTGGGAACAGTGGTTAGCGTATCTGGGTTTAAAAAAGGTTTGGACAAATTCCTGGAGGAAAAGTCCGTAGTCTGCTGTTGAGACAGACATAGGAAGCAACTGCTTGTCCTGGGATTGGTAGCATGGAATGTTGCTACTCTTTAGGGTTCCAGAATCTTGCTACTCTGAGATTCTTCATGGAATCTTGCTATTCGTTATGATTCCGGAATCTTGTTTCCCTTTGGGGTTCTGGAATGTTGCCACCAATATTTATTTCATTTGTATCCCACATTATCCCACCTATTTGCAGGCTTCTGGGTTTCTGCCAGGTACTTGTGACCTGGCTTGGCCACTGTTGGGAAAACAGGATACTGGGCTAGATGGACCACTGGTCTGACCCAGTATGGCTACTCTTATGTTCCTATGTTCTTAGCCTGATGCTACACCTAACAGTGGATGCTGCTTGAAAACGGGTATGCATATTCAATTCCCCATCGATCGACACACCCATGCAAGTGGCAGATGAAGTTCAATGTTGACAAGTGCAAAGTGATGCATGTGGGTAAGAGGAACCCGAATTATAGCTACGTCTTGCAAGGTTCCGTGTTAGGAGTTACGGATCAAGAAAGGGATCTGGGTGTCGTCGTCGATGATACGCTGAAACCTTCTGCTCAGTGTGCTGCTGCGGCTAGGAAAGCGAATAGAATGTTGGGTGTTATTAGGAAGGGTATGGAGTCCAGGTGTGCGGATGTTATAATGCCGTTGTATCGCTCCATGGTGCGACCGCACCTGGAGTATTGTGTTCAGTACTGGTCTCCGTATCTCAAAAAAGATATAGTAGAATTGGAAAAGGTACAGCGAAGGGCGACGAAAATGATAGTGGGGATGGGACGACTTTCCTATGAAGAGAGGCTGAGAAGGCTAGGGCTTTTCAGCTTGGAGAAGAGACGGCTGAGGGGAGATATGATAGAAGTGTATAAAATAATGAGTGGAATGGATCGGGTGGATGTGAAGCGACTGTTCACGTTATCCAAAAATACTAGGACTATAGGGCATGAGTTGAAGCTACAGTGTGGTAAATTTAAAACGAATCGGAGAAAATTTTTCTTCACCCAACGTGTAATTAGACTCTGGAATTCGTTGCCGGAGAACGTGGTACGGGCGGTTAGCTTGACGGAGTTTAAAAAGGGGTTAGATAGATTCCTAAAGGACAAGTCCATAGACCGCTATTAAATGGACTTGGAAAAATTCCGCATTTTTAGGTATAACTTGTCTGGAATGTTGTTACGTTTGGGGAGCGTGCCAGGTGCCCTTGACCTGGATTGGCCACTGTCGGTGACAGGATGCTGGGCTAGATGGACCTTTGGTCTTTCCCAGTATGGCACTACTTATGTACTTATGTACTTATGCATTAACCACAGACCAAGTGCTTGCGTGACTACAAATTCTTCCTTAGGCTTTCTCACCTGGAAGGTGGATGTTCCAGATATACAGGGGTCACAGGTGTGCAGGGGGTAGCAGGAGTTCCAGTATTCTGTCAGAAAAGAAATGCTTACTGAAGGACCATCATTTGTGCACAAGTGGCTCATGGCCCCATTGACCAGTGGAACCAACGCTGCAAAACTTACGTGTGAAATGATCTGTCACCTGTCGGCACACCTGGATCCCACTCGTAGTGTTTTCCCAGACACCCGCAGGGGCACAGGGAGGATCTTCTTCTCGATCTGGATTAATATCCATTGGGATATGATGCCCGACAGCAATATTATGGTGTATGCAATAGGCAAGCACCAGTGGCGTAGATTTGGCCCTGGACCCTCTTGACCCCCCCTCCTGCCGCCAACCTGCCACCGCCTAACTTTGCTGGTGGGGGACCCCAACCCCCGCCAGCCGAGGTCCTCTACTTCCAGCGCAAGGCTTTGTTCTGTTTCTGTGAGTCTGACGTCCTGCATGTACAACATGCCGTACCCAACCCTTGCCGGAAGTAGAGGACCTCGGCTGGCGGGGGTTGGGCAACGCGGCTGCTGGTTGATCTGCAAGGCTTCGTTCTGTTTCTGTGAGTCTGACGTCCTGCATGTTGTACATGCAGGACATCAGACTCATAGGAACAAAACGAAGCCAGAGGACCTCGGCTGGCGGGGGTTGGGGTCTCCCACCATCAAAGGTAGGCGACGGTGACGGCGGGAGTCGAGAGGGTTGTCGGCATTGGGGGGGGGGGGGGTCAAAGTTGGTGGTGGTAGCGGCGTCGGGCTGGAGGCTAAATGTGCCCCTCACCTCGGGCTCTGGACCCCCCCTCCCGCCAAAGTCTGGCTACGCCCCTGGCAGGCATGATCTCAGCAATAGTCTCGGGGTTACGCTGTAAGGCACCATTTGTCTTATCCAGACACCTGAAATGATGTTTTAGAATATCAATGATGCGTTTGATGTCATAGCGAGTAGATGCATGAACTTTATTGCCCCAGGCACAAATAAGTACCTGTATAAACTATGTAAACCACTTTGAATGTAGTTGCAAAAATCGCAGAAAGGTGGTAAATCAAGTCCCAGTTCCCTTATTGTACCACCTCTCTACAGGTGTCATCAGGTGATGCACAGGAGTGAGCAGCCATCTGTGACAGCCATATCCTGAGCCAGCTAGGAATGATGGCAGACTAAAGTTATTGTGATGTGAGGTGGGGAGGGGATTTCTTAGCAGTGCAAAGGTGTTTGAGAGTTAAACATTTGCACGGCTGCATTGGGTGCAAAATGAGACAGCAATAACAGCTCCAGTGTGTGTCTGCCATGAGTGACACCCCGCGGATCCAAAACAGATTGTTGCCATTCATGCATATACATAAACACAAGTCTGTTCACTGACAGCGAGAGCTCCATCACACATCCCAAATACAATGGAGAAGTATACACGTGTGTGTGATATTGAGGGGACATGTACCTACCTAGAAGCCAGCCAGGGTCATACCTGCCTCTTCAAAGTGCTAGAAGATGGCTGAGTGATGCTTGGGAACCTGGCTACCACGCTCAGAATTTGCATATCTGCATCACAGATCACCAGTGCATTCTGGGAATGGAACGGAAGTGCTTAGGGTTCTGACAGAGGTCTTCTCTGTCACTGGGTGAGATAAGCACTGCGCATGTGTAATCAATTGCTCCCATCACATGTGGTAGGCCAGCTATTTTGAAAGCGTTCACTCAGTGCCACACGTGTTAGGAAATGATATGTATTTCCTTACCTGGCGGAGACATCAGGACACGGTGGCAGGCCTCATTCCACCAACTGCGGCCACGGAGGTTTGGAATAAGCCAGAAGCCATACAATGTTGAAAGGGTTGAACTTAGGACCGAAAGTGGTGAACTGGATAAGAAGCTGGTTGACCGACAGGTGGCAGAGGGTGGTGGTAAATGGAATCCGCTCAGAGGAAAGGAAGGTGAGCACTGGAGTTCCTCATGGGTCGGTGCTGGGGCCTATTCTGTTTAATACATTTGTGGGAGATATTGCTGAAGGGTTGGAAGGAAAGGTGTGCCTTTTTGCGGATGACAAGAAAATAGCTAATAGAGTGGATACCCTGGAGGGAGTAGAAATGGTGAGAAGGGATCTCCGAACGTTAGAAGAATGGTCGAGGGTCTGGCAGTTAAAATTTAATTGAAAATCACAACACAACCTCACACCGGCTGTGTAAATATCATGTAGGACACACCCACCTATAGGAAATCTAATTAGTCTAATGAGTTTTATTAGATGGAGAAAAAAGCTTCAGTGTCGCCAGCCCAACACAGCAGGCTATAAGGCGTAGGCTCGGCGTGCCATCATATAGCTTCAAAAAAAAACTCCATCAATTACTATTAATTCAATCCACTCAGATGATTTATTTCAACTCTTCTTATTAACTAACAATTGTGTGTGTCTCCACAATTCTGTAGGTCAGTTACTTATATACTCCCGATACGATTATAAAGTTCTATTGTATGAGATAAAACGGGGGACACCGCTAGAAATCACTTAGCTTCATCAAAACGCTGTAGTGTTCTGCTCATTTCGGTGCTCTCCGCTCCTCAACCCGACAGGGAGCCCCCGTTTCGCTAATGCTGCGTCAGGGGTTTTACTTCTATCTCTTGTTGGCTTCTACAATACGAGGAAATAAACTGATTCGACGTTACCAGGTGGCATGAAGAAATGCTGCATGCATACAGTCTGCATCTCCCCAAACGCTCTACAAACCTTTTTTTTTTTTTTAAATTTGAAAATTTTTATTAAACACAACTTAAAGAATACAGTAGAAGGCAATGCAGCCTTCAGACTTCTGAAATACATCAAACAGTTGAGTTACATCTCAATCTACAACCATAAGTTTTAATGGTTTTCTCCCGATCCTCCCCCCTCCCACTCCTACCCCCCCCCCCTACTCATTACATTCCACTGCATGGTTAGATCCCCTGTTCTGGCAATGCATTAATCCATAGTCTCTCCAAATGTGTCCACTCTTTAGCATCAGGTTTGTATCTGCCCATTCTCCTATCAGTCAGTTGCTCCAGGCCCACAATGCTCCTGATTCTCATCTTCCAGGTTGCAATAGTGGGGCCAATTCTCTGTTTCCAGTGTGCCGCAATTTCCAACTTTGCGGCTGCTAACCCCAGAGTCTTTTAAGCCGCCTTTGCCATTTCTGGCCCCGTTTATTTCCCCATCCTAATAAGCACCATTTTGGCTCTGCTGGGAATTGTGTGTCCAGAATGCGTGTTAAATGCATGGTAACATCCACCCAGAAGGTCTGGATAGAAGGACATTCCCACCATACATGCAAAAAACTACCTGTCCCAGCATTACACCGCCAGCATTGATTGGATACCATGGGGTATATTCGTTTTAACCTGTCCGGCGTGTAATACCATCTACTTAAAACTTTGTAGGCATTTTCTTTAATTAATACACAGATAGATGCTTTTTTCACCTCCATACACACCCTTTCCCATTCCTTCACACTCATTTCAATATTTAGATCTCGCTCCCACACAGACATATAGGGTAATTTCTTCATATTATCTCCCCTAATATACCTATAGAGTCTGGATATACCCTTCCTCCCTCCCTCCAAGGTTTCCCATATGTTTTCCAATATCTCTCGTTCCCGCTCTACAAACCTTTTAATGTACTGAGCTCCACTGAATGGCATGACCCACTTGTAAGGATTTATATTCTGCTATCCACAGAGAACAACTGTTACAGGTAAGTAAACTTGACTTTACTCAGCTGTATTATGTACCATCTCTTCTTACACTGTACAGCATTCTTTCTTTTCAACATTCTAAATATTCCCCTTACTCTGTTCAATATTTATTACCCACGAAGCCAACACCAACAGACGGTGATCTCTCCACAGGAGACCCGATGTTTACGGAATAGGTTGCCTAGCAGCACTTTGATGCGATTTCTCAGTTAGCAGAAGGCTAACTGGGTTTTATTCATTCTGCAAGATTATTTCTTTATTGGAGATTTGTAGACCCCTGACGCAGGCCTTTACGGCCAAAACACGACTCGTGTCGGGTCAGTCCTATTAATTTGAAATAAAGACCTTGTTTAGGAAAACACCATCTGTGAGAGGACTTTTTTGGATCCACTGTGTGTGTGCGTGCAATATTTATTACCCACAGGTACTGTCTAACATCTCCTATTTCTCTGTACAGTACGTAATATTACTTACTTGGGTATAAGTGAGTAACTTCTCTCTCTCCTGACTCCTGGGGATCCTGGACATATGACTCTTCCTCTTGTTTAATATTTGATAATATTTCAGGATTGATCTTTTCATAACCTGTTTCCAGGAAGAAATGCAAATTCAGCTAACCTTCTCTTACATTCACAGAAAGCACATCCACTTTTAGGGGAGCAGCATATAACACTGATTGTTACATTTGTACCCCGCGCTTTCCCACTCATGGCAGGCTCAATGCGGCTTACATGGGGCAATGGAGGGTTAAGTGACTTGCCCAGAGTCACAAGGAGCTGCCTGTGCCTGAAGTGGGAATCGAACTCAGTTCCTCAGGACCAAAGTCCACCACCCTAACCACTAGGCCACTCCTCCACTGTTGCTACTATTTGAGATTCTACATGGAATGTTGCTATTCCACTAGAAGTCGGCCCTTGCAGATCACCAATGTGGCCGCGCAGGCTTCTGCTTCTGTGAGTCTGACGTCCTGCACATATGTGCAGGACGTCAGACTCACAGAAACAGAAGCCTGTGCAGCCTTCTACATGGAATGTTGCTAGTGGAATAGCAACATTCCATATATATATATATATATATATATATATATATCCTATATAATAATTTGCACTCCCAACGTTCTATGTCTGGATGCCTGGGTTTGTAACATCCATAACCACTGATTGCCCCGCCCTCGCGTCAAAACGTAATGATGTCAGAGGGCGGAACAGTGAGAGGGAAGAGAAGCCAGCACCAGCCAGCCAGAGAGCATTCAGGAGAGAATTACGAGGGGAGGGAGAGAGGGAGGGAGGGGGCAGTAGAGAGAATCGCAGGACATCGAGGAGAGGGAGGGAGGAAGAGGAGGGCAGGGCAGAGGAGAATTGATGGACATGGATGGGATGGGAGGACAGTAGAGGAGAGAATCGCGGGACACGGATGGAAGGGCAGGGAAGAGGAAAACCGCTGGACATGGAGGGGAGGGCAGGGGAGAGAGAGAAAAAAAGCTTACATGACAGCTTTCCTATGGCCCGTGTCATTGTTGAGGAAACGGCCATGGTTCCATTAGTATATATACAGTGGGGGAAATAAGTATTTGATCCCTTGCTGATTTTGTAAGTTTGCCCACTGACAAAGACATGAGCAGCCCATAATTGAAGGGTAGGTTATTGGTAACAGTGAGAGATAGCACATCACAAATTAAATCCGGAAAATCACATTGTGGAAAGTATATGAATTTATTTGCATTCTGCAGAGGGAAATAAGTATTTAATCCCTCTGGCAAACAAGACCTAATACTTGGTGGCAAAACCCTTGTTGGCAAGCACAGCGGTCAGACGTCTTCTGTAGTTGATGATGAGGTTTGCACACATGTCAGGAGGAATTTTGGTCCACTCCTCTTTGCAGATCATCTCTAAATCATTAAGAGTTCTGGGCTGTCGCTTGGCAACTCGCAGCTTCAGCTCCCTCCATAAGTTTTCAATGGGATTAAGGTCTGGTGACTGGCTAGGCCACTCCATGACCCTAATGTGCTTCTTCCTGAGCCACTCCTTTGTTGCCTTGGCTGTATGTTTTGGGTCATTGTCGTGCTGGAAGACCCAGCCACGACCCATTTTTAAGGCCCTGGCGGAGGGAAGGAGGTTGTCACTCAGAATTGTACGGTACATGGCCCCATCCATTCTCCCATTGATGCGGTGAAGTAGTCCTGTGCCCTTAGCAGAGAAACACCCCCAAAACATAACATTTCCACCTTCATGCTTGACAGTGGGGACGGTGTTCTTTGGGTCATAGGCAGCATTTCTCTTCCTCCAAACACGGCGAGTTGAGTTCATGCCAAAGAGCTCAATTTTTGTCTCATCTGACCACAGCACCTTCTCCCAATCACTCTCGGCATCATCCAGGTGTTCACTGGCAAACTTCAGACGGGCCGTCACATGTGCCTTCCGGAGCAGGGGGACCTTGCGGGCACTGCAGGATTGCAATCCATTATGTCGTAATGTGTTACCAATGGTTTTCGTGGTGACAGTGGTCCCAGCTGCCTTGAGATCATTGACAAGTTCCCCCCTTGTAGTTGTAGGCTGGGTTTCTAACCTTCCTCATGATCAAGGATACCCCACGAGGTGAGATTTTGCGTGGAGCCCCAGATCTTTGTCGATTGACAGTCATTTTGTACTTCTTCCATTTTCTTACTATGGCACCAACAGTTGTCTCCTTCTCGCCCAGCGTCTTACTGATGGTTTTGTAGCCCATTCCAGCCTTGTGCAGGTGTATGATCTTGTCCCTGACATCCTTAGACAGCTCCTTGCTCTTGGCCATTTTGTAGAGGTTAGAGTCTGACTGATTCACTGAGTCTGTGGACAGGTGTCTTTCATACAGGTGACCATTGCCGACAGCTGTCTGTCATGCAGGTAACGAGTTGATTTGGAGCATCTACCTGGTCTGTAGGGGCCAGATCTCTTACTGGTTGGTGGGGGATCAAATACTTATTTCCCTCTGCAGAATGCAAATAAATTCATATACTTTCCACAATGTGATTTTCCGGATTTAATTTGTGATGTGCTATCTCTCACTGTTACCAATAACCTACCCTTCAATTATGGGCTGCTCATGTCTTTGTCAGTGGGCAAACTTACAAAATCAGCAAGGGATCAAATACTTATTTCCCCCACTGTATAACACCCTACTCGCCAGACAGATTCTGACATAGAATACTAGTGTAAGTTGCCATTGGTTCGCCCATGTTTAGGTGTGTGTTCCTATGCCATGTCAGCCAAGTGGCGAGGCCTAATTTATAATAGTCTATGAAGTGCTTGTGGAACTGGGAGACCCATCCACGGCCCCCTTTGTAGTTAGGCAGTACCTTGTAGAATAATGCCTAGTGCACATTGAGGTCTTTTTACTAAGCCGCATTACAGACTAAGCGCACCTAATACAGCTTCAAATGGCGGACACAACAGCGAAGATGACTCCAAAATCAGCAGACGATGCTCCAGGTGCTCAAAATGTTTACTGTAAAGCAAAGGAGACTCGACACAGCTGTGTTTTGGCCAATGAGGCCTGCCTCAGGAGGCTCTTAAATTGCACTGAATGTCCACTTGAAATAATGTTTGTAGTCAGCGAAAAGAAAACGAAAAGCAAACAGGGCGCTCCGTGCAACCAGATCCTGAGCATTTCCGCTGCTCTCTCACTGGTTTGCAGCCCTGTTGCCAGAACTAGAAAAGGATTTGCCTCTGATTTAAAGGGGCAGCAACACGTAGGACACACAGGGTGGTCTTACGTTTCTTCATCCCTGACCTTCTCACTGTCATCTTAAGATAGAGATCGGGGCTGAGAGAGTTTCCTGTTCATAGCTGGAAGTTTCTGGTGTGGTAGTGGTGGTCCAGAAAAAAATATTCCCGGTTACTTTTAATAAATCAGATGCTTTGTCTGCTAAATATACACATAATGCAATCCTTACCTAGCGAGATCAGAGTCTGATAATTCTCCTTCATCACCTCCCTGTAAAGCTCCTTCTGCCCTTCATCTAAATACTCCCACTCCTCCTGGGAGAAAGAGACAGTGATGTCCTCAAATGTTACCCGCACCTGAAACACAAACCAAAAAACACATAAAAAAAAATAAAAACAAACAAACAAAAAACCCCTTTAATAGAGGCTCAAGTGTTTTCAGTGCTGTGACTTTCTATGTCAGTTAAGTACTGGGGTCCTGTTGGTATATTAAGAGGCATATTTTCAAAGCACTTAGCCTCCCAAAGTTCCATAGAAACCTATGGAACTTAGCCTCCCAAAGTGCTTTGAAAATATGCCTCTAAGTATATTAAAGGTTGTTGTTTTTTTTAATGTAATGACAGGTGTTAGTATCAGAGACAAATGATTAAGAAGTTTAAGAGAGCTGCAGATCTGGAATGGCTGTGCGTCATAAGAGATCTCACAGCCTATGCAACAGTTACATAGTAACATAGTAGATGACGGCAGAAAAAGACCTGCATGGTCCATCTAGTCTGCCCAAGATAAACTCATATCTTGAATTTGTACCTGTCCTTTTCAGGGCACAGACCGTATAAGTCTGCCCAGCAGTATTTCCCGCCTCCCAACCACCAGTCCCGTCTCCCATCACCGGCTCTGGTACAGACCGTATAAGTCTGCCCTCCCCTATCCTAGTCTCCCAACCACCAACCCCTCTTCCCCCCACCTGCTCCGCCACCCAATTTCGGCTAAGCTTCTGAGGATCCATTCCTGCTGCACAGGATTCCTTTATGCACATCCCACGCATGTTTGAATTCCGTTACCGTTTTCATCTCCACCACCTCCCGCGGGAGGGCATTCCAAGCATCCACCACCCTCTCCGTGAAAAAATACTTCCTGATGCCTCTGTTCTAACCTTGGTATTCTATAGACAAATATTAAATATATACAAAAATAAAAATGTTTTTTTTGTGTGAAATTAATAATTAATACATTGATTACCTGTAACTAGTTAATTTGTATGAGATATTTAGTCTTGGTTGCCCAGTTGAAGAAGCACAATTAATAGCACCATTCCACGTTACCAATCCCAGGGCAAGCAGTGGCTTTCCCTATGTTCATTTCAATAACAGACCATGGACTTTTCCTCCAGGAACTTGTCCAAACTTCTTTTAAACCCGGATACACTAACCACTGTTACCACATCCTCCGGCAACAAGTTCCAGAGCTTAATTATTCGCTGAGTACAAAAATATTTCCTCCTGTTCATTTTAACAGTGCATTGTGCTTCAGATATAGAACATTGGAATTATACTTAGGGGGGGGGGGAAGAGGTTAGCATTTGTTAAGGTGGAGGGGAACACTTTAAAACTTGTATTGTAAAACATTAAAACTGAAGGTTCATATTGCTAAGGTAAATATAGAGTATTTATTGTTTAATTGTAGAGCACTGCTTCATATGATATCTTTCTAAGGTGTAAATCATTGCTTGTTGATTGTACTTTTGCAGCTCTGAGTTGTTCTGCAACATTTGACTGTTTAACTTAAAAATAAAGACCTTCATTTAAAAAAAAAAAAAAAAAAAGGAATACAGGCACTACATACATAATATAAATGCCAGAGAATGTGGTAAAGGCGGTTAGCTTAGCAGAGTTTAAAAAAGGTTTGGACAGCTTCCTAAAGGAAAAGTCCATAGACCGTTATTAAATGGACTTGGGGAAAATCCACTATTTCTGGGATAAGCAGTATAAAATGTTTTGTACTTTTTGGGGATCTTGCCGGGTATTTGTGACCTGGATTGGCCACTGTTGGAAACAGGATGCTGGGCTCGATGGACCTTTGGTCTTTCCCGGTATGGCAATACTTATGTACTTATGAGTGAAGAAACATTCTCTCTGATTTGTTTTAAATTTACTACTTAGTAACTTCATTGCATGCCCCCTAGTCCTAGTACTTTTGGAAAGAGTAAACAATCGATTCATGTCTACCCGTTCCACTCCACACAGTATTTTATATCTCCCCTCAGCCGTCTCTCCTCCAAGCTGAAGAGCCCCAGCTGCTTTAGCCTTTCCTCATAGGGAAGTTGTCCCATCCCCTCCTATCATTTTGGTCGCCCTTCACTGTACCTTTTCTAATTCTGTTATATCTTTTTTGAGATGTGGTGACCAAACATTTACAAGCTAAGCTTCTAGCAATCGTGTCGGTTACACGCACAAATTTAGTCGTGAAAATTTACACCGACCATTGACGTGGATTAAGGGGCCATGCTTAAATGTTAGCATATAAATGCCGATTTACACTAGCATTCTGTAACAGCAATTATGCACAGAATTCGTGCTTAAGGTGCAGCATCCTAGCGCATAACTTTAGGGTAAATTCTGTAAGTTATGCGTATTCCTGCTACACTAACATTTACATCAGTTCTATAACTGACATAAGTGATTGTCCCTAAATCTTAGGCACATTGCCTAGCACTGTAAAAGGAACACTATCACCTATGGTCCTTCAAAGCAGTGCTTCTCAACCCAGTCCTCGAAGTACACCTTGTCCTATCAGGTTTTCAGGATATCCACAATGAATATGCACGAGATAGAGTTATATATCAAATCCTAAATAATTGTGGCTTAGTAAAAGACCCCCGAGTGTTTCTTTGATACTGAACGCTGAGGCGGACAGCGCTGCGTACGTCTAGTAGCGCTATAGAAATGATAAGTGGTAGTAGTAAAGAAGAAGATTGCTGTCCTTGGATCTGAATGTTAACTTATTCAATGTTTATCCACTCCTACCCTAGCTGAGATCATATTTAACCATCTCTCTTACCTCATGTGCAACTTTCTTTAAATCAGTCTCCTTACTTTCGAACTCTTCTTACTCTCTTACCCATCTATATGTTCCATCTTTGCTTTACTCTTCACTTTCAATTCAAATGTTCTATTACGTATTGTGTTGACATTGCAAGTAGTATACTATCCTGCTTATAATCGAACGAGAAAAACGCCCAAGTTCCGACCTAAATCGGGAGATGGACGTTTATCTCACAAAAACGAATAACGCGGTATAATTGAAAGCCGAACTTGGACGTTTTCAACTGCACTCCGTCGCGGAAGCGTACAAAGTTGACGGGGGCGTGTCGGAGGCGTGGTGAAGGCGGGACTGGGGCATGGTTATCACCCGAACAGAGATGGGCGCCTTTCGCCGATAATGGAAAAAAAGTATGCGTTTGTAGCTAGAATTTAGGGCACTTTTCCTGGACCCTGTTTTTTCACGAATAAGGCCCCAAAAAGTGCCCTAAATGACCAGATTACCACCAGAGGGAATCGGGGATGACCTCCCCTGACTCCCCCAGTGGTCACTAACCCCCTCCCACCACAAAAAAAATGATGTTTCACAACTTTTTATTTTCACCATCAAATGTCATACCCACCTCCCTGGCAGCAGTATGCAGGTCCCTGGAGCAGTTGTTAGGGGGTGCAGTGGACTTCAGGCAGGTGGACCCAGGCCCATCCCCCCCTACCTGTTACAATTGTGCTGCTTAATGCTTATTAGTCGTCCAACCCCCCAAACCCACTGTACCCACATGTAGGTGCCCCCCTTCACCCCTTAGGGCTATAGTAATGGTGTAGACTTGTGGGCAGTGGGTTTGAGGGGAATTTGGGGGGCTCAACACACAAGGGAAGGGTGCTATGCACCTGGGAGCTCTTTTACCTTTTTTTTTTGTTTTTGTAAAAGTGCCCCCTAGGGTGCCCGGTTGGTGTCCTGGCATGTGAGGGGGACCAGTGCACTACGACTCCTGGCCCCTCCCACGAACAAATGCCTTGGATTTATTCGTTTTTGAGCTGGGCGCTTTCATTTTCCATTATCGCTGAAAAACAAAAACGCCCAGCTCACAAATTGTCGAATAAAACATGGACGTCTATTTTTTTCGAAAATACGGTTCGGTCCGCCCCTTCACGGACCCGTTCTCGGAGATAAACGTCCATGGAGATAGACGTTTTCGTTCGATTATGCCCCTCCACGTCATACTTTGTATTGTTTTTTGAATATTTTTTACTGCTGTAATTGTCTATTGCTCATGTGTGATCCATTCTTACTGTACACCGCCTTGAGTTAATTCCTTCGAAAAGGTGGTAAATACATCCTAATAATAAATAATAACAATACAATATCAAGGAGACAGTGCATGCAAATCTATTTCATCCATATTCATTATGAATATATCCTGAAAACCTGGGTTCAGAAGCACTGCTTTATAGGATAGCCCTCTCCCCTCAAATGCTTTGCATATCCACAGTGGAAAGCACTGCATGCATGTAGGATGGTAGGAAGAAATGGCCCTTTTATGATGGCGATTACTGCTATGTGCTCAGTGTGCTGCAGGGATCCCAAGCCCTGTGGCAAGGAAAGAAATGGCCTACCCCCAGCACAGAAGAGCAGCGGCCACAGTTTAAGTCAGTTCCTGGCTGAAGAACGTGAGGACACACCTGGATAGGGGAGAGGGAGTGAGTTTAAAGAGAACCTACAACGTAGAAAGAAATGAAGATACAGGTGAAGAGTGGTTCCCGAACTTTCATCCTGGAGGCACCCCGGCCAGTCAGGTTTTCAGGATATCCATAACGAATATTCATGAGATAGATTTGCATGCAGTGGAGGCAGTGCATGCAGATCTCTCTCATGAATATTAATTGCGGATATCCTGAAAACCTGACTGGCCGGGGTGCCTCCAGGATGAAAGTTCGGGAACCACTGCTCTAAACAACCTTCTGCTTTCTATATTCTGTATCCCCACATGACACCTCACACATACTCTCTCTCTTTCCCCTCAGGAGGATCCCAAAGTTCTATTCCTGAACTGCATGTCCGCCTGGGAAAAATCCTAACTCTACAGAATCCCAGATTATAAAGCTACAACAGTGTTTGCAGAGAGCAGGAAGTTGGGGGCAATCCCCTACCTGAGCAGAAGCTCCAGCAGGCATTTTCTTCTTGGCTTTTGTTGTTTACAGGGTTAGAAATGAATTAGAGACTCTTATTCTGGCTGCAGGGAAGTATCTGAGATTCTGTCCTGTACAGTGCTGGGGGGAGGTGAAAGAAGAATAAAAGCTGAGATCTGTGGCTGGAGATTTCTGGTTGATATGCAAATAAAAGGATGGATGAAAGAAAAAGAAAAAAAAGACTCCACCTCCTGTTGGGCACAGACTGATGACGTCATAGAGGAGCCGACCTGTTTGGGTCACCTGAGCTTGCTGAGAGACACAGGAACTTGCTTGTAGTAGACAGGAGTGGAAATGAGCCTATCTAGTCCACTGTAAACAAGGAAGCCAATTTGGTTAATCTCTGTTTCCACTCCCCCGCGCAGCCGTCATTGCCATTCACTCAAAACAAAGCAAGCAAACCTATGAGCTGCTGCATCCCCGTTACTACTACTATAAATCATTTCTATAGCGCTAGTCTATCTGTAACAAGGCTAAAACTGTTTCAGTTGGATAGGCTGTGCCTTAAAAGGTGGAGGAGGAAAGAAATAGCAATTGAATATCACTAAAACAGCTTCAAAAGTTATTGTAACTGGTAGAAACAGCAATTATAAACTTTGTAGTTTGTGCTCATTTTTCTTCACCGTTCTTCTATACAATACAGATGGCCAGATTTCAGCGAGGATATCCTGTTTCCAGATGGGTTCATCTTAACTGTTGTAATCTGCCTTGGGAAAACTGGTGTTATAAAGATTTATTTATTTATTTGATTCCCACATCAGGGGCGTAGCCAGACAGTAGATTTTGGGTGGACCTAGGCAAGACGTGGGTGGGCACCAAGTGTTCTCCCCCTCCCACCCAAAAAATATCTCAGCTGGTGGGAAAATGCTTCTCTCCACCTTGGCAGTCTGCAGTAGGCATGTGCTGAAAACTGAGCATACGCAGTTGCCAGTATCATGGAGAGCAGCATTTTTGTTAGCATCAGGGGGAAGTTTTCAGCTGGTGGAGCTTGGGATCCCCACCAGCTACCTAAACATGTGCTACTGTTAGGTGGGCCTGAGCCCACCCAGGCCCACCTGTGGCTACGCCACTGTTCCCACTGCAGCGCTGTGTGACTCTGGGGGGCAAGTCACTTAACCCTCCATTGTTCCATTCCCTGTCTCTATATTATAAAAATACACTTAATAAAGTATTAATAGAGATAGGGAATGGAACAATGGAGGGTTAAGTGACTTGCCAGAGTCACAAGGAGCTGTAGTGGGAATCAAACCCAGTTCCCCAGGATCAGAGTCCGCTGCATTAACCACTAGGCTACTCCTCCAATCTACAAGAGGAGCCAGTTCCCACATACCATCTTTTTCTTCTGATCTAGGCACAGAAAAAAAAAAAAAAAAGATTTAAAATGCTCCCAGGTTTCAATAGTAATTCATGTTTAATGTGGGGTATAATAAATGTCATAAATAAATAGATAGAAACTCTGAATGTTGAGCACCTGATTCTCATAACATGATGATGTTTTATCAGGAGAAAAAAAAATCTCTGCACGAATATAACACGTGCTAGGGTGTCCCTATAACTAGCCCCTCCAAAGACACAATGATTACGATTTATAACAAATTACTATGAAAAGTTATTCCGTTATTATACTACTACTACTACTACTACTTAGCATTTCTATAGCGCTGCCAGGGTTACGCAGCGCTGTACAAGTTTAAACATGGAGAAGGACAGTCCCTGCTCAAGAGAGCTTACAATCTAAAGGTAATCAATAGAAATCAAACAAAATAAAACATGGAAAAGAAAATAAGATGATACCTTTTTTATTGGACATAACTTAATACATTTCTTGATTAGCTTTCGAAGGTTGCCCTTCTTCCTCAGATCGTAAATAAGCAAATGTGCTAGCTGACAGTGTATATAAGTGAAAACATTCAAGCATTACTATGACAGTAAAATAGATACCATTGGAGATTCTACATGGAATGTTGCTACTATTGGAGATTCTACATGGAATGTTGCTATTCCACTAGCAACATTCCATGTAGAAGGCTGCGCAGGCTTCTGTTTCTGTGAGTCTGACGTCCTGCACGTACGTGCAGGACGTCAGACTCACAGAAGCAGAAGCCTGCGCGGCCACATTGGTGATCTGCAAGGGCCGACTTCTACATGGAATGTTGCTACTATTGGAGATTCTACATGGAATATTGCTACTATTGGAGATTCTACATGGAATGTTGCTATTCCACTAGCAACATTCCATGTAGAAGGCTGCGCAGGCTTCTGTTTCTGTGAGTCTGACGTCCTGCACGTATGTGCAGGACGTCAGACTCACAGAAGCAGAAGCCTGCGCGGCCAAATTGGTGATCTACAAGGGCCGACTTCTACATGGAATGTTGCTAGTGGAATAGCAACATTCCATGTAGAATCTATAGAAATCAAACAAAATAAAACATGGAAAAGAAAATAAGATGATACCTTTTTTATTGGACATAACTTAATACATTTCTTGATTAGCTTTCGAAGGTTGCCCTTCTTCCTCAGATCGGAAATAAGCAAATGTGCTAGCTGACAGTGTATATAAGTGAAAACATTCAAGCATGACTATGACAGTAAAATAGATACCATTGGAGATTCTACATGGAATGTTGCTACTATTGGAGATTCTACATGGAATGTTGCTATTCCACTAGCAACATTCCATGTAGAAGGCTGCGCAGGCTTCTGTTTCTGTGAGTCTGACGTCCTGCACGTATGTGCAGGACGTCAGACTCACAGAAGCAGAAGCCTGCGCGGCCACATTGGTGATCCGCAAGGGCCGACTTCTACCTGGAATGTTGCTAGTGGAATAGCAACATTCCATGTAGAATCTATAGAAATCAAACAAAATAAAACATGGAAAAAGAAAATAAGATGATACCTTTTTTATTGGACATAACTTAATACATTTCTTGATTAGCTTTCGAAGGTTGCCCTTCTTCTTCAGATCGGAAATAAGCAAATGTGCTAGCTGACAGTGTATATAAGTGAAAACATTCAAGCATTACTATGACAGTCTGACAGGGTGGGAGGATGGGGGTGGGTCAGAGGTATGCATGGGGACATCAAAGCATATCATTGATATTCTAACAGGATGGGTGTGGATAGGGGAGGGGAGGGTGATCAACAGAGACATACAGCTTTATGGTTTATAATGGGCTAGGAACCCCAGGTCCTTGTTAAGTCCTTTCTGTTGGGTGTTAAAATATTCAATCATTCTGACTTCAAAGATCTTACGTTCTTGTATGGTTTTAAAGTTAGAATCCTGTTAGAATATCAATGATATGCTTTGATATCCCCATGCATACCTCCTACCCACTCCCATCCTCCCACCCTGTCAGACTGTCATAGTAATGCTTGAATGTTTTCACTTATATACACTGTCAGCTAGCACATTTGCTTATTTCTGATCTGAGGAAGAAGGGCGACCTTCGAAAGCTAATCAAGAAATGTATTAAGTTATGTCCAATAAAAAAGGTATCATCTTATTTTCTTTTCCATGTTTTTTGTTTGATTTCTATAGATTCTACATGGAATGTTGCTATTCCACTAGCAACATTCCATGTAGAAGTCGGCCCTTGTAGATCACCAATGTGGCCGCGCAGGCTTCTGCTTCTGTGAGTCTGACGACCTGCACGTACGTGCAGGACGTCAGACTCACAGAAACAGAAGCCTGCGCAGCCTTCTACATGGAATGTTGCTAGTGGAATAGCAACATTCCATGTAGAATCTCCAATAGTAGCAACATTCCATGTAGAATCTCCAATGGTATCTATTTTACTGTCATAGTAATGCTTGAATGTTTTCACTTATATACACTGTCAGCTAGCACATTTGCTTATTTATGATCTGACGAAGAAGGGCAACCTTCGAAAGCTAATCAAGAAATGTATTAAGTTATGTCCAATAAAAAAGGTATCATCTTATTTTCTTTCCATGTTTTATTTTGTTTGATTTCTATTGATTCTACATGGAATGTTGCTATTCCACTAGCAACATTCCATGTAGAAGTCGGCCCTTGTAGATCACCAATGTGGCCGCGCAGGCTTCTGCTTCTGTGAGTCTGACGTCCTGCACGTCAGACTCACAGAAACAGAAGCCTGCGCAGCCTTCTACATGGAATGTTGCTAGTGGAATAGCAACATTCCATGTAGAATCTCCAATAGTAGCAACATTCCATGTAGAATCTCCAATGGTATCTATTTTACTGTCATAGTAATGCTTGAATGTTTTCACTTATATACACTGTCAGCTAACACATTTGCTTATTTCCAATCTGAGGAAGAAGGGCGACCTTCGAAAGCTAATCAAGAAATGTATTAAGTTATGTCCAATAAAAAAAGGTATCATCTTATTTTCTTTTCCATGTTTTATTTTGTTTGATTTCTATTGATAACCTTAAGAGTGGACTAACACGGCTACCACACTCCTCTAATCTAAAGGTAAAAACTATGTAGTCAGTGTAGGTATCAGGAATGGGAAGGTAGTTAGGCACCAAAAGCAAGGGAGAAGAGATGGGCCGTGTATGCTGCACAAGCCGGCATGTTTGAAAATATAAGTGAGATTAAAATACAAATAAAATACAAACCAACAATAAAGAGCGACAACGGGGATGCAGTAGCTCATAGGTTTGCTTGCTTTGTTTTGAGAGTACGGCGATGACGGCTGCGCGGGGGGAAGGGGAAACCGAGAGTGTCCTAATTGGTGTCAGCGTTTTGACGTCACTCGGTCTCCTGTCTATTCAACCTCCTTGGCTTGTACTCCTTCAGCGCTGACTGGGCAGAGTCAAGGAGGTTAAGATGCCTTGGGGGCGGAAGGGGAACAGAAGCATCCCGATTGGTCAGCATTTTCCCGGGGGAGGAGGAGTTTTAACTCCCTTGTCACTGATTGGTCAGAATGCTTCTAGGTGCGGGAAGAGGAGGAGTTTGAGCTCCATCTTCTTCCTCTCCAAGTGTCTCCTGACGCAAGGGAAGGAGGAAATCATCAGTCAGAAGCAGAGCTGGTGCAGTGGAGAAGGGCAGGAGAATGGCTGCAGGGCTTTGTGCTCAGCAGGTAGGAGAGTGGCAGGAGGTGGGATGCAATGCCAGGCAGCCTCTGATCCACAAGCAGCAGAAGAAATGAGTCTGGCACTTGCTCAATCCAGTCCTGGGGCTCCAGAAAAGAAAGTTCTTCTTCCTGGTTCCCCTCCCTTCACAGGGCTGCTGCTCCTGAGCCAGCAAAGAGGGAGCCAGGGCAGAATGGCTGCAGGGCTTTGAACTCAGCAGGTAGGAGAGTGGCAGGAGGTGGGATGCAATGCCAGGCAATCTCTGATCCACAAGCAGCAGAAGAAATGAGCCTGGCACTTGCTCAATGCAGTCCTGGGGCTCCAGAAAAGAAAGTTCTTCTTCCTGGTTCCCCTCCCTTCACAGGGCTGCTGCTCCTGAGCCAGCAAAGAGGGAGCCAGGGCAGAATGGCTGCAGGGCTTTGAACTCAGCAGGTAGGAGACTGGCAGGAGGTGGGATGCAATGCCAGGCAGACTCTGATCCACAAGCAGCAGAAGAAATGAGCCTGGCACTTGCTCAATCCAGTCCTGGGGCTCCAGAAAAGAAAGTTCTGCTTCTTTTTTTGTTTGTTCCCCTCCCCTAACAGCCTCTCCCTTGTCTTTGTTTAAGATGTTGCCTGTGAGACACATTTAGCAGCGAGACAAAGGCCAATTTTGCCTGTTCTGCTGTAGAATTGAAGTTACTTCCTGTTCTCACTTCCGTGTTCCCTCTTCTCTCTCTCTCTGGCTGCTTTCGTGGTAAATGTGATTTTTTTGCAAAACCTGAAGTGGGTTTTAGTCTATAGCATGGAGATGTTTTGATAATTAAACAGATTAAAATAGATAATAAGATATTTTGCAAACAACCAGTGGAGTACAGTTGTTAAGGGTATTACTGTTGCTTTTGTGCTGTGCCAGAAAACAGAGGACAGTCTGCTCTCCTCCAGGGCTGTGGAGTCAGAGTCGGTTAAAAATGTACCAACTCCGACTCCAGCTTCAAAATAGCAACTTACAACATTTATAATATATGGTAAAATTATCCATTTATCTTTCTCTTAAGTCAGAGCTCTCTCTATGTCCTGGATCTAAAGTACTGACAGATATCCTATGTAATAATTCTCACCTCCAACGTTCTATGCTTGGGACCGTGGCTCCCTGGCTGCAAGTGGTCTGCAAGGCAGACACGCACGGACATCACTGACGTCAACACAGCTGATTCCAAGGCAAGGGGAGGAGTGCGCGTGTTTCCCTACTCCTCCTACTGCCTTGGAATCAGCTGTCACCCCCCCCCCCCGCGCTACGGCCCCCTCGAAACCCACCCCCTCCCGTGAACCTGTCGATCCCCCCCCGGAACGCCGAAAACCGCACCCCCCCCTCCCGCCGCTGTTGTGCACTACCTTCGGGTGGGTCCCTCAATCATCTTCTCAGAAAGTTTAACTCCGTGCGTCTGACGTCAGACGCACACAGAGGAACTTCCAGACAAAGATGATTGAAGAACCTACGGGAAGGGAAGAACACGGTGGCGGCAGTTTTCGCTCGCACGGGGGGGGGGGGAACGACAGGTTCACGGAAGGGGGGGTTCGAGGGGGCCGTAGCACGGGGGGGGGGGGGAATTGCCTGCCTAAGGCCCGTTTCCTTGCCTACAGAAACGGGCCTTTTTTACTAGTAAGTTATATTTACCAGTACTTTAGATCCGGAAAAATGTAAAGCCTAATATCAGTTGGAGTCGGACAGTAGAAAAATAGAGTAGTGGGAGTTGAAGGTTTAGTGATCTCTAATTAGAAATAGATGGTATTAAAAAAAAAAAAACCCAAAACTTAAATGGCTGCATGTGTGCGGTGGCACTTAGATGGCAACTCCGGCTGTGATGAACTAGAGCCAGTGCCGGAGCAGACTTGTACAGTCTGTGTCCCGTATATGGCAAACTGGTTTAGGACAGATTGGAAAGGGCTTCAACAGCAACTTTAGTAAGGACAGGGCAGGGTGAACTTTTACTGTCTGTCCCAGAAATGCCAAAACCCCCCACTGTGACTAAGTATTTTGCATCACATTCATTGTTTATTTAATCATGGATTGATAATGAGTGTGACAGGCAGACTAGATGGACAAGTCAAGTCTTTATCTGCTGTCACTTACTGTGTACCAACTCCACAGCTCTGCTCTCCTCTAATCTCCCCCCCCCCCTTACCATCAGGGAAATGGTGGAGGTGAGCAGTTGGGTGGGGAAGTTTCCAAGAGGAGTCTGACTTCAGAGGAGGATCAGCCAGGGGGATTTGAAAGAGAGAATATCAGCAGTTTGGGAGTAGAGGGGTGAGAGCAAGGTTTTTTATTTTTTTTTTTATTAAAACCTTTTATTTATAGTGATGGATAGCACACTACACGGAGATACAGAAATATTTCCCATCGTTTTGGCCGCTAAAGGCTTGATCAAAAAGAATTTCAAAGCCCACTTGGATAGGTGCCTGTACGTGTTGTATCTTACAAACTCCAAAGGGAATGATGCAGGTTCTATGGCAAACCTTAGCATTAAATTTGAGAGGTTGAGATCCACTTTGGGGCTGCTAAACTGCGGCAAAAGGCGGGGTATAAATGACCTAAATAAATATGCCACATACCCTGGATTCGAAGTGAGGTTCATTTCTATCATGGTATGCATCCCCAGAGCGGACCAGTGGGAACTGTGTTACGAACCCAGGCATCCAGACGGATGTGCAGAGCTGCAAATTATTAGATAGGATTTTTTTTAGGCACCATATATAGAATCTCCCCCTTAATGGCTGTCTTGATTTTCTTGTAGAGTCAGGTGATTTAATTTAAGACTCCATTAAAGTTGAATGGGAAAACTGTGAAAAGAAGGGGATCAACGTCTTTATCGGAAGCATTAGTCTCTGATGAATATAAAAACTGATAACATTTTTTGAAGAGATTGACAGTATCATCATCATTGGTGACTACACCTTGTAAAGGGTCTTTCAGCGAAGTTGCTCTACGTTTGGTACCTTTAAGATGAGGCCTAAAAGTGCCTTGTTTTATTTTACTCAGTATAATAACGAGGAAGCATTAGGTTGTCCAGCTTGTTTTGCACATATTGAATTATATTCTTTGCCAATCGCATATGATCTGCTGAAAGTGGCATAACTACTTTTATGAGGATATTGAGATTCCAGGGCTTTCATTTCCAAATCTAAATTGGATAAGGCAGCAAGTTGTTTTCTTTGCCATCCTATACAGAAGCTAATAATGGATCCACAAATTGAAACCTTTGAAAGCATCCCACCAGACAGAGAGGCAGGTATCTCCAATTTTATTATGAAATAATCTTGTATAGCATTTTTAATTAAACCTTGGAAACCATCCTTATTTAAGAGGATAGGGTTGAGTCCGCCATTGTGATCGACTTTTGCCTGTGGAGGAAAGTTCTAATTTCAGTTCAATGGGAGCGTGATCAGACCCAGTAATAGGTAATATTTTTGCATCTAATAAATTTGAGGTTAAAAAGAAATCAATATGGGAGTGTGTATGGCGAGGTAAAGAACAAAAAGAAAAACCTAGTCCAAAGAAAACAATTTTATTTTACAGCAGCAGTGGAGGGGTGAAAACTGCTAAGCTTCGCCCTTCTGGGCCGCATCAGGGGCCTAAAATACTATAAAATAGAACATAATCAGATATCACATAAAAGGGGTCAAGGTCGAGTAGGGAAGGGATGTAGGCCAACCAAACACAAAGAGTCTCTGGAGTTTGACTGTAGGAAATTTATTAAAAAGCCAGATACCGTGGACTCGACACAGACCATGTTTCAGCAACAAAGATGTCTCCCTCAGGAGTCCAATTATCTGTTTTGAATATCTGTGTATTTCAGCATTGTGGACTGAGTCAAGTCGGGACACACATTAAACCTGGTAGTTAAAAGGAATCACAGTAAACTGCTCCGAAGAATGCGGGGGGGGGGGGGGGGGGGAAGAGGTCAAAACATAAATAATCACTTAAAAACACAATAAAATCATAGTAATCATAAGAATAGCCATACTGGGTCAGATCAATATATTTATAAATGATTTAGAGATGGGAGTAACTAGCGAGGTAATTAAATTTGCTGATGACCCAAAGTTATCCTCGTGACAGGATTGTGAAAAATTACAGAAGGACCTTACGAGACTGGGAGACTGGGCGGCTAACTGGCAGATGACGTTTAATGTGAGCGAGTGCAAGGTGATGCATGTGGGAAAAAAGAACCCGAATTATAGCTACGTCATGCAAGGTTCCACGTTAGGAGTTACGGACCAAGAAAGGGATCTGGGTGTCGTCGTCGATAACACACTGAAACCTTCTGCTCAGTGTGCTGCTGCGGCTAAGAAAGCGAATAGAATGTTGGGTATTATTAGGAAAGGTATGGAAAACAGGTGTGAGGATGTTATAATGCCGTTGTATCGCTCCATGGTGCGACCGCACCTTGAGTATTGTGTTCAATTCTGGTCGCTGCATCTCAAGAAAGATATAGTAGAATTGGAAAAGGTGCAGCGAAGGGTGACTAAAATGATAGCGGGAATGGGACGACTTCCCTATGAAGAAAGACTAAGGAAGCTAGGGCTTTTCAGTTTGGAGAAGAGACGGCTGAGGGGAGACATGATAGAGATATATAAAATAATGAGTGGAGTGGAACAGGTGGATGTGAAGCGTCTGTTCACGCTTTCCAAAAATACTAGGACTAGGGGGCATGCGATGAAACTACAGTGTAGTAAATTTAAAACAAATTGGAGAAAATATTTCTTCACCCAACGCATAATTAAACTCTGGAATTCGTTGCCGGAGAATGTGGTGGAGGCGGTTAGCTTACCAGAGTTTAAAAAGGGGCTAGACGGTTTCCTAAAGGACAAGTCCATAAACCACTACTAAATGGACTTGGGGAAATACACTTTGAGAAATAATTCATGTATTTACAGGCTTAAAACCCACTGTTTTTTCACATCCTATATACTTGTCCCAAGCTTTCTTTAATTCATATACAGTTTTTGTTTCAACTACTTCCACCAGGAGGCAGTTCCCCTTTCCCCTTCATCCTATGGCCCCTCACTCCAAAGCTTCCTTTCAATTGAGACTCACATCCTGTAGGTGTTTAAATGTCTCCTTTCTTCCAAACTAGACATACTGAGATCTTTAAGCCTGCCTCCGTACACTTTATGATGAAGAGCACTTACCATTTTAATAGGCACCTTCTGGATTGACTCCATCCTGTGTTTATCTTTTTGAAGGTGAGGTCTCCAGTATTCTAAATGAGGTCTCACCAGAGTCTTACACAGTGGCATCGTCACAGCCCATATTGTGGTTGGTTGTTTGATGGTGTTGCGTTTATATCTGTTTCTAAACAATGCAAGAGATTTACAAGTCCAGTTGAAGTTGAGACTCCTGAGGCAGGCGCACTGCATGCCGAAACGCAGGACTGCATAGAGTCTTGATATTACTTTTTTTAATAGATTTTATAGATCTCTATGGACTGACTTTTTATGACTTTTAATTAATATTTCTTGGTTGGTACTTCTCTGGTATTTCCCTGTATCTCCTTGGTTGGTTTTTGCAAAGGGGGTACTTCGGCTTTTTTGGTTTTTTTTGGTCTCAAGTGTCGCCACTTTCCCCATTGCTGTTTAACATTTCTTTGCGCTCACTGGGCTTTATCATGTCTGAGCATCTGCTCGCCATAACAGAAACCTGGCTCTGCCCTGATGACTCTGCTTCAGTCGCAGCCCTGTGCCATGGCGGTTATCTATTTTCACATACTCCTCGCTCTGCTGGCCGTGGGGGCGGTGTTGGACTACTTCTCTCTCCCTCCTCCAGATTTCAACCCCTTCTTCCACCTCAATCTCACTGTTTTTCCTCCTTTGAAGTCCACTCTATCCGCCTTTTCTCTCCTCTGCCTCTTCGAATAGCGGTCATTTATCGTCCCCCTGATAAGTCCCTTTCATCCTTTCTCAGTGACTTTGATGCCTGGCTTGCCTTCTTCCATGATCCTTCCTCCCCCTCTCTCATCCTTGGTGACTTTAATATTCCTGCTAATGATCCTTCCAACTCTTATATTTCCAAGTTACTCGCTTTAACGTCGTCCTTTAATCTCCAACTATGCTCCACCTCCCCCACTCATCAAAATGGTCACTGTCTTGATCTCATCTTCTCCTCCAACTGTTCACCCTCTAGTTTCCTTGCCTCCGATCTTCCCCTCTCTGATCACCATCTTATAACTTTCACACTTAAATCTCCTCCCTCCCAGTCCCGTCCTATCCTATCTAATTTATCTAGGAATCTTCACGACATTGACCCTTCATCTCTATCCTCCCATGTTTCAAACCTCCTCTCTACTGTGGCACCATCCACGTCTGTCAACGAGGCTGTTTCTTCTTACAACAATACTCTATCCTCTGCCTTAGACACTCTTGCACCTTTGATGACCCGCCCTGTAAGGCGTACAAAACCCCAACCTTGGCTGACTTCTAATATCCGCTACCTACGTTCCTGTACCCGCTCCGCCGAACGCCTCTGGCGGAAATCTCGGGCCCTTGCTGATTTCTTACACTTTAAGTTCATGCTGACCTCCTTCCAATCTGCTCTTTTACGTGCCAAACAGGATTATTATATCCAACTGACCAACTCTCTTGGCTCTAATCCTCGACTTCTCTTCACCACATTGAACTCTCTCCTCAAGGTGCCCCCTCCCCCAACTCCCCCTTCATTATCTCCTCAGACCCTTGCTGAATTCTTTCACAACAAGGTTCAAAAGATAAACCTTGCTTTCTCTACCTCACCAGCTCTCCCTCCACTAGTCCGTTCCCCTCTCTCTCCTTCCCCTCATTCCCTTTCCTCCTTTCCTGACGTTACTATTGAGGAAACTACACTTCTCCTTTCTTCCTCAAAATGTACCACCTGTTCCTCTGATCCCATTCCCACCCACCTTCTTAATGCCATCTCTCCTACTCTTATTCCTTTTATCTGTCACATTCTCAACCTCTCACTTTCCACTGCGACTGTCCCTGCTTCCTTTAAACATGCTGTGGTCACACCTCTCCTTAAGAAGCCTTCACTTGACCCTACTTGTCCCTCTAATTACCGACCCATCTCCCTCCTTCCTTTTCTCTCCAAATTACTTGAGCGTGCTGTTCACCGCCGCTGCCTTGATTTTCTCTCCTCACATGCTATTCTTGACCCATTACAATCTGGTTTTCGCCCTCTCCACTCAACTGAAACTGCGCTTACTAAAGTCTCCAATGACCTATTACTGGCTAAATCCAGAGGTCAATATTCCATCCTCATTCTTCTTGATCTTTCCGCTGCTTTTGACACTGTCGATCACAGCATACTTCTCGATACCCTGTCCTCACTTGGATTCCAGGGCTCTGTCCTTTCCTGGTTCTCTTCCTACCTCTCCCTCCGCACCTTTAGTGTTCACTCTGGTGGATCCTCTTCTACTTCTATCCCTCTGCCTGTCGGTGTACCTCAGGGTTCTGTTCTTGGTCCCCTCCTCTTTTCTATCTACACTTCTTCCCTTGGTTCATTAATCTCATCCCATGGCTTTTCCTACCACCTCTATGCTGATGACTCCCAAATCTACCTTTCTACCCCTGATATCTCACCTTGCATCCAAACCAAAGTTTCTGCGTGCTTGTCTGACATTGCTGCCTGGATGTCTCAACGCCACCTGAAATTAAATATGACCAAAACCGAGCTTCTCATTTTCCCCCCCAAACCCACCTCCCCGCTCCCCCCGTTTTCTATTTCTGTTGATGGCTCTCTCATTCTCCCTGTCTCCTCAGCTCGAAACCTTGGGGTCATCTTTGACTCTTCTCTCTCCTTCTCTGCTCATATCCAGCAGACCGCCAAGACCTGTCGTTTCTTTCTTTACAACATCCGTAAAATCCGCCCCTTTCTTTCCGAGCACTCTACCAAAACCCTCATCCACACCCTTGTCACCTCTCGTTTAGACTACTGCAATCTGCTTCTTCCTGGCCTCCCACTTAGTCACCTCTCCCCTCTCCAGTCGGTTCAAAACTCTGCTGCCCGTCTCATCTTCCGCCAGGGTCGCTTTACTCATACTACCCCTCTCCTCAAGACCCTTCACTGGCTCCCTATCCGTTTTCGCATCCTGTTCAAACTTCTTCTACTAACCTATAAATGTATTCACTCTGCTGCTCCCCAGTATCTCTCCACACTCGTCCTTCCCTACACCCCTTCCCGTGCACTCCGCTCCATGGATAAATCCTTCTTATCTGTTCCCTTCTCCACTACTGCCAACTCCAGACTTCGCGCCTTCTATCTCGCTGCACCCTACGCCTGGAATAAACTTCCTGAGCCCCTACGTCTTGCCCCATCCTTGGCCACCTTTAAATCTAGACTGAAAACCCACCTCTTTAACATTGCTTTTGACTCGTAACCACTTGTAACCACTCGCCTCCACCTACCCTCCTCTCTTCCTTCCCGTTCACATTAATTGATTTGATTTGCTTACTTTATTTATTTTTTGTCTATTAGATTGTAAGCTCTTTGAGCAGGGACTGTCTTTCTTCTATGTTTGTACAGCGCTGCGTATGCCTTGTAGCGCTATAGAAATGCTAAATAGTAGTAGTAGTAGTAGCAAGGAATGCAACTTTTTTCTTACGTAGTCGATATTTTAATGATGATACTTGTACTGGACGTACTTTCCCAGTCTTTTGATAAACTCAAAATTGCATTGATCTAGTGGAGCGTTAGACTCAGGGGACATCTTTTAACTTAACAAAACTAGCTTTGTGGTTCAGAATTCAACAGCTGCCGTACCACCAAACTCGAGTGTATCTCTCCCACTTAAAAGATCGTCAAGGTATTGTGTGTAATACTAGATTTGTCTATCCTTTTGAACCTTAGGTGAACAAACTCAGGGAAGTTAATCAACGTGGGCTACCATTAAAACAGGTTACTTTACCACAGCTCATGCTACTTTAGTACAGGTCCCATTTTATGCAATGAGACCCTATGCTAAAATAGAGTTTGTTTGGGGGGGGGGGGGGGTTGACCACACACTGTGCTATCTTACGGTACATGTACGACCCTTAGACATTCTGAGCATTCTGCGTCTCCCTGAGAGTGTTTTCTGGTTTGTGTTTCAGATGCAGGTGACATTCGAAGACATCACTATCTCTTTCTCCCAGGAGGAGTGGGAGTATTTAGATGAAGGACAGAAGGAGCTTTACAGGGAGGTGATGAAGGAGAATTATGAGACTCTGATCTCCCTAGGTAAGGATTGCATGAACTGAATTTTTAGGAGACAAAGCATCTAATGAATTTGAAGTAATATGAGACGTTTTTCTGTACCTCCTCCACTCCAGAAGCTCTAACTTGATCAATGAAAGATGTTTATGCATGTTATGAATATTTTTAAACATTAACTAATAATTAAATGTATATTGCTATTCTTTATGTACTACTTACTACTACTACTACTTATCATTTCTGCAGCGCTGTACACTTGAACATGAAGAGACAGTCCCTGCTCGACAGAGCTTACAATCTAATTAGGACAGACAGACAGAACAAACGAGATAAGGGAATATTAAAGTGAAGATGATAAAATAAGGGTTCTGAACAAGTGAATAAGGGTTAGGAGTTAAAAGCAGCATCAAAAAGGTGGGCTTGCAAGGGCAGGCTTCTGTTTCTGTGAGTCTGACGTCCTGCACATATGTGCAGGACGTCAGACTCACAGAAACAGAAGCCTGCCCTTGCAGATCAGCCATGTTGGAGAAGAGGACAAATAAGGGATAAGGACAAAGAGTAGCAAGATTCTGGAATCCCAAAGACTACTACTACTTATCATTTCTATAGCGCTACTAGATGTACACAGCGCTGTACATTTGAACATGAAGAGACAGTCCCTGCTCGACAGAGCTTACAATCTAATTAGGACAGACAAACAAGTGATAAGGGAATAGTAAAGTGAGGATGATAAAATAAGGGTTCTGAACAAGTGAACAACGGTTAGGAGTTAAAAGCAGCATCAAAAAGGTGGGCTTTTAGCTTAGATTTGAAGACAGTCAGAGATGGAGCTTGACGTACCGGCTCAGGAAGTCTATTCCAGGCATATGGTGCAGCAAGATAAAAGGAACGGAGTCTGGAGTTAGCAGTGGAGGAGAAGGGTGCAGATAAGAGAGATTTACCCAGTGAACGGAGTTCCCGGGGAGGAATGTAGAGAGAGATGAGAGTGGAGAGGTACTGAGGAGCTGCAGAGTGAATGCACTTATAGGTCAATAAGAGGAGTTTGAACTGTATGCGGAAATGGATAGGAAGCCAGTGAAGTGACTTGAGGAGAGGGCTAATATGAGCATAACGACCCTGGCGGAATATTAGTCGTGCAGCAGAATTTTGAACAGATTGAAGAGGAGAGAGATGGCTAAGCGAGAGGTGATAAGAGCATGGATGAGGGTTCTGGTAGTGTGCTCAGAAAGGAAAGGGCGAATTTTGCTGATATTATAGAGAAAGAAACGACAGGTTTTAGCAGTCTGTTGAATATGTGCAGAGGAGAGGGAGGAGTCGAAGATGACCCCAAGGTTACGAGCTGATGAGACAGGAAGGATGAGAGTGTTATGCACAGAAATAGAGAATGGGGGAGGAGGAGAGGTTGGTTTAGGGGGAAAGATAAGAAGCTGAGTCTTGGTCATGTTTAGTTTCAGATGGCGCTGAGACATCCAGGCAGCAATGTCAAACAGGCAGGCTGATACTTTGGCCTGGATTTCGGCTGAGATTTCTGGTGTGGCGAGGTAGATCTGGGAGTCATCAGCCTAAAGATGATACTGAAAACCATGGGATGAGATCAGAGTACCAAGGGAAGAAGTATAGATGGAGAAGAGAAGAGGTCCCAGGACAGATCCCTGAGGTACACCAACTGACAGTGGGATAGAAGTAGAAGAGGATCCACTAGAGTATACACTAAAGGTACGCTGGGAGAGATAAGAAGAAAACCAGGAAAGAACAGAGCCCTGAAATCCAAGTGAGGACAGCGTATCAAGGAGTAGGCTGTGATCAACAGTGTCAAAAGCAGCAGATAGATCGAGAAGGATGAGGATAGAATAGAGACCTTTGGATCTAGCTAGGAACAGATCATTGGAGACTTTAGCAAGCGCTGTTTCAGTTGAATGAAGGGAGCGAAAGCCAGATTGAAGTGGATCAAGAATAGCTTGAGATGAAAGAAATTCAAGGCAATGGCGGTGAACGGGTACGTTCAAGTATCTTGGATAGGAAAGGGAGGAGGGAGATAGGGCGATAGTTGGAAGGACAGGTAGGGTCCAATGAAGGTTTTGGAGTGGTGTGACTACGGCATATTTGAAGGCATCAGGAACAGTTGCAGTGGACAATGAAAGATTGAGGATATGACAGATAAACGGGATGACAGTAGGAGAGATAGTGTTAAGTAGATGGGTGGGAATAGGATCAGAGGAACAGGTAGTTAGTTTCGAGGAGGAAAGAAGATGTGTAGTTTCCTCTTCAGTGATTTCAGAAATGGAAGAAAAGGAGGCAGGGGTTGGAGGGTTGAGAGAATGGACTAAGGGAAGGAGAGGTGGAGGTGACCTGATTGAGAATTCAAGTTTAATCTTGTGAACCTTATCATGAAAGTACTCAGCCAGAGTCTGGGGGGAAAGTGAAGGGGGGGGGGGGGTTGGAGGTGAAGGCACTTTGAGGCGAGAGTTCAGTGTGGCAAAGAGACATCGAGGGTTTGAGCCAAGAGAATTTGTCAACTGGATGTAATAGTCCTGTTTGGCAAGTAAAAGAGCAGACTGGAAGGAGGTCAGCAAGAATTTGAAATGTATGAAGTTAGCATGGGCACGGGATTTCAGCCAAAGGCGTTCGGCAGAGCGGGCACAGGAACGTAGGTAGTGGATTCTAGAGGTCAGCCAAGGCTGGGGTTTGGTACGTTTTACAGAATTGGGAATGGGAGGAGCGAGAGTGTCCAGAGCAGAGGAGAGAATAGTATTATAGGAAGAGACAGCCTTGGATAACATAGTGGTTCAGTATTTAAAACTTTAGGTATTGATCAGTGTTGATTGTTTCTGTCCTTTTGTACCATTTATTGTCATTTTATTATTGAATGCATATACTTAATTTTTAATTTTTATATCTTTTAATTGTAAAGAACCCCTGAAGAAGGCCTTGAGTGCTGAAACACGGCCTGCGTTGGGTTTCAATTGTCAGTGTATGTTGAGTTTGGATAATAAACGCGTTTTATTGATCAGCTTGGAGCTTGTGATTGGCTTCTTCTACTTTTGTGTACTGCTTTGTTCAGCAGCACTGTAACAGAAATCCTGTGGTTACTGGCAACTATGAAATGATTTGCCTGTTTTTTGTTTTTCTTTGGTTTTTTTTTTTTGTATCAATACATTTTTATTGTTTATTTTATTTATTTGTTGCATTTATATCCCACATTTTCCCACCTATTTGCAGGCTCAATGTGGCTTAGAGAAATACAAAACATACAAAGTACCCCTCCCCCCCCCCATAGCTTGACAAAACACCCAATAAGAACATCCTCTCTCCCTTCCCAACCCCCTCCCCTCCATCCCACTGAAGGAACAACCAACCCTCCTCATAACCCCTCCCAATCCCTAAACCCACCTAGTCTGCATTAGAAGGTATTTTTTTTGTTTGTTTTTTGGTACGTTGACAAATGGCCACCAGACTTCAGATCTGCTGGATTTTAATTTATTGTTGAGTTAATAATACATAGTCCATACAAGTTTATCTGCATTAGTTTAACCTAGCAGTTAAAGTAGTAAACTGAGAACCAGGGAGGCCAAGGCTAAAATCCAGCTGCAGCTGCTTGAGATCTTGGACCAGTTGCTTAACCCTCCATTGCTTCAGATATTAACTTAGAAACCCTTTTACTGAACCACGCTACTAAATGGGTTTATTGCACACTAAGCCCATTTGTAGCACGGCTGCAAATTTGGCCTTTTTCAATTATTTCATTTTCTGGCTGTGCACTGATGATAGCATTAGCACACAACCACTGAACAAAATAAATGCAGAGCCCTTACTGCCTCTTATATAGGAGGCACTAAGGGGGACTGAAAAATGGCCTACGCTGGTATAGGTGTGTGTTTTGGACGCGCACAGGTCCATTTTGCAGCACGCCTGGAAAAAAAAAATGAACGTGTGGCAAAAGTTAAAAGCATTGCAGACAGGTGGACCCAGGCTCCTACCTCCCCCTACCTGTTACACTTGTGGAGGAAACTGTGAGCCCTCCAAACCTCACCAGAAACCCACTGTTCCCAACATATTGGTATCCCTTTCACCCGTAAAGGCTATGGTAGTGATGTACAGTTGAGAGTAGTTTTTTGTTACATTTGTACCCCGCGCTTTCCCACTCATGGCAGGCTCAATGCGGCTTACATGGGGCAATGGAGGGTTAAGTGACTTGCCCAGAGACACAAGGAGCTGCCTGTGCCTGAAGTGGGAATCGAACTCAGTTCCTCAGGACCAAAGTCCACCACCCTAACCACTAGGCCACTCCTCCACTGTTGCTACTATTTGAGATTCTACATGGAATGTTGCTATTCCACTAGAAGTCGGCCCTTGCAGATCACCAATGTGGCCGCGCAGGACGTCAGACTCACAGAAACAGAAGCCTGCGCAGCCTTCTACATGGAATGTTGCTAGTGGAATAGCAACATTCCATGTAGAATCTTCAATAGTAGCAACGTTCCATGTAGAATCTCCAATAGTATCTATTTTACTTTTGTTACATTTGTACCCCGCGCTTTCCCACTCATGGCAGGCTCAATGCGGCTTACATGGGGCAATGGAGGGTTAAGTGACTTGCCCAGAGTCACAAGGAGCTGCCTGTGCCTGAAGTGGGAATCAAACTCAGTTCCCCAGGACCAAAGTCCACCACCCTAACCACTAGGCCACTCCTCCACTGTTGCTACTATTTCAGATTCTACATGGAATGTTGCTAGTGGAATAGCAACATTCCATGTAGAATCTCCAATAGTAGCAACATTCCATGTAGAATCTCCAATAGTAGCAACATTCCATGTAGAATCTTCAATAGTAGCAACGTTCCATGTAGAATCTCCAATAGTATCTATTTTACTTTTGTTACATTTGTACCCCGCGCTTTCCCACTCATGGCAGGCTCAATGTGGCTTACATGGGGCAATGGAGGGTTAAGTGACTTGCCCAGAGACACAAGGAGCTGCCTGTGCCTGAAGTGGGAATCGAACTCAGTTCCCCAGGACCAGAGTCCACCACCCTAACCACTAGGCCACTCCTCCACTGTTGCTACTATTTCAGATTCTACATGGAATGTTGCTAGTGGAATAGCAACATTCCATGTAGAATCTCCAATAGTAGCAACATTCCATGCAGAATCTCCAATAGTAGCAACATTCCATGCAGAATCTCCAATAGTAGCAACATTCCATGTAGAATCTCCAATAGTAGCAACATTCCATGTAGAAGTCGGCCCTTGCAGATCACCAATGTGGCCGCGCAGGCTTCTGCTTCTGTGAGTCTGACGTCCTGCACGTACGTGCAGGACGTCAGACTCACAGAAACAGAAGCCTGCGCGGCCTAATGGAATAGCAACATTCCATGTAGAATCTCCAATAGTAGCAACATTCCATGCAGAATCTCCAATAGTAGCAACATTCCATGCAGAATCTCCAATAGTAGCAACATTCCATGTAGAAGTCGGCCCTTGCAGATCACCAATGTGGCCGCGCAGGCTTCTGCTTCTGTGAGTCTGACGTCCTGCACGTACGTGCAGGACGTCAGACTCACAGAAACAGAAGCCTGCGCGGCCTAATGGAATAGCAACATTCCATGTAGAATCTCCAATAGTAGCAACATTCCATGTAGAATCTCCAATAGTATCTATTTTACTTTTGTTACATTTGTACCCCGCGCTTTCCCGCTCATGGCAGGCTCAATGCGGCTTCCATGGGGCAATGGAGGGTTAAGTGACTTGCCCAGAGTCACAAGGAGCTGCCTGTGCCTGAAGTGGGAATCGAACTCAGTTCCCCAGGACCAGAGTCCACCACCCTAACCACTAGGGGGGCTTAGCAGACAAGGTAAGGGAGCAGTGATCAGATGTGTACCTGGGAGCATTTTACGAAGTCCACTGCAGTTCCTCCTAGGGTGCCATATCGCTTTCCTGGGATGTCACTTTTCCATTATTCTACCGGATGGTTGGCTTAACAAGTACTGCTTGGAAGCTGGGCATCGCCATAGAAGTTAAAGGGTGCTTTTACTAAGGTGCGCTGAAAAGTGGCCTGCACTGGTGTCAACGCGTGTATTGGATGCACGCAGGTTCATTTTTCAGCACGCCTGGAAAAAAAAAATGAACGTGTGGCAAAAGTTAAAAGCATTGCAGACAGGTGGACCCAGGCTCCTACCTCCCCCTACCTGTTACACTTGTGGAGGAAACTGTGAGCCCTCCAAACCTCACCAGAAACCCACTGCTCCCAACATATTGGTATCCCTTTCACCCGTAAAGGCTATGGTAGTGGTGTACAGTTGAGAGTAGTTTTTTGTTACATTTGTACCCCGCGCTTTCCCACTCATGGCAGGCTCAATGCGGCTTACATGGGGCAATGGAGGGTTAAGTGATTTGCCCAGAGTCACAAGGAGCTGCCTGTGCCTGGTGGGAATCGAACTCAGTTCCTCAGGACCAAAGTCCACCACCCTAACCACTAGGCCACTCCTCCACTGTTGCTACTATTTCAGATCCTACATGGAATGTTGCTATTCCACTAGAAGTCGGCCCTTGCAGATCACCAATGTGGCCGCACAGGCTTCTGCTTCTGTGAGTCTGATGTCCTGCATGTACGTGCAGGACGTCAGACTCACAGAAACAGAAGCCTGCGCAGCCTTCTACATGGAATGTTGCTAGTGGAATAGCAACATTCCATGTAGAATCTCCAATAGTAGCAACATTCCATGTAGAATCTCCAATAGTAGCAACATTCCATGTAGAAGTCGGCCCTTGCAGATCACCAATGTGGCCGCGCAGGCTTCTGCTTCTGTGAGTCTGACGTCCTGCACGTACGTGCAGGACGTCAGACTCACAGAAACAGAAGCCTGCGCGGCCTAATGGAATAGCAACATTCCATGTAGAATCTCCAATAGTAGCAACATTCCATGCAGAATCTCCAATAGTAGCAACATTCCATGCAGAATCTCCAATAGTAGCAACATTCCATGTAGAAGTCGGCCCTTGCAGATCACCAATGTGGCCGCACAGGCTTCTGCTTCTGTGAGTCTGACGTCCTGCACGTACGTGCAGGACGTCAGACTCACAGAAGCAGAAGCCTGCGCGGCCTAATGGAATAGCAACATTCCATGTAGAATCTCCAATAGTAGCAACATTCCATGTAGAATCTCCAATAGTAGCAACATTCCATGTAGAAGTCGGCCCTTGCAGATCACCAATGTGGCCGCGCAGGCTTCTGCTTCTGTGAGTCTGACGAGACTCACAGAAACAGAAGCCTGCGCGGCCTAACGGAATAGCAACATTCCATGTAGAATCTCCAATAGTAGCAACATTCCATGCAGAATCTCCAATAGTAGCAACATTCCATGTAGAATCTCCAATAGTAGCAACATTCCATGTAGAAGTCGGCCCTTGCAGATCACCAATGTGGCCGCGCAGGCTTCTGCTTCTGTGAGTCTGACGTCCTGCACATACGTGCAGGACGTCAGACTCACAGAAACAGAAGCCTGCACGGCCTAATGGAATAGCAACATTCCATGTAGAATCTCCAATAATAGCAACATTCCATGCAGAATCTCCAATAGTAGCAACATTCCATGTAGAATCTCCAATAGTAGCAACATTCCATGTAGAATCTCCAATAGTAGCAACATTCCATGTAGAAGTCGGCCCTTGCAGATCACCAATGTGGCCGCGCAGGCTTCTGCTTCTGTGAGTCTGACGTCCTGCACATACGTGCAGGACGTCAGACTCACAGAAACAGAAGCCTGCGCGGCCTAATGGAATAGCAACATTCCATGTAGAATCTCCAATAGTAGCAACATTCCATGCAGAATCTCCAATAGTAGCAACATTCCATGCAGAATCTCCAATAGTATCTATTTTACTTTTGTTACATTTGTACCCCGCGCTTTCCCGCTCATGGCAGGCTCAATGCGGCTTCCATGGGGCAATGGAGGGTTAAGTGACTTGCCCAGAGTCGCAAGGAGCTGCCTGTGCCTGAAGTGGGAATCGAACTCAGTTCCCCAGGACCAGAGTCCACCACCCTAACCACTAGGGGGGCTTAGCAGACAAGGTAAGGGAGCAGTGATCAGATGTGTACCTGGGAGCATTTTACGAAGTCCACTGCAGTTCCCCCTAGGGTGCCATATCGCTTTCCTGGGATGTCACTTTTCCATTATTCTACCAGATGGTTGGCTTAAGTACTGCTTGGAAGCTGGGCATCGCCATAGAAGTTAAAGGGTCCTTTTACTAAGGTGCGCTGAAAAGTGGCCTGCACTGGTGTCAACGCGTGTATTGGATGCACGCAGGTTCATTTTTCAGCGCACCTGCAAAAAAGGCCTTTTTTTTTTTTTAACAAAATGTTTGGGCTGAAAATGGACACGTGGTAAAATGAAAATTGGCGTGTGTCCATTTTGTGCCTGAGGCCATACCACCACCCATTGGCTTAGCGGTAAGGTCTCGCATGTTAACCAGTCGGTAATTGTCTGCGCGCGTACAATGCTGATTGCCGCCCGGTTAGCATGCGCCTACTGGGCGCACATACAAAATGAACTCACCGCCCAGGCCACATGGTAGCCGGGTGGTAGTTCCAAATTGGCCCGTGTTGGGCGCACCTAGGTGGCTTAGTATAAGGGCCCCTAAATGTTTCTAAATGAAATATATCAAATTTTTAAAAATGCTATTCATTTGATGGGCACAGGAGGATTTTTATGCCTCTGACTGCAGCTAAGCCTTGAAGTGACCACATTTTGAATGGTTGAGGCCTTTTCCTCCTTCTGATTTCTCCACGTTATTTTCTTCAGTGAGGATTTGTTTGCTCGTTGAAGTATAATAACCCATAGATCCATCTGCTTTTATAATGGATGGCAGTAGTGGATCCTCCATCCCTGCCACCGTCGTATACTGTTCCCTGATAACTACTGCTGTGCATTTATCTGTGAATATAATTAGAAATATAACCCAATTTTATTCCTGGACACAGGCTATGAAAAGGTCAATCCTGATATAATCTCGAGAATTAAACAAGAGGAAGATCTGTATGTCTTGGATCCACAGGAGTCGGAAGTTACTCAGTCATACTCCGGTGAGTAATCATACTATCCAGCTTATAATCGAAATAGTAAAACGCCTATATTGTGACCCAAATCGGGAGATAGACGTTTATCTCACAAAAACGAATAAAGCGGTATAATCGAAAGCCGAATTTGGACGTTTTCAACTGCACTCCGTCGCGGATGCGGACAAAGTTGATGGGGGCGTGTCAAAGGCGGAACTGGGGCATGGTTATCGGCCGATCAGAGATAGGCGCCTTTCGCCGATAATGGAAAAAAAAATATGCGTGTTTAGCGAGAATTCAGGGCACTTTTCCTGGACCTTGTTTTTCCACGAATAAGGCCCCAAAAAGTGCCCTAAATGACCAGATGACCACTGGAGGGAGTCGGGGATGACCTCCCCTGACTCCTCCAGTGGTCACAAACCCCCTCCCACCACAAAATATGCCGTTTCACAACTTTTTATTTTCACCCTCAAATGTCATACCCACCTCCCTGGCAGCAGTATGCAGGTCACTGGAGCAGTTATTAGGGGGTGCAGTGGACTTCAGGCAGGTGGACCCAGGCCCATCCCCCCCCCCCCACATGTTACACTTGTGCTGGTAAATGGGAGCCCTCCAAACCACCCCCCAAACCCACTGTACCCACATGTAGGTGCCCCCCTTCACCCCTTAGGGCTATAGTAATGGTGTAGACTTGTGGGCAGTGGGTTTTGAGGGGGATTTGGGGGGCTCAACACACAAGGGAAGGGTGCTATGCACCTGGGAGCTGTTTTACCTTTTTTTTTGTTTTTGTAAAAGTGCCCCCTAGGGTGCCCGGTTGGTGTCCTGGCATGTGAGGGGGACCAGTGCACTACGAATCCTGGCCCCTCCCACAAATAAATGACTTGGAGTTATTCGTTTTTGAGCTGGGCGCTTTCATTTTCCATTATCGCTGAAAAACAAAAACGCCCAGCTCACAAATTGTCGAATAAAACATGGACGTCTATTTTTTGCGAAACTATGGTTCGGTCCGCCCCTTCACGGACCCGTTCTCGGAGATAAACGCCCATGGAGATAGACGTTTTCGTTCGATTATGCCCCTCCACGGAGAGTAAGAGGAGCTATATATAAGCATAGAAGAAAAGTGTTAGGAGGAATTACAGAATAAAGTTGAGCAGTAATAATTTACAGAGTAGGAGAAGGCAATAGAGGGTAGATAAGTAAATAGTTGTTGAACAAAATAATAAGAGGTAGTGGAGTACAGGTGAATAACAAATAACTAAGCTGAGTAAGTGTCTACGCGCGCCAAAATGGAGTTACCGCCCGGCTATCGCATAGCTCTCGCGGTAATTTCATTTCTGGCGCACGTCGGAAAAATAATTTTTCTTTTCGGACGTGCGTATTGGATGCATTTAAAGCGCATAGGTCATTATCGTTTGCGTGAGAATTTACCGCTAGATCAATGGCTGGCGGTAAGATCTCGGACCCAAAATGGATGCGCGGCAATTTTCATTTTGCCACACGTCCATTTTCGGCAAAAAAAAAAAGGCATTTTTTTTTTTACAGGAGCATCGAAAAATGATTCTGCGTGTGCCCAAAACGCACATCTGCACTACTGCAGGCCATTTTTCAGCACGTCTTTGTAAAAAGGCCCCATAAATCGGTAAAAGGAGAAATGACAGAGTAAAGCTGTTCAGATTAAGGGAATATGTTACAGAGTACAGGTGAACAATAAGTATTATAGGGTAAAGATGATCGATACATATCATGTAGTGTAAGAGGTAGTAGGTACAGGATACAGATGAGTTAAAATGCTATACAGAGTAAGAAGAGGAAAAGAGCACAGTTGAGCGATAATGTTTTACAGATAAAAGGAATTATAGAACACAAGTGAGATTAAATACTATTCAGCGTAATAAGAGCTGGTGGTCCCTGCGCGACCATCATGGATTTCGATGACATTTTCTGTGAACATTCATACATGTCCCCAATGAACATTGGTAAAGTTTTACGTTCGCTGAGGCAATACTTGCTGAGATATAGTCATTTCTTTGACCCCATACTGCAGCCTTCGCGCAGGGACCACCAGACCACTTGACATGGAATGACGTTGTACAAAGTAAGAGAATGTATTAAAGACTACAGTTAAATAAAGTGACGTTATTTTCCTGTAACGGGTGCTCTCTGTGGTCAGCATTATATAAGCCCTCACACGTGGGCAATATCAGATAAAGCCCAGCATGGTAAAAAGATTTTTTAGAGAGCTCTAGAAGTTTGTATAATTTTTTTTTTTGTGGATGTGAGCCATATGTATGCAATGAGATAAAAGTGAGAGGACGACCAAGGATTCCAAAGGCTGAGAAGATGTATAATAATATAGATATTTATTAAGGTATAAAGACTCCTTAAATATCTTGGTATTTGTAAAATATAAGAGCCATGTGTTTTTAAGGTGTAAAGCCTTTAGGTTGGACATAAGCGAAGCAGTGTAGTGACTGTAGTGAGGGAATTCAATTCTCGGTAAATTCAATCCACCCAACTCCAGGTACTGGAGACATAGGTAAAGTGACGCTTATCCCTGCATATAATAATGCAGTGGGCAATTAAGTGCAGAGACTTCCTTTAAATGGGTTTTAAAAACAGTATGTACAGTTACACAGGGTTTCTGAGCTGTGAATTTTTCTCATTAGATTTCAGCTAACATCCCTCTCAGTGATTTAGAAATGTGACTCTTCATGTGAAAAGTTTGGGGGAGGGGGGGGGGGCGGGATATGGACCCTTGTGCTGGATTTTTCTAAACATCAGAAATCCATGCTGTCCATCGTCTAGCCTCGACTTTCCTGGTAGCGGGCACAGGGCCGGTCTTAGCAAGTGCGGGGCCCTATGCAGACCAATTTGGAGGGGCCCCATCCTAGCCCCACCCCACCATAGCCCTGCCTCACCGTAGCCCCGCCCCCACCCTAGCTCCACCCCATTGATAAGATTATTCCATTTTTAGAACATTTTTTATGAAATTTCAAATAAAGACAAATGAAGCTAAACTTGTACAAAAAACTGATTGAAATAATAAGCACAATGCTATCATTGCTTTTGACTCGTAACCACTCGCCTCCACCTACCCTCCTCTCTTCCTTCCCGTTCACATTAATTGATTTGATTTGCTTACTTTATTTATTTTTTGTCTATTAGATTGTAAGCTCTTTGAGCAGGGACTGTCTTTCTTCTATGTTTGTGCAGCGCTGCGTATGCCTTGTAGCGCTATAGAAATGCTAAATAGTAGTAGTAGTAGTATCATGAAACCTCCCCTCCCCAGAAATTATTCAGTTCAGGTCCACTACAATTAGTAGTTCCAATTCTCATAACAAAGGAGAATAAAGGAAAAATATTAAGAAAAGATTCAGTACTTTCAAATTCCCCTATTACTCTGTAACCCATATATGCAATAAAATAAAAATGAAATGAAAAGATATACAATAAAATTAAGTGATATGTAAATATAATGTACAATATAAAAACATATAGACCACCAAGGTATTAAAATTGTTTTAAAATATATACCACAGCTCTCTGACTCAAGAAGACTCCGACTCTGTCATCCATAATTGTCTGACAACACACAGAAAAAAATAAGTAAAAAAAAAAAAAGTCACAATTAATACCTTATACACCAATATACCAGCCATACGGAAAATGCAGACCGTCAACAATATGAAGCTAGCAAGGGATCATAATACCACAATTCTCATGCAGCGCCACAAAACACCCTTTTAGAGGTAGTGTGTCATGATTTAGGCTCTACACCCTTTCTGATGTTTGGTGCCACCTTAGTAAGGCCAACACACAATCTCTCCACTGCAAAACACTATACACAAACGTGTGCAAAAACACACTCATAACCTTAACAAACCATAAACAGCACTAATTCCAAGGACAGAACGAGCTACAACCTTATGCGTGGCGTGGAAAGGCAACTGTAATTACACCTGGCTCTAAAACACCAGTGCACAACCTAGTGAAAAAACAAACAAAAAGGGATTCAAACTATACGCTAGCAGGATACTGCACCTTCCTTGATCACACCTGAAAAACACATGAATGCAAAATACTGAACTGGAAAGTTACCTCAAGAAGTCAGACTCAGCATGCAACAATACTACAAAAATTGAAACTTACATGAAAAATATCACAGATGCACATTTCCAAAAACTGACACATTCCAATTAATAAATCCTGAATAAAATAGTTTTTTCTACCTTTGTTGTCTGGTGACTTTGCTTTTCTGATCATGCTGGCTCAGTATCCGATTGTGCCGCTTTCTGTCCTCTTAACTCCGTTTCCAGGGCTTCCTTTCCATTTATTTCTTTACTTTCCGCCTTTCTTCTTCATTTCTTGCCCTACGTCCGTAAGTAAAAGCTGGGTCCTCCGCAGACTTGACTGTCCAGTGGATCCAGCTTCTGCCTATTTTCTATATCCATGTGCACTTTTTCTCCTCTCTTCCTTTTTCCCTCACCTCATCTCCTTCCTCACTCTTCCCTCGCCTCCATCCACGTCCAGCATTTCTTCTCTCTCCTCCATCCACCCATGTCCAGCGACCTTCCTGTCCCCCCTGCCATCCATCTATGTCCAGCAACCCCCCCGTCCCCTCTGCCCTCCCCTGCCATCCACCTATGTCCAGAGACCCCCTCCCCTCCAACCACCCATGTCCAGCGACCCTCCTGTGCCCCCTGCCCTCCACCTATGTCCAGAACCCCCCTCCCCTGCCATCCACCCATGTCCAGTGACCCTCCTGTCCCCCCTGCCCTCCCCTGCCATCCACCTATGTCCAGAACCCCCCCTCCCCTGCCATCCACCCATGTCCAGCGCCCGTCCTGTCCTCCCTGCCCGCCCCTGCCATCCACCTTTGTCCAGAAACCCCCTCCCCTGCCATCCATCCATGTCCAGCGACCCTCCTGTCCCCCCTGCCATCCATGTCCAGCAACCCCCCTGTCCCCTATGCCCTCCCCTGCCATCCACCCATGTCCAGCGACCCTCCTGTGCCCCCTGCCCTCCCCTGCCATCCACCTATGTCCAGAACCCCCCTCCCCTGCCATCCACCCATGTCCAGTGACCCTCCTGTCCCCCTTGCCATCCATGTCCAGCAACCCCCCCTGTCCCCATGCCCTCCCCTGCCATCCACCCATGTCCAGCAACCCTCCTGTGCCCCTGCCCTCCACCTATGTCCAGAAGCCCCCTCCCCTCCATCCACCCCATGTCCAGTGACCCTCCTGTCCCCCTTGCCAACTGCCTTCCACCTATGTCCAGTAACCCCCCCCCGTCCCCCCTGCCCTCCACCCATGTCCCGCGACGCGAGTCTCCTCGTTCCCCTGCTGCTCCCCCTTCCTCCAGCCACCTGAGACCCCTCCCGTCTGAGCCCCCCCTCCCCGACCCGACAAACGACCCTCTTCTGCCGCCCGCACCTCACCTGACCCGACTCAGCATTTAAAAAAAACCTCCAAGCGGTGGTGCCGGTGCCTCGCGTCTGAGAGAAGAAAACTCGCTTCGTCGTTGGCCGGCTTTCCCTCAAGTCCCGCCCTTGCGGAAGTTACATCAGAGGGCAGGACTTGAGGGAAGGCCGGCCAACGACGAAGCGAGTTTTCTTCTCTCAGACGCGAGGCACCGGCACTGCCGCTTGGAGGTTTTTTTAAAATGCTGGGTCAGGTGAGGTGAGGTGCGGGCGGCAGAAGAGGGTCGTTTGTTGGGGAGGGGGGGCTCAGACGGGAGGGGTCTCAGGTGGCTGGAGGGAGGGGGAGCTGCAGGGGAATGAGGAGACTCGCGTCGCGGGACATGGGTGGAGGGCAGGCGAGCGTGGTCGGAGAGGCAGAGGCGAGGCGCGCCGCGCGGGGCCCCCTTAGGTGCGTGGCCCTATGCGGCCGCCTCGGTCGCCTCTGCCTAAGACCGGCCCTGAGTGGGCAAGATAACACTGGCCTCATCATGAAAAGGTCCACATGCGCCGCCAGTGTTAAAGGTGGTTCATAAATGGACTATTTATACCAGATGTCAAAACTTGCAGCTATTCGAAATGGACAGGTGATTCAGTTTTATAAACTCTGGGACAAATATAGAGAGTGGAGAGCCCGATCGGGGATTGACTTGGACGCCTCACGGCTGCTGGTCCCGATGCTATAAGTGGTGTCTATGCTTGTTGGATCCCATTTAAGTGAATAATGGACTTGGGCTATCGGTGGCCATGCGCATCTTATCCTGCGTAATAAGGGAGGGGGTGGGAATAGAGGGGGGAAGGGAGAGTTGAGGGTTGTGATGTTGTAACATAGCTATGCAAAATGCTTTATTGATGTTTGTTAAAAATTTCTCAATAAAAATATTGGGGGGAAAAAAAGGAAATCCATGCTGTCTTTGCCTAGCATCAGAAAATTTCTTTCCTTAATTATTAATAAGGTCCTTAGTAACTAATACATAGTTAATGTCTCTTCTGTATATTTAACAGATAAGGAAGTCATAAAGAGAGAGGAAAATAAGGAGAATATGAAAGAATATCTTGTAGAAATTGAAGAAATCCCAAGACAATCGATGAATGTCTGTGAGAATATTTCCCAAGGGACCGAGAGGAAAAACGCAAGGAATCATGAGGAGGAATTGGAGAAGAAGCAGAGAGACCTTTCGGGAGACTCTCTGGATGGAGTCATTGAGTGTGAGATAAGTGATGGGGAACTCATAAACATCCCTGAGCACCAGAGAATCCTGAGAGCCGAGAGACCCTTCCAAAATAATAACGGTGATCAAGTGACTTCTGAACTCCATCAGGAAGAGCGGAAAGGGAAGAAACCCTGTCTGTGGGACAATTGCCAAAAAAGCTTTGGTAAGAAATATAATTTATCATTTGACCAGAGAGCCAACACTAGAGAGAAATCCTTTTCATGCTCTCAGTGTAGGAAGTGTTTCAGACCGAAGTTAAATCTGAAATTACACCAGAAAATGCATTCTGAAGTGAAACCATTTCTGTGCACTGAATGTAGCAACTGTTTCTGTCATAAGGAAGCATTAATTACACGCCAAAGAACAGACGCTGAAAAAAGACCTTTAGATAGTGTTGACTGTGTCAGATCTCGTAACTGTAAGCATTTCTTAAGAAACACCCAAAGAACAAACACAGAAAAGAGAAAATCGTTACGTTCTGAACTTGAGAAAAGAACTCGTGAGAAGAAAAATCAAATTAAGCGCAAATTAAAAGGATCAGGAAAAAAAGGATTTATGTGTACTGAGTGTGATAAATGCTTAACTTCTTTACGATCTCTAAGAAGGCATCAAATGGGTCACATGGAAGAGAAACCATTTGCATGCACTGAATGCAAGAAAGGTTTCACTTGTCTGTCAACACTGAAAATTCATCAAATGATCCACACAGGAGTGAAACCCTTCCCATGTACTGAGTGTGATAAAAGCTTTCCTTATTTGTCACATTTAAGAAGGCATCAAATGATTCATACAGGAAAAAAGCCTTTTACATGCATCGAGTGTAACAAGGGGTTCAATCGTCTGTCAAATTTGAAAATTCATGAAAGGATCCATACAGGAGAGAAACCTTTCACATGTACTCTGTGTAATAAATGTTTCACTCAACTATCATATCTGAAAATTCATCAAAAAAGTCACTTCACAGAAAAATCTTTTACATGTGATGAGTGTGATAAAAAGTTCATTTCCTTAGCATCTCTACAAAGACACAGAATAATGCATACAGGGAATAAACCTTTCACATGTACTGACTGTGATAAGGGTTTCTTGTCATTAGGCTCTCTAAAAAAGCATCAAATCAGCCACACAGGAATCAAATCCTTTCCGTGCATTGAGTGCAATAAATGTTTTGCTCATCTAGAAAATCTGAAAATTCATCAAAGGATCCACACAGGAGAGAAACCTTTCACATGCACCGAGTGCGATAAAAGTTTCATTTCTTTATCGTCTTTAAGAAAGCACCAATGGATCCACACAGGAAAGAAACCTTTTACTTGCATTGAATGTAAAAAATGTTTTAGTTATCTATCATATCTAAAAAGTCACCAGCGGATACATACGGGGGAGAAACCGTATGTGTGTACTGAGTGCGGTAAACGGTTCCTTTTTTTATCATACTTAACAAGACATCAAATGATCCACACAGAAAAGAATAATTTTACATGCATTGAGTGTAATAAAGCATTCACTGATCTATCAGATTTAAGACTTCATCAAAGCATCCATATAGAAGAGAAATTTTTCCCAACATTTTGGGGGCCATAACCTTGATGACGAATTTTCAAGGACACCTATGTAGATTATTATCCATATTACATCTTATGAACTCTATAAGGAAGTTGTGTTTGACATAATACAAGTACTATATAGCGAGTGAGAGACTAAAATCATGTTCCACGAACCTTGGTTTGGCAGTGTGAGGTTCCTTATTGTTATGGTAATGCACAAACACCCATTTGGAGATATTGCCCCTGAGAGGAACCTTTCACGTACATTTATTTGTACCTAAGAAGGCATTGAGTGATCCACATGGAAAAGTTTACATGCATTGAGTGTATTAAGGCTTCCAATTATTTTATCTGATTTGAAAATTCATTAATCCAAATGGGAAAGAAACTCTTCCAAGAATTTAGATCAACAAATGATGAAAACCAAGTGACAAATGTGTAAATACAGTAGGAAATACAAAGCATTGCTCCAGGAACCATTTGTTAATCAAACCCAGACACGTGAATGGGATGAGCAACTTGATAGTTGCAGCCCAGGACAGTGGATAAAGGATGAGAAGGTTTACAGTAAGTATAGATAAAACTGACACAACAAACATCTATAGATTCTATAAGAAACAGCTTTAAAATGTTAGGGTAAAGGGTCATGGATTTGATATACTGCCTTTCTGTGGTACTGCAAAGTGGTTTACGTATATTATTTGCAGGTACTTTCTGTGTTCCTAGTGGACTCACAATTTTTGTTTTTGCTTGTTTTTTTTTTGTACCTGGGGCAGTGGAGGGTTATGGGATAAATTCTATATATGGCACCTGAAAATTCTGCGCGGTAAAAAAATACGCCTAGGTGTATTCTCTAAAGTATACCTAAATTTTATAGAATAGGCTTAAATTTCCGCACGGGATATAGAATAATGCCCAGCGCCTCTGCACTCGACCAAATTTGGTCTCATCCATTTAGGCCATGTTTTACTTGGCGTAAATCCCGACGCCTATATTAGGTTCAGAGCGGGCGTATTCTATAATAATACGCATAGATTTTAGAAATGCCCATACCCACACCCCCTTTTCAACTCTGTGACTTGGAATTTGCACCACGTTACAGACTACGCTTAACGAGTATGCATAAATTGTAATTAATGCCAATTAGTGCTGATTAGAGAATTACACGGGGACAAAGTTTCCCCCACCCCGTCCCCGCAGGTTCTGTCTCCGTCCCCGTCCTGTCCCTGCGGGCCCTGTTTCCATCCCCATCCTGTCGCCCCAGGTTCTGTCCGTCCCCGCCACATCCCCGTGGGCTCTGTCTTCAGCTGCAGATGCCTCTAACACTTACAATTTTATATTTAAATCTTTTTATTAAAGTATAAAAAGGAGCAATATGCTGTGAAGCTGTTGTTTATAAATCACAAATAGAAAACAATAATAAAAGTGGACAACTATAATAACCCCATCATAGCTAATTACTACAACCTCAAGGAATCCTAATCCACCCTGTTAAAATGTCCAGGGGTACAAGCTAAAACCTGTTCTGTATGCCCTAGTGGGGAAGAAATACGTCCTATGAAACACTGTTATGATTTTGCGTAGGTTCCCCCATGCAAATTTTGCTAATTGTGGCCAGCATGTATGCTTGTTTTTCCAAAAAAATCAAAATATTGTTGTCTGCGTCACCCAAACCTAAATAACAGTCCAGTTCATTAAAAGGCTTCAAAGTAGAAAATGACACGGTGACAAAATTTGTCCCCATCCCTGCCCCGTCCCTGTTGGATCTGTCCCCACTCCTGCGGTTACCGCGGGACCACATCCTTATGTCATTCTCTAGTGCTGATAATTGCTTGTTAACATACTACTACTACTACTACTTAACATTTCTAGAGCGCTACTAGGGTTACGCAGCGCTGTACAAATTAACGAATAAGGACGGTCCCTGCTCAGAAGAGCTTACAATCTAAAGGACGAAATGTCAAGTTGGGGTAGTCTAGATTTCCTGAGTTAGAGGTGTTGTGATTAGGTGCCGAAGGTGACATTGAAGAGGTGGGCTTTGAGCAATGATTTGAAGATGGGTAGGGAGGGGGCCTGGCGTATGGGCTCAGGGAGTTTGTTCCAAGCATGGGGTGAGGCGAGGCAGAAAGGGCGAAGCCTAGAGTTGGCGGTGATGGAGAAGGGTACTGAAAGGAGGGATTTGTCTTGAGAGCGGAGCAGGGGCGTATCTGAGGTTCGGCGGTAGGGGGGGCAGGGGCTAGAGTGAGGGGGCACATTATAGCCCCCCCTACCGCCGTCAACCCCCCCCCCAACCGCCGTCAACCCCCCCCTACCGCTGTTAACACTCCCTCCCTCCCCCTGCCCCGAGGTCCGGCTTTTTAAAATATTGCTTCAGCTGGCGGGGGACCCCAACCCCCCACCAGCCCAGCCGCGATCTTTAACTTTTTCATCCTCGTCGTGCAGCGCGCTGTGAAAGCTGCATGCATCTTTAGATCCAGTTGGATGGAGTCTGACGTCGCACTTGATCTACTGCCTTTCTGAGGTTTTTGCAACTACATTCAAAGCGGTTTACATATATTCAGGTACTTATTTTGTACCAGGGGCAATGGAGGGTTAAGTGACTTCCCCAGGGTCACAAGGAGCTGCAGTGGGAATCGGTTCCCCAGGATCAAAGTCCACTGCACTAACCACTAGGCCCCTAAAAGAATGAATTATAGTTAAGTGAACTCCTGAAAATCAAAAAGAGATGTACTGCTGTTGCTCTGCTACAAACCCTTCGTTTCAATCGACAACATGCCACAAATGGAGCATGCTAAAAAAAAGTAGGAGAAAGGGGCATGCTATTAAACTGATGCCTGTTTACGATGTCTAATTACAAAAATCAAAGCAAATAAGTATGTAAGTGATAACATATATTAAAACATTTGAGGGTTGATGTAAAAAGAGAAGACAGAGACCACACTATCTGTGAGTAATGGCCAGTTTATTAGATGACATCAGAATGACTTTTGGCCTGATCAAATGTTCAAAGGCAACACTCCTTAATGCTCTAATGGTAAGTAAGGAAAACCGAAAACCTCTCTGACGGAGACAAGTGGTAGGGGCAGATGGCTTCAATGTGAAAGAACTTGAACAGGCAGACAAATATAATTATCAGGGTGTAGAACATAGTGGCATAGCTGTGGGTGAGCTTGGGTGGGCCTCTTGCCTAGGCCCACCCAGTCTAGTGGTCCCCCAAAACACCTCATTGGCAGTGTCTCACTCCTCTCTGTCTCTCTCTCTCGCGCTTTCTTTCTGTCCACTGCTGGTGGCACAACATCTGCCTCTCTCTGTCTCAACCCCCCCCCCCCCCCCATCTACCTTCAAGCAGTTGCCTACAGCAGTTCCTGTAGACAACCGCATCCCGCCCTTGATGATGTCACTTCCTGGTTTTTCACTGGCACGGCGGGGACACAGTAGAGGGAGGCCTATAGGGCTGGAGCAGGTTGACTACAGTAATCGCTGCCGGCGACTGCTTGGAAGTAGGCCGGGGAAGGAGAGTTTTCAGAGAGAGACGAGCAGATGCCAGGAAGGGGGGGGGGTGGGGAGGGGAGGGAGAGAAAAATGATGATACGTGGGGCAGGGATGGAGGGAAAGGTAAAAACAAATGTGTATTTGTGTGGGGGTGGGCAGGGCCCACCCGAAATGGCAGGTCTTGGTACACCCCTGGGAGAACAAGGTCCAACAATTGAGTACAAATTACCGAGAGAAAAAAAATCAGCAAAGAATATTACAGAATACTAGAACTAATATTGAAAAGTGCTTTAACAGCACAGAAAAAGATACAGGTTATCAACTAGCTTGCAATCCCCCTACTTTCATAAAGCTAGATTGGGCCCATAAGAACCTTAAAAAATTCAGGTTTAGAAGAAACAAACAACTCCATTCCTACTAGGTAATCTAAATGAATAAGTGTGTGTGAAGTTGTACATCCCAAGAAAAGATTACACAGAGGAGCGACTATCGCAGGCCTCCAGTCAAACTTCACAGCCTCAATCAATGCAAATCCTCAAAGTACTAGAGACTGCCTACAGTCGGTCTCCATGCATAAACCTGAACAAGCTTTCCGTTGAGAAGGAACGAGTGAAGATCTATCTGGATGCAGTAGAAACTACTTCATAAACCTCAAATAGATGGCAGGAATGATTCATGAAAGATGAACTTAAATCTAAAGGTGAGATACTTATAATTGCAGAAACAAAAGAGAAGGACCAGAAATCCCCACGAAGAGGACAGGAAAAATGGACAAAGTGAGGAGATGATGACACTTTATGGAATCAGCAGACTTTATTCCCTCCAGCAAAATATGACCCGACACGGCCGTGTTTCAACAACGCAGTTGCCTGCATCAGGGGTCTGAGCACAAATGGCTGGCAATAACAGACAATATACACTTATGCACAGTGATCCGATCATTATGCTGTCATTTGTGCGACAACAAGAAACTCACCATGGTTTCATTTTGATTTGTCTTTTGCATATTGGAAAGACTGTTTATCGGATCACTGTGCATAAGTGTATACGGTCTGTTATTGCCAGCCATTTGTGCTCAGACCTCTGACACAGGCAACTGTGTTGCTGAAACACGGCCGTGTCGGGTTGTATTTTGCTGGATGGAATGGAATAAAGTCTGCTGGTTCCATAAAGTGTCTTCATCTCCTCACTTTTGTCCGTTTTTTTTAAATATTTATAATTGTAACACCGACTAGTGGACTATGGACAAGATGGTTCACAACTAGTATAGAAAAATGGTAAAACAGACAAATTCAGTTTGTGTAGCACAGGACTAAAAACTGTTCTCATCTCACTGCTAATTGTGACACGGTGTAGAAGACTCATCTACAGAAAGGCACAATAAGGTGCTCATTTTCAAAGCACATAGATGTTTCAAAATGGCCAAAACAAAAGTCCACCTACCGAAAACATCTAAATCGCCATTTTCGAACTGCAGAATTAAAACGTTTTTTTCACTTCAGTTTGTCCAAATAGTAAAGGGGCGTGGTGGAGGTGTGACAAGGATAGGACTAGGGCGGGCCAAGAAGTTGGACGTCTTTCAGCTATCATGGAAAGCAAGAAATGTCCAAGAGGCAAAAAAAAAAAGGGACGTTTTTGTCTAGACTACTACTACTACTACTTATCATTACTAAAGCGCTACTAGACCTGTTTCAATCATGTCCAAGTTACAAAAAGATGCTCAGATTGACCAGCTGACCACTGGAGGGATTAAGGCATAACCCTTTTTTAATCTCCCATTGGTCACTAACCTCCCCTTGACCCCCTAAGAAGTGAAACAGACTGTGGATACCAGGATGTCTTGACAGCTGCAGGTGTTATGGTCATACTCAACAGCGTAGCAAGCAGGTTCCTGGAGTAGCCTAGGGGTCAGTTCAGTAGAATGTGCACGGGGGGGACCCAGGTCCATATCTCATTCTACCTGGTTCATTTATGGTGGAGATTATGAGCCCTCAAGAAACAACCAGATATCTACTGTACCTAAACGTGGGAGACAGTAGGTTTCGTTGTGTTCCTGGAGGGCTCACAGGAGTTATGGTGGGAAGTGTACCTGGGTGCCTTTGTACTGACCACTGCCCGTCTACCCTGCAGTTTTTGTGCTTTCTTTTGTGGCATCCAAAAGTTGGACGTTTCAGCGTCAAGAATGGCTCTTCTTTTTAGTTGAGAAAGGAAACCCAGACGTTTTTCCTGTTCGAAAATGGCTCTACGATGGACTTTTTCTTGTTTTTTGTAATGAGCAGAACGTGCTAAATCGGACTTAGATGACTTTTCAAAAATTCCCCTCGAAGGTAGCTTATCTCCTTCACCGGAACACCAGGACCACAAACTTGACACAAGTGTGGCGAATAAAGAAGTTTTGATCACCTGGGACTTTCTCATTCTCACCCATTAAGAATTTGAAGTAAGAAAACTGCACAATTATAGTAAAATAAAAAGCAGAGCAGCAATATGAATAGATGTGTCAGTATCGAGCAAATAATTCTGTACAAGCTATGGAGAAAGAACACTCTCGGGTCTCCCAAAAATGCAAATCGGAGAACAACAAATGTGGCAGAATGATACCGAAAAATATTCCCACTCATTGTGCACCACTGATCTCTTTAAAAAGAATTTATTTGTTCTTGTTGGTTGATGATCTGTCATTTATTTATAAAGGAATGGACTGTACTCTTTCTGGGATGTTGGGGCCTAAAGTCTATATATGGTGCCGAAAAACATGAGGGCTAAGCACTGTTCTATAAACGATGCTCTGAGTTGGGTGCTGTTTATAGAATAACACCTTGCATCGGGATCCATGTAAAACTTTGAAGCGTGAAGTTTTATACCTACTGGAATCTGATGTAAGTCGTCGTGTGTCGTCGTCCCCCAGTGCAGATCTGCCATATTCTGTAACACTGCATGCAAATTCATGGAATGTCCTTCCAGGCCACTCCCCCATTTCAGATCCACGCACGAGAATTTACGCTCGCCACGTGCGTAAATTCAAATGACTGCCAATTAGCACCGATCAGCACTAATTGGTTCGTTACTCAAATTGTCGTGCAAATTGGGTGGGTGGCCACATTTGCACACAATTTTGGGCACTATATATAGAACTCGAGGGTAGATTTACAGAAGTATAACATAAGAATTACACGTTTTTATCCTGATTCTTTTTTTTGTTACTGTTGGTTGATGAGCTGTCATTTATTTATAAAGGTTTGCACTGTACTCTTTCTGGGACATTAGAACAGAATATAAATGCAATAGATGAAATAAAAATTAAAAAAATAATCTTGTTCAATTGATATCAAGTCTTTTTTCTTGTGCAAAGTAGGAACAATGAATCGGTGTGTGAGATGTAGTTAAAGGAACCCCTTGTGGAATGCTGTTCTAGAAAGGACGCCGTCCATATCCGGCAAGGTACAACGAATTCTAGAATACATGAGAAATGGATGTCCAAGTGCTGGCTATTGTCCGTTTTACAAACTGAAATGACCAAACTATGAATGGGGCAAAACAAGGAACACAGACGTCTTTGTGTCAGCATAGGGACATCCATATTATAAAATGGCCATATAGACCTGTATACAGGGGTGGACTGAGGGTGGTCTGAGCCCTCTGTCCGGCTGCTGCCTGACACCCCCTGCCGCTACCCGCGCTGCCCTGGTCCTACCTGAGGGGTCCTGTTCTGGTAGTCTGGTGGCCTCTGGGGGGGGCGTGTTCTTTCCTGCCCACAGCACTACCGCAATTCCCCCGCTTGCCGGCACCGCCATGATTTCAAAATAGTGGCCGAGACTTCCGGCGGTAGTCTTGTGGGTCTCGACAGTCTCGCAAGACTTCCGCAGGGAGTCTTGGCCACCATTTTTTTTTTTTAATCTTTTTTTATTAACAAAACATTTCAAACATACAGTCATGATGGCAACATTAGACAATAATACAGAAGCCACACTAATTGTTCACCCATCAACCTTTTGCTATTGCTTTGTCCTTTTTTTGTTTTTCCCCCCACCCCCCTCCTCTATGGTAAGTTACCATTTTGATCTTCGAGATAGCGAACTCTAGTGTACATCAAAGCGTTGCAACAAAAACATTCTAATTCCAAAAAGTACTTATTCCCCTATATATCTAGCATGGGTTATTAACAGTTCAAAAGGGCCACCATTTTTTTTTTTTTTTTTTTTTTTTAATCATTTATTTATAATTTTTTCATTTTACAAGGATCACTTGCAAAACAGTAAAACAGAGATGATTGTACATTAAAACAATATTAGAAGAAAAAAACAATCTCAACAAGATAAATGGATTTTATACAATCTTTCTCTTTCTTAGACCACAAAATAAATAGGGAGAGTGAAACAAGACAAGGAGATCAATTTAAGCAACAGCAAACAAAGAAAACGTGGTATTAACCCGATTAGCCCCCGTTATTATTTATCTAAATCATTATTCCACATTGATCATCTGGTTGGTTTCTTCAAGACCATAACGGTGCATAGTCCATCAATTTCATTGGAAACATACTTATTGTCCAATATTAGTGAAAGTAATACACCTGATTTCATTTTTTTTCCCTTTTAAAACCAGAAATTGTTTAACAATACAAACCCTTGAATCTCCAATCCAATTCCCGCTGATTAAAGTAATCCCAGTTTCACAGGCTTCACTCCTTTTGAATTAATATATTAAGAGGAATCATTTCAGAGGAAAAAAAACATTAGGAGTCATACCCGGAACTCTGGGAAAACAACAATCTCGATATTAATCATCTATAACAATATTCATTTTGTTCAAATTTTTTCTGGTCTTTTATCATTTTCAAATCTTAACCGTTTCCTACTTCAGTAGAACTTCATTTGCTGTATATTCTCAAAGGATTCGATTAGATTATCCATGTGGCTCATTAACAAGACTATATCTGAAGCAAAGTCATTCTCTACCACCGTCAGGTCCTGGAGCACCCTCCAGATGACATTCAATGCAACCTCCACGGGAGCCAAAAACTCCAAGCTGATAACTCTTAAGGGTTTAGGAGTAGCACCGCCGACACGGGTTCAGCTGCAAACGACTTCCGTTTCAGCATACACTCCTGACTCACTCCTCCACTCCTTTGGGCATGGTGGTTAAATGATTTTTGAGCGATGAAGTTGTTTCTAGGTCCAAGAGCATCGACGCTCCTTCGTCGGCGCTAATCAAAGGACTCATCAACCCAGTCATCTATGGGCAGCTCGTCACACAGCGGTCCCACACTTGCTGCACAGGGGACAAAACGCTGGTCATCGGCGGCTGACCCCCCATTGTCCCCTTCCTCTGTTAAGGCAACTGCAATGCAGAGAGGAAATTTCAAGTGAACAAAAACTGAACTTCAGAGGACAGCTGGGCCGTTGAGTGTACGAGCTTCAGGTCACCATCTTTCCTCTCTCCCTAATTTGGGACACTCTTTGTCTGGTTTCTCCTCAGAGGCCTGTCTGATATGGGTAACCCTTCAGCATAGCCCTCTGAGTCATTGAAACACGGAAGCCCCTCCACCACTTACAAGGTGGTGTCCCTTCGGAGGGGACCATTTTTTAAATACAGTGGTGCCGGGCAGGGGGAATAGCAGTAGCCCAGCGGGCCAGGCAGGAAAGAACATGTTCCCTCCCCTCCTGCTGGGGCCACTAGATCACCAGCGGCGCACCGGGCAGAGCCTCTGGGCCCTCGACCACTGCCCGGTTGCCCGAATGGTCAGTCCGCCTCTGCCTGTATGCAGAGGAGTAGCCTAATAATTAGAGCAGCCTACAAAGAACCAGACAATGCTGGTTCACATCCCACTGTAGCTCTTTTTAATTTTTCTTTTTAAAATTGTGGGCCCTCCCAGGCCAGAAAAATAGCTACTTTGATTTCCCTTACTCCCTCCAATGGAGAACTGCTCAATCGGAGCTCCTTTCTGTAACCTGGGCATGCCAGATACCAGGTCTAAATACCAATGTTCATCTTTTTGGACATAGATGTCCTTTCCCCCTTCTGAAATCAGAGTTGGGTGTCCATAGTTTGGCCCCTGCCTAGTCCTGCCCAAAAACACACCCAGACCGTGCCCCCTTACCATGTGAACGCATTGACTTTATTATAAAAACGGGATTTGGACGTCAATGCAATATGAAAGTCTAAATGCCAGGTTTCAAACATCCGAACCACCAAATAGAACTTCTAAAATAAGGGCCATTATAGGCTAATTATACGCAAGAGCTTAAATAATGTTAAGAAGTAAACCACCTGCAGAGTAAATTTGCAAGCCAACACACACAGAAGGTGTTCTCTCCACAGAAAAACAACGAAGCAAAGGAAACGGTGGATCCAAAAAAGTCCTCTCACAAGTGGTGTCTCCTTAAACAAGTTCTTTATTTCAAATCAATAAAACAATGACCCGACACGTGGATTACTGGTTTGACAGATCATTTTAGCTTGCAGAAAGTTAACTGGTTGTTAATTTTATCCACATGATTATTTTCTATATTGGAAGTGAATAGACCCCTGACGCAGGCCTTTACGGCCGAAACATGATTCGGGTCGGGTCGTTGTTTTATTGATTTGAAATAAAGAACTTGTTTAAGGAGACACCACTTGTGAGAGGACTTTTTTGGATCCACTGTTTCCTTTGCTTTGAGTAAATTTGCAAGACATTTTGGGCGTTCTATGCCATGTAAAAGTCCAAAAGGTTTACAGAATGGTCTTCACCCTAGATGTTTGTAGGAACATATCTTACCACATTCAGAGGACCTGTGAGAAAGAGTTGATGCTCACTTCTACGATCAGGGTTTCAAGATATTTCTCTTTGGCCCTTTGCAAGTAGTAGGGAAGAGCAGTCGCAGCAAATTCTGACAGACCAACATCAGACTCAACATACCTTGTCTTATGAATGAGGTGGTTATTACGATGGAATGATTGAGAATTTTGCATGTCATTGGTGGTCTGGGCCCCGTGTCCGGCCGCTACCCTCGTTGCCCTGGTCCTACCTGAGGGTTCCTGGTAGTCTGGTGGCCTCTGCGGGGGGGGGGGGGGGGGCATGTTCTTTCCTGCCCGCTGCAGTGCCGTTATTCCCCCACCTGCCGGCGCCGCCATGTTTTCAAAATGGTGGCCGAGACTTCCTGTGGTAGTCTTGCGGGACATGATAAAGGACATTTTTAATAAACTGTCTGATTTTGGACATTTTGCTAAAACCTCCAAAAACTGAGTTGTGAACAGCTATTTTCCGACCTGAAAAAGTCTTATCTTTTTTTTTTTGTTCAAAAATCGCCTTTTCCTACACATGTTGTGGTCAGTGTGTTTTTCTTTTGGATCTTTTTTGGAAAATGAAACGTTCAAGAGAAAAACTCGGGCTGCAAATACTGCAGCGGGACATGTTTATCCACTCCTATCCTAGCTGAGATAATATTTAACCATCTCTCTGACCTCATGTGCCACTTTCTTTAAATTAGTCACCTTACTTTCTAACTTGTCTTACGTTTACCTATCTATATGTTCCATCTTGGCTTTACCCTTCACTATCAATTAAAATGTTCTATTACATATTGTGTTGACATTGTAAGTAGTATACCATGCCATACTTTGTATTGTTTTTGAATATGTTTACTTCTGTAATTGCCTATTGCTCATGTTTGATCTATTCTTACTGTACACCGCCTTTGAGTAAATTCCTTCAAAAAGGCGGTAAATACATCCTAATAAATAAGTAAATATATGGAGAATCAAAGGAGACTTCAGTCTGAATAGGCAGAGCCATCAGCCGAAAGGTAGAGACACTGGGCCACTGAGAAACCAGAATAATGGAATAAACGGGAGCCTCTGCACACCCCCACACAGCATCAAGATAAACCTTCTAACACCTGCAGGAATAACGCCTATAACGAAAGAAGAACAGGACCCGCAGAATAAACCTGGTAACAAAGGCCAGAGGCAGGACGCATGCACAACTAATGTAAGTACATTCATTCTTTCTTTCCTTCTGTTGTGAGATGACTCCTGCTCCTGGAAGTCGAGGGAATATTTATTATGGGGTTAAACGAGAGTAACCAGGGCCATGCCAACACGGTAAGCGAGGTAAGCATGGCAGGAGGGCGCCATCCTCTGGGGGGGCGCCCTGCCGCACCATGCTTAACTCGCCCTCTTCTCCCCAGATCCTTTTCCTTTTTTTTTGTTTAAATTTACCTCTGTCTGGCGGCAGCGTAGCGTTAGTGAGAAGGAGGCGGCACTCCCCCGCCCCGACATGTCAGTCTTCCCTTCGCTCAGTGTCCCGCCTTCTTCTGACGTAATTTCTGATGTCAGAAGAAGGCGGGACACTGAGCGAAGGGAAGACTGACACGTCGGGGCGGGGGAGCGCCGCCTCCTTCTCACTAACGCTATGCTGCCACCGGACAGAGGTAAATTTAAACAAAAAAAAAAAGGAAAAGGATCTGGGGAGAAGAGGGCGGGTAGTGTAGCGATCGTTTTCGGGGGGGGGCCGGAGACCCTAGGCATGGCCCTGAGAGTAACTATTACCTGTTGTTGCCTTCTGAGCGGACTCCCCCAGTCTTAAAAAGGGAAAAGGATTGGTTCTCTGTATACCCCACTGGGGTCCTAGATTGGAAACCTGTGAGCTTGAGGGTTAAAGCTCAAAACTATTGAGGAAATGGATCCTCATAATTAAGAACAAGTTATAAAGGAAAGATCAGAGAGACAGTTTTGTTTCGCTTATTTATGTATTGTTCCCGAACTGAGCGCCTGGGTTTCCCGAGGGGTATCATCATCACATATTGACAGGTCCATGTGGGAACGCATTGTCCGTCGACCCATTATGTATATAAATTTCTGGGATTAAGATGTTTAGGGGTCCTTTTATTAAGGTTGCGTTGAAAAATGTCTTGCGGCAGTGTAGGCGCGGGTTTTGGGCGCGCGGCAATCCATGTTTCCATATCATCAAGCTGATCAATCCATAGACTGGTGGGTTGTGTCCATCTACCAGCAGGTGGAGATAGAGAGCAAACTTTTGCCTCCCTATATGTGGTCATGTGCTGCCGGAAACTCCTCAGTATGTTCTCTATCTCAGCAGGTGGTGGTCACACACAGCAGCAGCTCTGGCTAGGCCTCCAAGCCTAATTTTTAGGTTTTGTTGAGTGCCTGGGGTTGAGGGCTCTTTTGAGCAAGTGCAAACCTGGTGGTGCCAGGTCCCTCCTTTTCTCCCCCCTCCCGCTGGCTCCGTTAAAAAAAAAAAAAAAAAAAAAAAATTTTGAACGTCCTTAAAGGCGTTTATTTCGACGTTTATTTAAGCGTCTATTGCAGCTACTCACTGGGACACCAGGTCGTTACAGCTCGGAGCGGACAGCAGGTAATTTTTACCTTTTTATAGCGGGCAGGGGGTTCCCCGATTCTTCTCCTCGTGGCATATGGCGTCGGAGGGCGAGGGCGCAAAGGGTCGCTCCCCGGATCGCTGGAGCGCTTCTAGAGGGGATGCGGGGGTCTTCAAGCCTGATTCGCCCTTGTTGGGTGACAGTTTCGTGACCGATGTATGTCCCGGTCCTTCCTCCGGCGTGGCGGTTTTTCCCGCCATAAACGCCCATCCCCCGCTCCTCGCCTCCGCCATCTTGGCCGGCCACGCGGCTCGGACGGCTTCTTCTTGGGCCGCCCTTGAGGTTGGAGACATTAATGCCATGAACGCCCTTAATTTGGGCGACGGCACAAAAGCGGCTAAAGTTAAGAGCCGTTCTTCCCGCGCGGCTCCTTCGCGGAGTGTCGCGCCGGACGCCATCTTGGATGCGCAGCATGTCTCTCCCCCGCTCTTGCGAGCGCCGGTTGAGGGTGCGTCTAGGGCTGTTGCCCAGGCTGCGGAAGTGCACAGTCGGGGGGGTTTCTCCCCCGAGTTTGTTTTGCTACTGCATCAGGCCTTCCTCATGCACAACGCTGCCCCTGCTCCCTCGTCTGGTAAAGAGGTTGAGGTTCCCAGAGGTAAACGCCCTCGGGTTGATTCCCAGGCCTTGGAGGAATTTGTCTCCTCCGATGTAGATGAGGGCAGCGTGTCTGAGGTCTCCCAACGGTCCTTTGCGGATTCCTTGGAGGAGACGGATCCCCGCTCGGTTGGAGCGGATGACCCCTCTGCAGCGCGGCTTTTTAGCCCAGAGGATTTGCCCAACCTGTTGCTACAGGCCTTGGACACTTTGAAGATTTCCTCTCCGGAGGACGTCTCTCCCTCAGCCCCTGTTGGCTCTGCCATTATGCTGGGGACGAAGCGCCCGCCTAGAACCTTCCACGTGCATGATGCTATGCACACCTTAATTTCGGCTCAATGGGATGTCCCAGAAGCGAGCCTTAAAGTGGCTAGGGCTATGTCCCGCCTCTATCCTTTGGCTGTGAGTGAACGTGAGGCCTATCTGTGGCCTACCGTGGATTCTTTAATCACTGCGGTGACTAAGAAAACGGCGTTGCCGGTGGAAGGTGGCACGGCCCTAAAGGACGCCCAAGACAGAAGATTGGAGGCGGCCTTAAGGTCGTCCTACGAGGCTACTGCTTTAAATTTGCAGGCCTCAGTTTGCGGTTCCTATGTGGCCAGGGCGTGCCTGACTATGGTGCGGCGGGCTTCCCCCTCGGATTCTTCCTTGAGGGATGATTGGCCGGCCCTGGAATCGGGCTTGGCCTATTTGGCAGACTTGCTGTATGATGTCTTGAGAGCCTCAGCTAAAGGCATGGCTCAGACAATCTCTGCGCGGCGGTGGCTTTGGCTGAAGCATTGGTCTGCTGACCACGCCTCTAAATCCCGCCTGGCTAGATTGCCTTTTAAAGGCAAGCTGCTCTTTGGGGTCGAGCTGGACAAAATCGTGACCGATCTCGGCACGTCTAAGGGCAAGAAGTTACCAGAGGTCAGGGCTCGAGCTAGTGCTCGCCCCGGTACCTCCAGAGGACGGTTTCAGGAAGCCCGTCGGTACCGCCCGGGCAGGTCGGGCTCTTCTGCCTCCTCTTCCTTTAAGAGGACCTTCTCCCCCAAGCAGCGTTCCTTTCGCAGAGACCGCCGTCCCGGAGGTGCTCCCTCCGGTCCTCCCCCAGGGTCTCGTACCCAATGACGGGGTCTTGGTCCACGCCCCAGTGCAGATTGGAGGACGGCTGTCCTCGTTTCTGGGCGAGTGGACCACAATAACTTCAGACGCTTGGGTGCTGGAAGTCATCAGAGACGGCTACAAGCTAGAGTTCTGCCGACCCTTAAGAGACGGGTTTGTACTCTCTCCCTGCAAGTCTCCGGTCAAAGCTGTGGCAGTGCAGCAGACCTTGGACAATCTCATCCGCCTGGGGGCGGTCGTTCCGGTGCCAGAAAATCAGCTTGGCAAGGGACGTTACTCCATTTACTTTGTGGTACCAAAGAAAGGAGGTTCTGTCCGGCCTATCCTCGACCTCAAGGGGGTCAATCGGGCCTTGAAAGTTCGGCACTTTCGCATGGAGACTCTCCGCTCTGTTATAGCGGCAGTGAAGGCAGGGGAGTACCTGGCATCCTTGGACATCAAGGAAGCGTACTTGCATATTCCCATCTGGCCTCCTCATCAACGCTTCCTGTGTTTTGCAGTACTGGGCCGACACTTCCAGTTCAGAGCCCTCCCGTTCGGGTTGGCTACTGCTCCGCGGACCTTCTCCAAAGTAATGGTGGTCATCGCGGCCTTCCTGAGGAAGGAAGGAGTACAAGTCCATCCTTATCTGGACGACTGGTTGATCCGAGCCCCCTCTTATGCAGAGTGCGGCAAAGCTGTGAACCGGGTGGTTGCTCTTTTGAGCTCCCTGGGATGGATCATCAACTGGGAGAAAAGCCAGCTGCGCCCCACTCAGTCCCTGGAGTATCTGGGAGTTCGATTCGACACCCAAGTGGGCAGAGTGTTCCTGCCAGACAATCGGATTGTCAAGCTTCAGGCTCAGGTGAACCAGTTCCTAGTAGCCTCTCTTCTTCGGGCTTGGGACTATGTGCAGCTGTTGGGCTCTATGACGGCCACGATGGAAGTAGTGCCCTGGGCCAGGGCTCATATGAGACCACTTCAACACTCTCTGCTGCAGCGCTGGACTCCGGTGTCGGAGGATTATGCTGTGCGCCTTCCCTTGGGCCCAGCAGTGCGCAAGGCGCTGAGCTGGTGGACGCAGATGGACAAGTTGTCTGCAGGAATGCCTCTGGTGACCCCAGAGTGGATTGTCGTCACGACGGACGCTTCCTTGTCGGGCTGGGGAGCCCACTGTTTGGGAAGGACAGCGCAGGGACTCTGGTCTCCTGCAGAGGCAAAGTGGTCTATCAACCTCCTGGAACTCAGAGCCATTCGGTTGGCGCTTTTGGAGTTCATCCCGGTACTGGCGTTGAAACCGGTACGGGTTCTGTCGGACAATGCCACGGCTGTGGCCTATGTCAACCGCCAGGGAGGTACCAAGAGCGCCCCTCTAGCCAAGGAGGCTATGAATCTATGCCAGTGGGCGGAAGCGAACCTGGAGCAGCTTTCAGCGGCCCACATTGCCGGAGTCATGAATGTCAAGGCGGACTTTCTCAGTCGCCATACCTTGGAGCCCGGAGAGTGGCAGCTATCTGCTCAGGCGTTCTTGGACATCACGAAGCGCTGGGGCCAGCCGAGCCTAGATCTGATGGCGTCATCGGCCAATTGCCAAGTGCCGCGCTTCTTCAGCAGAGGACGGGACCCTCGATCCCTGGGAGTAGATGCTCTTCTCCAACAGTGGCCGACACAAGAGCTTCTCTATGTGTTCCCGCCCTGGCCCATGTTGGGCAGGGTGCTAGACCGGATGGCAAAGCATCCCGGCAGGGTAATCCTGGTGGGTCCGGATTGGCCCAGACGCCCCTGGTATGCGGACTTGATCAGGCTCTCAGTCGACGATCCTCTGCGACTGCCAGTGGAGCAGGGCCTGTTGCATCAGGGTCCCGTGGTGATGGAGGATCCCTCCCCCTTTGGTCTTACGGCCTGGCTATTGAGCGGCAGCGTCTGAGGAAGAAGGGCTTCTCAGACAAGGTCATCGCCACTATGCTGAGAGCGAGGAAGCGCTCTACTTCTACTGCTTACGCCAGGGTTTGGCGTATCTTTGCAGCGTGGTGTGAAGCAGGCTCACTTTCTCCCTTCACTGCTCCAATTTCTTCAGTGTTGGCGTTCCTGCAAGAAGGTCTAGAGAAAGGCCTGTCGCTCAGTTCCCTTAAAGTCCAGGTAGCGGCTCTGGCTTGCTTCAGGGGCCGCCTGAAGGGTGTTTCCCTGGCTTCGCAGCCAGATGTGGTGCGCTTTCTCAAGGGAGTTAATCACCTGCGCCCTCCTCTGCACTCAGTGGTACCTGCGTGGAATCTCAACCTGGTGCTAAGAGCATTGCAGAAGCCGCCTTTTGAACCCTTGTCGAGGGCATCTCTGAAAGACCTGACGTTGAAAGCAGTCTTTTTGGTGGCTATCACTTCAGCCAGAAGAGTTTCCGAGCTCCAGGCGCTCTCTTGTCGAGAGCCTTTTCTGCAGTTCACTGAGGCAGGAGTGACTATTCGCACAGTGCCTTCCTTCCTGCCCAAGATTGTTTCTCGATTCCATGTGAATCAGCAGCTCTGTCTCCCTTCCTTTCGTAGGGAGGACTACCCAGAGGAGTACTCTGCTCTTAAATATCTGGATGTGAGACGAGTCATCATCAGATACTTGGAAGTGACCAATGATTTCCGGAAGTCGGATCATCTGTTTGTCCTGTGTGCAGGTCCTCGTAAGGGTCTGCAGGCTGCTAAGCCTACAGTGGCAAGATGGGTCAAGGAAGCCATTGCAGCGGCTTATGTGGCCGCGGGGAAGGTGCCGCCTATCCAGCTGAAGGCTCACTCCACAAGAGCTCAGGCGGCCTCGATGGCAGAGGCCGGATCCGTCTCCTTGGAAGAGATATGCAAGGCGGCAACTTGGGCTTCGGCTCATACATTCTCCAAGCATTACCGTTTGACTGTGGCTGCACGGGCGGAGGCCCGGTTTGGAGCTTCAGTGTTGAGGTCAGGGATTTCAATGTCCCGCCCTGGGTGAGTACTGCTTCGGTACATCCCACCAGTCTATGGATTGATCAGCTTGATGATATGGAAGGTAAAATTATGTATAATCATACCTGATAATTTTCTTTCCATTAATCATAGCTGATCAATCCATAGCCCCTCCCAGATATCTGTACTGTTTTTGTTCTGGTTGCATTTCAGGTTCAAGTTTAGTCTTCAGTTACTTCAGAAAGACTTCGTGTTCAAGTTTTTTCACTTGGATTCTTCAAGAGTTAAGACGAGTTTGTGTTACAGTGAGCTGCTGCATTCCTCTCCCCTCCGTTTTACGGGGCTGGATTGAGACATAAATTCTGCCGGCACTCCCTCCCGCTTCGTGCGGCTGTAGGGAAGCTTTGTACCCTTCCCGCTTTGGCGGTGTTAGGGTCAGTCAGCTCCTCCCGCGGTTGCGGTTGCAGGATAAGCCAGATCCCCCCGCATCGGCGGGTGTGGTGTCCCTCCCCCGCTCCGCGGGGATGAGCTGGACGGATTCCCCTCCCCCACTTGTGTGGGGATGAGCTGGGTTAATTCCCCTCCCCCGTTTCGGCGGTGGTGAGCTGGGCAGAGTGTCCCTTCGTGGGTGTAATTCTCTAAGTGCTGAGTCCTGCGGATGGAGCTTTGATATCGACATACTGAGGAGTTTCCGGCAGCACATGACCACATATAGGGAGGCAAAAGTTTGCTCTCTATCTCCACCTGCTGGTAGATGGACACAACCCACCAGTCTATGGATTGATCAGCTATGATTAATGGAAAGAAAATTATCAGGTATGATTATACATAATTTTACCTTCAGCGCGCCTGTAATAAAGGCCTTTTTAACATTTTTGCCGAAAATGGACATGTAGCAAAATGAAAATTGCCACGTGTCCGTTTTGGTTCTGAGACCTTACTGCCAGCCATTGACCTAATGGTAAAGACTCACGCGGTAACCGGGCGGTAATGACCTACCCACGTCAAATGCCACGGCGTGCATCCGAAAATAAAAATGATTTTTCTGACGTGCACCAAAAATGAAATTATCGCAAGAGCCACATGGTAGCCGGGTGGTAACTTTATTTTGGAGCGCATTGGTCGTGCATAGACGCAGCTTAGTAAAAGGGCCACTTAGTGTTTTACTATGGGTAAGTTTACAAAGGCAATTTAATTTTCTTAGCTCTAGCTAATAACAACTATCCCCTTCTGTGCATGAGTGAAACATCTCATTGACTTGGATGTAAACCTTCGTTATGTCCCATCTAGATTTAAATGTAACACTTATTTGCTATATATTTTTGTTACATTTGTACCCTGCGCTTTCCCACTCATGGCAGGCTCAATGCGGCTTACATGGGGCAATGGAGGGTTAAGTGACTTGCCCAGAGTCACAAGGAGCTGCCTGTGCCGGGAATCGAACTCAGTTCCTCAGGACCAAAGTCCACCACCCTAACCACTAGGCCACTCCTCCACTGTTGCTACTATTTGAGATTCTACATGGAATGTTGCTATTCCACTAGAAGTCGGCCCTTGCAGATCACCAATGTGGCCGCGCAGGACGTCAGACTCACAGAAACAGAAGCCTGCGCAGCCTTCTACATGGAATGTTGCTAGTGGAATAGCAACATTCCATGTAGAATCTCCAATAGTAGCAACATTCCATGTAGAATCTCCAATAGTATCTATTTTTTTTTTGTTACATTTGTACCCCGCGCTTTCCCACTCATGGCAGGTTCAATGCGGCTTACATGGGGCAATGGAGGGTTAAGTGACTTGCCCAGAGTCACAAGGAGCTGCCTGTGCCTGAAGTGGGAATCGAACTCAGTTCCCCAGGACCAAAGTCCACCACCCTAACCACTAGGCCACTCCTCCATCACCCTGAGGCGCCGATGTTCAGAGCAAACATGGAGGTTAGAGGCTATTGGGCAGACTGGAAAACTCTTTTTATTGGAAAAAACTAAAAACAAATAACATACAAATCAAAACCAAGCCCCTAGCTATACACGGTCCTCCTATCTATGTACACCCCCTCCCCCTCCTCAATAGTACAGTGGAAACTGTTTATTAGAAAGACCAAAGAAAAAAACCGGACATGCAAATCAAACCCCAGGCTCCTAGCTAGACATGGTCTGCTTATCTATGTACACCCCCTCCTCAATAATACAATGGATCAACCCCCCCCCCCCCCCGACCCCCCACAACCCCTTCAGACAACTGGCACACAATCCCCTGGGAAGCATGTCCCCTCATGGCGGCTTAAGCCTCACGTGTCTCCACCACCTCGAAGCCACCCCCACCCCTTTTTCCACCCTTTCCCACTTCGCCGCTTCCTGCACCGCCCTTACCACATCCCAGCTGACTACCTCCGCCGGCCGGACCTCCTGGTACAGGGACACCCTGCAGCGCGCCATCCAGAGGCAGTACCGCAATATCACCGAAATCAGAAAGCGTGTTACCGGATCCCCGCGTCCCTCTCCACCCTCTGGGCCATACACCCAGTCCGCATAGCTGTAGTTGCGGAAACTGGGGATCTGCAGCAACGAGGAAACCCGTTCAGAGACCTGGACTGTAAATGGGCACCTCACCAGGAAATGCTCCATCGTCTCTTCAGTTCCAGCACATTCCTCCCGTGGGCACCCTCTATCCCGCACATTGCGATATTTCAAATTTCCTCGGACGTACAGTCTACCGTGAAAGGACAGCCACGCCAGGTCTTTATACTTCACCGGGATGCGGTTCGAAGCAATCAACCGTAACCCCTGCTGCATCCGTGGGGCCGGCGCGTCCCTCAGCGCCAGAAGAGCTGAGAACACCTGCGCCCGTACTCTGTCCATCCAGACCCCCCGTTATAAGTACATAAGTACATAAGTACATAAGTAGTGCCATACTGGGAAAGACCAAAGGTCCATCTAGCCCAGCATCCTGTCACCGACAGTGGCCAATCCAGGTCAAGGGCACCTGGCACGCTCCCCAAACGTAACAACATTCCAGACAAGTTATACCTCCCCCACCGTCAGCCCCCACACCCTCACCAATTTCACTAGGGTCTTGCAATAACTCACCCCCCCCGGAGCCCCCCTTCGCAGTGCCACTACCCTCCCCCCCTCCCGCCATAGGTCCCAATATCTCGGCCACCACTGCAGGACACTCCTAGCCCACCCCGGTGGCTCCCGCCCTACCGCCCTCCCCAGATTGAACTGCAGGAACAAAGCGCTGAAAAACAGGACTGGGTTTATCATGCCCACCCCCCCCTCCCTCCTAGGCAGATAGGTAACATTCCGTTTTACCGGATTCGTCCTGTTGCCCCAGAGCAGCCGGAAGAACACCCCATACAAGGCCGTGTACCGGCTCTCCGGCAGCAGGCAGATGTAACTGACGAACAGAAACAAAGGAACTAAGTGTGCCTTGATGAGCTGTACCCGCTCCCCCATGGTCATTTTCCACCCCTTCCATCTATCCACCCTCCCCTTCACTTCTTGGAGACACCTATCCCAGTTGTAGAGCCTATAATCCCCCTTCTCGAAGTATATTCCCAAGACCCGTATACGTTCCACAGCTGTAGGAAACCTACCTCCCAACTCAAATTGCAGCCCCTGATCCCCAACCCACAGGCTATTGGACTTTTGAAAATTGACCTGCGACGCTGTTGCCTGCGAGTATTCCTGGATCAGGTTCTGCAATCTACCTCCCTCCCTCTGGTCCGCTACCCACACTGTAACGTCATCTGCATACGCCACGACCCTTAACTGGTTATTGTCCCCCACCTCCACCCCTTCCAGCCCCTCCGCCCCCCCCTTCTCCAGCCGTCTTATAAAAGGGTCGATGGCGTATGCATACAACAGCGGGCTGAGTGGGCACCCCTGTCGGACCCCTGCCCCTACCTCAAACCCCTGCCCTCTCCACCCGTTAACCAGGGGAAAACACCCCGCATGCCGATAGAGTAGCTGTAATTGCTCTATCCAACCCTTCGGAAACCCATAGCGCTCCAGAATGCTCCATAGGACACCCCACTGCACTCTATCAAACGCTTTTTCCTGGTCGAGTGTTACCAACAGCCTACCATGCCCTCCCACTCTACTGCGTTCTACCCCCTCCCGCACCCACGCTGCAGCTTCCAAGACCCCTCTCCCTTTAACCCCACATGCTTGCGAGGCTGCTAGCAAATCCCCAGACACCTGCCTCATTCTCTGGAATAGCATTCGCGCAAAGATTTTTCGATCCGTATTAAGCAGTGCTATAGGCCGCCAGTTGGCCAGCATCGCCGGGTCCTTCCCCTTACTTAGTAGGATAAGAGCCGCCTCTGTCAAGGAACTAGGCAAGGAACCCTCCAACTGGGCTGCCCCCCATACCCTCACCAGGATCGGCACCAGCTGCTCCTTAAAGGCCTGGTAGAACTCAGTTGTTAGCCCATCCGGCCCCGGCGAGGTCTTCCTGTGGAGCGCCCCGATGGCTTCCTCCACCTCCTGTTCTGTCCACGGGTTCAAGAGGGCCTGAAGCTGGGGTCCCCTGTGACCTATCCCCGGGGTTCCTTCCACATAACACTCCATCTGCTCCATATCAATCTGCTGGGCTGAAAGGAACGCCGCAAAGTGGTCCCTCACTGCCCCCAGAATCCCCTCCTTGGTGTCCTGCAGGACCCCCTGTGCATCCCGCACCCCCTCCATCACCCTGCGCGCCCTCCGCTCCCGGCAGCATGCGAAGGGGTCCGGGCTACACATTTTCCCGAAGTCCCGCTCATACACCAAGGAGGTGTAGCGGTTGTACTGTACCTGCTCCAGGAGTGCTTGGAGATCATGTATTTCTTCCTCCCTCCCCCCTTGTGAAATCAATGTGTCCCTCTTTTTCTTTATTGCCATGCCCAACTTTGTCCTTTCCCTCCCCTCCCTTCTCGCCTGTCTGAGAAAGAATCCCCGCGTTCGTCTTTTCACTGTATCCCACCACTCCCCCAATGACTGAAATGCCCCCTGCACTGACACCTGATCTTCCAAAAACCGGCGGTACTCCTCCCGCACCTGCTCGCTACCTAACCACTTTAAATTTAGTCGCCATAACCCCCTCCCTGGCCTCTGCGCTGCCGCCCCCCCCACCTGAAGGAGGACCATGTGGTGGTCTGAAAAGTCCACGTCCACGGTTCGTGGACCCCCCAGACAAACCCCCTTCTTTACCAGGAATCTATCGATTCTACTTTTACACTGCCCTCGAAAGAACGTGAACCCCTCCTGTTCCTCACAGAAGGCCACATGCGCGTCTACCAGCTCCGCCTCCCGCATGATCCCTGCCAGCCTCACCCCGTCATAGCCCACCTGTACCGATCGTCCCCCACTATCCTTTTTCCGCAATATGGTGTTAAAATCTCCCCCCCAGACTACTTGGCGCGAAGTGTATAGGTAGGGCTTGATCTTCCCAAAGAGGAGCACCCTTTCCTTCTTGCTTTGGGGCCCGTACACATTCACCACCCTCAGTGCTCTATCCTCCCAAATCGCATCCACAACAAGACATCTCCCCACCCCCAGCTCCACCACTCGCTGAATATTCACCCGGTGGGACTTAAATAAGATCCCCACCCCACCATACCTCTCCCCCGCCAACCCCCACACCGAGGGACCCCACTTCCAGGCCCGCCTTGCCCGCCTGATCACCTCAATGGACCGCAGCCGAGTCTCCTGGAGCAGGAAGCAATCTGCTTGGACCCTCGCGAACCAGTCATACGCTAAACCCTGCTTCTTCGGAGAGGCGATGCTGGCCACATTCAGCGTGGCAAATGTCAACACTAAGCCTGCCATCCTCATTGCGAGTCACGGGTCTGCTCACTCCCAACTTCTTTCCTTATCTCCTGGGATACCCCCTTCTTACCCTGAAGCAGGTCCTCTGCTATGCGGTCTACATCATCCCCTGCCAGATCCCCCTCCCCCCCCCCGCAGCCGTCCTGTCTGCACCTTACCCCCCCCTCCCCCTTTCTTCCTTCCTTTCTTCTTTGCTCTATCCGGACCCACCCCCTGATCCCTCCCTCTCCCCTCTTCACCCCCGCCCCCTACCTCCTCCTCCGAGTCCTCCACCTCCCCCAAGTCCTCCAAGTCCTCCAGATCCTCCTCTAGCTCCACTCTGTCCCCCCAAGCCTGCACTTGGGCCTTCACCACCTGCCCGGCCCCCTCAGCTTTCCTCTTACTCCCCTTTCCCCTCCCTCCCTCCCTTCCCTCTTCCTCCTCCCTCACCCCTCCCCCTCCCCCCAGAGCCTTCCCGCCCTTCTTCCTACCACCAGTACCCTCCTCCAGTGCTTCCTCATATTTCCGTTTGCCCTCTCCAATCCCCCCTGCCGCCCCCTCTTCCTCCATTAACTCCACCTCTTCTCCTTCCCCCTGTTCTTCCTCCTCCCTCCCAACCTCCCTATCCTCCTCCTCCTCCTCCAACACCTGAAATCTGTTCCTCCCCCTCTTCCCCTGCAGCGACCCCTCCCTGCCCACCCCTACTTTCCCCCCCCTCCGAAACTTCCCTTTCCTCTGTGGCACTTGTACCCACTCCCCCTCTCCCCCCTGCTCCACTCCTGACCCAGCCCCCTGCCGCCCCCCCTCCTGCATCCCCTCCTTCGCCCCCCCTTGCCCCTCCCTGCCTATCACCCCCTGCCCTATCCCCTCCTCCATTACCCCCCCCTCCCCGTCCCTTCCCCCACATATCCCACTCGTTATGGGCCGCCCTAGGGCAGTTCCGATATGCATGGCCTAACCCGCCGCAGAGGTTGCACCTGATCGCGGTGCAGTCCTCTGTGGCATGCTGATCCCCGCATCTTCCACACTTTACCACTGGGCATGACATGCTGAAGTGCCTAAACGAACCACATCTGAAGCACTGCCGCGGCTGCCCCTTGTAAAAGCACAGTATCCTGTCACGACCGATAAAGGCAGCCGAAGGAATGTGCTGGACCACATGGCTCTCCTGTCTCAATTTGACCAGGGCTCCCCAACCTCCTGCCCAAACCCTGCTTGGATCCGGTAACTTTGTAAGTGGGGATCTCAGCTCCGCGTACCTCTGTAGCCAGTAGGCTAAATCTGCCCCAGAGATAGACTCATTTCTCACGAGCAGGGTGATCTGCACCAGGTCCGGCTTGCTGACTGGAATGGCCCTGAGGTCCCGCCACTCCCCCTTTCCCCTCACCCCCTCGTACCTTTCCCAGAATATTTCCATCCCCCTCTGGGTCATGAAGCTCAAGTCATATTCTGGGATGTTGATGGGGTGTATACACGCGTAAAAGTCCTCGGGTATAAACCCCATCCCCATCACCAGCCTCAAGACCCGATCCCTGGAGGGCATTGCCCCCTCCCCTATCCATTTGAGCTGTACCACATTTCGCCGCTTAGGCAGCTGTCCACCCCCTGTCCCCGCTCCCCCCCAACCCCTCCCTGGGCCCTCAAAACCACCCGATCTCCCCCCCTCCCTCCTTCCCCCTCCCTGGACTACTGCCGCAAAGGACTTGGACCCCAGCCCCCACCGCCCCCCCTCCACACTTGTTCCAGCCCTTCCCTCTGCCTCCCCCCCCTTCTGTCCCTCTGCCCCTCCCCTCATCCCTCTCCCTTCCTCAATATCCACCGCCCCCTCCCCCTCCCGTTGTCCCCCGTCCCCTTCCCTCTCAGACAAACATCCAGCAACGTCCATAGTCAGTTCTGCGGCTTGGGCTGCCTCCAACTGATTGTCCTGCCCATCACCACTTCCTGGAATGTCCCTGCTCGTCCCTGCCACTGCAGGCTCCAGCCTCTGGGCTAATCGCCTCCTCTCCTCTGTCTCCTGGCGATACTCTGGCACCTGCCCAGTCAGGTCTGCAGCTGGCGATACCAGACTCCCTGCTCGCTCTGCCCCCGAACTCCCTCCAACCTCCGGCACCAGGGGCGAAGCCTCCGGAACTCCGCCGCTCCCCTTGGCTCCTCGCTCCCAGCCGTCCTGCTGGCAGGTCTGCTCCACCACCCGCTGCACATCTGTTAGACTTGCCATGTCCACTTCTGTAGTCAACGAAAGTCTCTCAACAATCGGGTTACTTCCCTCTTGCTTCTGGTGCAGTCCCTCCTGCGTTCTCCCAATGGCTGGCGCTTCCCGGGGGCATGGCTTGTCTGTTCCTGATTCCGCCACAGGCTGGCTGTTAGCACCCCCCGATTTCACCTCTTGTAATGGACAGCTGGTCAAATGAGCTCCCAGCTGCTGCCCGCTCCTATTCCTCTCTCTCCGACCCCTCTCCTGTAAACCGCCAGCTACTCCATGCTCAGGGAAGACATCCCCTGCTCCCGGACTTCGTGGGCGGGGCTTCTCCAGATGCCATGCTGCTTCGGTTTCCACTTCAGTCATTGCAGACCCGGCCAAAAATACCGGAGTCTGCCTCTGCTGACCCTTTTCCAACAGGGCCTCCTTCACGGCAACTGTCTCTGCTGTTTGCACAACTGCAGGTAAGCCCTCTGAGACTTCGACCACCACCTCTGTAGAAAACAGGCTGCTACCTGCGTCTCCCTCTGCTGCCTCCATTATCTGGAGTTTTGAAAAGTTACTGAGTTCTGTCCTCCCCTCCACAGGTAGGATCTCTACTCCAGCCCCCACCTCAGAGCCATGTCCTGCCGCTGCCTCCTTATCCTCTGGCTGCTGGGTAAGTGCTCTAGACTGTGTTGCCAACTGTCTCATGTATTTTAAAGTGGGGTCACCTCTGAACCCAGACAACTCTTTTGAGTCTAATGCTGCTGAAGACACTGAAGCTTGCTGCAACTGTAGTGTTCCTGAACCCCCAGACTGTGGTATTGAAGCCATCCTTTCTCGGTTAACATAGAGCTCCCTCAAAGGATTCACAGAGCCCTTTTTTAAACAGTTCAACAAGTGTTCTTTTTTCCCCAACAACTTTGATATCCGGGCTTCCTCTTTAACATACATTTGTCTGTGCTCCGCTGGGGCAAATTTACACATAGTTCTTGCCATTTTCAGACGTTTTCCTAGCTCCACTACTTCTTTTTCCACCAGCTTAATTCGTCTTACAATATTTACCACACTACTTGCTGGATCATCAGGGTCATAGCTCACTTCAAGGAACTCCTCATCTGACGATCCACTCTCCTCACTCTCACTCTCAGCTGCCTCCAGCAAAGGCTTCTGGCAAACTTCCATCGCCTCTTCCTTCTCCCTTCCTTGGAAGCGCCCTTCTGGGGCCTGTACTATCTTCCTCCCCCCTCCACTGTCTTCTCGCTTACCTTCCGCAAGCTGGGCCATGGAGGGGGAAATGCTCTGGTGGCCTCCACTGGGCTGCTTCTCCCTTCGGTCCACTGGACTCCTTTCCCTTCTCCCGGTAGTCAAACCAGGGAGAGAGCCACTCCTTTCGGCCTTCTGGTCCCGGGCCCCAGGAGGCCCCATAGCCTGGGACTTTCCTGAGGCCTTCTCCCCAGGGACCCTCCTCATCTTTGGGGAGGGAGCTAGGTCTCACTCCCTTTCCACTGGAAGTCAGCAGAGCTCTCTAAAACACCTCCTTCCTCCTCAGCAGACTGGATGGACCGTTCAGGTCTTTATCTGCCGTCATTTACTATGTTACTATGTTATTTGCACTGGACTAGCACCTGTGTTTGTCAGCGCACAATCCTCAGAGGTGCCTCCTGTGGCAATTAACAAGTGCAGGGGTGGCCTAGTGGTTAGAGCACCGGTCTTGCAATCCAGAGGTGGCCGCTTCAAATCCCACTGCTGCTCCCTGTGATCTTGGGCAAGTCACTTAACCCTCCATTGCCTCAGGTACAGACTTAGATTGTGAGCCCTCCTGGGACAGAGAAATATCCAGAGTACCTGAATGTAACTCACCTTGAGCTACTACTGAAAAAGGTGTGAGCCAAATCTAAATTAAAAAAAACCCAAAAACATGATTACTAGGATAAGAAAAGGTGAGAAGACAGAATGGACACACAGAAATCATGCCACATCCACACAACACTTTCTGGGATACTGTCAGCAGTTACTGGGTTAATCATTAAAGACACAACATATTACATTCTCTAGAACAGAGTTTTTCAATCAGTGTTCAGGTTAAATTTTAAAACAGATGGTGTTTTTTTTTTTGTGTGTGGGGATGGTCTGCAGTGCCCGGATTAAAATGTAAAAAGTTTTCAATTTAATGTAGGTGGGTTTCTGGGTGCAGGTGGGCTCTGCAGTGCAGCTGTTGGGTACACTACTTAGAAATGGGAAATGGGACTTGATATACCGCCTTTGTGAGGTTTTTGCAACTACATTCAAAGCGGTTTACATATATTCAGGTACTTATTTTGTACCAGGGGCAATGGAGGGTTAAGTGACTTACCCACAGTCACAAGGAGCTGCAGTGGGAATTGAACCCAGTTCCCCAGGATCAAAGTCCACTGCACTAACCACTAGGCTACTCCTCCACTAGCAACATTCTGTGTAGAAGGCTGCACAGGCTTCTGTTTCTGTGAGTCTGACGTCCTGCACGTACGTGCAGGACGTCAGACTCACAGAAGCAGAAGCCTGCGCGGCCACATTGCTGATCTGCAAGGGCAGGCTTCTACATAGAATGTTGCTAGTGGAATAGCAACATTCCATGTAGAATCTCAAATAGTAGCAACATTCCAGAATCTCAAATAGTAGCAACAGCAACATTCCATGTTGAATGTCAAATAGGGAAAGGAATTTTGGATATTGGACTTGATATACCGCCTTTGTGAGGTTTTTGCAACTACATTCAAAGCGGTTTACATATATTCAGGTACTTATTTTGTACCAGGGGCAATGGAGGGTTAAGTGACTTACCCACAGTCACAAGGAGCTGAAGTGGGAATCGAACCCAGTTCCCCAGCATCAGAGTCCACTGCACTGACCACTAGGCTACTCCTCCATTCCACCAATAAGAGCCAACCTCATCAGTGATGTCACAATGGCTTGATTGCCCAATACTTGGCTCACTTCTGATATTGTGATGTCATAAGGGAAAGGGAAATGGGACTTGATCTACCGCCTTTCTGAGGTTGTTGCAGCTACATTCAAAGCAGTTTACATATATTCAGGTACCAGGGGCAATGGAGGGTTATGTGACTTGCTCAGAGTCACAAGGAGCTGCAGTGGGAATCGAACCCAGTTCCCCAGAATCAAAGTCCACTGCACTAACCACTAGGCTACTCCTCCACTCCATCATCAAGTGCATTCTCAAGCATTATTTTGTAGTATCCCAAGAAACACTACTCATACCTTTATACACAGTGCCCACCCGTATTAGCTCTGGGCCCACCCAAAATGTCAGCTCTGGCTTCACCACTGGTATGGCTACTGTTATGTTCTTATAATTTTCCTTGACCTCTATGTTTCCTGCTAAAAAAATGTTTGAGTTACCTCCTGGAAGTGTCGAAAGCTCTGCAATCCAATTTACCACCTTTAAGTATAGTTTATTAAGAGTGTCAATCTGAAGCTCAAGGTCAAGGAGCTACTGAGTTGGATTTCTCTAATCTATCTGCTTTATTGGAAACATCAGATCGTGAGGAGGGAGATGTCACCACCTTGATAGTAACCTCAGTTTTAACAGTGGAGAAAGAACGGTTGCTGAAATTATTTGTTAAGAATCTGGACAAACTGTTTTTGAATTTTAGATATATATGAAGCCGAAACACAGAAATGAGCAAGCAATTCCTTCTAATGAGGCCAGGCAGTGGCGTAGCCAAGGGTGGGCTCGGGTGGGCCCAGGCCCATCCACTTTGGGTTCAGGCTCACCCAGTAGCAATGTAACAGGACCCTCAGCAGTGTAAATCAGGAGACAAGAGGCAAATGGTTCCAGCAAGACAGCTTTATTGCTAGCAATGTACAGCACTGAGTTCCGTCTCAGAATACTGTGTGTCAGAAACCAGCTGACACTTACATTTATACCTCCCCTCTGGGCCTGCGCATTAGGCCCCTTATACATCACGGTTGTCATGCGCAGTAAACGTTTGTAGTTCTTGTAGTTCTTACAGTACATACACACGTCATAACACTGAAATGATACTGGCAGGGAAAACGAAACTTATCTCCCCGTTCTAACACACACACACACATAATCCCACAATGCTTCTTTCACAGAGTTGATAAGGCTCAATGGAGCTTAAGGCTCAGAGATGCAGGGTGGGGGTGGCTACACTCCCAGATTATCTTTTATTCATGTAGCGACTACGTCGGAGTTCCCAGGGTTGCGGTCTTCCCGCAACACTGGGCGGCTTCTCTTGCAGCAGTTGCGGCAAAATTTTAGCGGCTGCGGGGTGCGGGTTTGGGCTCTTCTCTGTGGCCGCTGTGTGCTTTTTTTTTCCGGGGCTTCTATTGGTCCAATTTGGTCCAATAGAAGCTTTTCCTGGGCTTCTATTGGTCCAATTTGGTCCAATAGAAGCCTTTCAGGGGCGTGTCGACGTCAGGGACGGGGTTAACGACGTCAGGGGTGACACGAGAGGCGGGGTTTGTGACGCGGGAGGCGGGGTTTGTGACGCTGGAGGTGGGGTTTGTGGCACGGGAGGCGGGGTTTGTGACGTGGGAGGCGGGGTTTGATTTTGGGCGTTTTTGGGCGGGTTTTAGGCTGATTTTGGGCTGGGAAAATTTTTCCCATCTGGCAACCTTGGTACGTGCAGGCTGATTGTGTGTACAAGCCTTGGCTACTAAATGTTACAAGCGATTATCTACTGCCCTGCATCCTGTCTCAAACAGTTATTCCAGCATCTTTGGTATATTGCAAGCAGAAGCTGACAGTTTGTAGTTAAGGCACAGTGCAAGAGAATATAAAAGTTCTGTACAAGCTCTGGTTTGGAATGTGGTATAAAGAAGCCAAAGTCCTTGATTAAATGTGCACAGGTCTTGAGGTAGTCCCATCAGTCCTGATCCGGCACCGATGCAGGCCAGATCCAGCCGTCACTCCTACAGCAACACATCTATAATGTGGCTGGCAGGGATTCCCAAGCCCCCCACCAGTCGAAAACTCCCAACTGTCCCTCCTGCATACCTTTTAAATAGCAGATCTTTGCCTGCAGCAAGCAGCGACTGACACATACTGTTTGCACCAGCCCCGCAGCCTTCCCTCTTATGTATTCCCGCCTATGCGGAAACAGGAAGTTGCATCCGAGGAAAGGCTGTGGGGCCAGCATGAGCAGTGTGTATTAGTTGCTGCTCACTGTTGGTGAAAATCTGCTATTTCAAAGGTATTCAGGGAAGGGTGGATGTTTGAGAGACCATATGGATGCAGGCAAGAAATCACTTGTGGGACAAGGCGGAGTTCTGCCCACCCATCTTGGGCCCAGGCCTACCCAAATTTAGGTGTCTGGCTACACTCCTGAGGCCAGGGGTGCTTTAGTTAAAAGCAACCTTCCATGTAAATGCATAGGGGCACTTTAACTAAGCCGCAGTTCCAGCATCAATCTTCCTTCCCTCCAGCCCCCTCCCCTTGGCAAGTCCAGTACCTCTTCCCCTCCCTCCCCTCTCCTACAGGTGCAGGACTTCTCTCTCTTCACTTTGACCTCCAGCCCCCCTCCTGCAGGGCGATTATTCCCCCCCCCCCCCCCCCCCCCCCATATCTGCTCTTCCTTTCCCTCAACCCCCTGCTTTCTATTTTACTAGCTGTTAAGCCCTTTAAAACGGGCGAGATTTCCAGCTACCCTCCTCGCCGCCGCTCTCTCCCCCCTCCGTACCAGGCCCCCTGCACTGACCTGACAGCGCCTCTCACCTCCATGTTTGTTTTCAGGCTCCAGCGGCAGCGTCCGACAGTCCGACTCCGTTTCCCTCTCTTTTCCTCCCTCTGACATCATCACGTCTTGACGAGAGGGCGGGACAGAGAGGGAAGTCTCTACTGCACATTTGCAGGTGAGTCGGTCACTTGCCATTTATATGTTTGATATTTCCAGCACTGCCTGGCAGCAATTCATGCAGGCCTACTCTGGGGCCTTCCCTCTGCCAAGTGTCCCGCCCAGGCTGAAGGAAGGCCCTTGGGACTGGCTGAAACAGCCTGCTCTTGTTAACAGAGCCAGCACTGCTTTAAAAGAGTAATGCAATACCATAACTTATTCTTCTTTACCTTGTATGTAAGCACCTTAACGCAATGCCTTTTGTAATCCTGTTACCCGGAAATGGCAACCGCCATTACGGCAAATGTAAGCCACATTGAGCCTGCAAATCGGTGGGAAAATGTGGGATACAAATGCTACAAATAAATAAATAATCACAGCAAGAGAGTATTGCATGGGGAAGACAGAGGGAGAGAGCAGAAAAGTGCTGCATCGGAGGGGAGGGGACTGGTGGGGAGAGAAGCCTGAGCCCAGCCACAGGGGAGGAGGATACCAGCCCAAATTTTGTGAGCCAGTTGTTAAAGTAGCCGCGGGGGATCTACTTTAACAAGTGACTCGCAAAATTCAAGAGAGGCGCAGTGCCCCTTAGGTGCACGGAGCCGTAGATAACATGGCGCCGTGCACCGAGGGGACTGGCGTGTTAGCCCCAGCGGGGTGCCAAGGCGAACGCGAGGTGGGCTCGTTCCCGCCGCAAACGGGCACCCCGCTGGGAGAGGGAGGAGTGAAAGCGGGGTTTAAAACCCTGGGGAGGAGCCCGGACATCCTTTTTCGCGTCCGGGCTCCAGGTGCACCTCACCTGAACGGTGATCCGGCCGAGCGGCACGATACAGCGATCCCCCTGCCCCTGGCGACCCCCTGCACTGGGCACAGGCAGTGGCTCCTAGCGCATCCCGCGCTCCTTCACAGGAGACCCGGCTGTGTCCGCGTCGGGTCCAGGATCGAGTGGAGGACGGTGAGGCGCAGCGTGTGTGGCAGCGACTTTTACCAGACTCGACGAGCCGCTCTAGCTCTGGGGCTTTTCTGGGACGCGATCCCACTGACGGCGGGCGGATCAGTGCACCAGGAGGAGCAGCGTTGCGAATCCCTTCATCGAAGACAGCCCTCCCCCCCCCGGAGGGAGGTCGGACGACCCAGCGCCCTCACCCGACTGGAGAACATTTATTTAGATCCTTGTTTGTCGACAACCTTGCATTACCCTCCCCCATCAGAATGGAAGTGGCTGCAGGTACAGACGAGATCGAAACCTGTCCCACTCAGGAAATCAGGGCAGAGGACGGGCACAGTGCATCACCCAGGCAGGCAGACGAGACGTCAGCGTACGAAGAAGACCGGAGCGACGCAACCGAGACGCCGCCTCTGAGCACCGCACACAAAAGGAAAGGACAAAGAAAGCAAGCAAACAAGAAAGCAGCCGTCACTGCAGACACCATACCGGCCAAGAAGGACAAGAAAAAGAAAACCAAAGGAAGGCAGGATACAGCCACCTCAGGAGGCTTGCCGCACCCGCCAACATTCCCGGGATGGACAATGCCACAGAGCATAGTAGCTCAGGCGACGGAGGGTTTGGGGCCATTGGCGGGGCAAGGGCAGCACACGATCACGCCCCCTTGGCCATATGGCATGGGATGGGGCTACCCCCAACAACCGCCATACTATGGGGCATGGCCAGGATTTGCCCCCCCCCCCCCTAACCAGCCATGGCAAGCGACGGGTGCTGCCCAACGCCCGGCACACACAGTGGCCTCGGGCAACCCAGACCCTAGCAACGGGGGCCCTAAACCAGTTAAACCGATACTGGACCCTGCTCAGAGAGACGCTAAGCAGACGACGGGCACTGCAGGTACGTCCTGTGGCACTCACATATGCGAGAATGTAAATGTTGATATGAATGTGGGGGCGAGAGCAGGCTTGTCGGAAGGGAGCAATGCAGTGAGTGGAGGAGAGCAGGGCACACACAATGAGAGAGAGGGCACCAACACATGTCAAGGCACGCTTGCCAGTGAGGCTAAGCCCGCAAATGACAAAAAAGCGAAAAAGAAAGGGAAAGGAAAGAAAAAGAGTAGGCGAGGAGATTCCGACACAGGGAGCAGTTCGGGTTCGTCGTCCTCATCGTCCTCTTCATCGGATGAGGACGACGAAGCACAGAGCGCAGAAGTAGGTACGGCGGGCTCCAGGGTGGATCGTCCACCGCCCTTGACAGCCCTGCCGCACATATGGAGGCTAGTGCCCAAATCCACCCGTAAAAAGATAAAGAACAAAAAATACTTTGACATGTTTCAGGTACTAGAGGGGAGGAAGAGGAGTAAGATAAGGAGCAAAGACTCAAAAGAAAATACAATTACACGGGCCAACAACACACCGAGATCGCTATTTAACTGGTTATGGGCCTTCCTCAGAGTAAAAGATGCCGCGGGCCACGACGACCCCACCCAATATAGCCCGATGTTGGCATATGCCCACAACATAATGCAGGCATACAGGGATTATGAGGGATACAGATGGCTTAAATATGATGAGGAATATAGAGACAGGATGGACGGGGACCCTGCATTAGGGTGGGGATGGAAAGATGCGGACCTTTGGATGTTCACTATGACAAACAAAGGGTCAGCAGCAGGCACCCAAGGTAGATCCTTTCGGCCTGGGGGGTTACATGGAGCGGGGAGAGCAGCTGGCTCCCAAGAAGGAATTTGCTGGAGATTCAACAGAGCCACATGTACTTTACCGAGCTGTAAATTCAAGCATGCTTGTGCCTCGTGCGGAGCACCACACCCTTCCAGCAAATGCAATAAGAAAGCCCCCGACAGAACCTCCGCCCAAATATGACATACATAACAGGGTAAAAGCTCCTTTCCCGGTTAACCTAGCTGCCATGCGGCCTTGGTTAGCGCTATACCCGCGCAGGAAGGAAGCAGTTTCTATCGAACAGGGTTTTGCACACGGATTTAGAATTCCATACTACGGCACACAACAGGGGAGAATTGCTAGGAACTCCCCCTCAGTAATGCGCTTGCGACTGGAAGCCAGGTCGCGCATTACTAAGGAATTAAGCTTAGGGAGAGTGGCGGGCCCTTTCCGCTATCAGCCTTTCGAAAAGTTCATAGTCTCCCCGTTAGCAATCATTCCCAAGAAAAAGCCAGGGAAATGCAGACTGATTCACAATTTATCATATCCGGCGGGCGGATCAGTTAACGATTTCCTTCCCCCCGAGGCTAGCTCAGTACAATACGCCACTTTTGACATGGCAGTACAACTACTGAGGCGAGCAGGACAGGGAGCACTCATGGCCAAAGCGGACATCGAGTCGGCATTCCGGCTATTACTGGTACACCCAGACAATTTCCCCATACTAGGTTTTAAGTTTGAGGGGCAATACTATTACGATAGGTGCATGCCCATGGGTTGTTCGGTGTCCTGCTCTATATTCGAACACTTCAGCACATTCTTGCATTGGGTAGTCGAAAGAGCCTCGGGGAGAAAGAACATCATACATTACCTAGACGACTTCTTGTTTGTAGGAACGGCAGCCAGTCCAGCTTGCCAGTGCACACTTACCCGGTTCCGGGAGATAACAAAATCATTCGGTATCCCTTTAGCGAAAGAGAAAACATGTGAGCCAACTACACGTTTACAGTTCCTGGGCATTGAGCTGGATTCCCACAGCATGGTATCTCGAATCCCCGTGGATAAGATTGAAAAGCTGAAAACACTGGTAGCAGGAGCCTTGAGTAAAGAAAAGGTCACCCTGCGCGAAATGCAATCACTGGTTGGCAGCCTCAATTTTGCGTGCAGAGTTATCATTATGGGTCGGACGTTCCTGCGCCGGCTATCCAGCTCAATGTCAACAGTGCGTAAGCCTTCACACCATATTAGGATGACAAGGGCCATGAAAGCCGACCTCAGAGTGTGGAATGTGTTCCTGAGAGATTTCAATGGCAGAGTAGTTTGGCTAGACCAGCAGCGTAGCCAGACCTACCATTTTGGGCGGGCCCCGCATTAACCTGGGGTGGCCGTTCCCAACCCCACCCCTACACAGTAATTTTAAAATATTCCCTCCCCGCCCGCATTTTCTTCTGTCGCCCTCGGCCTACCTGAGCAGCGCTTTCTCCCTTCGCCATCTCCTCGTCCTCCCTCTCTTCTGACGGCTCTCCCCGCGTGGTCTGTTTATTTTTAGTCCTTGAAGCGCTGTTCTCCCTCCAGCCAGCACCGCACCGGCGATTCCGATAGCCTTCTGCCAGCGTGCATCGTCGGGGGCGGGGCCTCTCCTTAGGCGCGTCCTGAGAGGCCCCGCCCCCAATGGCGAACGCTGGCAGAAGGCTATCGGAATCGCCGGTGCAGTGCTGGCTGGAGGGAGAACGGCGCTTCAAGGACTAAAAATAAACAGACCACGCGGACGGGAAGAGGCAGGAAAAGATGGCGCCTCATTTGGGTAAGGGTTGGGGCTTATTAGGGTGGGCGCTGGGCGGGCCTGAAGGAAAAGTGGCTGGGCCTGGGCTAGACGCCCCGATATCCAATACCGACTTGCAGCTGTATACTGATGCAGCCGGCAGCATCGGCTTTGGGATCTACTTCCAGGGGGAATGGTGCGCGGACGTGTGGCCGCCGAGCTGGAAAAGAACAGCACATTACTAGAAATATCACATTCCTGGAGCTATTCCCGATAGTAGTAGCAGTTGCTATTTGGAGAGCGAAACTAAGGAACAAGAGGGTAGTTTTTTGGTCGGATAACAGGGCAGTAGTAGACATAACAAACAGGCAAAATGCGCGATGTCCTTGAGCTGTTGACTTGGCGCGCGAGCTAGTCATGCTGTGCATATTCAATAATATATTGTTGCACGCGCGGCATGTGCCCGGCGCAAGCAACCCAATTGCTGACGCTCTTTCTCGTTCTAAGTGGGAAGAGTTCCGGAAACTGGACCCACAAGCCGCGACGAATGGAGAGCCTGTGCCCAGCTACCTATGGAGGTTCGGTGCCCCGAGGCCTGGCAATTGCTGAAACAATCCCTGGCACCGCGAACACGGGCAACTTACACAGCGGGCTACCGGAGAGTCAGTTCCTTCCTGTACACGCGGGGATGGCAAGAAGGACCGGTGTCAGACAACGCGATCGCGGACTACATAATACACGCAAAACAAGTGGGAGGGTCCCACAGCTCTGTATCCAGACATCTGACCGCATTCTCATTTTTCACAAAGATTGTGGGATGGGGGCGACCCAAGAAACAGGTTTCTAGCCAAAAAATTATTAGAAGGTTGCGCTAGACCGGACGAGAGACTACCAATCACGCACGACCTGTTGATGGAAATCTGGCATGCACTACAGTCAGTGTGCACTTCAGAATTCGAGACTCGGCTTTTCCGAGCAGCATTTACACTGGCCTTCTTTGGGGCATTGAGGGTATGCGAATTGGTAGCTCCATCCAAAAAGAAATCCGCAAACAGAAACGGGCCTTTTTTTACTAGTATCATATATTTTTCCTTGTCAGCAGCAGCAGACAAATCCAGAGACTTGTAGATTATGACCAGTGGTGTGCTGGAGCCAGCTCATAAGCCATTTGTTAGTTTTTAAATAACATAGGCAGCCGAGAGACCTCGGTTTACAATTTTTAACATTACACGAGATACAATCATGACAAGACACAAGGTATTTAATTTATGGCATAACTCGGCCGCAGCTTTATTTAGATACAAACATCTTAACCATGTGTATACCCAAGCCGCAAAAAAACACAACGAAAACGGAAGATGTACAGAAAGACCAAACTAAAATCACAAATGTAAAAAAGCCAATATCATTTATTAAGACCCTACACGGTCCGTGTTTCGGCCAGAAAGGCCTTCTTCAGAAGTTCACTCAAATCAAGACAGATCCAAGGGTTTTCAGCCTGCAACTGCTTCTCTGCATGCGGCCCACTTGATGAACGAGTGCCCAACAATCCACACAGTTGGAGACCCTGCAATATAGAATAATGTGTATATTATATAGCACTCAGGGGGTCCCGCTTACAAGGGCGCCTTATCTCTTATGTATCCCTTGTAAGTGTCAGACTTCCATCTACCTAGTTTTTGAATGGATGGTGGTGGGAAACCTAAGGCCGCCGCACATGTGGCGGCTCCTATCCTAAAGGAATGCGTTCCAAAGCTCTTTGGGTCGCGCCCCGCCTTCAGCAAGCATTTGCACAATATCGCGGAGAATTGGAATAGGGTCAGTGGGGATCTATCCTGGTGTACTAACAAAGCTTTGCAGCCTGAGGGCCTCATCGCTAGATACTTTCTGACATTTTCTACGGGACATGTCTGTAATGCATTTACCCGGGTTAAGGTAACTGACTGCCCCCTGCCGAGTTGGTCCTTCTTTGATCTGTATATTACAATCCGTAGTGTATTGTCTGAGAACTTGACCCCATCTAGCTGAAGGCCCTCTACGCCCCCCCCGTTGTTCAGGCCCGCCGAGAGACTGGGCCAGGCCCGGGACAAGGCCGCCCCCAGGCCCCCGGCCCTGCCCCCACTGCCACCCCCTGAGGGGGGCCCGGCGCCACAGTCCCACCCACCTCTGCCACCGGGCCGGGCCCCTTCCACCCGAACCCCCGCCAGCAGAAGTGCTGTCTTCTGACTCCGGCATGCACAGCCCACACAGACGCGCTCCTCTCAGCTGATCTTCGCTGTACTCTGCAGGGCTGATGTGCGTCTGACGTCATGCACGTGCACAGATGCCCTTCAGAGTACAGCGAAGATCAGCTGAGAGGAGCACGTCTGTGTGGGCTGCGTACGCCGGAGTCAGAAGACAGCACTTCTGCTGGCGGGGGTTCGGGTGGAAGGGGCCCGGTGGCAGTGGCAGGTGGGACTGCGGCGCCGGGCCCCCCTTGGAGGCCCAGGCCCCGGGAATTTTGTCCCCCCTGTCCCGTCCCCCCCCTCTTGGCGGCTCTGCCCTTGTTTGGTACTGTCTATCTAGTTAAAAGAGCTTTTGCAGCAGTTCCTAGGTTTGCTTGCTTTGTTTTGAGTGTATGGCAATGATGGCTGCATGGGGGGAGTGGAAACAGAGATTAACCAATGTGCTTCCTTGCTTACAGTAGACTTGATTGGTTCACTTCCACTCCTGTCTAGTAAACGTCTGCTTGCACGGCTGGGGGCAGCGACCTGGGGGGGCGTGGCATTGCGGCGAGGGCTCCTCCACCTCCTAAGGCACTATGCGGCTGTCAGCTGATGATCCCCCTTCCATCAGTGATACGGAGCAATACGGAGGGAGAGCGGCCGGTTAGTCTCCGCCAGTCCACTTAAGCCTTTTGTTTTTACCTCAGCGGGGAAGGTGTTTGAAAATGAACACCTTCCCTGCTGAGGTAAAAAAAAGAAAGGCTTAAGTGGACTGGCGGAGACTAACCGGCCGCTCTCCCTCCCTACTGTTGGCGCCGGTTTCATGATCCCATCAGGAGAGGAGCGGGAGGGCGGGGGGGGGGGGGTTGAGGGGGTTAGTGTGCGCGGGTGGTTCGGGAGGTTGGCAGACAGTCTGGAGCGATTCCTAGGCAGGGGGAGGAGTAGGGTTTCCCTACTCCTCCCCCTGCCTAGGTCGCTGTTTGTTGCTGTGCGTCGGGCTGGTGACTTCAAGCTGGGTGTTGGAGGTGTGCGGGGGACGGCTTCGGACTGTAGGCAGCGGCGACTGTGTTCGGGGTGGTGTGCGTTGTCCGTTTCATCAGTCGAGTGTCAGTGGTCTGCCCTCGACGTCATTACGTTGTGATGCGAGGGCGGGGCACACACTCATAGGGAAAAATTCCGATCTCAACCACCTCGGAAGTTGCAGCTTCATTAGAACGTTGGGGTTGCGAATTATGTGCGGAAGGGGCGTGGCTGAGGGCGGGTCTATGAGTGACAGTGAGTGGTGCATGAGTGACACTGAATGGTGCTGAAAGTCTAGCCTACCAACAATGCAGGGCTTCAGTGTTTCCCTGCCACAGACTGAGCTTCAGAACGTTGGAGGTGAGAATTATTGAGTCTTAATGACTTTTCTGTTAAGCAATGGAAGGGCTGAGGAGCACAATTGTTGTGCCAGACCTGCCAAGTCTCCCGCATTCAGCGGGAGACTCCCGCTTTGGCGGACCCTCCTGCCAAAGCGGAAAAGTCTCCCACTGACACTGAGATGTAATCAGTTTTTCTTACTGCCACTGCTGCTTCTCCCAATGCAGCAGCGACAGAAAAACAAACAAAAAAAGCAAACGCGGGGCTGCAGCAGCCTTCAGGCATGCGCTGTCAGTTCTGCTGGTCCTCTGCCCCCCAGAACTCGAAGTTGACGTCAGTGAGGGCAGAGGGCCAGCGGAGCCGACAGCGCATGCCTGAAGGCTGCTGCGACCCCGCGTTTGCTTTTTTGTTTTGTCGCGGTTGCTGCACAGAGCAGAGGCTGCGTTGTGGAGGGAGACCGTCGGGATGAAAAGTTGAAGCCAATGGTTGGTCTCCGTTTCTCCTTCAACAAAGTAAGCAAATGGTACCCTCTGAGCTGCTGCATCCACGTTGGTAACATTTTTTTTTATTTATCTCACATATATTTTATTGCTGGCTTGTGCAGTATACAGATGTTCACAGAGGAAGTATAATAAGGGAATAACTTTTCATAGAGTAGTAATTTGTTAGAAAGTGTAATCAGTGTATCATCTGGAGGGGTTGGTTATAGGGACATCTTAGCACTGTTACAGTTGTGCAGAGATTTTTTTTTTTTTTTTTGCTCTAAAACAGACATCATGTTATGAGAATCAGGTGTTCAACATTCAGAGTTTCTATTTATTTATTTACTTATTTATATAATTTCTATCCCATATTAAACACGAATTGGGTTGAAACCTGGGAACATTTAACATCTTTTTTTTTTTCCTGTGCATACATCAAAAGAAATTCAAGATGACAAAAGGTTGAGTGGGCGGAGTCATCAGTGGGTGGAGCCAATGCAGAGTAGGCGTGTACTAAAATCTCCCTCTCAAAAATCGGGACACCTTGGCAACTCTGTTGTGCTATTCTTAGGGCATCAGTTGGCCTTAATCCAGGCCTGAGGTGATGAAACATGTACAGTGATTTATCAAGGTGTGCATCGTGAGATTTGTGATCTCTCTCCTTCCCTTCAGGAGGGTCCCAAGGTGCCCTTCACTAGTCCCAGGTCAGCCCAGAGTCCTGACCACTGTTCCCTACAGAGTGGGTGGGAGTCCTCCAAGCAGTGGTGTGCTGGAGCAGGCTCTCGAGAGCCGTTTGTTAAGTTTTTAAGAATTTTGGGAGCCGGTTCTCCATGGCTACTTTAACAAATGGATCCCAAAATGTGGGCTTGGGCCCCTCCTGAATTCTCTTTTACTTTGCTGGCGAGAGAGAGCCCCCTGTTAACAATTTACCAGCACACCCCTGCCTCCAAGTGCATCCTTACCAGTGTGGGGTGGTGTTTCAATATTGTGTTTTCAATTGCTGGGGGACAGGCAGCTTTCCCTGGAGTCCTGTGGAGCTTGTTGGTCTAATAACGACCAGCAGGACTATAGGTGGAGGACTCCAGCTCAGTTTAGAGGGAACAGTGGTCCTGACTGCAGTATCCAAGATTAGAAAGCTGCAGTAGTATTTGCAGAGAGATTTTTCCCTTTCTCTCTGCTTTTTCTATTTGCAGGATTTACATATGAATTGGGGGGGGGGGGGGGGAGGGGACTCTTTCTCTGGCTCAGCCTTTGAGAAAGAAAAACTGGGATTTGGGGTTGAACCACCCCCACCATTCTGCCCAATCAGCACTAAAAGGGGGTAGAACCAAGTGGGTCAAAGACTCCACCACTTCTTAGGCACCCATTGATGACATCACCATATTATCAATGGGTGCCTAAGAAGTGGTGGAGTTTCTTTGTTCCTTTAAAGTACAGAAATTTCCTGCTCCAAATCTCAGTTTCCTTCTGCCCTTCTCTCCCTCTCTCCCCAGTGCTGAAAGAGACAATCCCACAGCAGCTGAAGAAAACGTCTCTCCAGTTCATTTCTAATCCTGCAAAAGAGAAAAATGTCTGCAGGAGCTTCTGCTCAGGTAGGAAACTGGCCCCAGCCTTTTGCCTTCTCTCTGCAAACCCTGCTGCAGCTTTCTAACTTGAGACACTGCACGGTCCAGAGAACCCTGAGCAGTCCTGGAGCTGAGGAAAGGCACTTTGAGATCCTCCAGTGGGGGGTGTGAGAGAGATCAGGAATCCCTGAAAGGGAGTTCTGTATCCCAGGTTGAATGTCTAATTGTTATAATCCTGCTCTAAGATTGTGTATTGCTTGATGGAATTATATATAAACTAGTAAAAAAGGCCCGTTTCTCTCAGAAATGAAACGGGCGCTAGCCAGGTTTTCCTCGGAGTGTATGTTTGAGAAAGAGTGTGTGTGAGAGATGGAATGTGTGTGTCAGGGACAGAATGAGAGACAGACAGAGTGTGTTTGTGTGAGAGAGAGAGTATGTGTGAGTGACAGAGTGTCTGTGTGTGTGTGTGAGACTGTGTGTGAGAGAGAGGGTCAGAGAGATATGGACTGTGTGTGTGTGTCGGAGTGAGTGTATGTGAGAGGCGGAGAGTGAATGAGTGACTGGTCTCTGTACCCCCCTCACCCCCTCCCTCTCCACTGCCCCCCTGCAGCATGTGCAGCGACCCTCTTCTCCCCCTGCCCCCCCCATGTCCAGTGACCCTCCTCTCCCCCTGTAGCCACGCATGTGCAGCGTCTCTCATCTCTCCCCTGCCCCCCCTGCAGCCACCCATGTCCAGCGACCCTTCCCCTGCTGCCGTTGCATCTTCCCATGTCCACCAACCCTCCTCTCACCCTATGTCCAGCGATCCTCCTCTCCCCTGCTCCCCCTGAAGCCACCCATGTCCAGGTACCCTTCACGACCCCTGCAGCATCTCCCCTGCCCCCCCTGCAGCCACCCATGTCCAGTGATCCTCCTCTCCCCCTGCCCCCAGCATGTGCAGCAACCCTCCTCTCCACCTGCAGCCACCCATGTACAGCGATCCTCCTTTCTCCTGTCCCCCTGCAGCCACCCATGTTCTGTGAACCTCCTCTCCCCCTGCCCCCCCTGTAGCCACCCATGTCCAGCGACCCACCTCTCTCCCCTGGCCCCTCTGCAGTCAGTTATGTCCAGCGACCCTCCTCTCCCCCTCCACGCCTCTCATGTCTCCCCTGCTCCCCCCTGCTGCCTCCTATCTGGTCTCAGGTCCCCCTTCCCACCTCCATCTTCCCTGGCCCCGCTGCAGCCATCCATGTCCTGCGACCCTCCTCTCCCCCTGCCCCCCCTGCAGCCACCCATGTCTAGTGACCTTCCCCTCCTCATGCCCCCCTCCAGTCACCCATGTCCAGTGTCCTTTCCCTTCCCCCCATGCCCCCCTCGGCGCATCACCCAAGCCCCTCCCCCCCCGGGCACATCGACACCCCCCCCCCTCGCCACCCGCAGCCGCCAATAGTACCGCTGTCCGGCAGCTGCTGCTTCTCCTACTGAACAGCAGCGGCCGCTATGAAAAGAAATAATTCCGAAAATGTTTTTTTCACCTGCAACGCAGCACCATAGACAGCCTTCTGGCATTGGCTGACGTCTCTGCAGCCGCTCCTCCTCTCCCCTCTTACATCGCTGCGCTCCTCCAGGGTCTTCCTCCAGGGGCAGTGATGTGGAGGGAAGAGGAGGAGCGGCTGTAGAGACGTCAGCCAATGCCAGATGGCTGTCTACGGTGCCGCGTTGCAGGTTTAAAATCATTTTTGGGTTTATTTATTTTTGTAGCAGCAGCTGCCGGACAGCGGTACTATTGGCGGCTGCGGGTGGCAAGGGGGGGTGTCGATGTGCTTGTGGGGGAGGGGCTAGGGTGATGTGTGGGGGGGGTACTGTTGGCGGCTGCGGGTGGCGAGGGGGGGTGTCGATGTGCTTGTGGGGGAGGGGCTTGGGTGATGTGTGGGGGGGGTACTATTGGCGGCTGCGGGTGGCGAGGGGGGGTGTCGATGTGCTTGTGGGGGAGGGGCTAGGGTGATGTGTGGGGGGGGTACTATTGGCGGCTGCGGGTGGCGAGGGGGGGGTGTCGATGTGCTTGTGGGGGAGGGGCTTGGGTGATGTGTGGGGGGGTACTATTGGCGGCTGCGGGTGGCGAGGGGGGTGTCGATGTGCTTGTGGGGGAGGGGCTAGGGTGATGTGTGGGGGGGGTACTATTGGCGGCTGCGGGTGGCAAGGGGGGGTGTCGATGTGCTTGTGGGGGAGGGGCTAGGGTGATGTGTGGGGGGGTACTATTGGCGGCTGCGGGTGGCGAGGGGGGGTGTCGATGTGCTTGTGGGGGAGGGGCTTGGGTGATGTGTGGGGGGGTACTATTGGCGGCTGCGGGTGGCGAGGGGGGTGTCTGTGCTTGTGGGGGAGGGGCTTGGGTGATGTGTGTGGGGGGGTACTATTGGCGGCTGCGGGTGGCGAGGGGGGGTGTCTGTGCTTGTGGGGGAGGGGCTTGGGTGATGTGTGGGGGGGGTACTATTGGCGGCTGCGGGTGGCGAGGGGGGGTGTCTGTGCTTGTGGGGGAGGGGCTTGGGTGATGTGTGGGGGGGTATTATTGGCGGCTGCGGGTGGCGAGGGGGGGTGTCTGTGCTTGTGGGGGAGGGGCTTGGGTGATGTGTGGGGGGGGGTACTATTGGCGGCTGCGGGTGGCGAGGGGGGGTGTCTGTGCTTGTGGGGGAGGGGCTTGGGTGATGTGTGGAGGGGTACTATTGGCGGCTGTGGGTGGCGAGGGGGGGTGTCTGTGCTTGTGGGGGAGGGGCTTGGGTGATGTGTGGGGGGGTACTATTGGCGGCTGCGGGTGGCGAGGGGGGGTGTCTGTGCTTGTGGGGGAGGGGCTTGGGTGATGTGTGTGGGGGGGTACTATTGGCGGCTGCGGGTGGCGAGGGGGGGTGTCTGCTTGTGGGGGAGGGGCTTGGGTGATGTGGGTGGGGGGGTACTATTGGGAGCTGCGGGTGGCGAGGAGGTGTCTGTGCTTGTGGGGGAGGGGCTTGGGTGATGTGTGAGGGGGTACTATTGGCGGCTGCGGGTGGCGAGGGGGGGTGTCTGTGCTTGTGGGGGAGGGGCTTGGGTGATGTGTGGGGGGGGTACTGCGGGTGGCGAGGGGGGGTGTCTGTGCTTGTGGGGGAGGGGCTTGGGTGATGTGTGAGGGGGGTACTATTGGCGGCTGCGGGTGGCGAGGGGGGGTGTCTGTGCTTGTGGGGGAGGGGCTTGGGTGATGTGTGTGGGGGGGGTACTATTGGCGGCTGCGGGTGGCGAGGGGGGGTGTCTGTGCTTGTGGGGGAGGGGCTTGGGTGATGTGCGGGGGGGTGGGGGCGGGGGCACTGTCAGTTGTTTCCTAGACAGGGGGAGGAGTACTCCTCCCCCTGCCTGGGTTTCGTTTTTTTTTTTTTTTAAGGGCAGTTGGTGTGCGTGGCTGGTTCGGGACAGCGACAGCCAGTCTTGGTTTTGGGTTTTTTTTGTTTGTTTGCGTGCCACTTCATTGGAGTCCTTCACCAGTGAGGGCTGTATGACGTCAGTGTTATCTACTGCAAGTAGCAGACCACCTCCAGCGGAAGCCACGGTTCCAGGCAGCGCCAGAACGTTGGAGGTGAGAATTATTATATAGGATAACTGTCCCCCAGCAGTGGGTGATCTGAAACATAGCCCTGTTCTGAACAGTTCTGGGAGTATGTGTTATGTTGTGATTGTGAATTATAAACCACCAGCAAACGTTTTTCTGCCTCAATGAACATGAGCTGCAGAAGATGCTGAGCCAGTTCCTGGTTTGTATCTCAGATGCAGGTGACATTTGAGGACATCGCTGTCAATTTCTCCCAGGAGGAGTGGGAGTATTTAAATGAAGGGCAGAAAGAGCTTTACAGGGAGGTGATGAAGGAGAATTATCAGACCTTGATCTCACTGGGTAAGAGATAGTTTTGTATTTTTATTATGAGTATTCAGGTATCTTTATAAAGACCTTTTGGTATGATTTGTTGAGAAAGTGAGCGAGTGCTGCAGTGACCACTTTATATCCTCTCTGCAGCAGGGGCGTATCTGCGTGGGGCCACAGGGGCCTGGGCCCCTGCAGATTTCACCCTTGACCCCCCCCTACCGCTGTCAACCCTCCCCTGCTGCCGTTGTTTACTTTTGCTGGCGGGGGACCCCAACCCCCGCCAGCCGACCCGACGGCTTTAAAGTTCTTCTTCGGCCTCAGTGGCCGTGCTGTAGTTGATAGCTGTTCAATCCGGTTCGGAGTCTGACGTCCCAGCACGTTGTCCTGCACGTTCAACTACAGCACGACCACGGAGGCCGAAGAAGAACTTTAAAGACGTCGGGTCGGCTGGCGGGGGTTAGGGTCCCCCGCCAGCTGAAGAAATATCTTTAAACTAAGGCGGCAAGCGGACCTCGGCTGGCGGGGGGGGGGGGGGTCCCCCGCCAGCAAAGGTAAGCAACGGCAGTGGGGGAGGGTTGGCGGCGGGGGGGAGGAGGGTGGAGAGTCGTTGGTGGGGGGATCTGGCAATGGCGGCGGCGGGGGGGTGTCGTTGGGGGGGTCTAAAATGTGCCCCCTCGCTCTGGCCCCCCCTACCGCTGGAGTCCAGATATGCCCCTGCTCTGCAGTGCACATGGTGGGGGTTAGTGCTTGGAGGCGAGAATAGTGTTCAGCTGATTTGGAAGTTAAGAGCACCAGGGGATGAGGAACTGACTGCATCAGGTACCGCATTCAATTCAAGCTTCTCCTCCTTACCTACAAATGCACCCGGTCAGCGGCTCCTCACTACCTCTCTACCCTCATCTCTCCCTATGTTCCCGCCCGTAACCTCCGCTCACATGACATCCCTCCTTTCAGTACCCTTCTCCACCACTGCCAACTCCAGGCTCCGCTCATTCTGCCTTGCCTCACCCTATGCCTGGAACAATCTTCCTCAACCCCTACGCCAAGCCCCCTCCCTACCCATCTTCAAATCTCTGCTTAAAACTCACCTCTTCAATGCTGCTTTCGGCACCTAACCGTCCGTGAAATATAGTATGCCCCCCAATCTATCTGCCCTATCAGATTGACTCTACACTTGTCTCTTAGATTGTACACTTGTCCTTTAGATTGTAAGCTCGATCTGCAGCCCCTCCTTACCTCTCTACCCTCATCTCCCCTTACGTTCCTACCCGTAACCTCCGCTCTCAAGACAAATCCCTCCTTTCAGTACCCTTCTCCACCACCGCCAACTCCAGGCTCCGCCCTTTCTGCCTCGCCTCACCCCACGCGTGGAACAAACTCCCCGAGCCCATACGCCAGGCCCCCTCCCTGCCCATCTTCAAATCTCTGCTTAAAGCCCACCTCTTCAACGTCGCCTTCGGCACCTAACCTCTACACCTCTACCCAGGAAATCTAGACTGCCCCAACTTGACATTTCGTTCTTTAGATTGTAAGCTCCTTTGAGCAGGGACCGTCCTTCTTTTGTTTATTTTGTACAGCGCTGCGTAACCCTAGTAGCGCTCTAGAAATGTTAAGTAGTAGTAGTAGTATAATGGCTGGGTGGCTTGAGTACAGTGCTGAAATCAGCTTTTTCTGTGTCCGGGGCAGGTATTCAGAATTACAGCCTCATCTCTTGACTTTCTAGTAGCTGCTCCAATACAACATTCTCTGTTTTTTTTATGCCAGAGGTATAACTGTCTCTCTACAGTAATGCCTACAGCATAACACCTTCCTCGCTTTCTCCTCTCTTTCAGAACATCCTTGTTTCTCTTCCCCTCCACTCCTTCCCCTGCATCTCCCTTTTAACTCCACAATGGACTGCTCACCCCAGTGTTTCTTTCCTCTAAGGATCGAGTTGATGTGAGCAAAAATGTTTCTTCACAAGCAAAGGACTGAGTTGATGTAAGCACAAATTTTCCATTACATTACCCTGTGAGTACTTCTTTACAGATGTGAACACAGAGTTACACATACACACATATATATATATAACCCTCACAGGGAGGTTAGAAAGAATTCTATGAGGCATGTTTTCCCTATTTGTTCACTTGTAGTTTCTGTGATAAACACAGGTTTGCCCTACCCCAAGGAAGCCGCCAGAGGGCGCTCTTCTACAAGAAACTGGGAAAATGCCATGATAGAGCCAGTAAAGGGAGCTCCGAGGGAATATCTGGGTTATACCCTGAAGGGACAGCTAGAGGGCGCTCATGTCATAGGATCAGCTTTTCCCTATGGAGGCCACCAGGTGGAGCTATCGAAGTGGGGGAGGGAAAGGTAGAGAAGGAGAGTTCTAGACTGAGACCTGACTGGAACCAAGTGGGCAGGGTCTAAAGAGGTGGGGAGGGTTATTGATCACCTCATAAATTCCTTTCTCTCAGTGGAGAGAGGGAGGAGGAGAAGCCAGATGCCTAGTGCAGTGGCGTTCCTGGGGGGGGGGGGGCGGTCCGCCCCGGGTGCACGCCACTGGGGGGGGGGCCGTGCGCGCCTGTCCGTCATTCGTTCCATGCTCCCTCTGCCCCGGAACAGTTCCTGTTCCGGGGCAGAGGGAGCATGGAACGAACGACGGGGGGGGGGGGGGGGGGGGGTCGCGCTGCATCTGGGGGGGGGGGGGGCTGCACCCAGGGGGCGGGGCGCATCGGCGATCCGCCCCGGGTGTCAGCCCCCTAGGAACGCCACTGGCCTAGTGTTTGCTGCAAATGCCCTGATGTTATAAGGCGGTTGGAGCTGATAATTGGCTAAGTAGTGGGAGCAGTGTCCTAAGAGACTGAGCACACATTAAGGAACCTCTTGGAGAGGTGTTCTGGACTGTGTTAAAGGGCCAAGCGCACAATGAAGGTTAGGAATTGTGTGACTAAAGCCTAAGCCAAATAGAATTTTTAATTCTAAGAAGCATTGGAGTTGCTGTGGTTGTTTGACAATGAAACCGGTTATCATTTACAAAGAGGGCTGGAACCTGAGAGCCAGACCGTGGAGTAAAGCTTCCCACCCACGTGGTACTTGGAAGGAAGCTAAGCAGGATCAGCCCTGGCCGGTTCCTGGAAGGGTGACCCAGTTACGTTTCATTATATGTTTATAGCTACTCTGAATTTGATTCAGCTACTGGATGTTTAGGGCAGCTTAGAGGGAACATTGCTCTCCCTTCATAAGCATCAATCTTTAAAAAAAGGGGAGGGGGGGGTACAGTAGGAGAACTTTAAAGGAACTTCTCTTTCACAGTCTACCAGCTGCCTCCCCAAGTACCTCCGTCCAACTGGATCTAAAGATGCATGCAGCTTTCACAGCGCGCTGCATGACGAGGATGAAAAAGTTAAAGATTGCGGCTGGGCTGGCGGGGGGTTGGGGTATCCCGCCAGCTGAAGCAATATTTTAAAAAGCCGGAGGAAGCGGACCTCGGGGTAGGTGACGGCGGTAGGCGGGGGAGGGAGGGAGTGTTAACGGTGGTAGGGGGGGGGGTTGACGGCGGTAGGGGGGAGCTATAATGTGCCCCCTCACTCTAGCCCCTGCCCCCCCTACCGCCGAACCTCAGATACGCCCCTGTTACCAAATAATATGTTTATTCACATAAAAAATGATGTAATTCTCATAAAAAATGACCCGACACGGCCGTGTTTCGGCCCAAAGGCCTGCCTCAGAGGTCTTTAAAACCTCAGAGAGTGTGACTTGAAATATGTACTCCAAGGAAAATGATAAAACAGAATTCTCTTGGGTCTCCTCTCTTTTAAAAAAGTTTTTTTTTTTTAAAAACGGAACAGGCTTGTGAAAAAGTCTTTTATTGCAGAGCATGCTGTGGTCCGGCTGAGTGAAGGGCCATGAGGCAGAGGGTAGATCATCACAGCAGTCATCGGGTGGGGGAGGGGAGAAGAGTAGATCTGCAGCAGAGGAGAGAGTCTGTTTCTGAGGGGAGCAGCTCCTGCTTTTATACTGTTAGATTTCAGAGAAACATGATTGCATGTCCTGAGCATTTGCTTCCTGGTTGCACTGAGGAAGCAAATGCTCAGGACATGCAATCATGTTTCTCTGAAAACTAACATTATGTACACTGTACACACTCCAGAGAATAATGAAGCAAAAAAAAAAAATCAAAATAATACATGCCAAAATAATACAACATATTAAAACAGTACTCTGGAAATATATGAAGGTATTTTAACACTTGGTTCTCTTGGTCAGCTCTAGCTTCCCAGTCCAGCTTCTTCCAGTTGGCCTGTAGCAGTAATATAACAAATCCTAAGATTACAGGAGGACCTTGCGAGACTGGGAGAATGGGCGTGCAAGTGGCAGATGAAGTTCAATGTTGACAAGTGCAAAGTGATGCATGTGGGTAAGAGGAACCCGAATTATAGCTACGTCTTGCAAGGTTCCACGTTAGGAGTTACGGATCAAGAAAGGGATCTGGGTGTCGTCGTCGATGATACGCTGAAACCTTCTGCTCAGTGTGCTGCTGCGGCTAGGAAAGCGAATAGAATGTTGGGTGTTATTAGGAAGGGTATGGAGTCCAGGTGTGCGGATGTTATAATGCCGTTGTATCGCTCCATGGTGCGACCGCACCTGGAGTATTGTGTTCAGTACTGGTCTCCGTATCTCAAAAAAGATATAGTAGAATTGGAAAAGGTACAGCGAAGGGCGACGAAAATGATAGTGGGGATGGGACGACTTTCCTATGAAGAGAGGCTGAGAAGGCTAGGGCTTTTCAGCTTGGAGAAGAGACGGCTGAGGGGAGATATGATAGAAGTGTATAAAATAATGAGTGGAATGGATCGGGTGGATGTGAAGCGACTGTTCACGCTATCCAAAAATACTAGGACTAGAGGGCATGAGTTGAAGCTACAGTGTGGTAAATTTAAAACGAATCCGAGAAAATTTTTCTTCACCCAACGTGTAATTAGACTCTGGAATTCATTGCCGGAGAACGTGGTACGGGCGGTTAGCTTGACGGAGTTTAAAAAGGGGTTAGATAGATTCCTAAAGGACAAGTCCATAGACCGCTATTAAATGGACTTGGAAAAATTCCGCATTTTTAGGTATAACTTGTCTGGAATGTTTTTACGTTTGGGGAGCGTGCCAGGTGCCCTTGACCTGGATTGGCCACTGTCGGTGACAGGATGCTGGGCTAGATGGACCTTTGGTCTTTCCCAGTATGGCACTACTTATGTACTTATGTACTTATGTACTGGCAGCCATGAAATGTCTTTAATAGGTTGCCGAATGGCCAGCAGGCTTTAGCTCTGCTAGCCTTTGTCTTTTGTTTGTTTTGTTACATTTGTACCCCACACTTTCCCACTCATGGTAGGCTCAATGTGGCAGGCAATGGAGGGTTAAGTGACTTGCCCAGAGTCACAAGGAGCTGCCTGTGCCGGGAATCAAACTCACTTCCTCAGTTCCCCAGGACCAAAGTCCACCACCCTAACCACTAGGCCACTCCGTCTTGCAGTTGAGTTACCAACATTAGGAACAGCTAATACAGATAACACATATTATCTGCAATAGCTGTCCCCAAGGATTAGAGCAGCAGGCTGAGAATCAGGGAAGCCAAATCCCACTGTCACTCCTCGAGATCTTGGACAAATCACTTAAACCTCCATTGCCCCAGGTACAAAACTTAAGGGGGCATTTATTTATTTATTTTATTTGTTACATTTGTACCCCACATTTTCCCACCTATTTGCAGGCTCAATGTGGCTTACATAGTACCGTAATGGCATTCGCCAATTCGGTTGGTAACAAATACAGGTTATGCTGTGGTCTAATGAGGTAGGTGTGTATCAGGTAACACGATGGTCGAAGGGAATGTATATTGTCCAGTAAGATCATTGGTTATGCTGTGTTGCTGGGTGTAGGGATTTCTGGTGGATCGGTGGGGTAAGCTTTTTTGAAGAGGTTGGTTTTTAGTGATTTCCTGAAGTTTAGATGGTCATGGAGTGTTTTCACAGCTTTTGGGAGTTCATTCCATAGTTGTGCGCTTATGTAGGTGAAGCAGGAGGTGTAGGTTGTTTTGTATTTAAGTCCTTTGCAATTTGGGTAGTGTAGGTTTAGGTATGATCGTGATGATCCGATTCTGTTTCTGGTTGGTAGATCTATGAGGTCTATCATGTATCCTGGGACTACACCGTAGATAATTTTGTGCAGATTTTGAAGATGATCCTTTCTTTGATTGGGAGCCAGTGCAGCTTTTCTCGGAGGGGTTTGGCACTTTCGAATCGTGTTTTACCAAATATCAGCCTGGCTGCTGTGTTTTGGGCGGTCTGGAGTTTTTTTTGTGAGTTGTTCTTTGCATCCCGCGTAGATTCCGTTGCAGTAATCTGCATGGCTTAGGACCATTGATTGTATTTCGAAAAATTTCTCTCGGGAAGAAAGGCTTTAATCGTTTAAGTTTCCACATTGAGTAGATCAATTTCTTTATTACGGAGTTTACTTGGCTCTCAAGGGTAAGGTTGCGGACGATTGTGACTCTGAGTATTTTTAGGCTGTCTGAGGTAGGGAGGGTGTGTCCTGGAGTGTTTATGGTTGTGGGTTTGTACTTGTTATGTTGAGATAAGAGGATGAGGCAGGGTGTTTTTTTCAGTGTTCAGTTTCAGTTGGAATGAATTTGCCCAAGAGTCCATGATGTTCAGGCCGTTATTGATTTCATTGGTTATTTCTGTTAAGTCATGTTTGAAGGGAATGTAGATTGTAACGTCATCTGCATAGCTTGTTATCTGCAGCAGGGCCCATAGGAATAAAATGGGCCCTGTTGCAGATAATTTGAGCTAAGCTTTAGTAAACAGGGGGGTTAGATTGCTAAGTCCTCCAGGGACAGGAAAATACCTACTGTACCTAGTACATAAGTATTGCCACACTGGGACACACCAAATGTCCATCAAGTCCAGCATTCTGTGTCCAACAGTGGCCAATCCAGGTCACAAATACCTGGCAAGATCCCCCAAAAGTTCAATACATCTTATTCTGCTTATCCCAGAAATAAGCAGTGGATTTTCCCCAAGTCATTTTAATAATGGTCTCTGGACTTTTCCTTTAGGAAGCCGTCCAAACATTTTTAAAACTCCGCTAAGCTAACCACCTTTACTACGTTCTCTGGCAACGAATTCCAGAGTTTAATTACACGTTGAGTGAACAAAGATTTTCTCCGATTCGTATTAAATTTACTACTTTGTAACTTCATCGCATGCCCCCTAGTCCTAGTAGTTTTGGAAAGAGTAAACAAACGATTCACGTCTACCCGTTCCACTCCACTCATTATTTTATAGACATCTATCATATCTCCCCTCAGCCGTCTTTTCTCCAAGCTGAAGAGCCCTAGCCACTTCAGCCTTTCCTTGAGCTATTATTGGGAAATGTAGGATCTAAATGCAAATCCAAAATCCAGTACCAGGCACACTGTGAAGTAATTCAAACCATTACCAATGCCATTCAGGAGCTACAGAACAGTTCCAACGTACCATAATATTAACATCCATAAATCACACTACAAGAGCCTAGGAAAAGCTGCCTCCAAAGCTACACCAAAAACATAGCAATGGGCACTAAAATAACAGTACACCTACGGGAAAATGAAACCAAATTTGTACAGATCCTTACCCAGTATACATTAAAGGGTCCTTTTACTAAGGCATGCTAAATAATAAGATGCCCATTATAGTCCTATGAGCATCTTATCATTTAGCGTACCCCAGTAACAAAAAAATTGTGGGAACTACTCGCTGAATTATGGATAGTAACAACCGACATACAGCGGGTGTTGTATACAAATTGTGAAATAGTGAATCAGTCACGGAGGGGAAGAGGACCTCAGACCAGTGACACCTTAATCATTCAGATTATATCAGTAAGGTCCCACATGTGTAACCACTGGTCCTCTGCCAGCCTCCTCCCTAAATCTTTGTTAGTGCGCTGCAAATATGTATCAACATTGAATATCAAAACAATAAAAATATTAGTAACCACAGCTACTTAGCTTGTTGCTGCTCAAACGCGGGGGGGCTCCCCAACGGTCCCGTTTCGCCAACTGGGGCTTCGTCAGGGGAAGAGCGCCCTGCAGCGTCAAACCGTGGTGGAAACCCAGCCAGCCGTTAAAGCCGCACTTTTTCTTGGTCTGAGGTCCTCTTCCCCTCCGTGATTGAGTCACTATTTCACAATTTGTATACGACACCCGCTGTATGTCGGTTGTTACATTTGTAGCCCACATTTTCCCCACAAATTGTAGGCTCAATGTGGCTTACATAGTACCGGAGAGGCATTTGCCGGCTCCGGTGAGAACAAATACAAAGTGATGTAATGGTAGGATAAAGTTCATGTGGCCCAGCCACACTAGGGAATCGTACAACGGAAGAGTTGTGTTATGTCCATTACGTTCTTTAGTTTTGTTGTGTTGCAGAGATCAGGCATTTAGGTTGGATCGGCAGGGTATGCCTTTTTGAATAGGTTAGTTTTTAGTAATTTCCGGAAGTTTAGGTGGTCGTACATCGTTTTCAAGGCTTTTGGTAATGCGTTCCACAGTTGTGTGCTTATGTAGGAAAAACTAGATGCGTAAGTTGTTTTGTATTTAAGTCCTTTGCAGCTTGGGTAGTGCAGATTTAGGTGCATTCGTGTTGATTCTGATGTGTTTCTAGTTGGTAAGTCGATCAAGTCTGTCATGTATCCAGGGGCTTCACCATAGACAATTTTGTGAACCAGGGTGCAGATTTTGAAGGCAATGCGTTCTTTGATTGGGAGCCAGTGTAGTTTTTCGCAGAGGGGCTTTGCGCTTTCATATCGTGTTTTTCCAAATATAAGCCTAGCTGCCGTGTTCTGAGTGGTCTGAAGCTTCTTTAAGGTCTGTTCCTTTCATCCCGCATAAATTCCATTGCAGTAGTCTAAGTGGCTTAGTACCATTGATTGTACCAGGATGCGAAATGTTTCCCACGGGAAGAATGGTTTCAAGCGTTTGAGTTTCCACATTGAGTGAAACATTTTCTTTGTTGTGGATGCCACTTGGCTCTCTAGCGTTAAGTTACGGTCTACTGTAACGCTGAGGATTTTCAGGCTATCTGAGATAGGAAGGGTGTAGTCTGGGGTGCTGATAGTTGTGGGGCTGTCCGCGCTGTGTTGGGATGAGAGGATGAGACAATGTGTTTAGGACCCCTAAATAACCACAAACTAAGGGGCCCGTTTACTAAGGCGTGCCGAAAAATGGCCTGCGGTGGCGTAGGTGCGTGTTTTGGATGCACACAAGTCCATTTTTCAGCACACCTGGAAGAAAAAAGGCCTTTTTTTTTTTTTTGTGGCCGAAAATGGACGTGCGGCAAAATTAAAACCAGTGTGTGTCCATTTTCGTCCTGAGACCGTAAAGCCACCCATTGAGATAGCGGTAAGGTCTCACGCGCTAACCGGGCGGAAATCTTCAGTGCGCCTAAACTACCGATTACCGCCGGGTAAGTGCCACGTGGTAGAAAATAGAAAATATTTTCTACCGTGTGTTTTGGACTTGCATCAAAAATGGAATTACCGCCCGGGGCACGCGGTAGCCGGGCGGTAGTTCCAATTTGATGCGCGTTGGACGCGTGTAGGCGCCTATGCACCTTAGTAAAAGGGCCCCTAAAATTAGAAATATGTAGACAAAAATTACACTGAACCCCCAAGAAGCCAGACTCTGCATACAGTAAACACCAGAAAAACAGTGAGGCATTTCCTCTTGTACTGTGCAAAATATAAAGAAAGTAGATATAAATGTCAAAAACAGACATATTCCAATCTACATTACAAATTAACAAATACAAATAAAAGAAAAATGGAAAAGTAAGATGACACTCCTACCGTTTTATTTGACTAACTTAAAAACATTTTTCAAGTTAGTTTCAGAGGCCAAATGCTCCTTCCTCAGGTTAGGACAATATGCTGCTGTTATGGTATCCTGTCCTGACCTGACCTGAGAAAGGAAGTTTTGGTCTCCGACAGTTAGTCAAAAATGTATTTAAATTAGTCCAACAAAACGTTATCACCTTATTTTAATTCTCTAATCTTCATGAACGTGGCTACCACACTACTTTATCCTAAACTAAAAATAAAATTATTTTTTCTAACTTTGCAGTCTGGCCACTTACTTTTTCTAATGGTGTTGGTCTCAGTTTCTGGTTTCTGCTTTCCTCCATCTCTTCTCAACTCTCTTGCCAGGACTTCCTGTCCATTTGTTATTTTTCTCTCTCTTCCTTTTCCTTTCAGCTTTCTTCAATTTATTTTTCTGCATCGCTGTCCAGATTTAATTCATTCTTACTGTCTAGTCTTCAATTTCCCTCTTTTTTTTTACTGTGTCTACCTGCAGCTTTTCACCTCTTTCTCTCACCCTGGCTCTCCTATTCCATGTCCCCTTATTCCCCTGTCTTTTCCCTAACTCTGTTCTTTCTTTTCACCTTTTTCATCCAGCATCTGCCTTCTCCCCTCTTTCTTTCCCACCTTCTATACAGCGTCTGCCCCCTCTCTCTCCCTTTTCCATCCAGCGTCTCCTCTCTCTCTCTCTCTCTCTACATCCATCGGTATCTGTCTCTCCTCCTTCCATACAAGGGCTGTGGAGTCAGTAAACCAAGCCTTCGACTCCAACTCTGACTTCTCTATTTTTCTATTGTCTGACCGACTAATATTAGGCTTTAAAGTTTTTGTTTTGGGTCTAAAGTACTGGTAAAGTACAAAATGATAAATTAACATATGTTATAATGTAGTAAGTTTTTAATTTGAATCTGGAATCACTCGTACATTTTTACCGATTGCAACCAAATTTGCTTCCAACTCCATAGCTCTGTTCCATACAGCATTTGCCCCCTCTCTCATTTCCATCCAGTGTCTCCCCTTTCTCTTCCACCTTCCATTTTTGTCTCCCTTCTTTGTGTATCTCCTCCTCAACAGCTGCCCTCTTTCTCTCCCTTCTTCCATTCAGTATCTGCCCTCTTGTCTCCCCCCCCTTATAATGCCTGCTCTCTCTCCCCCTCTTTCCATACAGTATCTCCCCTTCAATCACCATCTCCCTTCTCTCTGTCTCTTTCCCCTTTCATACTGCATCTGCCTCCTCTCCTCTTCTCCCCTGGATTGGCTACTGTTGGAAACAGGATGCTGGGCTTGATGGACCTTCGGTCTGTCCCAGTATGGCAATACTTATGTGCTTAGGATTCTGTATGGAATCTTGCTATTTTTTGGGGTTCTACATGGAATGTTGCTACTCTTTGAAATTCTGCATGGAATCTTGTTATTCTTTAGAATTCTAGAATCTTGCTATTCTTTAAGGTTCTACATGGAACGTTGCTATTCTTTGGGGTTCTGCCAGGTACTTGTGACCTGGATTGGCCACTGTTGGAAACAGGATGCCGGGCTTGATGGACCTTCGGTCTGTCCCAGTATGGCAATACTTATGTGCTTAGGATTCTGTATGGAATCTTGATATTCTTTGGGGTTCTACATGGAATGTTGCTACTCTTTGAAATTCTGCATGGAATCTTGTTATTTTTAGAATTCTAGAATCTTGCTACTCTTTAAGGTCCTACATGGAACGTTGCTATTCTTTGGGGTTCTACATGGAATGTTGCTACTCTTTGAAATTCTGCATGGAATCTTGTTATTCTTTAGAATTCTAGAATCTTGCTACTCTTTAAGGTCCTACATGGAACGTTGCTATTCTTTGGGGTTCTGCCAGGTACTTGTGACCTGGATTGGCCACTGTTGGAAACAGGATGCTGGGCTTGATGGACCTTCAGTCTGTCCCAGTATGGCAATACTTATGTGCTTGGGATTCTGTATGGAATCTTGCTATTCTTTGGGGTTCTACATGGAATGTTGCTACTCTTTGAAATTCTGCATGGAATCTTGTTATTTTTAGAATTCTAGAATCTTGCTACTCTTTAAGGTCCTACATGGAACGTTGCTATTCTTTGGGGTTCTGCCAGGTACTTGTGACCTGGATTGGCCACTGTTGGAAACAGGATGCCGGGCTTGATGGACCTTTGGTCTTTCCCAGTATGGCAATACTTACGTGCTTTTCTTTTCAAGCTGTTACAATTTGGAATGCATTTCCTTTATCAATTCGATCTGAGGCTGGCTATATGCCACTGTGTAAAAAACTAAAAACTTTTAAATTTGATAAATTCGGATTTGTTTTCTTTCTATTGTTGTTTCTTGTAGCTCCTCGTGATGTTAAGAGTTCTCTTTTGTGTTAACCGCCATGAACCTCCTGCTGGGACTAGTGCTGTCTACAAGTCTCAGATTAGATTAACTGGATGGACTCGGAGGATGCTCAGTTCCTCAACTGACATCATGTTAACCCTCTTTATTTTAGTTTGTTGTGCGACTTGTGAGATACTGAGTTGATGCTACAGTCCTAGATCCTTCACATTTGAGTGTTGCTGTAAAAACTATCTGTGGATGGTGTCCGGTTCCTGCCCATGTAAAAAAGAGATGATTTTGGTTCTGTATGGTTTTATCTTGACTATAACCTCGTTCCACATTTATTAGACAAGGGGATGGGTGGGAGAAAAGGTTGGGGGGGGGTGGTGGTGTTGTTAATGCGTTTCAGTATTTTTGTTCAATGATGTTGGTGAAACTCTTTATGCCTGAAATTAGTATAAGTCTTCGAATTTGAGGGAATCAGGCTCAAAATGATTTTAGGAACCTTAATGCAGTTTTCTTACTCCAGGAACAGGCTCTCCGACCGTCACCCCTGAGATTATATCCTACATTGAACGAGGGAAAGAGCCGTACATCAGAGATGAGCCGGGATCAGAAGAAAGAGAAACTGGGAAAAGCATTTGCTCAAGTGAGTGCGGTAATAAAGAGGGACTGGGGTAAAACTGCAGAGATGAAGTGTGGAGTTGTAACATTTCTTTGCAAACCTGGCTCGTCTTTATCTGAGCAGGCACAAGATATACACGGTCCTTAGATGGCCGCAAAGATCCATTTTAATAACGGAATCAAATCCACAGTGACAAGTTCCACTGTAGACGGAAGAAATTGAACAGCTTGATATAACTAAGCGCACACTGCCGACTGAATACTGCTGAGGTTTCCCCACTCTTTTAAGAGGTAAATCATCTACCCCACTTCAGAATGTGGAAACTTGAGAACTGTGTAATAGTCCTGTGCAGATGCTGTCTAGCCCGTGTGTTCTCAGTCTCCAGCAGATGGTGCCTGCGCAGTCAGTCAGGTAGGCCCACGGAGGGGAGTCTCGGGGGGGGGGGGGGGGGGGGGGGGGGGGGTGTCTGTTAAATTTGATTTTTTAAATATTGGTTATAGTGGAGGAGTGGCCTAGTGGTTAGAGTGGTGGACTTTGGTCCTGGGGAACTGAGTTCGATTCCCACTTCAGGCACAGGCAGTTCCTTGTGACTCTGGGCAAGTCACTTAACCCTCCATTGCCCCATGTAAGCCGCATTGAGCCTGCCATGAGTGGGAAAGCGCAGGGTACAAATGTAACAAAAATAAAATAGATACTATTGGAGATTCTACATGGAATGTTGCTACTATTGGAGATTCTACATGGAATGTTGCTATTCCACTAGCAACATTCCATGTAGAAGGCTGCGCGGCCACATTGGTGATCTGCAAGGGCCAACTTCTACTTGGAATGTTGCTAGTGGAATAGCAACATTCCATGTAGAATCTCAAATAGTAGCAACAGTGGAGGAGTGGCCTAGTGGTTAGGGTGGTGGAACTGAGGAACTGAGTTTGATTCCCACTTCAGGCACTCCATTGCCCCATGTAAGCCGCATTGAGCCTGCCATGAGTGGGAAAGCGCAGGGTATAAATGTAACAAAAATAAAATAGATACTATTGGAGATTCTAAATGGAATGTTGCTATTCCACTAGCAACATTCCATGCAGAAGCCTGCGCGGCCACATTGGTGATCTGCAAGGGCCAACTTCTACATGGAATGTTGCTACTATTGGAGATTCTACTTGGAATGTTGCTATTCCACTAGCAACATTCCATGTGGAAGCCTGCGCGGCCACATTGGTGATCTGCAAGGGCCGACTTCTAAATGGAATGTTGCTAGTGGAATAGCAACATTCCATGTAGAATCTGAAATAGTAGCAACAGTGGAGGAGTGGCCTAGTGGTTAGGGTGGTGGACTTTGGTCCTGGGGAACTGAGGAACTGAGTTTGATTCCCGGCACAGGCAGCTCCTTGTGACTCTGGGCACGTCACTTAACCCTCCACTGCCCCATGTAAGCCGCATTGAGCCTGCCATGAGTGGGAAACCGCAGGGTACAAATGTAACAAAAATAAAATAGATACTATTGGAGATTCTACTTGGAATGTTGCTACTATTGGAGATTCTACATGGAATGTTGCTATTCCACTAGCAACATTCCATGTAGAAGGCTGCGCAGGCTTCTGTTTCTGTGAGTCTGACGTCCTGCATGTCAGAATCACACAAGCAGAAACCTGCGCAGCCACATTGGTGATCTGCAAGGGCCGACTTCTACGTGGAATGTTGCTAGTGGAATAGCAACATTCCATGTAGAATCTCCAATAGTAGCAACAGTGGAGGAGTGGCCTAGTGGTTAGGGTGGTGGACTTTGGTCCTGAGGAACTGAGTTCGATTCCCACTTCAGGCACAGGCAGCTCCTTGTGACTCTGGGCAAGTCACTTAACCCTCCATTGCCCCATGTAAGCTGCATTGAGCCTACCACGAGTGGGAAAGCGCGGGGTACAAATGTAACAAAATAAAATCTGGGTTTCCTTCCAAACTATTGCATTAAAAATACATACCTCACCCTGGGGTCTGCTGTTCAGCTTCACATGTCAGAAATCTTGAAGCTCTAAACCGTGTTGCAAGGGAAGCAAGAGCGTAAGCATGTTTTGTAGTGTGAGATCCTGCTGTGTTGACTGTTGTAGGCTTTGCTCTGTACTGGGTCTGCAAGTATATTGTCCAACTGACATAAGCATACCAGTTCCAAAGATAAATCCACAGTTAATGCTGCGGCCGCAGTTTTCTTTTAGCCGAACGCTTGTGCTTCCAGATGTGTTTCTCTGGGTTTCCATGTCCCAGATGGGAAGTGAGCTGTTTAGAGGGGGCTTATGTAGTGACTGATGTACCTGCACGGAGGAGCACCTTATCTGTAGTGTAGTGATGTTTTCCGTAGTAATGGACGACAGATAAAGACCAGCATGGTGAAAAGGTATTTCCTCGTGGTGTTTGTAAGCTTACATCTTTGCAGTTTCATTTCCATGCCCTCTGGTTCCGTAGCTTCCCTGTCTGTGAAAAAGATATGACTGGTCGTTAATACCTCTCAAGTATTTACATGTAACACACGTGGAGGGGCATAATCGAACGGGGCGTCCTCGCTGGACGGCCCCATAAAGGTGTGGGGCAACCCGTATTAGCGAAACAAGATGGGCGTCCATCTTTCGTTTCGATAATACGGTCGGGGATGCCCAAATCATGAAATGTAGGTCAACCTGTAGAGATGGTCGTCCTTAGGTCGTTTTTGAGATGGTCGTCCCCGGTTTTCGGCGATAATGGAAACTGAGGACGCCCATCTCAAAAACGACCAAATCCAAGGCATTTGGTCGAGGGAGGAGACAGCATTCGTAGTGCACTGGTCCCCCTCACATGCCAGGACACCAACCGGGCACCCTAGGGGGCACTGCAGTGGACTTCAGAAAAAGGTCCCAGGTGCATAGCTCCCATACCTTGGGTGTTGAGCCCCCCCCCCCCCCCAAAACCCACAACTGTACACCACTACCATAGCCCTTAGGGATGAAGGGGGGCACCTACATGTGGGTACAGTGGGTTTCTGGTGGGTTTTGGAGGGCTCACATTTACCACCACAAGTGTAACAGGTAGGGGGAGGATGAGCCTGGGTCCGCCTGCCTGAACTTAAGTACACTGCACCCACTACAACTGCTCCAGGTACCTGCATACTGCTGCGATGGACCTGAGTATGGCATTTGAGGCTGGCAAAAAAGTATTTTTAAAGATTTTTTTGAGGGTGGGAAGGGGTTAGTGACCACTGGGGGAGTAAGGGGAGGTCATCCCTGATTCCCTCCGGTGGTCATCTGGTCAGTTCGGGCACCTTTTTGATGCTTGGTCGTGAAAAAAAATGGATCAAGTAAAGTCGCCCAAGTGTTCGTCAGGGACGTCCTTCTTTTTTCCATTATCGGCCGAGGACGCCCGGCCCATCTCCCCCTAAGCATGCCCCAGTTCCGCCTTCGCTACACTGCCAACACGCCCCGTGAACTGTGCTTGTCCCAGCGAAGGAAAGCAGTTGAGGGCGTCCAAAATTGACTTTCGATTATGCTGATTTGGGCGACCTTGCGAGGACGACGCCCATCTCCTGGTTTGTGACGGCACACTTCTCTTTTGAAAATTCACCTGATAGTAACATAGTAAATGATGGCAGATAAAGACCTAAATGGTCCATCCAGTCTTCCCAACAAGATAAACTCATTTTACATGGTATGTAATACTTTTTCTCCGAGGACAAGCAGGCTGCTTGTTCTCACTGATGGGTGACGTCCACGGCAGCCCCTCCAATCGGAAACTTCACTAGCAAAGTCCTTTGCTAGCCCTCGCGCGCCCGCGCGCACCGCGCATGCGCGGCCGTCTTCCCGCCCGAAACCGGCTCGAGCCGGCCAGTCTTCTTTTGTCCGCACTCGGTACGGTCGTGTTTTCGCCGTGTCGAGCCCCGGAAAGTCGACCTCGCGCGTCCAATTTGTTTTGAACGTGTTTTTTTCCTTCGGGAAAGCTTTGTCCTAGTCGGGAAGTGCTCCGGAAACCCCCCGCCGGGTTTCGTGTAAATCCTCCCCGTACTTCCAGCTTTTTTGCCCCGGTAAGTTTTCTTTCGTCGTCGGGGTAGGCCTCTTTTCGGCCTCGGTCGAGATTTTTTCTCCCTCTAAATTTGGTGCTTCAAATTTCGCCATTTCGGCTTTTGATTTCGCCGGCGTGATTTTTCCGCCCATGACATCGAAGCCTTCCAGCGGCTTCAAGAAGTGCACCCAGTGCGCCCGGGTTATCTCGCTCACTGATCGACACTCGTCGTGTCTTCAGTGTCTGGGGGCCGAGCACCGCCCTCAGAACTGCAGTCTGTGTTCCCTGCTTCAAAGGCGGACTCAGGTAGCGAGACTAGCCCAGTGGAACGTGTTGTTCTCGGGCTCTTCGTCGGCATCGGCACCGGGATCTTCGAGTGCATCGACGTCGTCAGCGTCCAGACCATCTTCCTCGGCCGCCCCTGCATCGAGTGCATCGAGGCATCGGGCCTCTGCATCGGCGCCGAGACATCGGATAGCTGCATCGACGTCGGTGGTACCAGGACCTCGTCTGCTGATGTCGTCGGACGGTGGTGCATCGGGTGGAGTGCAGGTGAGGGCTGTCCATTCCCCTGCTGGTGGCGGTGAGCCCTCGGGTGGGTCTCCTCCTACCCTGAGGGCTCCTGCGGTACAGCCCCCCCGAGATCGACCTTCTTCAGTCTCGGCCCCGAGGAAGCGACGGATGGATTCGACGTCCTCCTCGTCGGTGCCGGGGAGCTCTGGTGACATGCTTCGGAAGAAATCGAAGAAGCATCGACACCGGTCTCCTCCCCATGTCGGCACCGAGAGCTCTGGGTCGCCGAGGGATTCGGCACCCAGCAGGCATCGGCACCGAGAGGACCGCTCACCCTCTGTTCAGGAGGTGTCGATGCGCTCCGCTCTGGACAGCCCGGAACAGCCTCCACGCCCGGAACAGGTACTGACGTCGACGCCTGCATCGACCTCTCAGCCTTTCTCTGCAGCCGCTCTAAACGAGAGCCTCCGGGCCGTTCTCCCAGAGACTCTGGGAGAGCTGTTGCGCCCTACCCCCTCCGGTACCGGCGGTGCTTGCGCCACCGGTACCGTCGAGCGTGGCGCCGGCTGGCCCATCGCCCAGGTTGAGGTCCCCGACGTCGGTACCGCGTGCGGTACCGGACCGCGGCCACCTCCCAGGAAGGCTCCCCGACTACGTCGGCGGAGGGAGCTTCGCCGATGCGGGCGAGGGAGTCTACCTCTCGACGCCCCCATCGTGGACGGGGTTCCACGGAGTCGAGCAGGGCGAGGTTGCAGACACAGGTCCGTGAACTTGTGTCTGACACCGAGGGTGAGGCCTCGTGGGAGGAAGAGGAAGATCCCAGATATTTCTCTGACGAGGAGTCTGAGGGTCTCCCGTCTGATCCCACTCCCTCTCCTGAGAGACAGCTTTCTCCTCCCGAGAGTCTGTCTTTTGCCTCCTTTGTCCGGGAGATGTCTACGGCCATCCCCTTCCCGGTGGTTGTGGAGGACGAGCCCAGGGCTGAAATGTTTGAGCTCCTGGACTATCCTTCTCCACCTAAGGAAGCGTCCACTGTTCCCTTGCACCATGTCCTGAAGAAGACATTGCTTGCGAACTGGACCAAGCCATTAACTAATCCCCACATTCCCAAGAAGATCGAGTCCCAGTACCGGATCCATGGGGACCCAGAGCTGATGCGCACTCAGTTGCCTCATGACTCTGGAGTTGTGGATTGGCCCTAAAGAAGGCTAAGAGTTCTAGGGAACATGCTTCGGCGCCCCCGGGCAAGGACGCTAGAACCTTAGACTCCTTTGGGAGGAAGGCCTACCATTCCTCTATGCTCGTGTCCAAGATCCAGTCTTACCAGCTCTACACGAGCATACACATGCGGAATAATGTGCGGCAGTTGGCGGGCTTGGTTGATGCTCTTCCCCCTGAGCAAGCCAAGCCTTTTCAGGAGGTGGTCAGGCAGCTGAAGGCGTGCAGAAAATTCCTGGCCAGAGGAGTTTATGACACTTTTGATGTTGCGTCCAGGGCCGCTGCTCAAGGTGTGGTGATGCGCAGGCTCTCATGGCTGCGTGCCGCCGACCTGGAGAATAGAATCCAGCAGCGGATTGTGGACTCGCCTTGCCGTGCGGATAACATTTTTGGCGAAAAAGTCGAGCAGGTGGTAGAGTCTCTCCACCAGCGGGACACCGCATTCGACAAGTTCGCCCGCCGGCAGCCTTCAGCTTCTACCTCTACAGGTAGACGATTTTTCGGGGGAAGGAAGACTGTTCCCTATACTTCTGGCAAGCGTAGGTACAATCCTCCTTCCCGACAGCCTGCGGCCCAGGCTAAGCCCCAGCGCGCTCGCTCTCGTCAGCAGCGTGCGACTCAGCAAGGCCCCCGCGGCTCCCCAGCAAAAGCAAGGGGCGAGCTTTTGACTGGCTCCAGCAGAGCATAGCCGACATCCAAGTGTCAGTGCCGGGCGACCTGCCTGTCGGAGGGAGGTTGAAAGCTTTTCACCAAAGGTGGCCTCTCATAACCTCCGATCAGTGGGTTCTCCAAATAGTCCGGCAAGGATACACTCTCAATTTGGCTTCAAAACCTCCAAATTGTCCACCGGGAGCTCAGTCCTACAGCTTCCAGCACAAGCAGGTACTTGCAGAGGAACTCTCCGCCCTTCTCAGCGCCAATGCGGTCGAGCCCGTGCCATCCGGGCAAGAAGGGCTGGGGTTCTATTCCAGGTACTTCCTTGTGGAAAAGAAAACAGGGGGGATGCGTCCCATCCTAGACCTAAGGGCCCTGAACAAATATCTCGTAAAAGAAAAGTTCAGGATGCTTTCCCTGGGCACCCTTCTCCCCATGATTCAGCAAAACGATTGGCTATGCTCTCTGGACTTGAAGGATGCCTACACACACACCCCGATACTGCCAGCTCACAGACAGTATCTGCGATTTCAGCTGGGCACACGCCACTTCCAGTACTGTGTGCTACCCTTTGGGCTCGCCTCTGCGCCCAGGGTGTTCACAAAGTGCCTAGCTGTGGTAGCAGCGGCGCTTCGCAGGCTGGGGGTGCACGTGTTCCCATATCTCGACGATTGGCTGGTGAAGAACACATCCGAGGCAGGAGCCCTGCAGTCCATGCAGATGACTATTCGCCTCCTGGAGCTACTGGGGTTTGTGATAAATTACCCAAAGTCCCATCTTCTCCCAGTGCAGAAACTCGAATTCATCGGAGCCCTGCTGGATTCTCGGACGGCTCGCGCCTATCTCCCAGAGGCGAGGGCCAACAACTTGTTGTCCCTCGTCTCGCGGGTGCGAGCGTCCCAGCAGATCACAGCTCGGCAGATGTTGAGATTGCTGGGCCACATGGCCTCCACAGTTCATGTGACTCCCATGGCCCGCCTTCACATGAGATCTGCTCAATGGACCCTAGCCTCCCAGTGGTATCAGGCCGCCGGGGGTCTAGAGGACGTGATCCACCTGTCCACGAGTTTTCTCGAATCCCTGTATTGGTGGACGATTTGCTCCAATTTGACTCTGGGACGTCCCTTCCAAATTTCTCAGCCTCAAAAAGTGCTGACCACGGATGCGTCTCTCCTGGGATGGGGAGCTCATGTCGATGGGCTTCACACCCAAGGAAGGTGGTCCCTCCAAGAAAGCGATCTACAGATCAATCTTCTGGAGTTGCGAGCGATCTGGAACGCTCTGAAGGCTTTCAGAGATCGGCTGTCCCACCAAATTATCCAAATTCAGACAGACAATCAGGTTGCCATGTACTATGTCAACAAGCAGGGGGGCACCGGATCTCGCCCCCTGTGTCAGGAAGCCGTCAGCATGTGGCTCTGGGCTCGCCGTCAAGGCATGGTGCTCCAAGCCACATATCTGGCAGGCGTAAACAACAGTCTGGCCGACAGGTTGAGCAGGATTATGCAACCTCACGAGTGGTCGCTCAATTCCCGTGTGGTGCGACAGATCTTCCAGGCGTGGGGCACCCCCCTGGTGGATCTCTTCGCATCTCAAGTGAACCACAAGGTCCCTCAGTTCTGTTCCAGGCTTCAGGCCCGCGGCAGACTGGCGTCGGATGCCTTCCTCCTGGATTGGGGGGAAGGTCTGCTGTATGCTTATCCTCCCATTCCTCTGGTGGGGAAGACTTTGTTGAAACTCAAGCAAGACCGAGGCACCATGATTCTGATTGCTCCCTTTTGGCCGCGTCAGATCTGGTTCCCTCTTCTTCTGGAGTTATCCTCCGAAGAACCGTGGAGATTGGAGTGTTTTTCCGACCCTCATCTCGCAGGACGAAGGGGCTCTTCTGCATCCCAACCTCCAGTCCCTGGCTCTCACGGCCTGGATGTTGAGGGCGTAGACTTTGCCTCTTTGGGTCTGCCAGAGGGTGTCTCCCGCATCTTGCTTGCTTCCAGGAAAGACTCCACTAAGAGAAGTTACTTCTTTCATTGGAGGAGGTTTGCCGTCTGGTGTGACAGCAAGGCCCTAGATCCTCGCTCTTGTCCTACACAGACCCTGCTTGAATACCTTCTCCACTTGTCTGAGTCTGGTCTGAAGACCAACTCCGTAAGGGTTCACCTTAGTGCAATCAGTGCATACCATTACCAAGTGGAAGGTAAGCCGATCTCAGGACAGCCTTTAGTTGTTCGCTTCATGAGAGGTTTGCTTTTGTCAAAGCCCCCTGTCAAGCCTCCTACAGTGTCATGGGATCTCAATGTCGTTCTCACCCAGCTGATGAAACCTCCTTTTGAGCCACTGGATTCATGCCATCCGAAGTACTTGACCTGGAAGGTCATTTTCTTGGTGGCAGTTACTTCGGCTCGTAGAGTCAGTGAGCTGCAGGCCCTGGTAGCCCAGGCCCCTTACACTAAATTTCATCACAACAGAGTAGTCCTCCGCACTCACCCTAAGTTTCTGCCAAAGGTTGTGTCGGAGTTCCATCTAAACCAGTCAATTGTCTTGCCAACATTCTTTCCCCGTCCTCATTCCTGCCCTGCTGAACGTCAGCTGCACACATTGGACTGCAAGAGAGCATTGGCCTTCTATCTGGAGCGGACACAGCCCCACAGACAGTCCGCCCAATTGTTTGTTTCTTTTGATCCCAACAAGAGGGGAGTGGCTGTAGGGAAACGCACCATATCCAATTGGCTAGCAGATTGCATTTCCTTCACTTACGCCCAGGCTGGGCTGGCTCTTGAGGGTCATGTCACGGCTCATAATGTTAGAGCCATGGCTGCGTCGGTAGCCCACTTGAAGTCAGCCACCATGGAGGAAATTTGCAAAGCTGCGACGTGGTCATCTGTCCACACATTCACATCTCATTACTGCCTGCAGCAGGATACCCGACGTGACAGTTGGTTCGGGCAGTCAGTTCTTCAGAACCTGTTTGGGCTTTAGGATCCAACTCCACCCCCCGAGGGCCCTGTTTGTTCTGTTCCAGGCTACACTCTCAGTTAGTTGGTAAATTTTTTAGGTCAATCTCAGTTATGTCCTCGCCGTTGCGAGGCCCAATTGACCAATGTTGTTGTTTTGAGTGAGCCTGGGGGCTAGGGATACCCCATCAGTGAGAACAAGCAGCCTGCTTGTCCTCGGAGAAAGCGAATGCTACATACCTGTAGAAGGTATTCTCCGAGGACAGCAGGCTGATTGTTCTCACAAACCCGCCCGCCTCCCCTTTGGAGTTGTGTCTTCCCTTGAAGTGTATTGTCTTGCTACATACTGGACTGGCCGGCTCGAGCCGGTTTCGGGCGGAAGACGGCCGCGCATGCGCGGTGCGCGCGGGCGCGCGAGGGCTAGCAAAGGACTTTGCTAGTGAAGTTTCCGATTGGAGGGGCTGCCGTGGACGTCACCCATCAGTGAGAACAATCAGCCTGCTGTCCTCGGAGAATACCTTCTACAGGTATGTAGCATTCGCTATATGTGTATCCGAGTTTGATTTGTCCCTGCCTTTCTCAGGGCACAGATTGTAAAAGTCTGCCCAGCACTCTTCCTGTACTAAAAGTTCTGAAAGTAACGTCAAAGCCCCTTAAAACTTACACTCCAGCCCATCCCTATCTATTCAGTCATGATCAGGACACAGATCATAGAAGTCTGCCCTGCACCGGTTTCACTCTCCAAATACCGGTGTCACCACCCAATCTCCGCTAAGATTCCGTAGATCCATTCCTTCTAAATAGGGTTCCTTTGTGTTTATCCCACGCATGTTTGAATTCCATTATCGTTTTCATCTCCACCACCTCCCGCGGGAGGGCATTCCATGTATCCACCACCCTTTCAGTGAAAAAATACTTCCTGACATTAGTCCTGAGTCTGCCCCTCTTCAACCTCAATTCATGTCCTCTAGTTCTACCGCCTTCCCGTCTCCGGAAAAGGTTTGTTTGCAGATTAATACCTTTCAAATATTTGAACCTCTGTATCATGTCACCCCTGTTTCTCCTTTCCTCCAGGGTATACATGTTCAGGTCAGCAAGTCTCTCCTCGTACGGTTTGCAACGCAAATCCCATACCATTTTTGTAGCGTTTCTTTGCACCGCTTCCAGTCTTTTTACATCTTTAGCAAGATACGGCCTCCAAAACTGAACACAATACTCCAAGTGGGGCCTCACCAACGACTTGTAGAGGGGCATCAACACCTCCTTTCTTCTGCTGGTTATGCCCCTCTGTACGCAGCCTAGCATCCTTCTGGCCACGGCTGTCACCTTGTCTCTTCAGCTTCATATCTTTCGACACCAACACCCTGAGGTCTCTCTCCTGAGTCGAGCTTACTAATGTCTTCAGGCTCTTTACTGCTAACGCTCTCCACAGTACTTGAATAGTGCCAAAGAGAGCTTTTTCCTGGAATTCATAGGATGTTTGTATCCAGGTGCGCTGTGGCACCCAAAACGATGGGAAGTATTCTGTATCTTTCTACCATGTTATCTTAGTCTCGGACTGCACTTCTTGGTACTTGAGGTTCTTCCCTCTGTCTACGTGACTCACTGAGTAATCACTTGGGACCGACACCTCTATAATCGATGCCATTCTGGTGTTTTTCTCTTTTCCCACTATATCTGGTTTTCTGGCATCCAGCTTTTTATCAGTCGGGAAGGAGATGTCTAAGGTGATCATAACCTCTTCGTTTTCCACAGTTCTCTTAGGGTCATGATCACAATGCTTTTCCACTACACTGATGTTGTAATGCTGAAAGAGTTTTCAATGAATGAGATGCACCAGCTCGTCGTGCCTTTCTGTATAAAGTTTTACTGCCATCAGCACTTCGCAGCCAGCCACGAGATGAGTAACTGTTTCTAGCTCTTTCTTATAGAATCTATAGATGCGTGTTGCCTCAGTTTTTTCAAAGCTTGCCATAAACCATCTCGTCCATAATCCGCTGTCCTGGGCTGCAACTAATCAAGCGCTCATCCTTTTTTTGTTGTTGTTGTTACATTTGTACCCTGCGCTTTCCCACTCGTGGCAGGCTCAATGCAGCTTACATGGGGCAATGGAGGGTTAAGTGACTTGCCCAGAGTCACAAGGAGCTGCCTGTGCCTGAAGTGGGAATCAAACTCAGCTCCCCAGGACCAAAGTCCACCACCCCAACCACTAGGCCACTCCTCCACTGTTGCTACTATTTGAGATTCTACATGGAATGTTACTATTCCATGTAGCAACATTCCATGTAGAAGGCTGCGCAGGCTTCTGCTTCTGTGAGTCTGACGTCCTGCACGTACATGGAATAGCAACATTCCATGTAGAATCTCCAATAGTAGCAACATTCCATGTAGAAGTCGGCCCTTGCAGATCACCAATGTGGCCGCACAGGCTTCTGCTTCTGTGAGTCTGACGTCCTGCACATACATGCAGGACGTCAGACTCACAGAAACAGAAGCCTGCGCAGCCTTGTACATGGAATGTTGCTAGTGGAATAGCAACATTCCATGTAGAATCTCCAATAGTATCTATTTTATTTTGGTTACATTTGTACCCCGCACTTTCCCACTCATGGCAGGCTCAATGTGGCTTACATGGGGCAATGGAGGGTTAAGTGACTTGCCCAGAGTCACAAGGAGCTGCCTGTGCCTGAAGTGGGAATCGAACTCAGTTCCTCAGTTCCCCAGGACCAAAGTCCACCACCCTAACCACTAGGCCACTCCTCCACTGTTGCTACTATTGGAGATTCTACATGGAATGTTGCTATTCCACTAGCAACATTCCAAGTAGAATCTCCAATAGTAGCAACATTCCATGTAGAATCTCCAATAGTATCTATTTTATTTTTGTTACATTTGTACCCCGCGCTTTCCCACTCATGGCAGGCTCAATGCGGCTTACATGGGGCAATGGAGGGTTAAGTGACTTGCCCAGAGTCACAAGGAGCTGCCTGTGCCTGAAGTGGGAATCGAACTCAGTTCCTCAGGACCAAAGTCCACCACCCTAACCACTAGGCCACTCTTCCACTGCTGCTACTATTTCAGATTCTACATGGAATGTTGCTATTCCACTAGAAGTCGGCCCTTGCAGATCACCAATGTGGCCGCGCAGGCTTCTGCTTCTGTGAGTCTGATGTCCTGCACGTATGTGCAGGACGTCAGACTCACAGAAACAGATGCCTGCGCAGCCTTCTACATGGAATGTTGCTAGTGGAATAACAACATTCCATGTAGAATCTCCAATAGTATCTATTTTATTTTGGTTACATTTGTACCCTGCGCTTTCCCACTCATGGCAGGCTCAATGCAGCTTACATGGGGCAATGGAGGGTGAAGTGACTTGCCCAGAATCACAAGGAGCTGCCTGTGCCTGAAGTGGGAATCGAACTCAGTTCCTCAGGACCAGAATCCACCACCCCAACCACTAGGCTGCTCCACTCAGATCACCTCTCTTTAACCATTCTGTTCTTGTGATCTCTGTATTTTCTGAACGCTGCCTATTTTGCCTTTACTTGTGCCACCACTTCTTGTTTTTATCTACTGTCCTTGCATAAAGATCTGTTTCCCTTTTTAAAACCCTTTTCAATTTAGTGTGCAGTTTTTCCACTTCCCTTTTTTTTTTTCCTCCCACTAACAGTTTGGTCAGTATTCCTGCTAGCTGAGGATCCTTTGAACTGTGTTTCCAAAGTGTTTCCTCTAATAACAGAGTCGCCAAGGACTACTACTACTCGTTTCTATAGCGCTACTAGACGTACGCAGCGCTGTACACATTACATGCAGGTACTTTCTCTGTCCCTAGAGGGCTCACAACCTAAGTTTTTGTGCCTGGGGCGAGGGAGGGTTAAGTGACTTGCCCAAGGTCACAAGGAGCTGCAGTGGGAATTGAACCCAGTTTGCCAGGATCAAAGTCCACTGCACTAACTAATAGGCTACTCGACCACTCCACAGTCCTCTGTTTTGTGGCGTTTATTTATTTCATTTAATTTTATATCTACTCCTACCCTAGCCGAGATAATATTTAGCTATCTCTCTGACCTCGTGTGCAACTTTCTTTAAATTAGTCACCTTATAGTAGAAGGTATGTAGGGAGAACACAAGAGATCAATATGGTTTTTCAATAACACATGGGGGGGGGGGGGAATGAAGAGACGAGAGAGTTACATGTAGTAAGGGGTCACCAAGGAGAATTATATATTTCTTCAAGAGATTCTGCAATTGCAAATGTTGATATAGATGTGGTGTGGACCTCCTGGACCCAAGGCCTGTGGGGTCATCAGAGTCCAGACCCTATGGGACGGGGCGGGGAGAGTTATTATCTACAGATGGAAGAAGAGTCGATATGGAATTATTGACATCTTGGATGATCAGTTGATCTTCTGTAAAAAGGGACAATATTAAGCAAAACCTTGCATTGGTGACTCCAACAAAATGTCTCGGACTAATATAGATGGGAGACGGGGGTGGGGGGGGGGGGTGGATAAAAAACGGAACAGTGATAACTGTGCGTAAGGTAAATTGTTTGTTAAACTCCTGTTTTGAGAAATGTATTTTGACTTGGAAATGTGGTGATGGGGAAGAATTTGTATCTGTTTTTGTGGTTATCAATAAAAACCGTTGAAACATAAGTACATAAGTACATAAGTAATGCCATACTGGGAAAAGACCAAGGGTCCATCGAGCCCAGCATCCTGTCCACGACAGCGGTCAATCCAGGCCAAGGGCACCTGGCAAGCTTCCCTAAAGTACAAACATTCTATACATGTTATTCCTGGAATTGTGGATTTTTCCAAGTCCGTTTAGTAGCGGTTTATGGACTTGTCCTTTAGGAAACCGTCCAACCCCTTTTTAAACTCTGCTAAGCTAACCGCCTTCACCACTTTCTCCGGCAACGAATTCCAGAGTTTAATTACACGTTGGGTGAAGAAACATTTTCTCCGATTTGTTTTAAATTTACTACACTGTAGTTTCATCGCATGCCCCCTAGTCCTAGTATTTTTGGAAAGCGTGAACAGACGCTTCACATCCACCTGTTCCACTCCACTCATTATTTTATATACCTCTATCATGTCTCCCCTCAGCCGTCTCTTCTCCAAGCTGTATAGCCCTAGCCTCCTTAGTCTTTCTTCATAGGGAAGTCGTCCCATCCCCGCTATCATTTTAGTCGCCCTTCGCTGCACCTTTTCCAATTCTACTATATCTTTCTTGAGATGCGGTGACCAGAATTGAACACAATACTCAAGGTGCGGTCGCACCATGGAGCGATACAACGGCATTATAACATCCTCACACCTAGTCACCTTATTTTCTAACTCTTCTTATCGCTTACCTAGCTATGTTTCAACGGTTTTTATTGATGATTCAACATTTTGAACAGAATCAATGAAATCAAACACTTTGTGATCGTAATAACCTGTCTGAGTTCTATACAGACTTCTTAACTGCATCATCAATCTTTTACATCATTTTTTCCCCCCTTTACCCACCCCCCCTTAGCATCTTTACCTTGAAGTTCAACAGTTTTTGTTAATGAAAATGCAAGACAAAATCTACATTCTACCCGTTGCCAACACAAGCCTATATGAATACATAGGTAAAAACAATTTACTACTTATAGTCATCGAGCTTTTATCCTGATAATCCCCCCTCCCACTCTACTACATTCGCCGGTTAGCCTTTTTTATATTGGAACCTTCTCTCTTGAAATCTTGTATTAACAGTCCAAATGTGCATCAAAAACCTGCAACAAGAAAACAAGTAAAATCAGGTGTGCATGAGGCAGCACAGACATCAGCAACATAGACCTACGAAGGGGACCTTGTTTCTGCTAGTCCCAGACTGAAAGACTTAGTGCCCTAACCGTGAGCCACAGTTCCTCAACCGGGCAGAATGAGATGTCTGTGGTATTGTTCCTCGTGCTGCTCCGTTCCGACAGTTTATAAGAAACATCTCAACACCAATACTGTGCGCACCAAGATCATTTCCTCGAATTCGTCCCGTCGACAGAAAGAAAAAGTCAGCATCTAACAAGCATCAAAACAACTGTCTTATTATCTAAAGTGTTACAAGTTCCGTAAACCCCCCTACCCCCAACCTCTTCCCCTCTCTTACCTACCTATATGTTCCATTATTGCTTTACCTTTCCCTGTCAGTTAAAATGTTCTATTACGTATTGTGTTGGACATTATTAGCCTACAAACCACTTCATTAGCTCACACGATGACCACACCTCACCTCTAACTGACAAAACTCTTCCCTGTCTATCCTCAGTTACCCAATCTTTAAACAGCAATAATTGTACTCGGCATCAAGAAACGTATATGCTTGTCTTCTCTTAACAACATTTAAACTATAAGAAATGTACCCGTTAACACGAAATGATTATGTCATAACCACACTCTGTGAGCCACTTTGAGCCTGCAAATAGGTGGGAAAAGGTGGGATACAAATGCAATAAAATAAAAATCCTATATAATAAAACTCACCCTCAACGTTCTGAGGACAGTGACGTCGCTGTCACTTCCTTCCAGAACGGTTCGTAAGACCATGGTGGTGAAGCCACCGAAATCACCCATGACGTCGAGGGCGGAGCAATGGCGTTCGGTGCGTCCAAGAGGCAGTTGCGGAATGCGGAGCAATGCCGTGAGAAAGACGAAGGGGTCCGTAGGTAGGTAGGAAGAAGGGGGCGACGAAGGGGTGGGTAGGGAGGGAGGGAGGGAGAAGGGGAGGGTTGGGGAGGGAAACCTTGCTAGCGCCCGTTTCATTTGCTCCTGAAACGGGCCTGTTTTCCTAGTAAATAAATAAATAGTAGTATTACTAGGCCATACTTTCTATTGTTATTTGAATATTTTTACAAAGGATAAGGCGTATACAGGAGTTTTTCTACATCCTGGCTGTCTTCTATGATAGCATTGCTTGGTTTTAAAAGTTTTTCCCTATCCCCATTTTTTTAAGACATTGGAGATATACAAACTTCACACAACCTATACCCAAACCGTGACCCCCCTGAGGCAGGCAGAAACACGGCCTGTGTCGGGTCATTCATTAATAAAATACTCCTGTTGTCTCAGTCTTGAAGGCCCAGTGTTGCTTTTTTTTGTTTGTGTATTTCCTTTGTATGCTGGTTACCCTCTCTGTTTGGCTTTAACAATAATAAATAAATATTATCCCAAAAGATCAGGTTCAGTGTGGCTCCCAAAAGCTGTGAAAACAATCCACGACCACTTGAACTTCCGGAAATCACTAAAAACCAACCTCTTCAAAAAGGCCTACCCCAACGACCCCACGTAACCCTCTTCACCTACCAACACAGCGTGACTGTGATCGAACAGGACGTCACGCAATCTTCATCCATTCCGACCCTCCACTTATACCTCCTACGATCACTATACAACTTTGTATTTGTTATCCACCGACTGGGCAAACGCCTTTGACGGTACTATGTAAGCCACATTGAGCCTGCAGCGATAGAACAGAGCAACACCAAAGCAGACACTGTGAAGCCCAAAAGAGTCTTTATTCAAACAAATCCCGACGTGGCCACGTTTCGCCAAATAGGCAGCATCAGGTGTAAAAACAAACAACTAACCAGGGTCACCCCAAGATTTGCCCTGGCAGAGAAACTGAGCATCCCAGATGACTGGAATGCAGCTTACTATCCACAGAGGGCGGAGCAACAGCTTCAGATGCCTGTACAGGAATCGTAGATGGATAAGCACAGGAATTACAGGGCAGATGCATTCCACACAAATAGTTTTGCATATGTGTGGAATGTGTATTTTCAGGGGCAGAGATAGGCATGTTTTGTTAATGATCAGTTAGATGCCCATTTCTCAACTTAACTGACTTGTACAAAGCTGACCTTAATATGCTGCATAAGCAATTTATACATTAATATTCAGCCCATGGCTTTTTATATCAGCACTGAGTTGTACCCGGATACCGTCACTGAATATCCAGCTATAACATGGCCACTGACACAGCCAAGTACCTTTATGTGGCTATTACCCGGTCAGCAGATTAAATATTGCCGCTAACCAGGTAATTCCTGGCTGCACCTAGACTCCACCCTAACTGCGGTTGAAAATCTGGTATGACTCGGTGCGCAGGGCTTATCTGAGTAGGAAGTGCTCCTGCCTGGATGAGTGCTGCTGAATATCAGGCTCTTATCTTCTAGTCCATTATAAACAGCTTCTCTTTAATAATTTTCAGACACATTAAACAAGTGTCTGTTAATGTTTCAGTCCTATGTCTCCGTAGAGCATTCATAAGCTGTACTCCCTTCTGTAAGTTAAGATGGAGACAAACTTGACCTTGCAAGATCGGCAATCAAGAGTTGCCTTCCCAATGCTCAGAGAAAAAGACTTTGCAAGATCGGCAGTAAAGAGTCACCTTCTCTTAGAGGAGGTGACTCTTTACTGCCGATCTTGCAAAGTCTTTGTCTGTGAGCATTGGGAAGGCAACTCTTGATTGCCGATCTCGCAAGGCGTTGCTTTTTGAGTATTGACTGCAAAGACTCTTGAGGCAGGCCAGGTGGCCGAAACATGGCCGTGTCGAGTCTTTTGAGCTACACAATAAATCTGGACTTTTTAAAACGTCGTCTAGGGACCATATTCTTGTGTCATCTTCGCTGTGGTTTTTGTGATTTTGAGTGTGCGAAGATTTGTGTTCTTCTGTGTTTACATCAACAAACTTGACCTGACAGTGGCCATGTTTCAGTTGGGATCTGGATCAGGGGTCATTACTTCATCACTGTGAAAGAAACTCCCTGCTAATTACAGATTATAACATTATGACTGATTATGTCTACAGTAAGTACAAAAGTGAGGTGAATCTGAAGAGGATATCAAAGAGTCTTTATTGTAAACAGGCTGAAAAAAGACCTGGCACGGCCGTGTTTCAGCATAAAAGGCCTGCCTCAGAGGTCCAGTAAATCTCTGAATGTTTGTATCTTTTACGTCACGGACCCTAGCTGGTCAGACGACTTTTTGCAGCTCAGTTTTTGCAATTCTGATTATGTCTGCATACTGCCATTTCCAAGGCAAATCTCATCTGACAAACTTGCAGTGTGTGAAGACATTGTTTCAAGAAATGGTTTGCAAATAAGAAATTGACCAGTTCTTAAGCCACATGTAGAAAATCCTGTTGCAACATAATCCTTCCTCTTAATTTATACAGGTAATATCTTAGATACCACCACTGTCTTCTAACACTTGATTTATACCTTCTGTTTATTGTATATCCAGCAGATCACCTGACCACGCAAGAAAGGAAGAGAAAAAAGAATCAAGGAGAAGATCCTATAGAAATGAAACAAATCCAAACACAATCAAAGTATATCTTTGAGAATATTTCCCAGGGAAATAATTGGAGAAACGCAAGGAATCATCAAGAGGAATCAAATGAGCAAAGAGACCCTACAGAGGACTCATCCAGTGGAGTCGCTGAGTGTGAAAAAAGTGACAAGGAGCTCACTAACATCCACGGACACCAGAGACAGCTAACAGAGAGACCCTTCGAAAAAAATAATCATGATGAAGTGAATTATAAACTTCACCAGGAAGAGGGTAAAGGTAAAAAAGATCAGAAAGAATTTATACATATTACGTCTAGCATCAGCTTTATTTGTTCTAAGTGTAATAAAAGCTTCCTCTTGTATTCAGAACTGGAAATGCACAAAACAAGTCACACAAATAAGAAGCCATTAACATGTACTGAGTGTAATAAAAGCTTCAATTATTCATCACAGCTTAAAAGACATCAGAGAATACACTCGGGGGAGAAACTGTATTTTTGTACTGAGTGTGATAAAAGCTTCACTCGGCTTTCAAATCTAAAAGTTCACCAGATGATCCACACAGGAGACAAGCCATTAACATGTACTGAGTGTAATAAAAGCTTCAATTATTCATCACAGCTTAAAAGACATCAGAGAATACACTCAGGGGAGAAACCGCATTTTTGTACTGAGTGTGATAAAAGCTTCACTTGGCTTTCAAATCTAAAAGTTCACCAGATGATCCACACAGGAGACAAGCCATTTGCATGTGCTGAGTGTAATAAGAGCTTCAATTATTTATCACAGCTTAAAAGACATCAGAGAATACACTCAGGGGAGAAACTGCATTTTTGTACTGAGTGTGATAAAAGCTTCACTTGGCTTTCAAATCTAAAAGTTCACCAGATGATCCACACAGGAGACAAGCCATTTGCATGTGCTGAGTGTAAAAAAAGCTTTATTTGTTCATCACAGCTGAACAGACACCAGAGAATACACGCTGTGGAGAAACCGTATTCTTGTACTGAGTGTAATAAAAGCTTCACTCAGCTTTCAAATCTAAAAAGTCACCAAAAGACCCATATGAGAGGCATTAAATTAATTTAAATGGAACCCTGCAAATAATGCGGGCTGAGACCAGGAAGATCTGGCAAAAAATACTGAAATGTTTCCCATTATATTGTAGGCCCACAGCCTGATCAACCTTTTTGTGCGTATGTGAGGCCAGAACCAAACCATCATGGATCCTGCCACAAAGCACCGTCGTCGACTAATTACTATAGCCAAAGCCACGCTGCCAGTGTGAAGAATGAATATGAATAGTGTTCTTTTTGTACTGTGTACATCCTGTGAACATGATACCAGGACGTTGCAGTCATTTGCATCCAGATTGCACATCCAATACACAGAGATTTTCATACAACACTGATAACAAAGTGAAACTAATAACTGTAACCAGAGACAAAGGACCCTGCTTTTTTGCTTTTCCCATTTTCTCTTCACAGAAGAAGGACCCAAGACCCTGTGAGCATTCTGTCACTGGGCTGCCCTCCGAGGCAACGCCCAGAAGACTTAGAAACTTTGCTGGACGTTGGATTATTTTATCTACACCTCTTCTTTCCTCTTTCGCCTCAGCTTTGGCTCACTTACACGGTTTGCTAACTGAAGATCAGTTCAGCTGGAGCCTGTGCAAGCAGAAACAAGAGATGTTTCTTGATCTAGAGTTCGTGTCTGAGGGAGTTTGGGGATTGGCGCTTGCCAATTCTGTGCTAAAAAAAATATAAAATATTTTCTAGTACAGGGAAGCATGTATGTGGGTGGAGAGTAGACGTTCCCTGCGCTAATTGGTTGGTGCAGGGGAATTGGCATGTGCCAATTGATTAGCACAGAATTAGAACGGGAGGCCCTAGCGCATACAAAATAGATGGCGGTACGGGCTGATATGCTAATTGGGAAATTAGTGCGAGACCATTAAGGGAAAAAGGAAAATTTGGTTGTTTTACTGCCACGTTAGAAGTGGCCTTGGCATGCGGGGAAGCCATGCACTAAAACTACTGCAGGCCACGTTTTTAGTGTGGATTTCTAAAAGGGCCCCACAGTTTGTAAGAAATCAACTGCTGAGTATTTATTTGTGTATTTGTTGCATTTGTATCCCACATTTTCCCACCATTTGCAGGTTCAATGTGGCTTACATTATTCCGTAATGGCGATCGCCATTTCCGATAAGAGGAAATACAAGTTGGTATTGCATTAAATGTTCATAAGAGGACAAGCAGATTAGCAGTCGGGTATAAAGAGTTCATTATCAGGATCAGAGATGTGGAGGGGCATAATCGAACGAGAACGCCCATCTGCATGGGCGTCTATCTCCGAGATCGGGTACGTGAAGGGGCGGGACAAACCGTATTTTTGAAAAAAAAATGGGCGTCCATCTTTTTTCTGATAATACAGTTTGTGCCAGGCAAATGCATCGGATTTGTGCGGATTTGAGCTGGGCGGTATCGTTTTTCAGCGATAATGGAAACCGAAGGCGCCCAGCTCAAAAACGAACAAATCCAAGGCATTTGGTCATGGGAGGGGCCAGGATTCGTAGTGCACTGGTCCCGCTCACATGCCAAGACACCAACCGGGCACCCTAGGGGGCACTTGTAACAATTAAAAAAAAAAGTTAACTACCTTTGAAGTCCATAGCTCCCTTCCCTTGGGTGCTGAGCCCCCCAAATCCCCCCCAAAACCCACTCCCCACAACTCTACACCATTACTATAGCACTTATGGCTGAAGGGGTGCACCTAGATGTGGGTACAGTGGGTTTTGGGGGCGGTTTGGAGCGCTCCCATTTACCACCACAAGTGTGACAGGTAGGGGGGGATGGGCCTGGGTCCACCTGCCTGAAGTCCACTGCACCCACTAACAACTGCTCCAGGGACCTGCATACTGCTGTGATGGAGCTGGGTATGACATTTGAGGCTGGCATACAGGCTGGAAAAAAAAAAGTTTTTAAACTTCTTTTTTTTGGGTGGGAGGGGGTTAGTGATCACTGGGGGAGTCAGGGGTGGTCATCCCCGATTCCCTCCGGTGGTCATCTGGTCATTTAGGGCACTTTTTTGGGACTTGTTCGTGAAAAAAAGGGTAAAAAAAAAAAGTGACCCAAATTCGCGCTAAAAACGCCTTTTTTCGATTATCGGTCGAGGATGCCCATCTCTCCTTGGCCGATAAACACGCCCCAGTCCCGCCTTCACCACGCGTCCGACACGCCCCAGTCAACTTTGGCCGTTTCCGCGACAGATTGCAGTTGAAGACGCCCAAAATCGGCTTTCGATTATACCGATTTGGGCGCCTACGGGAGAAAGACGCCCATCTCCCGATTTGGGTTGAAATATGGGCGTCTTTCTCTTTCAAAAATAAGCTGGATAGTGTTGTAGCGTTAAAGTTCATTCATAACAGTTGATGAGGCAATCAGGTATAGAGAGTTTGGTTATGTCCAGTTCTGGCATAGGTTTCATTGACTGGAAGTTAGGATGGATCGTTGTTGATGATGCCTTGTTGAACAGGTTGGGTTTTTACTTTATTACTAGTAAAAAAGGCCCGTTTCCGAAACCAATGAAACGGGCGCTAGCATGTGGTTTTTTTTGTGTGTGTGTATGTGTCACAGAGTTATTTTTTGTGTGTGTGTGTGTGAGGGTGCAGTGTGTGTGCAGGTTGTTGATGATGGAGGTGGTGCGTCGGTGTGCGGTTGTTTCGTTAGTTTGGCAGCCAGTCTCCAGCGATTCCTAGGCAGGGAAGGAGTACTCCTCCCCCTTCCTTGGTCGCTGTTTGCTGCTGGCTGGGTCATGGGTAATCCTTCCAGCTGGGCCGCAGCTTGTCCTGTTCGCCCATGTCCCAGATGGTGACGGGTACGTTGTTTTCTGGCTCCTCTGACTCCATGTCAAGCAATCCCAAATATAGTCTGTGCTATAGGCCCTCTGGCACTCTTCAGTACTGGCATTAGGCATTTAAAATTCCCCCCCCCCCCTCTCCCCTGGTCTATTTTTGCACATACCCACAGCAGGAATATTCTTCTCTCGTTCCAGCGGTGGTTCTGTGCTCTCCGTGCTGCACAGATAATGAGCCATTCTGCTGGGGAATGCTCCTCCCTTATTGTCACGTAGTTTCCTCTGATTGGTCCGTCTTACGTTGCTTAGTGTTGCCTGGGAACGGCGTTGTGATGGTCCTTTGTGTTTCAGAATGTTGAGGGTGTTTTTTCTGATTGGTCCGTCATGCGAGGGCGGGGCAGAGAGACATGGTCAGTGTTATGGCTTCACATGAATCCATGAACCCTTCAGGGAGTGACTGAGTGACTTCAGAACGTTGTCTTCAGAACGTTGAGGGTGAGTTTTATTATAGTAGATTACTTATGGGTTTTTTTTCAGAACTATATATTTCTTTCCTATGCCTTGTTATTGCTGGCCTATAGCGATAACCTGAGACAAGTGAGGTATAAACAATTTCCCTAAGCTGTCTACCTCCCTACAGTATTGGGTGCCAAAGGCTTTATTAAAAGAGGCTTTTCAAGTACACTTGTATAAGATGTCTATGCGTGTTATATCATATGAACTCCAGAACAAGCTCTCTTTGGCATGATGCCAGTACTACTGTACGCCTTAGCAATACATTTGAAAGACTGAGATCATATTCACATACCCTGGCTTAGGAGTGAGGTTCTTTACGGTCATATTATGCACAAAACTAACCCATTTGGACATATTGCTCCTAAGACAAACCATTTACTTGTTCTGAGTGTAATATAAGTACATAAGTAATGCCACACTGGGAAAAGACCAAGGGTCCATCGAGCCCAGCATCCTGTCCACGACAGCGGCCAATCCAGGCCAAGGGCACCTGGCAAGCTTCCCAAACGTACAAACATTCTATACATGTTATTCCTGGAATTGTGGATTTTTCCCCAGTCCATTTAGTAGTGGTTTATGGACTTGTCCTTTAGGAAACCGTCCAACCCCTTTTTAAACTCTGCTAAGCTAACCGCCTTCACCACTTTCTCCGGCAACGAATTCCAGAGTTTAATTATACGTTGGGTGAAGAAAACTTTTCTCCGATTTGTTTTAAATTTACTACACTGTAGTTTCATCGCATGCCCCCTAGTCCTAGTATTTTTGGAAAGCGTGAACAGACGCTTCACATCCACCTGTTCCACTCCACTCATTATTTTATATACCTCTATCATGTCTCCCCTCAGCCGTCTCTTCTCCAAGCTGAATAGCCCTAGCCTCCTTAATCTTTCTTCATAGGGAAGTCGTCCCATCCCCGCTATCATTTTAGTCGCCCTTCGCTGCACCTTTTCCAATTCTATTATATCTTTCTTGAGATGCGGCGACCAGAATTGAACACAATATTCAAGGTGCGGTCGCACCATGGAGCGATACAATGGCATTATAACATCCTCACACCTGTTTTCCATACCTTTCATAATAATACCCAACATTCTATTCGCTTTCCTAGTCGCAGCAGCACACTGAGCAGAAGGTTTCAGCATATTATCGACGAAGACACCCAGATCCCTTTCTTGGTCTGTAACTCCTAACGTGGAACCTTGCATGACGTAGCTATAATGTTGGCGCAATACAGATACACTCTTTTTAGAGTATTATTGGGGTACCTGACCCGTGGAGGGGCATTTTGGAACAGGGATGACCATCTCTAAGGACGCCCATGTGTAAGGACGGTGCCGCGAAGGGGCGGGAAAACTCGTTTTATCAAAACAACATGGGCGTCCATCTTTCATTTCGATAATGTGGTCGGGGATGCCCAAATCTCAACATTTAGGTCAACCTTAGAGATGGTCGACCTAAATGTTGAGATGGTCGACCTTAGAGATGGAAACTTAGGACGCCCATCTCAAAAACGACCAAATCCAAGCCCTTTGGTTGTGGGAGGAGCCAGAATTTGTAGTGCACTGGCCCTCCTGACATGCCAGGACACCAACCGGGCACCCTAGGGGGCACTGCAGTGGACTTCACAAATTACTCCCAGGTGCAAAGCTCCCTTACCTTGGGTGCTGAGCCCCCCAAAACCCACTACCCACAACTGTACAACACTACCATAGCCCTAAGGGGTGAAGGGGGGCACCTAGATTTGGGTAAAGTGGGTTTCTGGTGGGTTTTGAAGGGCTCACATTTACCACCACAAGTGTAACAGGTGGGGGGGGGGGGGGGGGGGATGGGCCTGGGTCCACCTGCCTGAAGTGCACTGCACCCACTAAAAACTGCTGCAGGGACCTGCATACTGCTGTGATGGACCTGGGTATGACATTTGAGGCTGGTATAGAGGCTGGCAAAAAATGTTTAAAAAAATTTTTTTTTTGGGTGGGAGGTGGTTGGTGACCACTAGGGGACTAAAGGGAGGTCATCCCCAATTCCCTCCGGTGGTCATCTGGTAAGTTCGGGCACCTTTTCGAGGCTTGGTCGTGAAAAAAAATGGACCAAGTAAAGTCGGCCAAATGCTCGTCAGGAACGCCCTTCTTTTTTCCATTATCGGCCAAGGACGCCCATCTCTTAATCACACCCCAGTCCCGCCTTCGGTACGGTGCCAACACCCCCCCGTGAACATTGGTTGTCCCCGTGACGGAAAGCAGTTGAGGGCGCCCAAAATCGGCTTTCGATTATGCCGACCCTGAGAGAAGGACGCCCATCTCCTGGTTTGTGTCAGAAGATGGGCGCCCTTCTCTTTCAAAAATTCCCCTGTTAGTGTAAATTTTGAAAGAAATGGGTCCTAAACAAGATTTAACATTAGTGGGGAGTGTGTCAGATGCAAATATATCCCCCTTATCCTTAGATCCAAGGCTACTGCACCAAAATAATAGAAGGAACTAACTCCACACCCAAGTATTATGAAAAGAGAGCAATTATTTTATTTACAAAAGCAGCAAACATGATATAAGAAAGACAAAGCCCATCTCATTACAGAAATAAACTTAGAGTAAACGCACATAAATACCTAACTAGACTCTGACATGCAAAGAGTCACTCTAACCCACAGAGCACTACAAAGGTACATGGCACATACAACCTGATGCAGTCCTTCAAATGTCAGCGTGTTCCGTGTTCCTCAGATGGTTAGGCAAGTCCATCGCAGGTCTGTTCCTCAGGGTGGGATGTTGATACAGCAGCCCCTATCTCTGATAAGAGCCCCTGTTATAGAGAAATCTGAAGCTGTAGCTGTGTTATTAATGTACTTTCTATCCTTGCTGCAACGTAGACAGAACATTGTGATTCCCCTATTGTCATGACTTCAGGAGGGGTCACACGATTGTCTCACTGGTACCACATTTAGGGGCACCTCAACTAAAAGCCAGGGTTGCATAAACAATGTACAGTTTGGCCAGCCACAGTGTCTCCTAGAGTCCTTGGCTGTCCCAAACATTATGTCAATGCTGATAACAATCTTGTCCTGGAACATTGAGAACCTTGTCAGTAGCTTCACAAAACAGTCTCTAAAAATGAATCCTCTGAGTTTGCATGCAGTAATCAGGTTGTTAATGCTGGATCGTGCCATGTATTTACGAATCCATATATTTTGCAATATAGGAACATACAGAGTTGTCCATACCGCCTCACAGTGCTTGCTTTGCTCCTACAATAAAAGCTTCACTCGCCTTTCAACTCTGAAAAGACACTATGAGGCTCATTTTCAAAGCACTTAGCCTCCCAAAGTTCCATAGAAACCTATGGAACATAGCCTCCCAAAGTGCTTTGAAAATATGCCTCCAGATAATTCACATGGAAGAGAAAGAGGTCAAAGGGGATTACAACATAAAATCCAGCAGCAACTGGTGAATTGTGTATGTCTGAGGAGGAGAGAATATATTTTTCTCCGAGGACAAGCAGGCTGCTTGTTCTCACTGATGGGTGACGTCCACGGCAGCCCCTCCAATCGGAATCTTCACTAGCAAAGTCCTTTGCTAGCCCTCGCGCGCCCGCGCGCACCGCGCATGCGCGGCCGTCTTCCCGCCCGAAACCGGCTTGTGCCGGCCAGTCTTCTTTCGTCCGCACTCGGTACGGTTGTGTTTTCGCCGTGTCGAGCCCCGGAAAGTCGACCTCGCGCGTCCTTTTTCGACGTGTTTTTTCTTCGGAAAATCCTCAAAAACTGTTGGGAAGTGCTCCGGAAGCCCTCTCGGGTTTCGTTTGCCCCTTCCCGTATTTTTCAGATTTTGCCCCGGTAAGTTTTCTTTCGTCGTCGGGGTAGGCCTCTTTTCGGCCTCGGTCGAGATTTTTCTCCCTTAAAGTTTTGGTGCTCACTTTCGTCATTTCGGATTTTGATTTCGCCGGCGTGATTTTTCCGCCCATGACATTGAAGCCTTCCAGCGGCTTCAAGAAGTGCACCCAGTGCGCCCGGGTAATCTCGCTCACTGATAGGCACTCGTCGTGTCTTCAGTGTCTGGGGGCCGAGCACCGTCCTCAGAACTGTAGTCTGTGTTCCCTGTTACAAAGGCGGACTCAGGTAGCAAGATTAGCCCAGTGGAACGTTTTGTTCTCGGGCTTTTCGTCGGCATCGGCACCGGGGGCATCGAGTGCATCGACGTCGTCAGCGTTCAGACCTTCTTCCTCGGCTGCTAGTGTATCGGGTGCATCGAGGCATCGAGTCTCTGCATCGGCGCTGAGGCATCGGGCGACTGCATCGACGTCGGTGGTACCGGGACCTCGTCTGCTGATGTCGTCGGACGGTGGTGCATCGTCTGGAGTGCAGGTGAGGGCTGTCCATTCCCCTGCTGGTGGCGGTGAGCCTTCGGGTGGGTCTCCCCCTACCCTGAGGGCTCCTGCGGTACAGCCCCCCCGAGATCGACCTCCTTCGGCCTCGGCCCCGAGGAAGCGACGGCTGGATTCTACGTCCTCCTCGTCGGTGCCGGGGAGCTCCGGTGACATGCTTCGGAAGAAGTCGAAGAAGCATCGACACCGGTCTCCTCCCCGCGTCGGCACCGAGAGCTCTGGGTCGCCGAGGGAGTCGGCACCCAGCAGGCATCGGCACCGAGAGGACCGCTCACCCTCTGTTCAGGAGGTGTCGATGCGCTCCACTTTGGACAGCCCGGAACAGCCTCCACGCCCGGAACAGGTTCTGACGTCGACGCCTGCATCGACCTCTCTGCCTTTCTCTGCAGCCGCTCTGAACGAGAGCCTCCGGGCCGTTCTCCCAGAGATTCTGGGAGAGCTGCTGCGCCCTACCCCTCCGGTACCGGCGGTGCTTGCGCCTCCGGTACCGTCGAGTGTGGCGCCGGCTGGCCCATCGCCCGGGGTGAGGTCCCCGACGTCGGTACCGCGTGCGGTGCCGACTGCGGCCACCTCCCAGGAGGGCTCCCTGACTACGTCGGCGGAGGGAGCTTCGCCGATGCGGGCGAGGGAGTCTACCTCTCGACGCCCCCATCGTGGACGTGGCTCCACGGAGTCGAGTCGGGCACGGTTGCAGACACAGGTCCGTGAACTTGTGTCTGACACCGAGGGTGAGGCCTCGTGGGAAGAGGAAGAAGACCACAGATATTTCTCTGACGAGGAGTCTGAGGGTCTTCCTTCCGATCCCACTCCCTCTCCTGAAAGACAGCTTTCTCCTCCTGAGAGTCTGTCTTTCGCTTCCTTTGTCCGGGAGATGTCTACGGCCATCCCCTTCCCGGTGGTTGTGGAGGACGAGCCCAGGGCTGAAATGTTTGAGCTCCTGGACTATCCTTCTCCACCTAAGGAAGCGTCCACTGTTCCCTTGCACCATGTCCTAAAAAAGACATTGCTTGCGAACTGGACCAAGCCACTAAGTAATCCCCACATTCCCAAGAAGATTGAGTCCCAGTACCGGATCCATGGGGACCCAGAGCTGATGCGCACCCAGTTGCCTCATGACTCTGGAGTTGTGGATTTGGCCCTAAAGAAGGCTAAGAGTTCTAGGGAGCATGCTTCGGCGCCCCCGGGCAAAGACTCTAGAACCTTAGACTCCTTTGGGAGGAAGGCCTACCATTCCTCTATGCTCGTGGCCAAAATTCAGTCTTACCAGCTCTACACGAGCATACACATGCGGAACAATGTGTGGCAGTTGGCGGGCTTGGTTGATGCGCTCCCCCCTGAGCAAGCCAAGCCTTTTCAGGAGGTGGTCAGGCAGCTGAAGGTGTGCAGAAAATTCCTGGCCAGAGGGGTGTATGACACCTTTGATGTTGCGTCCAGGGCCGCTGCTCAAGGTGTGGTGATGCGCAGGCTCTCATGGCTGCGTGCCTCCGACCTGGAGAATAGACTCCAGCAGCGGATTGCGGACTCGCCTTGCCGTGCGGACAATATTTTTGGAGAGAAGGTCGAGCAGGTGGTAGAGCATCTCCACCAGCGGGATACCGCATTCGACAAGTTCTCCCGCCGGCAGCCTTCAGCATCTACCTCTACAGGTAGAAGATTTTTCGGGGGAAGGAAGACTGGTCCCTACTCTTCTGGCAAGCGTAGGTACAATCCTCCTTCTCGACAGCCTGCGGCCCAGGCTAAGCCCCAGCGCGCTCGCTCTCGTCAGCAGCGTGCGACTCAGCAAGGCCCCTCGGCTCCCCAGCAAAAGCAAGGGGCGAGCTTTTGACTGGCTCCAGCAGAGCATAGCCGACATCCAAGTGTCCGTGCCGGGCGACCTGCCAGTCGGAGGGAGGTTGAAAGCTTTTCACCAAAGGTGGCCTCTCATAACCTCCGATCAGTGGGTTCTCCAAATAGTCCGGCAAGGATACACCCTCAATTTGGCCTCAAAACCTCCAAATTGTCCACCGGGAGCTCAGTCTTACAGCTTCCAGCACAAGCAGGTACTTGCAGAGGAACTCTCCGCCCTTCTCAGCGCCAATGCGGTCGAGCCCGTGCCATCCGGGCAAGAAGGGCTGGGATTCTATTCCAGGTACTTCCTTGTGGAAAAGAAAACAGGGGGGATGCGTCCCATCCTAGACCTAAGGGCCCTGAACAAATATCTGGTCAGAGAAAAGTTCAGGATGCTTTCCCTGGGCACCCTACTTCCCATGATTCAGGAAAACGATTGGCTATGCTCTCTGGACTTGAAGGATGCCTACACACACATCCCGATACTGCCAGCTCACAGACAGTATCTGCGATTTCAGCTGGGCACACGTCACTTCCAGTACTGTGTGCTACCCTTTGGGCTCGCCTCTGCGCCCAGGGTGTTCACAAAGTGCTTGGCTGTAGTAGCAGCAGCACTTCGCAGGCTGGGGGTGCACGTGTTCCCATATCTCGACGATTGGCTGGTGAAGAACACGACCGAGGCAGGAGCCCTGCAGTCCATGCAGATGACTATTCGCCTCCTGGAGCTACTGGGGTTTGTGATAAATTACCCAAAGTCCCATCTTCTCCCAACGCAGAGACTCGAATTCATAGGAGCTCTGCTGGATTCTCGGACGGCTCGCGCCTATCTCCCAGAGGCGAGAGCCAACAACCTGTTGTCCCTCGTCTCGCGGGTGCGAGCGTCCCAGCAGATCACAGCTCGGCAGATATTGAGATTGCTGGGCCACATGGCCTCCACAGTCCATGTGACTCCCATGGCCCGCCTTCACATGAGATCTGCTCAATGGACCCTAGCTTCCCAGTGGTTTCAGGCTGCTGGGGATCTAGAAGACGTGATCCATCTGTCCACGAGTTTTCTCGAATCCCTGTATTGGTGGACGATGCGGTCCAATCTGACTCTGGGACGTCCCTTCCAAATTCCTCAGCCACAAAAAGTGCTGACCACGGATGCGTCTCTCCTGGGATGGGGAGCTCATGTCGATGGGCTTCACACCCAAGGAAGCTGGTCCCTCCAGGAACGCGATCTACAGATCAATCTTCTGGAGTTGCGAGCGATCTGGAACGCTCTGAAGGCTTTCAGAGATCGGCTGTCCCACCAAATTATTCAAATTCAGACAGACAACCAGGTTGCCATGTACTACGTCAACAAGCAGGGGGGCACCGGATCTCGCCCCCTGTGTCAGGAAGCCGTCAGCATGTGGCTCTGGGCTCGCCGTCACGGCATGGTGCTCCAAGCCACATATCTGGCAGGCGTAAACAACAGTCTGGCCGACAGACTGAGCAGGATTATGCAACCTCACGAGTGGTCGCTCAATTCCCGTGTAGTGCGACAGATCTTCCAAGCGTGGGGCACCCCCTTGGTGGATCTCTTCGCATCTCGAGCCAACCACAAAGTCCCTCAGTTCTGTTCCAGGCTTCAGGCCCACGGCAGACTGGTATCGGATGCCTTCCTCCTGGATTGGGGGGAGGGTCTGCTGTATGCTTATCCTCCCATTCCTCTGGTGGGGAAGACTTTGTTGAAACTCAAGCAAGACCGAGGCACCATGATTCTGATTGCTCCTTCTTGGCCGCGTCAGATCTGGTCCCCTCTTCTTCTGGAGTTATCCTCCGAAGAACCGTGGAGATTGGAGTGTTTTCCGACCCTCATCACACAGGACGAAGGGGCTCTTCTGCATCCCAACCTCCGGTCCCTGGCTCTCACAGCCTGGATGTTGAGAGCGTAGACTTTGCCTCTTTGGGTCTGTCAGAGGGTGTCTCCCGCATCTTGCTTGCTTCCAGGAAAGATTCCACTAAGAGGAGTTACTTCTTTCTATGGAGGAGGTTTGCCGTCTGGTGTGACAGCAAGGCCCTAGATCCTCGCTCTTGTCCTACACAGACCCTGCTTGAATACCTTCTGCACTTGTCTGAGTCTGGTCTCAAGACCAACTCTGTAAGAGTTCACCTTAGTGCAATCAGTGCATACCATTACCGTGTGGAAGGTAAGCCGATCTCGGGACAGCCTTTAGTTGTTCGCTTCATGAGAGGTTTGCTTTTGTCAAAGCCCCCTGTCAAGCCTCCTACAGTGTCATGGGATCTCAATGTCGTTCTCACCCAGCTGATGAAACCTCCTTTTGAGCCACTGAACTCCTGCCATCTGAAGTACTTGACTTGGAAGGTCATTTTCTTGGTGGCAGTTACTTCAGCTCGTAGAGTCAGTGAGCTTAAGGCCCTGGTAGCCCAGGCCCCTTACACCAAATTTCATCATAACAGAGTAGTCCTCCGCACTCACCCTAAGTTCTTGCCAAAGGTCGTGTCGGAGTTCCATCTGAACCAGTCAATTGTCTTGCCAACATTCTTTCCCCGTCCTCATTCCTGCCCTGCTGAACGTCAGCTGCACACATTGGACTGCAAGAGAGCATTGGCCTTCTACCTGGAGCGGACACAGCCCAACAGACAGTCCGCCCAATTGTTTGTTTCTTTTGATCCCAATAGGAGGGGAGTGGCTGTGGGGAAACGCACCATATCCAATTGGCTAGCAGATTGCATTTCCTTCACTTACGCCCAGGCGGGGCTGGCTCTTGAGGGTCATGTCACGGCTCATAATGTTAGAGCCATGGCTGCGTCGGTAGCCCACTTGAAGTCAGCCTCCATTGAAGAAATTTGCAAAGCTGCGACGTGGTCATCTGTCCACACATTCACATCTCATTACTGCCTGCAGCAGGATACCCGACGCGACAGTCGGTTCGGGCAGTCAGTTCTTCAGAACCTGTTTGGGCTTTAGGATCCAACTCCACCCCCCGAGGGCCCTGTTTGTTCTGTTCCAGGCTGCACTCTCAGTTAGTTGGTAAATTTTTTAGGTCAATCTCAGTTATGTCCTCGCCGTTGCGAGGCCCAATTGACCATGGTTGTTGTTTTGAGTGAGCCTGGGGGCTAGGGATACCCCATCAGTGAGAACAAGCAGCCTGCTTGTCCTCGGAGGAAAGCGAATGCTACATACCTGTAGAAGGTATTCTCCGAGGACAGCAGGCTGATTGTTCTCACAAACCCGCCCGCCTCCCCTTTGGAGTTGTGTCTTCCCTTGTCTTGGTTTTTGCTACATATGAGACTGGCCGGCACAAGCCGGTTTCGGGCGGGAAGACGGCCGCGCATGCGCGGTGCGCGCGAGGGCTAGCAAAGGACTTTGCTAGTGAAGATTCCGATTGGAGGGGCTGCCGTGGACGTCACCCATCAGTGAGAACAATCAGCCTGCTGTCCTCGGAGAATACCTTCTACAGGTATGTAGCATTCGCTTTCTGCTCAGTCTTGCTGAATACCTTCACGTGGTGACCCCGTTGTATAAAATCCCTCCCAAATCTCAGAAAGGTGACAATACAATTGAAGAATGGCAGAAAAGAAAAAGAACACCACAAACTGGCCTCTGGCTTTGGAAAATAGGGCGGTGGCTTTGGGCTTCTTTACGTCCCCTGTAAATGTTTAACTTTTCAGGAGAAGCAGTATATTTTCCTTGAATCTATACAGCTGGAAAGGTTTCTGCAAGAACATGAGAAATTATTGCGCTGGTTAGTGATTTTGGAGTCAATAATATTGTAGGTAAAGGGGATGGGACGACTTCCCTATGAGGAAAGGATAAAGCGGCTGGGGCTCTTCAGCTTGGAGAAAAGGCGGCCGAGGGGAGATATGATAAAGGTCTATAAAATAATGAGTGGAGTGGAACGGGTAGACGTGAAGCGTCTGTTCACGCTTTCCAAAAATACTAGGACTAGGGGGCATGCGATGAAGCTACAAAGTAGTAAATTTAAAACGAATCGGAGAAAATGTTTTCTTCACTCAACATGTAGTTAAACTCTGGAATTCGTTGCCAGAGAATGTGGTAAAGGCGGTTAGCTTAGCGGAGTTTAAAAAAGGTTTGGACGGCTTCCTAAAGGAAAAGTCCATAGACCGTTATTAAAAGGACTCGGGGAAAATCCACTATTTCTTGGGATAAGCAGTATAAAATGTTTTGTACATTTTTGGGATCTTGCTGTGTATTTGTGACCTGGATTGGCCACTGTTGGAAACAGGATGCTGGGCTCGATGGACCTTTGGTCTTTCCCAGTATGGCAATACTTATGTAGAGCCCAGATTGGTAAGAAGTTATTTACTCTGAAACATTTTTCTTTGTGGCTATTTAGCTACTTAATATTTTACTCCCCTGTTTACAAAGCCGTGCTTGCAGCTGCCGGATGGCTTTGTAAACAGGGGTTTAGGTTGTACTCCTCTCGTGTTCTGGACTAGTTGAGAGTTGTTAAATACTTGTATGTTTTTCTTTTATGGAGATATGTTACCCACTATTGCTTTCTTTTCCTTTGTTATTATTGGGAAACATACAGGGGTCCTTTTTACCAAGCTGCGGGAAAAACATCCCTGCGCTAGCGGTGGGGCCGTTTTTCCCACGCATCAGGGCCCTTTTTACTACAGAGGGTTAAAAGCCCCCAGACACACATGACCACGCGTTAAGAGAACTCTTACCGCATGGCCATGCGACAGGGAGTCCTTACCGCCGCCCATGGAGGTGGCAATAAGGGCTCCCACGCTAACTCGGCGGTAACCGGGCAGCATGTGGCGATGCTCGATTACCACCGGGTTACTACTACTACTACTATTTAGCATTTCTATAGCGCTACAAGGCATACGCAGCGCTGCACAAACATAGAAGAAAGACAGTCCCTGCTCAAAGAGCTTACAATCTAATAGACAAAAAATAAATAAAGTAAGCAAATCAAATCAATTAATGTGAACGGGAAGGAAGAGAGGAGGGTAGGTGGAGGCGAGTGGTTACAAGTGGTTACGAGTCAAAAGCAATGTTAAAGAGGTGGACTTTCAGTCTAGATTTAAAGGTGGCCAAGGATGGGGCAAGACGTAGGGGCTCAGGAAGTTTATTCCAGGCGTAGGGTGCAGCGAGACAGAAGGCGCGAAGTCTGGAGTTGGCAGTAGTGGAGAAGGGAACAGATAAGAAGGATTTATCCATGGAGCGGAGTGCACGGGAAGGGGTGTAGGGAAGGACGAGTGTGGAGAGATACTGGGGAGCAGCAGAGTGAGTACATTTATAGGTTAGTAGAAGAAGTTTGAACAGGATGCGAAAACGGATAGGGAGCCAGTGAAGGGTCTTGAGGAGAGGGGTAGTATGAGTAAAGCGACCCTGGCGGAAGATGAGACGGGCAGCAGAGTTTTGAACCGACTGGAGAGGGTTACCGCCGCTCAAGCCATTTCTGGGAGTTTTCTTTTTTCCCCCGGAAATGGCATGCGCTCAGGGCAGGACTAGGGCCAGCGGTAGTCCCAGAAGCGCAAGCGGTAAGCCCGCATTGAGCTTACTGCCGCTCTGTAAAAGGGCCTCATAATTTCTAAAAACAAAACAAGATCTCAGCAAGGCGATGATACGATTGAAGAATGGTAGAAAGCAAAAAGAATACAAGCTTGGCCTCACCTTACCCAGGATATAAAGGTTTCCACTATAGAAGATTATTATTTATTGCACTTGTATCCCACATTTTCCCACCTCTTTGCAGGCGCAATGTGGCTTACAAAACATCATGGATAATGGAAGTGAGAAGAGAATATACATTTGGTGTTACAGAAGGATGTTGGATTGATTGGTGATGGAATACATGATAGTAATATAATAGAAAGCATTAATAACATTTCTGGGTATGAGGAGAGACTACAAGACGTATGAGGAGAGACTTGCTGAACTGAACATGTATACTCTGGAGGAAAGGAGAAACAGGGGTGATATGATACAGACGTTCAAATATTTGAAAGGTATTAATCCGCAAACGAACCTTTTCCGGAGATGGGAAGGTGATAGAACGAGAGGACATGAAATGAGATTGAAGGGGGGCAGACTCAAGAAAAATGTCAGGAAGTATTTTTTCACGGAGAGAGTAGTGGATGCTTGGAATGCCCTCCCGCTGGAGGTGGTGGAAATGAAAACGGTAACGGAATTCAAACATGCGTGGGATAAGCATAAAGGAATCCTGTGCCGAAGGAATGGATCCTCAGGAGCTTAGTCAAGATCGGGAGGCGGGGCTGGTGGTTGGGAGGCGGGGATAGGGCTGGGCAGACTTATACGGTCTGTGCCAGAGCCAGTGGTGGGCAGCGGGACTGGTGGTTGGGAGGCAGGGATAGTGCTGGACAGACTTGTACGGTCTGTGCCAGAGCCGGTGGTTGGGAGGTGAGGATAGTGCTGGGCAGACTTATACGGTCTGTGCCAGAGCCGGTGGTTGGGAGGCGGGGATAGTGCTGGGCAGACTTATACGGTCTGTGCCCTGAAGAGCACAGGTACAAATCAAAGTAGGGTATACACAAAAAGCAGCAAATATGAGTTATCTTGTTGGGCAGACTGGATGGACCGTGCAGGTCTTTTTCTGCCGTCATCTACTATGTTACTATGTATGAGTTTCACATGATTTGATCTTTGTGGTATATCTTGTCAAACAGATGGGTCTTTAGTAGTTTATGGAAGTTCAATGGATTGAAGTTACTTTGAATTTTTTCTTATTGGGATAGGATTTTGCCTACTTATGGATGTTGCTTCGTCTTTTCTTGATTTTATTTTTGAGTCTAATATGAAAGTCTGTGAAGCCAACACCCACAGAAGGCGATCTCTCCACAGGAGAAACGAAAGCCAAAACACACAGACAGTGGATCCAAAAGAGTCCTCTCACAAGTGGTGTTTTCTTAAACAAGGTCTTTATTTCAAATCAATAAACGCAACCCAACAAGGTCTTTGTTGATTTTATTGATTTGAAATAAAAGGTGTGCTTACTCACGCCATACCGGTCCAGAATAGCACCTTTCAAACGCTCATAGTCCTTCACCTCAACAGGGGATAAACCCCTAAAAGCAGCCAAGGCCTCTCCTGATAAGGCTGGAGCCAGACGAATGGTCCATTGTTCCAGAGGCCAACCTGCTGCTACTGCCACCCTTTCAAAAGCCCAAATAGTCCTCAATGTCATCTCCTGGTGCCAGCTTCCCCCAGGGCAGCCAATTCACTGTCCCCGGTTCTCCAATGCCCCGGATGCCTCTTCCTCCGTACTGGGAACCACTCTCCTTCCTCCAGCCCTCAACATTTCCTGTACCAAGTCAAAAAGGGGTTGTTGCTGAGCTTGGGCAGCCACCAAAGAGTCCTCCAGGAGCTTTTGAGCTATCTCCTGCAGTTTTTGGAATTGGTGGGCCATAAAGGACATCAACTCCTTGGGATCCATCATCCTGGGCAATGAATGACCTGAAAGACAGGGAAAACAAGACCCAAGTGCTGCTCTCTCCAAATTCCCTCCAGAAAGACCAGCTCCCTTTATATAACTTACAATCCCTCCCTGAATTTGGTATATGCTTACCAGAGCTCAGAGAGTCCAAACTTTTCCAGCGGGACTTCACGTTGATCCCACCACTGCCACCACTTATGTCAGCAGGTCACCCTTCCAGTCTTTGGCCCAGGTTGACCCTGCTTAGCAGACCTGCTTCACTGCTGATCTTTCTCCCTTGCAGCACCAGTTGATTTCAATTCCTCGCCCTTCTGCCACCGCTTCCTCACAGGACTGCTTCTTTTAGTTTGCCGTTCAATATTGACCCCCAACAGACAGAAACTCCAGCAGTCCTCTAATAAAGGGATTCACTTTTATTCACAGCCATTCAATTGTAGTGAATTCAGCAACACAGTACAAGGATCTCAATTTGCAGTCTTTGACAAGTTCATGTTGACAATGCCAGACAGATTTCCTGTTAATTCACTGAGTATAGTTCAATGACCTTTACCCCTCTCTCTTGTACTCTCAGGCCCAGATGCATGAAAGACATTGGTAATTCCCGTTCCCTACCGATTCCATAGCGAATCGGTAGGGAACGGGAATGCATCAACGATAGGGAATGCAAATGAGCTACTCGTTGTAGCTCACTTGCATTCTCTAGTCCTTCGGTACCTGAGTCGGAGAATCGGGACGTTCCTTTAGATTAGGCTCCTCTTCCTGGTCTCTTCAGCCAATCAAAGCGGGCTTAGCTGGCTGTTGTCAGCGAAACGCGCTCTGATTGGCTGAAGAGACCAGGAAGAGAAGCCTAATCTAAAGGAACGTCCCGATTCTCCGGCAACCAGGAAAATAGAAACATTTCGCTGTGGAGGGGTAAGTGGCGCGGCGAAGACTCTCAAGAAGGGGGAAAAAAAACACGAGCGCCGGCAGAGCAAAAAACTGCGAAAAAAAAAAGACGTCTCTCAGAAGCGCAGGGAGAGTACGTCCTTAAAGGACACCCCTCACATGCGCTCCCTGCTTTTTTCTTTTTTACCTTTTTTGGGGGCCCTTTTCCTTTCTGATTCCCTCACAGGAGCCCTAACAAGAGGTCAGACATCTCGTTAGGGTTCCTATGGTAAGGGAATCGGAAAAACGGTAGTGCATCTCATTATAATAGCTTTTCAATCATTTGCATTCCGTTTTCGTTGCCTGCTACCGTGGCAGGGAAAATGCCCTTAGTGCATGCCCGGGGTGAACTACTTGCGTTTTAAACTGGCTGGAACCAGTTTAAAACGCAAGTTGTGGGCTCGTTAGGTTTTGTGCATCTGGGCCTCAGTTAGTTGCTAGGTATCAAGTTCCACAGCAGCTCCTTGCAACACACACAATATTTAACTTCTCATACCCTTAGCCTTCCTAGGCACTTGCTGCCACAGCTTCCTTCCCAGCTGTATCAATCCTGTCCTCCCACTTCCAGACAGTTGAGGCAATACCTTAGCCAGGAAGCTCTTCCCCTTAGCACCAGCAGTCTGTGCACATGCCGCCACCTCCATCCTCTCCTCTTCATTCTCCTCCTTTTCATCCCATTCCATCTCCACTACTTCCTCCCAGGGCTCCCTCAGCTGCTCTTCATCACCCTGATCAGAGACCATCTCCCAATCCTGCTCCTCCCCCTCTTGTGTTGGGTCAGGTGCATTGTGTGAGTCGTGGTTCCTAGGTTCATCCCTTATTCTAATTGGTCCCTTGACCACCAGAGAGCGCATTCCCCATCTATAAGGGATCTGGCACATGTCTTATACCCCCTCCCCGGGGCTGCTCTCGCTTTCCCTGAGACCGTCCTCTCAGTAACCCCTTACACATATCACCCCTGTTTCTCCTTTCCTCCAGGGTATACATATTCAGGTCAGCAAGTCTCTCCTCATACGTCTTCTAACGCAAATCCCATACCATTCTCGTAGCTTTTCTTTGCACCGCTTCAATTCTTTTTACATCCTTAGCAAGATACGGCCTCCAAAACTGAACACAATACTCCAGGTGGGGGCCTCACCAACGACTTATACAGGGGCATTAAAACCTCTTTTCTTCTGCTGGTCACACCTCTCTCTATACAGCCTAACAACCTTCTAGCTATGGCCACCGCCTTGTCACACTGTTTCGTCGCCTTCAGATCCTCAGATACTATCACCCCAAGATCCCTCTCTCACCCCGTCCGTACATAGACTCTCACTGCCTAACCTAGTAAAGATGTTCCTATGACTGGATCTTGGGAACATTTACAAGAAAATCCTACGAACCTGAGTTCTTGGAATCGCTGTTAAAACTAGTGATGAGAAGATCTAAATTGCGAGCTTCATTTGCATTACAACCAGACTGGAGTACTGTTGTGAGGCTTTACTTCAGATACATAAATGAGCAGTTTTGGGGATCAAATTCGACACATACCTATATGGAGAACAAAAAGACAAGATAGACACACAACAAGTAACTAACATCTAGCCATTAAACCAAACATTAACTACCATAATCTAAAAGACTGCAGCAAAGGGGGCAGCAGAGATAGCAATCTAAGCACAACCATAGGAGCAGACTTCAACAGAGGCAGCTACCTGATCCCAATCATCACAACAAAGAAAATTAACACAATCCTATATAATAATTTGCACCTCCAACGTTCTGAAGCTGACTGCCAGGAAGTTGAAGCCCGATTCGTAATGTCTGAAGCCTTCTGGTGATGTCACCGTGCTGCCTGGAAAACCACGACGTGTCTCAAGCACGGGCGCTACGAGTTAGCACCACCAATGCGTGGCTGCCCTTGACGTCGCGCTGACGTGCACACTTCCCTCTCCTCCCCTCCGAGTTACAGGCCCCCCTCCCCTTTGAGTTGCAGCCCCCTTCCCTGAGTTCCACGCCCCCCTCTGCTCCGAGATCCATGCCCCTGCGCCTCCCTCCCTCTCTCTGTCTCCCCTCCGACTGCAAGCACGACCTGTCCTGCGGCTGCCCCTCACCTTCCTGCGTGCCAGCTGTAATTTAAAAATTCTTACCTCGGGGTCCGGCGTCCGCAGTGAAGGCGAGCGGCGCTTCAGCCTGCCTTCCCATCTGTCTCAGTTCTGCTCTGGTCCTGCTCTTCTGGAAACAGGAAATGAGGGTGGGACCAGAGGCAGAGCTGAGACAGGTGGGAAGGCAGGCTGAAGCGCCGCTCGCCTTCACTGAGGACGCCGGACCCCGAGGTAACAATTTTTAAAATACAGCTGGCATGCTGGAAGGCGAGGGGCTGCCGTAGTACAGATCGTGCTTGCACTCGGAGGGGAGACAGAAAGAGGGAGGGAGGCGCGGGGGTCTGGAACGCGAGGGGGCAGGGGATCCTGGAACTCGAAGGGGAGGGGTGCCTGGAACTCGGAGGAGACAGAGGGAAGGAGGGAGGGATGAAGGGGGCATGGAACTCGGAGGAGAGAGAGAGGGAGGTAGGGAGGGGGGAGCATGGAACCTTGCTAGCGCCCGTTTCATTGCTCTACAAAACGGGTTACTTCTACGCCAGATCTGCCAGAAGTAAATACGATATCATAAGAAACTTCATAGAAGAAAAACATTAGGCTGTCGTCTGCATTGTGGAAACTTGGATGACCAAAGAGGACACAATCATATAACACCTATTGAGCCCCCAAGACTATTGAATACACAGAAGCGAGAAAAAAGGAGGAGGAGCCTCTGTAATATACCGCTCTAACCTTTCACTCGAACTAATCGACACCACAAGAAACAAAAGCATTGAAGGAATTTTCCTAAAATTTAAATCATATCCCCGATCACATAACCGTGGACTAATAGTACTATACCGACCCCCCAGGTTCATGGCAATACATCATGGCAGGACTACACTCTTTTATAGTACAGAGCCTAGCAATCATCCCTAGGACTACCATAGTGGGGGATTTCAACCTACATCTAGAAGATGCTGAATGTTCAGAGATTAGCTTCCTTCAGGAACTACACCTTAGACTAGTGAACACCGGCCCATTGCATAAAGAAGAAATCCAACTAGATGCCACCTTTGTCCCGAAACACGTGCTGGACATGACCCAAGCAAGCTGGATCACCTCACCCCTCATCTGGTCAGATCACCACCTACAGGATTTTAACATTCCCATAACTCGTGTACTCCTGTCTTTGCCTCTGAGACAGGAGTAACCTTCTGGAGGTCTCCTGGAGGGTGGAGCCTTGTCCCCCAGGCAAGAAAAACTCTAGCTACTAAATAAGTATTAGACATAATAAATGTTTATTCAAATAGTCAAAGAAACCAATCAGTAATTATTGAAATATCTACAAATAAAATCCAGGGCCGCCGAGAGACTGGGCCAGGCCCGGGACAAGGCCGCCCCTGGACCCCCCCACCCGAGGTCGCCGGGCCCCCCCTCCACCCGCCACCGGGCCCCCTCTCCACCCCCAGGCCCTCTGCACTGACCTTAAGTGCCTCACCTTCGAAAGCGCAGCCAGTAGCGGCTGACCACTCCTTCCTTCCGTGTCCCGCCCTCGCGTAAGTTACGTCAGGTGAGGGTGGGACACGGAAGGAAGGAGTGGTCTGCCGCTGCTTGCTGCGCTTTTGAAGGTGAGGCGCTTAAGTTCAATGCCAGGGAGCGATGGAGGGCAGGCCGGACTGCGGCGGTGGCGCCGGGCCCCCCCCCCGGAAACCCGGGCCCAGGGAATTTTGTCCCCCCTGTCCCCCCCTCTCGGCGGCTCTGATAAAATCCCTGGGAGCTCTCAACATGTCCACCTGCTAATGCAGACACATTGAGGCTTGCCATCCTCTCAGTTCTGTTTCCTCTTAAATACTTTTTTCTTCCTTTCTTCATTATCTTAAATATAATTACTCTTCCTACCTAATGAATATGCATCTTTCCAGAATATTCTATTTCCTTTTATGGTGAATCCTGTTCCAGTACGTTCTACCATCTTCCAACTTCTATCATTTATTCCCTAATTGCATGGACAGTTTAAAACCTGTCATATAAGCGTAAGTTTTTATTAGATAATGGTTAAAGTCACTATTATAGTGTCCACACCCTCTTGCTGGAGTTACAATTTTACCCACGCCCACTTCTTTTGATTGTTTATCTGGATACTGCAGGTGTCCTTAGTCATAGGAGTCTCCGGCTCTTAGTTGCTGTCAAGCAACTTATCACGTTAGCATAAGTTAGCATAGGCCAAATGTCAAACCACAGCCTGTCTTGCAACTTTTAAGTCTGTTCCCAGCTCAAAAAAGAAATGCAAGATGGCTATCTAATATAATAAAACGCACCCTCAACGTTCTGAGGACAACGTTCTGAAGCCATCTGACGTCACTCCCAGGCTGAAGGGTTCGTGGATTCGTAGTGTGAAGCCTTCAAGCCAGCCAGCCGTCTCTGCCCCGCCCTCGCGTCAAACGTCATGACGTCGAGGGCGGAAAAAAACCCAAACAATTCCGGCAGCGTCAGGGAAGGAGGCGGCGCTCCCGACGTCTCTAGCCTTCCCTTCGCTGTGTTCCGCCTTCTTCTGACGTCAAGGATGACGTCAGAAGAAGGCGGAACACAGCGAAGGGAAGGCTAGACGTCGGGAGCGCCGCCTCCTTCCCTGACGCTTCGCTGCCGGAACCGCCACGGAGGTAAATTTAAAAAGAAGAAAAAAAAAAAAAGTTGGGGGGAGAGAAGAGGGTGGCCAGTAATGTTGAACAATGGGAGCGGGAGGGCAGGGGAGAAACGACAGCATGGATGCGAAGGGGGGGGAGAAGAGGGCGGGCCAGGCTGGGACATGGGAGAGAGAGGAGCATGGATGCGAGGGGGGTCATGGAAGGGAGAGAGGGGACTTGCTGGAAAAGGTTGAATGGAGGCGGCAGGGGACAGAGGAGCATGGATGGGCATGGATTGGGAGGGCAGGGCTCAGGGAGAGAGGGGAATTGCTGGAAAGAGATGAATGGAGGGGGCAGGGGACAGAGGAGCATGGATTGGGAGGGCAGGGCACAGGGAGAGAGGGGAATTGCTGGATAGGGATGAATGGAGGGGGCAGGTGACAGAGGAGCATGGATGGGCATGGATTGGGAGGGCAGGGCTCAAGGAGAGGGGAATTGCTGGATAGGGATGAATGGAGGGGACAGATGGGCATGGATGGATATGGATTGCAGGGCAAGGCTCAGGGAGAGAGGGGAATTGCTGGATAGGGATGAATGGAGGGGACAGGTGACAGAGGAGCATGGATGGGCATGGATTGGGAGGGCAGGGCTCAGGGAGAGAGGGGAATTGCTGGAAAGGGATGAATGGAGGGGGCAGGGGACAGAGGAGCATGGATGGCCATGGATTGGGAGGGCAGGGCTCAGGGAGAGAGGGGAATTGCTGGATAGGGATGAATGGAGGGGACAGATGGGCATGGATGGATATGGATTGCAGGGCAGGGCTCAGGGAGAGAGGGGAATTGCTGGATAGGGATGAATGGAGGGGGCAGGTGACAGAGGAGCATGGATGGGCATGGATTAGGAGGGCAGGGCTCAGGGAGAGGGGAATTGCTGGATAGAGATGAATGGAGGGGACAGATGGGCATGGATGGATATGGATTGCAGGGCAGGGCTCAGGGAGAGAAGGGAATTGCTGGATAGGGATGAATGGAGGGGACAGGTGACAGAGGAGCATGGATGGGCATGGATTGGGAGGGCAGGGCTCAGGGAGAGAGGGGAATTGCTGGAAAAGGATGAATGGAGGGGGCAGGGGACAGATGGGCATGGATTGGGAGGGCAGGGCTCACACTCTCTCTCTCATATACAATGTCTTTCTGACTCTCACTCTCACACACTCTGTCTCACACTGTATCACATTCACTCTCTATGTGCCACACAGTCACTCACACACTCGCTTGGTCTCATACACTCACTCTCACAGAGAATCTGTGTCTCACACACACTCTCTCTCTCGCCCACACACACACACTCTCTCTCACACTGTGTCTCACATACACACTTGCACACACTCTCTTTCTCACACACACACTCTCTCATAAACACACTCACACCCAGACTCACTCTCTCTCTCACACACACACACTCACACTTTCACTCTGACTCTCAAACAGCCACTCTCACATACACTCTCCCAAACATACACACTCCGAAGAAAACCTTGCTAGCGCCCGTTTCATTTGTGTCAGAAACGGGCCTTTTTTACTAGTACTGAAATAAAAAGCTAGAAATATGGAGTGTTTGCACCTTTCCATGGCCTCTGTGATAAACACTCGCCTCGAGATATAGTGGAATTAGAAAAGGTGCAGAGAAGGTCGACGGAAATGATAAAGGGGATGGGACGACTTCCCTATGAGGAAAGGCTAAAGCGGCTAGGGCTCTTCAGCTTGGACAAAAGGCGGCTGAGGGGAGATATGATAGAGGTCTATAAAATAATGAGTGGAGTTGAACGGGTAAATGTGAAGTGTCTGTTCACGCTTTCCAAAAATACTAGGACTAGGGGGCATGCGATGAAGCTACAATGTAGTAAATTTAAAATGAATCGGAGTAAATTTTTCTTCACTCAACGTGTAATTAAACACTGGAATTCGTTGCCAGAGAATGTGGTAAAGGTGGTTGGCTTAGCGGAGTTTAAAAAAGGTTTGGATGGCTTCCTAAAGGAAAAGTCCATAGACCGTTATTAAATGGACTTGGGGAAAATCCACTATTTCTGGGATAAGCAGTATAAAATGTTTTGTACATTTTTGGGATCTTGCCGGGTATTTGTGACCTGGATTGGCCACTGTTGGAAACAGGATGCTGGGCTCGATGGACCTTTGGTCTGTCCCATTATGGCAATACTTATGTACTTATGATCGAAAGAAACCACAGAGGGAAACAATACTATCCAGAGGCAAAATAGACAAGCTAAATCTATGGGAACTAGTAGATGAAAAACTAAAGAGAAATCACCCCTCCCCCACAATTCTACAGATGAGATTATCTCAACATGGAACAAATCAATATAAGACACATTGGAAGAAATATCAACACTACAAGAAAAACTATCATCCAAATCAAAGGCCAATCCATGGTGCACACCAGAAATAATAACCCTGAAAAAAACCATGCAGGAAACTAGAAAGAACCTGGTTGAAAAACCAAAACACCCAACACAAAGATACGTGGACAGCTCAAATCAAAATATACAAGGAAAAGATAAAATTTAAAAAAAACAGAAATACTGCAGCCAAAAGGTGACTCAATCCACTCCCTCTGGTAGTAAAATCACTGACCAAACCAACGCAAACAAACTCAGAATCCAGTTTAACAGCAGAAAACCTCGCCACTTTCTTTCAGGGGAAGACAGAAAAACTACTTGACGCTATTCCCAAGACATCGGCTCCAGAAAACACAACAACAGAAAAATAGAAACACCGGAAGACAAATGCTCAGCTGACCGCCACTGGTCCAACTTCACAAAAACAAACTATCTACACCTGAAACCCACGATAAAAAAATTCTCAAAAGGACAATGCATCCTTGACTCGTGCAGAACAGACTATCTTAAATCAGCACCAGCGAAGATACTGAACCACTTAAATACGCTAGTAGACAGCACTTTAACTCACGGGTGTAGCTAGGTGGGGGCATGGGCCCCCACAGATTTAGCCCTGGCCCCCTCTACTTTCGACCCCCCGCCACTTTCAATCCTGCTGCCGGCACCTACCCTCTCCCGCCACTTTCGATCCCCCCTCCCGATGCCACCGACCCTCCCCCACCAGGTACATTTGCTGCCGGGGTCCCCAACCACTGCCAGCCGAAGTCTTCTTCAATGCTGGTCTCCGGCGCCTTCGCCGATCTGTTTCTGTGAGTCTTGACTCCTGACATCCTGCATGCACGTCATGTATGTAGCCCTGTGCAGGACATCACGAGTCAGGAGTGACAGAAACAGATCAGCGAAGGCGCCGGAGACCGGCGCTGAAGAAAACTTCGGCTGGCGGAGGTTGGGGACCTCTGCCAGCAAAAGTACCTGGCGGTGGCAATGGGGGAGAGTCTGCAGCGGGAGGGGAGGTCAAAAGTGGTGGGGGTTGAAAGTGGTGGTGGGGGGGTTGGCGGCTGGGGGAGGCAGGCTAAACTGTGCCCCCCACCTCGGGCTCTTGACCCCTGTCCCGCCGAGGTCTGGCTACGCCCCTGAGGCTGTTTCCCAAAAGAACTAGAAGGAATAGTACTGAACCCACCGGGGCTGGAAATACCAATGGTGCCCATGTTGGACAGATGGTAGCTCCAAGTTGGGGTGCGGCAAGCCCACATTGGCCTTATTGCTGCTTTGTAAACGAGCCCCTTTGGGCTGTGTTGGCATTGCTGTGCGGCAGCTGCTAGCGCAGCTTAGTAAACAGGAGGCTAAGTTTTATAAACAACCTTTGTACCTATAAACAGAAACTCTTAATGCTGAGCACCTGATTCTCTGTCTGTTTTGGTGGCCCTTTACTAGGTTAAAAGAAAAAAAAATGTCTGCAGGAACAGAGGGAGTCCCTATACCCAGCTCCTCCAACTGCCACACTGATTACGGTTTAGAGATGATTACTACTCTGTACATCCGTATGCTGCACAAGTCGGCATGTTTGAAAAGCCAAGTGAGATGAAATCAAAATAGTTGAATCAATGCAGCTGCTGATATAGGTTTGTTTGCTTTGTTTTGGGTGTATGGGGATGACGGCAGCGAGGGAAGGCGGGGCTGAGCCGGTTTCAACTATTTGACGTCATGCCGCCTCCTCTGTGAATTCTCAATGCTAATACAATCTATCAGATTCAGAATGTTGCCGACCGTCTGTCTCTCTCAGCAGGTTCAACGTCATCATCAGTAACATTAAACCTCCTCAGTCAGTCATTCTGTGATGCCATCAGTCTTTTTCTTCTTTGCTCCTTTAATTTGCAGATTAAACAGACATTTCCAGCCCTTTTCTTCCTCGTCCCCCAAGTGCTGCAAGAGACAACCCCTCAGCACCTTTTCAACATAGTAGATGACGGCAGAAAAAGACCTGCACGGTCCATCCAGTCTGCCCAACAAGATAAACTCATATGTGCTACTACTTTATGTGTTTACCTGTGACCCCTTGATTTGTATCTTCTGCCCAGCACTAGCCCCGCCTCCCATCACTGGCTCTGCCTCTGGCACAGACAGTATGTCTGCCCAGCACTAGCCCCGCCTCTCACCACTGGCTCTGGCACAGACCGTATGTCTGCCCAGCACTAGCCCCGCCTCCCAACCACCAGCCCCGCCTCCCACCACTGGCTCTGGCACAGACCGTATGTCTGCCCAGCACTAGCCCCGCCTCCCAACCATCAGCCCCGCCTCCCCCCACCGGCTCTGCAGAACTGCAGAAAGAAGAGCCCCCAATTCCTTTCTAATCCTCCAAACGACAAAAGCAGAGAGGAAAATGGCTGCAGGAGCTTCTGCTCAGGTAGGAGATGGTCCTCAATCTTTTTGCCTTCTCTCTGCTGCAAACACTGCTGTTGCTTTCTAAGCTGAGGCACTGCACAGTCCAAGGGGAGGAAAGGCACTTTCAAGACCCTTGGGTGAAGCGAGGGATCACGAACCCCAGAAAGGCAGAGATTTTGCTTCCCAGGTTGAGTATCTTAATTGGTTCTTGGCTGCTGTAATCCTGCTCTGAGACTGTGTATTGTGAGTGGGTTAAACTACTGTCCCCCAGCAGTGAGTAATCTGAAATATAGCCCTGTATATACGTGATTGTGAATTATATACTACCAGTAAACCTTTCCTGCCTTCTGATGGATGTGCTGCAAAAGATGCTGAGCCAGCTCCTGGTTTGTATCTCAGATGCAGGTGACATTTGAAGACATCGCTGTCAATTTCTCCCAGGAGGAGTGGAGGTGTTTAAATGAAGGGCAGAAAGAGCTTTACAGGGAGGTGATGAAGGAGAATTATCAGACCTTGATCTCACTGGGTAAGAGATCGTTTTGTATTTTTATAATGAGTATTTGGGCATAGTTACAAAGATGTTGTGGTATGTTGAGAAAGTGAATGAGTGCTTGGAGATAAGAATGGGGTTCAGCTGATTTGGAAGTTATGAGCACCAGGGGATGAGAGATTGACTATATCAGTGATGGCAAACCTTTCAGAGACCGAGTGCCCAAACAGCAACCCAAAATCTAATTATTTATCGCAAAGTGCCATTCCCCCTCCCCTTCCCCCCTCCACCTCCCTCCAAGTTCCAGGCCCCCTCCCTCCCCCCCGAGTTCCAGGGTCCCCTCCTCCCTCCTCCCCAGTTCCAGGGTCCCCCCTCCCAGTTCCAGGGTCCTCCCCCCTGAGTTCCAGGGTCCCCGTCCGCCCTCCCTCCCAGTTCCACAGGATCCCCTCTCCCTCCCAGTTCCAGGGTCTCCCCCTCCCCTCTCTCAGTTCCAGGGTCTCCACTCTCCCCGCCTCCGAGTTCCAGGGTCGTCGTCTCTCCCTCCCTCCCTTCCTTCCTCCCTCCGTCCGAATTTTAAAATCTCTTGACTTACCTCGTCGGGGTGAGGCCTGGGACTGAACTGAGAGGGCCCAACTTCTTGAGCTGACACTCCAACAGGCACTGCAGGCAGCCATCATGCACTGGCGGTTCGGCTGTGCAGCCACTCATCCTCTCGCCTCTCATGTCGCCCCTGGAGTAGAACCCCAGAGCAGCGCAGCGACGTGAGAGGCGAGAGGAGGAGCGGCTGAAGAGCCGCACAGCCAATGCGTGATGGCTGCCTGCAGTGCTGCGCTTGCTTTTAAAAAAACATTTTTGCTTTTTCTTTTTGTAGCAGCCACTGCTGTGAGCGCTGCCATTACAGGCAGCTCCGCTCTGGAACGAAGGATGGAGGGAAAGTGGCTGTGCGCGCGTGCCAACAGAGAAGGCTCTGCGTGCCCTAGGTTCGCCATCACTGGACTATATAATGGCTGGGTGGCTTGAGTTCAATACTGAAATCAGCCTTTTTTTTGTGTCCGGGGCAGGTGCTCACAGAATTATACCCTTGTCTCTTGACTTTAGCAGCTCCAACACAGCACACACTTTTTTTGGTTCCAGAGGTACAACTGTCTCTCTGTGGTAATGCCTACAGGACAACACTTCATCTCATCTCTTCTCTTGCAGATCGTCCCCCTCCCCTGCATATCCCCCTTTTACTCCCACATTGGACTTCTTACCCTGTATTCCCTTCTTTCCTTAACAAATGCTTTCTATGTTACTATGTTACAAATGTAACCAAAAAAATATGACCTCTTTAGCGTCAAAAGCAAATCGAATATTCGGAGGTATTAGGAAAGGGATTGAAAATAGGACAAAGAACATAGAATACTTCTGTATTTTCAGTATTGTGTGGAATTTGGGTTGCCATATCTCAAAAAAGATATAGAGGAATTAGAAAAGGTTCATAGAGGGGTGACCAAAATGATTACGGAGATAGCACTCCTTTCATGCTGGGGCTGGTGGTTGGGAGGCGGGACTAGTGCTGGGCAGACTTATACGGTGTGTGCCAGAGCTGGTGGTGGGAGGCAGGGATAGTGCTGGGCAGACTTATACAGTCTGTGCCAGAGCCGGTGGTGGGAGGCAGGGATAGTGCTGGGCAGACTTATATGGTCTGTGCCGGGGCTGGTGGTTGGGCGGCGGGGATACTGCTGGGCAGACTTATACGGTCTGTGCCAGAGCCGGTGGTGGGAGGCAGGGATAGTGCTGGGCAGACTTATATGGTCTGTGCCGGGGCTGGTGGTTGGGCGGCGGGGATACTGCTGGGCAGACTTATACGGTCTGTGCCAGAGCCGGTGGTGGGAGGCAGGGATAGTGGGCAGACTTATACGGTCTGTGCCAGAGCTGGTGGTGGGAGGAGGGGCTGGTGGTTGGGAGGCGGGGATAGTGCTGGGCAGACTTATACAGTCTGTGCCAGAGCCGGTGGTGGGAGGCAGGGATAGTGCTGGGCAGACTTATATGGTCTGTGCCGGGGCTGGTGGTTGGGCGGCGGGGATACTGCTGGGCAGACTTATACAGTCTGTGCCAGAGCCGGTGGTGGGAGGCAGGGATAGTGCTGGGCAGACTTATATGGTCTGTGCCGGGGCTGGTGGTTGGGCGGCGGGGATACTGCTGGGCAGACTTATACGGTCTGTGCCAGAGCTGGTGGTGGGAGGCGGGACTGGTAGTTGGGAGGCGAGGATAGTGCTGGGCAGACTTATACAGTCTGTGCCAGAGCTGGTGGTTGGGAGGCGGGGTTGGTGGTTGGGAGGCGGGGATAGGGCTGGCCAGACTTATACGGTCTGTGCACTGAAGAGGACAGTACAAATAAAAAAGTAGCACATATGAATTTATCTTCTTGGGCAGACTGGATGGACTGTGCAGGTCTTTTTCTGCCGTCATCTACTATGTTTACTATGTTTCTGATCTGCATCCCACTTTCTCTTCCCCCTCTCCTCTTGCCTTGCATTCCAGTTTTCTTCCCCTCCATTTTTCTTTTTTTCTTTCCCATCTATCCCTTTTCCCAATAGCAACCCCCTTCTCTCCCCCTTATCCCCACATCATGGAGAAAAAGGAGGTGGATAAAGACCATGAGGCATATTTTCAAAGCACTTTGGGAGGCTAAGTGCTTTGAAAATATGCCTCCATATAGTGTATCCAGTCTGCCCATCCATATCTTCCTCTCCCTTAGAGATCATATAGACTAGAGGACATGAATTGAGGTTGAAGGGGGAGAGACTCAGGACTAATGTCAGGAAGTATTTTTTCACAGAGAGGGTGGTGGATATGTGGAATGCCCTCCCGCATGGTGGAGATGAAAACGGTAATGGAATTCAAACATGCGTGGAATAAACACAAAGGAATCCTGTTTAGAAGGAATGGATCTATGGAATCTTAGCGGACATTGTGTGGCGACGCCGGTTTTTGGTGCAGGGTGGACTTCTACAGTCTGTGCCCTGAGAAAGGCAAGGACAAATCAAACTTGGATATACAGTGGTGGAAATAAGTATTTGATCCCTTGCTGATTTTGTAAGTTTGCCCACTGACAAAGACATGAGCAGCCCATAATTGAAGGGTAGGTTATTGGTAACAGTGAGAGATAGCACATCACAAATTAAATCCGGAAAATCACATTGTGGAAAGTATATGAATTTATTTGCATTCTGCAGAGGGAAATAAGTATTTAATCCCTCTGGCAAACAAGACCTAATACTTGGTGGCAAAACCCTTGTTGGCAAGCACAGCGGTCAGACGTCTTCTGTAGTTGATGATGAGGTTTGCACACATGTCAGGAGGAATTTTGGTCCACTCCTCTTTGCAGATCATCTCTAAATCATTAAGAGTTCTGGGCTGTCGCTTGGCAACTCGCAGCTTCAGCTCCCTCCATAAGATTTCAATGGGATTAAGGTCTGGTGACTGGCTAGGCCACTCCATGACCCTAATGTGCTTCTTCCTGAGCCACTCCTTTGTTGCCTTGGCTGTATGTTTTGGGTCATTGTCGTGCTGGAAGACCCAGCCACGACCCATTTTTAAGGCCCTGGCGGAGGGAAGGAGGTTGTCACTCAGAATTGTACGGTACATGGCCCCATCCATTCTCCCATTGATGCGGTGAAGTAGTCCTGTGCCCTTAGCAGAGAAACACCCCCAAAACATAACATTTCCACCTCCATGCTTGACAGTGGGGACGGTGTTCTTTTGGTCATAGGCAGCATTTCTCTTCCTCCAAACACGGCGAGTTGAGTTCATGCCAAAGAGCTCAATTTTTGTCTCATCTGACCACAGCACCTTCTCCCAATCACTCTCGGCATCATCCAGGTGTTCACTGGCAAACTTCAGACGGGCCGTCACATGTGCCTTCCGGAGCAGGGGGACCTTGCGGGCACTGCAGGATTGCAATCCGTTATGTCGTAATGTGTTACCAATGGTTTTCGTGGTGACAGTGGTCCCAGCTGCCTTGAGATCATTGACAAGTTCCCCCCTTGTAGTTGTAGGCTGATTTCTAACCTTCCTCATGATCAAGGATACCCCACGAGGTGAGATTTTGCGTGGAGCCCCAGATCTTTGTCGATTGACAGTCATTTTGTACTTCTTCCATTTTCTTACTATGGCACCAACAGTTGTCTCCTTCTTGCCCAGCGTCTTACTGATGGTTTTGTAGCCCATTCCAGCCTTGTGCAGGTGTATGATCTTGTCCCTGACATCCTTAGACAGCTCCTTGCTCTTGGCCATTTTGTAGAGGTTAGAGTCTGACTGATTCACTGAGTCTGTGGACAGGTGTCTTTCATACAGGTGACCATTGCCGACAGCTGTCTGTCATGCAGGTAACGAGTTGATTTGGAGCATCTACCTGGTCTGTAGGGGCCAGATCTCTTACTGGTTGGTGGGGGATCAAATACTTATTTCCCTCTGCAGAATGCAAATAAATTCATATACTTTCCACAATGTGATTTTCCGGATTTAATTTGTGATGTGCTATCTCTCACTGTTACCAATAACCTACCCTTCAATTATGGGCTGCTCATGTCTTTGTCAGTGGGCAAACTTACAAAATCAGCAAGGGATCAAATACTTATTTCCACCACTGTACATATAAAGTATCACATACCATGTAAAATGAGTTCCATATCATCAAGCTGATCAATCCATAGACTGGTGGGTTGTGTCCATCTACCAGCAGGTGGAGATAGAGAGCAAACTTTTGCCTCCCTATATGTGGTCATGTGCTGCCGGAAACTCCTCAGTATGTTCTTTATCTCAGCAGGTGGTGGTCACACACAGCAGCAGCTCTGGCTAGGCCTCCAAGCCTAATTTTTAGGTTTTGTTGAGTGCCTGGGGTTGAGGGCTCTTTTGAGCAAGTGCAAACCTGGTGGTGCCAGGTCCCTCCTTTTCTCCCCCCTCCCGCTGGCTCCGTTAAAAAAAAAAAAAAATTTTGAACGTCCTTAAAGGCGTTTATTTCGACGTTTATTTAAACGATCATTGCAGCTACTCACTGGGACACCAGGTCGTTACAGCTCGGAGCGGAAAGCAGGTAATTTTTACCTTTTTATAGCGGGCAGGGGGTTCCCCGATTTATCTCCACGTGGCATATGGCGTCGGAGGGCGAGGGCGTAAAGAGTCACTCCCCGGATCGCTTGGGCGCTTCTAGAGGGGATGCGGGAGTCTTAAAGTCTGATTCGCCCTTGTTGGGTGACAGTTTTGTGACCGATGAGTGTCCCGGTCCTTCCTCCGGTGTGGCGGTTTTTCCCGCCATAAACGCCCATCCCCCGCTCCTCGCCTCCGCCATCTTGGCCGGCCACGCGGCTCGGACGGCTTCTTCTTGGGCCGCCCTTGAGGTAGGAGACTTTAATGCAATGAACGCCCTTAATTTGGGCGACGGCACAAAGGTGGCTAAAATTAAGCGCCGTTTTTCCCGTGCGGCTCCTTCGCGGAGTGTCGCGCCGGACGCCATCTTGGATGCGCAGCATGTCTCTCCCCCGCTCTTGCGAGCGCCGGTTGAGGGTGCGTCTAGGGCTGTTGCCCAGGCTGCGGAAGTGCACAGTCTGGGGGGTTTCTCCCCCAAGTTTATTTTGCTGCTGCATCAGGCCTTCCTTATGCAGAACGCTGCCCCTGCTCCCTCGTCAGGTAAAGAGGTTGAGGCCCCCGGAGGTAAACGCCCTCGGGTTGATTCCCAGGCCTTGGAGGACTTTGTCTCCTCCGATGTAGATGAGGGCAGCGTATCTGAGTTCTCCCAACGGTCCTTTGCGGATTCCTTGGAGGAGACGGATCCCCGCTCGGATGGAGCGGATGACCCCTCTGCAGCACGACCTTTTAGCTCAGAGGATTTGCCCAACCTGTTTGTGCAGGCCATGGGCATTTTGAAGATTTCCTCTCCGGAGGACGTCTCTCCCTCAGCCCCTGTTGGCTCTGCCATTATGCTGGGGACGAAACGCCCGCCTAGAACCTTCCACGTGCATGATGCCATGCACACCTTAATTTCGGCTCAATGGGATGTCCCGGAAGCGAGCCTTAAAGTGGCTAGGGCTATGTCCCGCCTCTATCCTTTGCCTGTAAGTGAACGTGAGGCCTTTCTGTGGCCTACCGTGGATTCTTTAATCACTGCGGTGACTAAGAAAACGGCGTTGCCGGTGGAAGGTGGCACGGCCCTAAAGGACGCCCAAGACAGAAGATTGGAGGCGGCCTTAAGGTCGTCCTTTGAGGCGGCTGCTTTAAGTTTGCAGGCCTCAGTTTGCGGCTCCTATGTGGCCAGGGCGTGCCTGACTATGGTGCAGCGGGCTTCCCCCTCGGATCATTCCTTGAGGGCTGATTGGCCGGCCCTGGAATCGAGCTTAGCCTATTTGGCAGACTTGCTGTATGATGTCTTGAGAGCCTCAGCTAAAGGCATGGCTCAGACAATCTCTGCGCGGCGGTGGCTTTGGCTGAAGCATTGGTCTGCTGACCACGCCTCTAAATCCCGCCTGGCTAGATTGCCTTTTAAAGGCAAGCTGCTCTTTGGGGTCGAGCTGGACAAAATCGTGACCGATCTCGGCACGTCTAAGGGCAAGAAGTTACCAGAGGTCAGGGCTCGGGCTAGTACTCGCCCTGGTACCTCCAGAGGACGGTTTCAGGAAGACCGTCGGTACCGCCCGGGCAGGTCGGGCTCCTCTGCCCCCTCTTCCTTCAAGAGGAACTTCTCCCCCAAGCAGCATTCCTTTCGCAGAGACCGCCGTCCCGGAGGTGCTCCCTCCGGTTCTCCCCCAGGGTCTCGTACCCAATGACGGGGCCTTGGTCCACGCCTCAGTGCAGATTGGAGGACGGCTGTCCTCGTTTATGGGCGAGTGGACCACAATAACTTCAGACGCTTGGGTGCTGGAAGTCATCAGAGACGGCTACAAGCTAGAGTTCTGCCGACCCTTAAAAGACGGGTTTGTACTCTCTCCCTGCAAGTCTCCGGTCAAGCTGTGGCAGTGCAGCAGACCTTGGACAATCTGATCCGCCTGGGGGCGGTCGTTCCGGTGCCAGAAAATCAGCTGGGCAAGGGACGTTACTCCTTTTTCTTTGTGATACCAAAGAAAGGAGGTTCTGTACGGCCTATCCTCGACCTCAAAGGGGTCAATTGGGCCTTGAAAGTTCGGCACTTTCGCATGGAGACCCTCCGCTCTGTTATAGCGGCAGTGAAGGCAGGAGAGTTCCTGGCATCCTTGGACATCAAGGAAGCGTACTTGCATATTCCCATCTGGCCTCCTCATCAACGCTTTCTGCGTTTTGCAGTACTGGGCCGACACTTCCAGTTCAGAGCCCTCCCGTTCGGGTTGGCTACTGCTCCGCGGACCTTCTCCAAAGTAATGGTGGTCATCGCGGCCTTCCTGAGGAAGGAAGGAGTTCAAGTCCATCCTTATCTGGACGACTGGTTGATCCAAGCCCCCTCTTATGCAGAGTGCGGCAAAGCTGTGAACCGGGTGGTTGCTCTTTTGAGCTCCCTGGGGTGGATCATCAACTGGGAGTAAAGCCAGCTGCGCCCGACTCAGTCCCTGAAGTATCTGGGAGTTCGATTCGACACCCAAGTGGGCAGAGGGTTCCTGCCAGACAATCGGGTTGTCAAGCTTCAGGCTCAGGTGGACTAGTTCCTAGTAGCCTCTCCTATTCGGGCTTGGGACTACATGCAGCTGTTGGGCTCTATGACGGCCACGATGGAAGTAGTGCCCTGGGCCAGGGCTCATATGAGACCACTACAACAATCTCTGCTGCTGCGCTGGACTGCGATGTCGGAGGATTATGCTGTGCGCCTTCCCTTGGACCCAGCAGTGCGCAAGGCGCTGAGCTGGTGGACGCAGACAGACAAGTTGTCTGCAGGAATGCCTCTGGTGACCCCGGAGTGGATTGTCGTCACGACAGACGCCTCTTTGATGGGCTGGGGAGCCCTCTGCTTGGGAAGGACAGCGCAGGGGCTCTGGTCTCCTGCAGAGGCAAGTGGTCTATCAACCTCCTGGAACTCAGAGCCATTCGGTTGGTGTTGTTGGAGTTCATCCCGGTACTGGTGTTGAAGCCTGTACGGGTCCTGTCGGACAATGCCACGGCTGTGGCCTATGTCAACCGCCAGGGAGGTACCAAGAGCGCCCCTCTAGCCAAGGAGGCTATGAATCTATGCCAGTGGGCTGACGCGAACCTGGAGCAGCTTTCAGCGGCCCACATTGCCGGAGTCATGAATGTCAAGGCGGACTTTCTCAGTCGCCATACCTTGGAGCCCGGAGAGTGGCAGCTATCTGCTCAGGCGTTCTTGGACATCACGAAGCGCTGGGGCCAGCCGAGCCTAGATCTGATGGCGTCATCGGCCAATTGCCAAATGCCGCGCTTTTTCAGCAGAGGACGGGACCCTCGATCCCTGGGAGTAGATGCTCTTCTCCAACAGTGGCCGACACAAGAGCTTCTCTATGTGTTCCCGCCCTGGCCCATGTTGGGCAGGGTGCTAGACCGGGTGGCAAAGCATCCCGGCGGGGTAATCCTGGTGGGTCCGGATTGGCCCAGACGTCCCTGGTATGCGGACTTCATCAGGCTCTCAGTCGGCGATCCTCTGCGGCTGCCAGTGGAGCAGGGCCTGTTACATCAGGGTCCCGTGGTGATGGAGGATCCCTCCCCCTTTGGTCTACGGCCTGGCTATTGAGCGGCAGCGTCTGAGAAAGAAGGGCTTCTCAGACAAGGTCATCGCCACTATGCTGAGAGCGAGGAAGCGCTCTACTTCTACTGCTTACGCCAAGGTTTGGCGTATCTTTGCAGCGTGGTGTGAAGCAGGCTCACTTTCTCCCTTCACTGCTCCAATTTCTTCAGTGTTGGAGTTCCTGCAAGAAGGTCTGGACAAAGGCCTGTCGCTCAGTTCCCTGAAAGTTCAGGTAGCGGCTCTGGCTTGCTTCAGGGGCCGCCTGAAGGGTGCTTCCCTGGCTTCGCAGCCAGATGTGGTGCGCTTTCTCAAGGGAGTTAATCACCTGCGCCCTCCTCTGCACTCAGTGGTGCCTGCGTGGAATCTCAACCTGGTGCTAAGAGCATTGCAGAAGCCGCCTTTTGAACCCTTGTCGAGGGCATCTCTGAAAGACCTGACGTTGAAAGCAGTCTTTTTGGTGGCTATCACTTCAGCCAGAAGAGTTTCCGAGCTCCAGGCACTCTCATGTCGAGAGTTTTTTTTCTGCAGTTCACTGAGGCAGGAGTGACTATTCGCACAGTGCCTTCCTTCCTGCCCAAGATTGTTTTTCGCTTCCATGTGATTCAGCAGCTCTGTCTCCCTTCCTTTCGTAGGGAGGTCTACCCAGAGGCATACTCTGCTCTCAATTTCTGGATGTGAGACGAGTCATCATCAGATACTTGGAAGTGACCAATGATTTCCGGAAATCGGATCATCTGTTTGTCCTGTTTACAGGTCCTCGTAAGGGTCTGCAGGCTTCTAAGCCTACAGTGGCAAGATGGGCAAGGAAGCCATTGCAGCGGCTTAGGGTCCGTCTCCTTGGAAGAGATTTGCAAGGCGGCAACTTGGGCTTCGGCCCATACCTTTGCCAGGCATTACCGCTTGACTGTGGCTGCTCGGGCGGAGGCCCGGTTTGGAGCTTCAGTGTTGCGGTCAGGGATTTCTATGTCCCGCCCTGGGTGAGTACTCTTCGGTACATCCCACCAGTCTATGGATTGATCAGCTTGATGATATGGAAGGTAAAATTATGTATCATACCTGATAATTTTCTTTCCATTAATCATAGCTGATCAATCCATAGCCCCTCCCAGATATCTGTACTGTTTATATTCTGGTTGAATTTTAGGTTCAAGTTTAGCCTTCAGTTACTTCAGGAGGACTTCGTGTTCAAGTTCTTCTTTCACTTGGATTCTTCAAGAGTTGAGACGAGTTTGTGTTACAGTGAGCTGCTGCATTCCTCTCCCCTCCGTTTTACGGGGCTGGATTGAGATTTAAATTCTGCCGGCACTCCCTCCCGCTTCGTGCGGCTGTAGGGCAGCTTTGTACCCCTCCCGCTTCGGCGGTGTTAGGGTCAGTCAGCTCCTCCCGCGGTTGCGGTTGCAGGATAAGCCAGATCCCCCAGCATCGGCGGGTGTGGTGTCCCTCCCCCGCTCCGCGGGGATGAGCTGGACGGATTCCCCTCCCCCACTTGTGTGGGGATGAGCTGGGTTAATTCCTCTCCCCCGTTTCGGCGGTGGTGAGCTGGGCAGAGTGTCCCTTCGTGGGTGTAATTCTCTAAGTGCTGAGTCCTGCGGATGGAGCTTTGATATCGACATACTGAGGAGTTTCCGGCAGCACATGACCACATATAGGGAGGCAAAAGTTTGCTCTCTATCTCCACCTGCTGGTAGATGGACACAACCCACCAGTCTATGGATTGATCAGCTATGATTAATGGAAAGAAAATTATCAGGTATGATACATAATTTTACCTTTATCTTGTTGGGCAGACTGGATGGACCGTTCAGGTCTTTATCTGCCGTCATTTGCTATGTTACTACGTCCCAAGCTTTCTTGAATTCAGATAGACTTCATCTTCTCCCCCTCCACCAGGAGACAGGTCCACGAATTTATCACCCTTCCTATGAAGCAGTGATTTCTCAGGTTACTTCTGAGTCCGTCCCCTTTCATCTTCATCCTATGTCCCCTCATTCCAGAGCTTCCTTTAATTGGAAGAGGCTTGCCTCCTGTGTGTTTAAGCCACGGAGGTATTTAAATGTCTCTGTCATATCTCCCCTAGCTCACCTTCCTTCCAGAGTATACATATTGAGATCATTAAGTTCCCATATGCTTTACGATGATCACTTATTTTAGTACCCACCTTCAGGACTAGAGAGTTGCACGGGGACAGAAATCCAACCCGTCCCCGCAAGAATTTGATGGTACATTAAAAAAAAAAAAATTCCTGTCTGCTCTCTGAGTTTGAGCCGCAGCACTGCAGGCAAGGAAGGAACGGAAGTTGGAAGTTGAAACACTCTGGTTCACGCGTGTAAGACTTCTCTGATTCACTGGCACTGTGTGCTGAGAGATCGCCAAATGCACACGCCGGTAGGTCAGGTGACATCTGATGCTCATGCCTATGTCAGAGCTGAGGTCTGCACATCAGCCTGGGAGCAGAGAGGATTAATAGTAACATAGTAAATGACAGCAGGTGAAAACTGGATCGGTCCATCCAGTCTGCCCAATAGTCACAATCATTATCAATTCATGATTAAATCAACAATGAATGTGATATTATATACTTGATTACGATCTTTCTGTGGCGTTTCTGGGACATAGACCATAGATGTCCGTCCGACCCTAACCTTATGTTCCAACTGCTGGAGTTGCCCTCGAAGCCCACTCCAGCCTATTCATCTTCTCATTTGCTGGACGCAAACCGTAAAAGTCTGTCCAGCACTGTCCTCATGTTCCAGTCACTAAAGTTGCCGTCTAAGCCCTTTCCAGCCCATCCTAAACCAGATTGCCATACATGCAGGGCTTTTTTTGAGGGGGTACTTGGGGGTACTGAGTACCGGCACCTTTTCCACTGTCTGCTAAAATTGACCCATGGACCACAAGTTTTAATGAAAGAGCTCAGGCTCTACACACCAATTCTGCCTTGTCATAGATTCTGTGACTGGTTGCAGGGGGCTCTGGCTATTGTGGAGTGGGTCCCTCAGTGACCACCCCACCCCTGAAGGGTGGCCTGGCATTTGAGTACCGGCACCTTTTTTGTTAGAAAAAAAACACACTGCATACATGAGACACAGACCATAAAGGTCTCCTGGTATCGGCCCTAGTTCATCACAGCCAGAGTCGCCATCTAAGTGTCACTCGACATCATCCACACACATTCAGCCATTTAAGTTTAGTTTTTTTATAACTTCCATTTCCTATTTAGAGATCCTCTATGTTTATCCCATGCCTTTTTGAATTTCACCACAATTTGTATCTCTACCACCTCCTTAATGGAGACTTTCCGCATCTGTGCTGTTAAAGCAAGGATGAGGAGGAGACAGCATTCAAAGAAGTTGGTACTCGGTAGGTGAGAGGCTGGCGCAAGTGCAGCATACACCTCCACGGGAACCCCGCAGGAACTGCTTCCATCCCGACGGGAACCCCGCAGGAACTGCTTCTGTCCCCGCAGGATCCCCGCAGGAACTGCTTCTGTCCCCGCAGGATCCCCGCAGGAACTGCTTCTGTCCCCATGGGAACCCCACAGGAACTGCTTCATTCCCGACGGGAACCCCGCAGGAACTGCTTCTGTCCCCGCGGGATCCCCGCAGGAACTGCTTCTGTCCCCGCGGGATCCCCGCAGGAACTGCTTCTGTCCCCGCGGGATCCCCGCAGGAACTGCTTCTGTCCCCGCGGGATCCCCGCAGGAACTGCTTCCATCCCCATGGGATCCCCGCAGGAACTGCTTCCGTCCGTGTGGGAATCCTGCAGGTTCTGCGGGATTCCCGCAAACCCCATTCCCGTGCAAGTCTCTATTCAGGACCAACTCTATTCTGTTTATAACTTTGGAAAGTGCCCCAGGAGTGTGGGCCTAGGGCAGGCCTTCTCAACCCAGTCCTCGGAGCACATCAAATCCTGTCAGGTTTTCTGGATATCTACCATGAATATGCATGAGATAGTTTGCCATCCACTTCTTCCTTGGTAACTGACGCATCCCCTAGAATTAAAAAATCCTTGGTGGTCCAGTGGACCCCCTATCAAGCCTTCCCCTAATTCAACAAAAAAAAACCAAACTCAATGGTAATCTAATGACCCCCACACCCCTGCCTTTCACATACCTTCTGACAGTTGGAGGCAGGAGGGCAGGCAACACCTGCTTTCTCCTGCCTCTGGGCCCGTCTTTCTCAAAGTGGTGGCGACCAGCCCCTGCCCGGAACATCTTGGGATGCATTAGGATGGGCTAAGCACCATATAAGGAGTTTTATTCCTTATATGGTGTTTAGCCCCTCCCAGTGCACTGCAGGATACATAGGCCAAGGCCTGGCCGCTGCCGGCAGAAGGGAGTAGGGGTTGATATGCGGAGGGGTGAGGAGAGGAGGGGGGTCGCTAGAGAGATCCCCCTGAGAGAAGGAAGAGACCGATTCAGGTAACTTTATTGGCATGACAATTTTACATATGTTGCCAAAGTAATACCTATAGTAGTTAAGGTTTAAAAAAAAATTACAAGTACTGGGAGAGGAATAAAGGGAGCAAGGAAAGAGTAAAGGAGTTTAAAGGGTTTACTGGCTAGGTAAGAGAATGCTGCTCTGAAATGTGGAAAGAAAGAGAGGATGGATGATGGGGGCAGGGGCTTATAGTAGATCTATGGGAGAGTAGTAAAACAGGCTACATAAGTATTGCCATACTGGGACAGACCAAAGGTCCATCAAGCCTAGCATCTTGTTTCTAACAGTGGCCAAAGATCCCCCCCAAAATACAATACATTTTATGCTGCTTATCCCAGAAATAAGCAGTGGATTTTCCCAAGTCCATTTTAATAATGGTCTATAGGCTTTTCCTTTAGGAAGCCACCAAGACCCTTTTTAAACTCCGCTAAGCTGACCGCCTTTACCACATTCTCTGGCAGCAAATTGCAGAGTTTAATTACACGTCGAGGCCGAGAGGAGCAGAGGGGGCATGAGCTGTGTGTGGGGAAGTAGAGATCTGGGAGAGAGGAAGAAGAGCGGGCAGAGGGGGACAGAAGCTGTAGACAGAAGAGCTGAAAAGGGATGGAGAGTGGCTGTGTGAGACTGAGGAAAAAGGGGGATGGATCATGGTGGAGAGAAGAGACATGAAGGTGAGAAGTGGCAGGAGGGAGTAAGACTAGAAGGAAGTGAGATGAGAGAAACTATGGAGCAACAAATATAGATGGAGGAAAGAGAAATTATGATGGTATGGGAGGAAGACAAGAAGAGAATTCTTTAAAGAAGGAATATGAGGGCAGGGAAAGAAAACCAAGAACAAGTAGAAACAGACAGAGGACTGAATTACAGACACAAAGACTGGAAAACGTTTGTAATAAAGATTTCTGTGCCAGCAGGACTGGGTCAAATGTGGCCAGTAGCTATATTTTGCCCTTCTGTAGCAGCCGCTCTGATCAATATGTTTTACTGGAAGGACATGGTGGGGGGGGGGGGGGGGGGGGGTAGAAGGGAATTTGGACTTGGTAGTCTCATTATGCTGTATTGGCCCAAAGACATAGCATGGAAGCAACAGGAAGAGGTTACAAGAGAGGTGGATTCAGTTTGGAAGGGGAAAGGGAAATGGGACTTGATATACTGCCTTTCTGAGGTTTTTGCAACTACTTTCAAAGCAGTTTACATATATTCAGGTACTTATTTGTACCAGGGGCAACGGAGGGTTAAGTGACTTGCCCAGAGTCACAAGGAGCTGCAGTGGGAATTGAACTCAGTTCCCCAGAATCAGAGTCTGCTGCACTAACCACTAGGCTACTCCTCCACTAGTAACATTCCATGTAGAAGGCTGCAGGACGTCAGACTCACAGAAGCAGAAGCCTGCGCGGCCACATTGGTGATCTGCAAGGGCCGACTTCTACATGGAATGTTGCTAGTGGAATAGCTTGTATACACAAACCAGGACTTAAAAGCCACCTACTTCAAAAAAGTGCTTTAACCAACAGTTGTTTCACCAGTATTTCACCAATATTCCACCAATATAATATGTAATTTTTATGTGTAGAGTACCCTCAGATATAAACCACTGTAACTGCAGTCAATAATGCTGCTAAAACGTGGCATAGCACCTCTTTCATTAGGTAACTCTCACTCTGTTTTTTGGGAGAGAGCAATCTCTGCTCACATTTTTTTATGCTTCCCAATCACCACAGTGCTATAAAATCATTTATTTCTTTTAAAATATATACTAGGTGAAAAAACTGTGCACTTATCTCGTGAGTTCTTGCCTCCCTGGCAGAACTATGTTGCCTTGCTGACACAATAAGCAATTGCCTTCCCCTGGAACCGCCCGACTCTGCGGGGTTTCAAATCACTTTCCTCTTTCATTCTGTCTCGCACAATCCACAGATCAAGGCCTTGATCTGTGGATTGTGCGAGACAGAATGAAAGAGGAAGAAGTGATTTATGCAGCCTTAACCCTTTGTCCCTGAGGAAAGTGATTTGAAACCCCGCGGAGTCGGGCGGTTCCAGGGGAAGGCAATTGCTTATTGTGTCAGCAAGGCAACATAGTTCTGCCAGGGAGGCAAGAACTCACGAGATAAGTGCACAGTTTTTTCACCTAGTATATATTTTAAAAGAAATAAATGATTTTATAGCACTGTGGTGATTGGGAAGCATAAAAAATGTGAGCAGAGATTGCTCTCTCCCAAAAAACAGAGTGAGAGTTACCTAATGAAAGAGGTGCTATGCCACGTTTTAGCAGCATTATTGACTGCAGTTACAGTGGTTTATATCTGAGGGTACTCTACACATAAAAATTACATATTATATTGGTGGAATATTGGTGAAATACTGGTGAAACAACTGTTGGTTAAAGCACTTTTTTGAAGTAGGTGGCTTTTAAGTCCTGGTTTGTGTATACAAGCAGTTGAATGTTACCAGAGACATTGATATTGTGAATTCGTTTTCTGCTAGTGGAATAGCAACATTCCATGTTGAATGTCAAATAGGGAAATGGGACTTGATATACTGCCTTTCTGAGGTTTTTGCAACTACTTTCAAAGCAGTTTACATATATTCAGGTACTTATTTTGTACCAGGGGCAATGGAGGGTTAAGTGACTTGCCCAGAGTCACAAAGAGCTGCAGTGGGAATCAAACCCAGTTTCCCAGGATCAAAGTCTGCTGCACTAACCACTAGGCTACTCCTCCACGCCACTGCCCTCAAACTATATGTGTTTCTTGGCTTGGTTTCCATCTTGGCTCGGCTACTAAGCCCTGGCGTTCCATTCTCACTCCTAGCAAAACTCTGCGGCTCCGCTTCTCACTCTAGCTTTTGGGATGTGTGACCTGTGCAGGGCACCATGAATGAGGGTGTACTGCTATACTGAAGGGCCAGGGAAAGAGGAGAGCAGTGGATAAGGGTCCTGGGCAGAGAATGGGGGTGAAAGAAAGGGATGTTTAGTAAAAGGGGGGGGGGGGAGGAAGGTTGTGCTGGAATCACCGCTAATAAAGGAGGGGTATTGTGCCCAAGCTGCTACCACCTAGGGTTACCATACGTCCGGTTTTAAATGGACATGTCTTCTTTTTGAGGACACGGCCAGGCAACGGGGTGGGTTTTGCCAGCCTGCCTGTTTGTCCGGATTTGTGGACGAATAGGCAGGCTGGCGGGCATCCTATCCTCCCTTCCCCTCCTTTACCTTAATGTACTGCCCTGGTGGTCTAGTGAAGTCTTGCAAGGTCACTGCTTGAACTCTCGACAGCCATTTTGAATCGGCGCCGGGAGAAAAAGTGTCTGTAGACAGGCCGGGCAAGAAAGAGGGGGCTCTTTCCTGCCCCAAAGAGGTGACTAGACCACCAGGGCACCACACTAAGGTAAAGGAGGGGAGCGGTAGTGAATGAAATCATGTGGGTGGAGGGAGGCTGAAAAATTGAGGAAGGGATCTACATGGGGGGGGGGGGTGGAGAGAGGGAATCTGGCTTTCTTTGTGAGGGGTCAAGGGGCAGGGTGGGGTGTGGCATAAGGAGGGGCAGGGTGTAATGGGTGGGGCATGCATCCTCTTTTCTTCTTAGGGCAAATATGGAGGAGTGGCCTAGTGGTTAGGGTGGTGGACTTTGGTCCTGGGGAACTGAGGAACTGAGTTCGATTCCCACTTCAGGCACAGGCAGCTCCTTGTGACTCTGGGCAAGTCACTTAACCCTCCATTGCCCCATGTAAGCCGCATTGAGCCTGCCATGAATGGGAAAGCGCGGGGTACAAATGTAACATTCTACATGGAATGTTGCTACTATTGGAGATTCTACATGGAATGTTGCTATTCCATGTAGTAACATACCATGTAGAAGGCTGTGCAGGCTTCTGCTTCTGTGAGTCTGACGTCCTGCACATACGTGCAGGACGTCAGACTCACAGAAACAGAAGCCTGCGCGGCCACATTGGTGATCTGCAAGGGCCGACTTCTACATGAAATGTTGCTACTATTGAGATTCTGTTGCTACTATTGGACATTCTACATGGAATGTTGCTATTCCACTAGCAACATTCCATGTAGAAGGCTGCGCAGGCTTCTGTTTCTGTGAGTCTGACGTCCTGCGCAGCCTAGTGAAATAGCAACATTCCATGTAGAATCTCCAATAGTAGCAACAGTGGCGGAGTGGCCTAGTGGTTAGGGTGGTGGACTTTGGTCCTGGGGAACTGAGGAACTGAGTTCGATTCCCAGGCACAGGCAGCTCCTTGTGACTCTGGGCAAGTCACTTAACCCTCCATTGCCCCATGTAACCCGCATTGAGCCTGCCATGAGTGGGAAAGCGCGGGGTACAAATATAACAAAAATAAAATAGATACTATTGGAGATTCTACATGGAATGTTGCTGCTATTGGAGATTCTAAATGGAATGTTGCTATTCCACTAGCAACATTCCATGTAGAAGCCTGCGCGGCCACATTGGTGATCTGCAAGGGCCGACTTCTACATGGAATGTTGCTAGTGGAATAGCAACATTCCATTTAGAATCTCAAATAGTAGCAACAGTGGAGGAGTGGCCTAGTGGTTAGGGTGGTGGACTTTGGTCCTGAGGAACTGAGTTCGATTCCCACTTCAGGCACAGGCAGCTCCTTGTGACTCTGGGCAAGTCACTTCACCCTCCATTGCCTGCCACATTGAGTCTGCCATGAGTGGGAAAGCGTGGGGTACAAATGTAACAAAAATAAATAAATAAATGAGATGCTAATTTCCATTTTTGCAGAAGGCACCGGTTAGCCTAGAGTCAGTCCTAACGCAACTGCCCAAGCCAACTACTTACTCTGTGACCACTGGAGCTTTAGCAGGTGATTGATATGAATGCCTGCCTTTGGGTTCACTGATTTCCTGCTCAACATGTGATCTTTGTGGTTTTCAGTCTGAAGGCAGGAAGCACCATATGCTCTTTGAGCAGGGACTGTCTTTCTTCTATGTTTGTGCAGCGCTGCGTACGCCTTGTAGCGCTATAGAAATGCTAAATAGTAGTAGTAGTAGTAGTAGTCTCTTGTAACCAGAGCTAATATTGTGATGTCATAATGCCTCAGTCCACCAATAAGAGCCAACCTCATCAGTGATGTCACAATGGCTTGATTGTCCTATACTTGGCTCACTTTTATTACATTGCTCTTTGAGCAGGGACTGTCTTTCTTCTATGTTTGTGCAGCGCTGCGTACGCCTTGTAGTGCTATAGAAGTGATAAATAGTAGGTTAGTAGTCTCTTGTAACCAGAGCTAATGTTGTGATGTCATAATGCCTCAGGCCACCAATAAGAGCCAACCTCATCAGTGATGTCACAATGGCTTGATTGTCCTATACTTGGCTCACTTTTATTACATTGCTCTTTGAGCAGGGACTGTCTTTCTTCTATGTTTGTGCAGCGCTGCGTATGCCTTGTAGCGCTATAGAAATGCTAAATAGTAGTAGTAGTAGTCTCTTGTAACCAGAGCTAATATTGTGATGTCATAATGCCTCAGGCCACCAATAAGAGCCAACCTCATCAGTGATGTCACAATGGCTTGATTGTCCTATACTTGGCTCACCTTTATTACATAGCTCTTTGAGCAGGGACTGTCTTTCTTCTATGTTTGTGCAGCGCTGCGTACGCCTTGTAGCGTTATAGAAATGCTAAATAGTAGTAGTAGTGTCCCTAAGGGGCTGTGGAGCAACTGACTGCTGAGCTTCCAGGGTTTGTGCGTTCAGGTGGTGGAGCAGCTCTTAGGTCCTTTCTGGATGTGGAACCTGCTATTGTACTTCAGTCTCCGTTCCAGAGAATTGAGAAGATGTGCCTGGTGTTGAGGAATAGAGATGCTTTGGAGCTCTGGGAAGGGGGAGTAAGAATATGAGCCTTGCCAGGAAGGGTGGGGATTAAGAAAAAAGAACTTGAAAACTGAGATAAATCTTAGGAGGGATGAGGAATGGGTGAGCCTAGCTTGCAGGGGAGGGGAACGGACCAGGATGAGAGGGAACCTAATGGGGGGAGGAATTAATAGGGGGCAAGTCAGGTCAGGAGGAAGTAGGGAGCAGGGGAGTGGAGTAGGTTAAATAGGCATATTTTCAAAGCACTTAGCCTTCCAAAGTTCATAGAAACCTATGAACTTTGGAAGGCTAAGTGCTTTGAAAATATGCATCAGTGTGTGTGTGTGTGTGTGTGTGTGGTGGCGGGGTTATTAATCACCCTATCCCCAAACCCTACAAAAGTCAAACTGCCCGTAACCTCCGTTCACATGATAAATCCCTCCTCTCAGTACCCTTCTCCACCACCGCCAACTCCAGGCTCTGCTCATTCTGCCTCGCCTCACCCTATGCTTGGAACAACCTTCCTGAACCCTTACGCCAAGCCCCCTCCCTGCCCGTCTTCAAGTCTTTGCTTAAAGCCCACCTCCTCAGTGCTGCGTTTGGCACCTAACCCTTACCGTTCAGTGAATCCAGACTGCCCCAATTTGACTGCCCCTATCGGACCGACCGTTCACTTGTCTATTAGATTGTAAGCTCTTTGAGCAGGGACCTGTCTCTCTTTGTTAATTGTACAGCGCTGCGTAACCCTAGTAGCGCTCTAGAAATATTAAGTAGTAGTAGTAGTAGTAGAAAGAAGTGAGTAAAAAACAGAATAAGATGATAGGTGGCAGAACATTAAGGCGGGGAGGGACTGAGAGAGAAGAGAAAGTGTATGGAGTGCGAGGTAGGTAGGGAAGAAGGACTATTGAAGACTGGCTGGGAGGGGGAGAATGGGGATATGTAGATGGCGAGGGTGGACTGGAAGGCATAGCATGATGAGTGTGATGTAGAGGGGCTGGGAGGAAGGTGGTGGGATGGGGAGGAAGAGAGACTGCTGAGACTTGAACTATGTCCCCCACCATTTCTTTTGTCCATAAGTCCTCCTGTGGGCTACATTTAAAGACAGCCTGACCAGCTGTGTTCACCACTCACCATACTTTATTTTCCTTTTTATGGACTTTGTGCCAAGTCGAGCACCCCTGATCATTTTGAAAGTTGGCTTCTATGTCCTATACTAGACTCCAATCCACTGCCTCCAGATGAAGAAGTTTGCTTCTGTCATTTCTTGTTCCTTTCTCCATTACAAGCGCTGTTTGGTGACGGCATTGAACATTAACTGGATGGACCTGGAGGATGCTCAGTCCCTCAGTTGGCATCGTTACCCGTGTGTGTGTGTGTGTGTGTTGTCAAGCTGACAGAAGTTCAGCTATGCAACTGGTGAGATACTGAGTTGACAGCCAGTGTCCAACAGGGATGCTACAGCTGTGGGTCCTGCACATTTGAGTGTTGTCGTAAAACCAGGACTTTTTTTGAGGGGGTACTGAGTACCGGCACCTTTTCCATTGTCTGCTAAAATTGAGCCATGGACCCCAAGTTTTAATGAAAGAGCTCAGGCTCTACACACCATAGTAACATCTGAACGGTCCATCCAGTCTGCCCAACAAGATAAACTTATTTTACCTGGTATGTGATACTTTATATGTATACCAGAGTTTGATTTGTCCTTGCCTTTCTCAGGGCACAGACTGTAGAAGTCTGCCCAGACCGGTTTTGTTTCCCAGTTACCGGTGTTGCCACCTAATCTCTGCTAAGATTCCGCGGATCCATTCCTTCTAAACAGGATTCCTTTGTGTTTATCCCACACATGTTTGAATTCCATTACATTTTTATCTCCACCACCTCCCGTGGGAGGGCATTCCATGTATCGACCACTCTCTCCAGATTCTATGACTGGTTGCAGGGGGCCTGGTTATTGTGGGATGGTTCCCTCAGTGATCACCCCACCCCTGAACGGTGGCCTAGCAGAGTACCAGCACCGTTTTTGCTAGAAAAAACGCACTGCGTAAAACTGTCTGTGGATGGACTCCATTCCTGCCTATGTAAAAAAGAGATGTTTTTGGTTCTGTATGGTTTTATCTGGACTATAAATCCTTTATGCTTGAAATTAGTCTGTCTTGAATTTGAGGGAATCGGGCTGAAAGTGATTTCAGGAACTCTAATGCAGTTTTTCTTACTCCAGGAACAGGCTCTCCGACCGTCACCCCTGAGATATATCCTACAATTGAACGAGGGGGAAAGAGCCGTACATCAGAGATGAGCCGGGATCAGAAGAAAAGAGAAACTGGGAAAAGGCATTTGCTCAAGTGAGTGCGGTAATAAGAGGGACTTGGGGGTTAAACTAGCAGAGATGAAGTGTGGAGTTGTAACATTTCTTTGCAAAACCTGGCTCGTCTTATCTGAGCAGGCACGAGATATACACGGTCCTTAGATGGCCGCAAAGATCCATTTTAATAACGGAATCAAATCCACAGTGACAAGTTCCACTGTAGACGGAAGAAATTGAACAGCTTGATATAACTAAGCGCACACTGCCGACTGAATACTGCTGAGGTTTCCCCACTCTTTAAGAGCGTAAATCCATCCACCCCAGTTCAGAATGTGCTGCCAGTTACATGTGTATTTTCAGGAGCAGAGCCAGGCATGTTTTATATATGGTCACATCTCACTTAGATGCCGATTTTTTTTTTTTTTTTTTTGTTTAAATTTGTACCCCGCGCTTTCCCACTCATGGCAGGCTCAATGCGGCTTCCATGGGGCAATGGAGGGTTAAGTGACTTGCCCAGAGTCACAAGGAGCTGCCTGTGCCTGAAGGGGGAATCAAACTCAGTGCCTCAGGACCAAAGTCCACCGCCCTAACCACTAGGCCACTCCTCCACTGTTGCTACTATTGAGATTCTACATGGAATGTTGCTATTCCACTAGCAGTCGGCCCTTGCAGTCACCAATGTGGCCGCGCAGGCTTCTACATGGAATGTTGCTAGTGGAATAGCAACATTCCATGTAGAATCTCCAATAGTAGCAACATTCCATGTAGAATCTCCAATAGTAGCAACATTCCATGTAGAAGTCGGCCCCTTGCAGATCACCAATGTGGCCGCGTAGCTTCTGCTTCTGTGAGCTCTGACGTCCTGAACGTATGTGCAGGACGTCAGACTCACAGAAACAGAAGCCTGCGCAGCCTTCTACATGGAATGTTGCTATGGAATAGCAACATTCCTGTAGAATCTCCAATAGGTAGCAACATTCCATGTAGAATCTCCAATAGTATCTATTTTATTTTTGTTACATTTGTACCCTGCACTTTCCCACTCATAGCAGGCTCAATGTGGCTTACATGGGGCAATGGAGGGTTAAGTGACTTGCCCAGAGTCACAAGGAGCTGCCTGTGCCTGAAGTGGGAATCAAACTCAGTCCTCAGACCAAAGTCCACCACCCTAACACTAGGCCACTCCTCCACTGTTGCTACTATTTGAGATTCTACATGGATGTTGCTATTCCACTAGCAGTCGGCCCTTGCAGATCACCAATGTGGCCGCGCAGGCTTCTGCTTCTGGTGAGTCTGATGTCCTGCACGTATGTGCAGGACGTCAGACTCACAGAGAAACAGAAGCCTGCGCAGCCTTCTACATGGAATGTTGCTAGTGAATAGCACATTCCATGTAGAATCTCCATAGTAACAACATTCCATGTAGAATCTCCAATAGTAGCAACATTCCATGTAGAAGTCGGCCCTTGCAGATCACCAATGTGGCCGCGTAGGCTTCTGCTTCTGTGAGTCTGAGTCCTGCACGTATGTGCAGGAAGTCAGACTCACAGAAACAGAAGCCTGCGCAGCCTTCTACATGGAATGTGCTAGTGGAATAGCAACATTCCATGTAGAATCTCCACATAGTATCTATTTTATTTTTGTTACATTTGTACCCTGCGCGCTTTCCCACTCATAGCAGGCTCAAAGCGGCTTACATGGGGCAATGGAGGGTTAAGTGACTTGTCCAGAGTCACAAGGAGTTGCCTGTGCCTGAAGTGGGAATCCAACTCAGTTCCCCAGGACCAAAGTCCACCACCCTAACCACTAGGCCATCCTCCACTCAGTTTAACGGACTTCTACAAAGCTGACCTTATTATACTCCATAGCGTTTACAGATCAATGTTCAACCCATGGTAGTTATTGTTTTTAAAAATGCCCATCTACCACAAGCTTTTTATACCCAGATACTGGCACTGAATATCCGGGCATAACACAGCTCTTGGCACTAGTTAGGGCTGTCCTAAATTTATATGGCTAGTTTACCAGGTTAACAGATTAAATATTGCCGCTAGCCAGGTAACTGGCTGCACCTAGACTCCACCCTGGCATTCCCTGGCACTACCTGAATAACAGCTGCCAAAAATCCGTTATGACTCGGCGCACAGGACTTATCTGAGCAGAAACCGTTCCATCTTAGTTAAGTGCCACTAAATATCAATATTCTAGTCCATTATAAACAACCTTTCTTTAATCATTTTCAGACACATTAAACACATTTTTATTTTATGTTATTTCCATTTTGCTCACACCTTGTTCAGTAGTAGCTCAAGGTGAGTTACATTCAGGTACTCTGGATATTTCTCTGTCCCAGGAGGGCTCACAATCTAAGTTTGCGCCTGAGGCAATGGAAGGTTAAGTGACTTGCCCAAGATCACAAGAAGCAGCAGTGGGATTTGAAGCGGCCACCTCTGGATTGCAAGACCAGTGCTCTAACCACTAGGCCACTCCTCCACTATAGCAACATTCCATGTAGAATCACCAATAATAGCAACATTCCGTGTAGAATCTCAAATAGTAGCAACATTCCATGTTCCACTGAACTAACCACTAGGCTACTCCTCCACTAGCAACATTCCATAGAGAAGCCTTGCAGATCAGCAATGCGGCCGCGCAGGCTTCTGTTTCTGTAAGTCTGACGTCCTGCACATACGTGCAGGACGTCAGACTCACAGAAACAGAAGCCTGCGCGGCTGCAAGGGCAGGCTTCTACATGGAATGTTGCTAGTGGAATAGCAACATTAACATTCCATGTCGAATCTCAAATAATAGCAACATTCCGTGTAGAATCTCAAATAGTAGCAACATTCCATGTTCCACTGCACTAACCACTAGGCTACTCCTTCACTAGCAACATTCCATGGAGAAGCCTTGCAGATCAGCAATGCGGCCAAGCAGGCTTCTGTTTCTGTGAGTCTGACGTCCTGCACAGAAGCCTGCGCGGCTGCAAGGGCAGGCTTCTACATGGAATGTTGCTAGTGGAATAGCAACATTAACATTCCATGTAGAATCTCAAATAGTAGCAACATTCCATGTGGAATCTTCAATAGTAGCAATATTCCATATATTAGATTTGGCTCACACCTTTTTCAGTAGTAGCTCAAGGTGAGTTACATTCAGGTACTCTGGATAGTTCTCTGTTCCAGGAGGGGCTCACAATCTAAGTTTGTACCTGAGGCAATGGAGGGTTAAGTGACTTGCCCAAGATCACCAGGAGCAGCAGCGGGATTTGAACCAGCCACCTCTGGATTGCAAGACCAGTGCTCTAACCACTAGGCAACTCCTCCACTATAGCAACATTCCATGTAGAATCTTCAATATTTGCTCACACCTTTTTCAGTAGTAGCTCAAGGTGAGTTACATTCAGGTACTTGGATAGTTCTCTGTCCCAGGAGGGCTCACAATCTAAGTTCCTCAGTTCCACCACCCTAACCACTAGGCCACTCCTCCACTGTTACTACTATTGGAGATTCTACATGGAATGTTGCTATTCCACTAGCAACTTCCAGGTAGAAGTCGGCCCTTGCAGATCACCAATGTGGCTGCGCAGGCTTCTGCTTCTGTGAGTCTGACAGCAGGACGTCAGACTCACAGAAGCAGAAGCCTGCGCAGCCTTCTACATGGAATGTTGCTAGTGGAATAGCAACATTCCAAGTAGAATCTCCAATAGTATCTATTTTATTTTTGTTACATTTGTACCCTGCGGTTTCCCACTCATGGCAGGCTCAATGCGGCTTACATGGAGCAATGGAGGGTTAAGTGACGTGCCCAGAGTCACAAGGAGCTGCCTGTGCCAGGAATCAAACTCAGTTCCTCAGTTCCCCAGGACCAAAGTCCACCACCCTAACCACTAGGCCACTCCTCCACTGTTGCTACTATTTCAGATTCTACATGGAATGTTGCTATTCCACTAGCAACATTCCATGTAGAAGTCGGCCCTTGCAGATCACCAATGTGGCCGCGCAGGCTTCTGCTTCTGTGAGTCCACCGGCCACCTGTGGATTGCAAGAGTGGTGCTCTAGCCACTAGGCCACTCCTGCAAAGAGTTTGGTCATACGTCTCTACTGCATTCACGAGCTGTTCTTCCTTCTGTAAATTAAGATGGAGACAAACCTGACCTGACAGAGGCCATGTTTGAATAGGGATGTGGATCATAGTAACATAGTAAATGACGGCAGATAAAGACCTGCACGGTCCATCCAGTCTGCCCAGGGGTCATTACTTAATGACTATGGAAGAAACTCCCTGATAAGCACAGATTATTACATATCCATATGATCTCATTCTTGCAAACTGCATGGGACAATCCACACCAAATCTAATTAATTGTACTTCTACTCTGTGTTTGTCCACCGGAGTTTGTAAGCCACTTGAGCCTACAAATATGTGGGAAAATGTGGGATACAAATGCAACAAATAAATATTCTCCGTCAGACCATTCTTTGATGCTCTTATGTCTCCACACTGCCATTTCCAAGGCAAATCTCATCTGAGAAACTTGCAGCATACGAGGCTAAGTGTTTTAAGAAATGGTTTGCAAATAAACTGACCAATTCTTAAACCACACATAGAAAATCCTGTTGCAATATAACCTGTCCTTCCTGGTACTATACACAGGTAATGTCTTAGAAACCACCATTGTGGATGCTTGGAATGCCCTCCCGTGGGAGGTGGTGGAGATGAAAATGGTAACGGAATTCAAACTTGCGTGAGATAAACATAAAGGAATCCTGTGCAGAAGGAAGGGATCCTCAGGAGCTTAGCCTAGAATGGGTGGCAGAGCTGGTGGTTGGGAGGCGGGCTAGTGCTGGGCAGACTTATACGGTCTGTGCTGGGGCTGGTGGTTGGGAGGCGGGACTAGTGCTGGGCAGACTTATACGGTCTGTGCCGGGGCTGGTGGTTGGGCGGTGGGGATAGTGCTGGGCAGACTTATACGGTCTGTGCCAGAGCTGGTGGTGGGAGGCAGGGATAGTGCTGGGCAGACTTATACGGTCTGTGCCAGAGCTGGTGGTGGGAGGTGGGACTGGTAGTTGGGAGGCGGGGATAGTGCTGGGCAGACATATAGGGTCTGTGCCAGAGCTGGTGGTTGGGAGGCGGGGATAGGGCTGGCCAGACTTATACGGTCACTTATATGCACTGAAGAGGACAGTACAAATAAAAAAGTAGCATATATGAATTTATCTTCTTGGGCAGACTGGATGGACAGTGCAGGTCTTTTTCTGCCGTCATCTACTATGTTTACTATGTCTTTTAACACATGATTTATACCTTCTATTTTCTGTATATCCAACAGATCACCTGATCACGCAAGGAAGGAAGAGAAAAAAGAATCAAGGAGAAGATCCTGTAGAAATGGAACAAATCCAAAGACAATCAGAAAACATCTGTGCGAATATTTCCCAGGAAACTAATAGGAGAAACACAAGGAACCATCAGCAGGAATCAAATGAGCAAAGAGAACCCGCAGAGGACTCATCCAGTGGAGTCGCTGAGTGTGAGAAAAGGGACAAGGAGCTCACTAACATCCATGGACACCAGAGCCACCTAGCAGAGAGACCCTTTGAAAATAATAATAATGATCGAGTGAATTATAAATTTCACCTGGAAGAGAAGAAAGGTAAAAAAGAACAGAAAGAATTTACAGATAGTACATCTAGCACCAGTTTTCCTTGTTCTAAGTGTAATAAGAGCTTCCTCTCGTATTCAGAACTCAAAATGCACAAAAGGAATCACACAAATAAGAAGCCATTAACATGTTCTGAGTGTAATAAAGGTTTTATTTGGCTTACTTCTCTAAAAATTCACCAAAGGATCCATACGGGAGACAAACTATTTACCTGTAGTGAGTGTGATAAAAGCTTTACTCAGCTCTCAACTCTAAAAAATCACCAAGTGACCCACACAGGAGAGAAACCGTATAAATGTGGTGAATGCAATAAAAGCTTTACTCAGATCTCAACTTTAAAAACTCATCAAATGATCCACACAGGAGAGAAACCATTTATGTGTACTGAGTGCAATAAAAGCTTTACTCGGCTCTCGACTCTAAAAGTTCACCAAACGATCCACACAGGAGATAAACCATTTACATGTGCTGAGTGTAGTAAAAGCTTCAATGTTTCATCAATGCTGAAAAGGCATCAGAGAATACACACAAGGAAAAAATTAGAGACCGATAACTTGTCTACCTGCAGTAGTCTATAAGCTGTTAACGGCAATAGAATACGATCATGTAGACTCTAATAATATTATAGCAGAAGGACAATAAGAGAGAAGCATATGGAACAAAAGACCAGTTAATGTTGAAAAAAGTCATCATGGCCACTACTGCAACGCACTCTACGCTGGCTGCAAAGAGTATATATCAAGAAACTTCAGACAGCCCAGAACACTGCAGCTAGACTCATATTCGGTAAAACAAAATATGAAAGCGCCAAACCCCTACGAGAAAAGTTACATTGGCCCTCACTCAAAGAACACATCACGTTCAAAATATGCACTCTAGTTCACAAAATCATCCACGGTGATGCTCCAGCCTACATGACAGATCTGATAGACCTACCACCCAGGAATGCTAAAAAATCATCCCGCACATTCCTTAATCTTCACTTCCCTAATCGCAAAGGTCTAAAATACAAACTAATACATGCGTCAACCTTTTCCTACGTGAGCACACAATTCTGGAACGCATTACCACGCAACTTAAAAAACGGTCTATGAACTGACTAACTTCCGCAAACTACTGAAGACCCACCTCTTTGACAGAACATACCACAATGATTAACACATGTGAACTCTTCCACTTGGAACCAGAACTGTCCTACTCTTATTACTTGCTAAGATATTATCGTGTTTTATTATTATCACCTTACCCTTAGATCCTCTTGCTATACTAAAAATATTTTTTTCAGACAGATTTCCACAACTTATGATGTATTGTAAGCCACATTGAGCCTGCAAAAAGGTGGGAAAATGTGGGATACAAATGCAACAAATAAATAAATAAATAAATACTAAGAAAAGCAAATAATATTATTACATGGATTGACTTTAAGAAAGCCTTTGATAGCATCCCACATTCCTGGGTAATAAATTGCCTTGAAATGTACAAAATCAACCCTGAATTGATTAAATATCATCAAGATTAGCATGAAAATATGGCAAACCACGCTCCATCTGAAATGTGCGGATGGACAATTTGTCATCTCTAACATCAAGCTTCAGCGAGGCATTTTTCTGGGAGACTCCTTGTCCCCCGCTTCTGTTTTGTTTGGCACTTAATCCACTGAATACTCTTATTAACTCCTTGGGCTATGGGTTTAGCCTTACTCCAAAAGATGCCAACAGTCCAGAGGTTACATCACACTTACTGTTTTGCAGATGACAGTTCCAGTGACAAGCAATTAGCGGAACAACTTCAAGTGAAGAAAAGCTTTTCAGATGACATCGAGATGACTTTTGGGCTGGACAAATGTGCTAAAGATGACTTCCCTTAGGGGAAAGTTGAGCAAAACTGAAAACATCTCTCTGACTGAGGACTGTGAGATAAAGGAACTTGAACAGGAAGGTGAATATAAATATCTGAGAGTGGAGAATGGAATAAACTATCAAGCAGAAATCGCCGAGAGAGAGAAAAAAAATCACTAAAGAGTATTAAAGGAGACTACATCTAATAATGAAGGGTGCTTTAACTTCACAGAATAAGATACTACTACTACTACTACTTAACATTTCTAGAGCGCTACTAGGGTTACGCAGCGCTGTACAAAATAAACAAGGACGGTACCTGCTCAAAGGAGCTTACAATCTAAAGAACGAAATGTCAAGTTGGGGCAGTCTAGATTTCTTGGGTAGAGGTGTAGAGGTTAGGTGCCGAAGGCGACCTTGAAGAGGTGGGCTTAAAGCAGAGATTTGAAGATGGGCAGGGAGGGGGCCTGGCGTATGGGCTCGGGGAGTTTGTTCCATGCGTGGGGTGAGGCGAGGCAGAAAGGGCGGAGCCTGGAGTTGGCGGTGGTGGAGAAGGGTACTGAAAGGAGGGATTTGTCTTGAGAGCGGAGGTTATGGGTAGGAATGTAAGGGGAGATGAGGGTTGAGAGGTAAGGAGGGGCTGCAGATCGAGTGCATTTGTAGGTTAGTAGCAGAAGCTTGAATTGAATGCGGTAACTGATCGGAAGCATAATGAAGTGACTTGAGGAGAGGGTGATATGAGTGTATCGGTTCAGGCGGAAGATAAGACGTGCAGCAGAGTTCTGAACGGACTGAAGGGGGGATAGGTGGCTAAGTGAGGAGTAGGTTGCAGTAGTCAACTGGCACTTCCTATACACTTACAGCTTTGGTATTGTAGACTGGCCTCTTAAAGACCTTGAAAAACTAGATGTGCAAACAAGAAAACTTCTCCATGCCCACAAGATCATCTATAAGAATCACTGTATGCCTAGACTGTACATTCCAAAGATATGAAGGAAAGATGGGTCTTATAGATTACACCTATTAATCTACTATCATTGACCTCCAGGCTTACCTAATGGCATCATCAGATCCCAATGCACAAAAGGTGTTGAAATATGAATGAAAACTTCCGAAACCTAGTTCCATCATTAAACTTAGACAAGCATTCCGACAAGTAGAAAGAAGGAATGGGTGAAAATCCATCAGTACCAAAAGGGAAGGAAGCATCAGAATTTGCAAAGGAAAAAAAAAACAAAAAAACCCAAAGCTCTTCAAGCAATTGGATCAGTAGGGGAGAAACAATAAGTGGCAAATGCAGAAGTACAGTGGGAAATACAAATTGTTACGCCAGGAACCATTCATGGATCAACATCAGACACATGAATTGTTAAGGAGAGGTGAACTGAAACCTTAGGATGAGCGATTGATAGTTCCCAGGTCAGTGGATTATGGACAAAATAGTTTACAGCAAGTATTGAAAAAAAAACCTGGTGGAACAGACATCTGTAGATTCTGTAAGAAAGAGCCAGAAACAGTCATTCATCTCGTGGCTGTCTGTGAAGTGCTGATGGTGGAAAAGTTTTATATAGAAAAGCACCACAAGGTGGTGCGTCTCATTCATTGAAAGTCTGTAAGCGTTACACTTCAGTGTACCGGAAAAGAATTGGGTGTGACCCTAAGAGAATTGTGGAAAACAAGAGGTTATGATAACCTGGGACATCCCTGTCCTCACTGATAAACTGGATTCCAGATAATAAAAGAGAAAAAACACCAGAACAGCATTGATTTATAACTCCTTGAATCATGTGGAAAGAAGGAAGATCCTCAAGCAGGGGTGTAGCCAGACCTCGGCGGGAGGGGGTTCAGAGCCTGAGGTGGGGGGCACAGTTTAGCCTGCCCCCCCATCGCCGGACTGCCCCTCCCCCCCCCCCCCATCGCCAGGTACCTTTGTCTGGCGGAGGTCCTCAACCTCTGCCAGCCAAGTCTTCTTCAGCGCCAGTCGACTCCGGCGCCTTCGCTGTGATCTATTTCTGACTCCTGATGTCCTCCGTGCACGTTCTGTATGTAGCCCCATGCAAGACATGCAAGCAGGATGTCAGGAGTCAGAAACAGATTATCAGCAAAGGCGCCGGAGTCGACCGGCACTGAAGATGACTTTGGCTGGCGGGGGTTGGGGTCCCCCGCCAGCAAAGGTATCTGGTGCCAGCGGTGGCGGTGGCGGGGGGGGGGGTCGGCGGTGGGAGGGGGTCCAAAGTAGAGGGGGCCAGGGCTTAATCTGTGGGGGCCCACGCCCCTGTGGCCCCACCTAGCTACGCCCCTGTGGCCCCACCTAGCTACGCCCCTTCCTCAACTCCCAAGAAATGCAGTCCAAGACTAAGAAAACGTGGCAGAAAGATGTAGAAATATTTCCCATTATTTTCGGTGCCATGGGCTTCATTAAAAAGAACTTCCAAGCACACCTGGATAAGACGTCTATACATGTCACATCTTATGAACTTGAGAAAGAATCTGTCTGCGCAATGCTTTGGAATGCTCTACCAAGATCCATCCGAACAATCAACGGCCTTTTGCTCTTCAGGAAAGCACTGAAGACCCATCTCTTCAAGATAGCCTACCCTAGTGATTCAACCTAATCTAAAGCCTGCCCACATGATTCTTATCGACGATTGTTATACATTGACCATGTTCCCATTATCCTTATTGCTATCCCATATCCATTCCTCTCCATCTTCCTACACCTACATTCTAACGCTCACTTCCTTCTGCACCCAATTCCTCCTATATTCAATTTACTTATCCGTTAACCCCATTAATATTGCGTTTACTACAAGTTGTATATTCTTTTTACGACTTTGTAATTCTTCATATTGTTACTATGTAAGCCGCATTGAGCCTGCCATGTGTGGGAAAGTGTGGGGTACAAACGTAATAAATAAATAAGTGCAAGTACTATGGTGAACGGTAGCAGTAAATTTCAGAGACTGAGATCATACTGCACCTGCTCTGGCTTAGGAGTGATGTTTATTCCTTTTATGTTATGCGCAAAACTAACCCACTTGCAGAAATTGCCCCCAAACAAAGCATTGCGTGTAATGAGTGTAATATTATTATTAGCATTTGTATAGCGCTACCAGACGCACGCAGTGCTGAACACCTGATACAAAGAGACAGTCCCTGCCCAAAAGAGCTTACAATCTAAATAATACAGACAAGACAGTTACAGGTGAGGGAAGTAATGGGTGAGAAGGGAGGAAAGGGACAAGGGGAGGGCAATTGTGGCTAGGAGACAAAAGCAGTAGTGAAAAGGTGGGTTTTCAGCATAGATTTGAAAACAGGTAGAGATGGAGCTAGACGTACAGGCTCAGGAAGTCTATTCCAGTATAAGGTGCCGCGAGAGAAAAGGAGCGAAGCCTGGAGTTAGCAGTGGAGGAGAAGGAGGACGACAAGAGAGATTTGTTACAGCGAGCGGAGTTTCACGGGGAGGAAAGTAGGGAGAGATGAGAGTGGAGAGGTAATGGGGGGCTGCAGAGTGGATGCATTCAAAGGTCAGTACGAGAAGTTTAAACTGAATGCGGAAGCGGACAGGGAGCCAGTGAAGTGACTTGAGGAGCGGGCTAGTGTGGGTATAACGATTCTGGCGGAAAACAAGTCGTGCCGCAGAATTTTGGACAGATTGGAGAGGAGAGAGATGGCTGAGTGGAAGACCAGTGAGAAGTAAATTGCAATAGTCCAAGCGAGAGGCGACAAGGGTGTGGATAAGGGTTCTGGCAGCGTATTCAGAAAGGAAGGGGCGAATTTTGCTAATATTGTAGATAAAGAAGCGACAGGTTTTGACGATCTGTTGAATATGGGCAGAGAAGGAGATAATAGAAGTAACAGAAGTTTTACTTGGCTTTAAATTTTAAAAGTCTCCAAAAGATCCACATAGGATACAGGCTTAGGAGTGAGTTTCATTCCTGCCATGATATCCGCATAAATAACCCATGTGGAGAAATGCCCCCCCCCCCCCCGCAAGAGAAACCATTTACATGTACTGAGTGTAATAAGAGCTTCACTTGGCTTTCAAATCTAAAAAGCTAAAGATCCACTTAGGAGGCATTAAATACATCTAAATGGAACCCTTTAGATAAGAGGAGATAATGGAGTATGACACCAGGAAGGTCTGGCAAAAAATATTGAAATATGTCTGTGTATTGTAGGGAGGAAAAAAAGAAGAGTGGGGGAAGATAGCTCTTTCCAGTCAATAAGGGACACATATATTTGAAACAATATAATATTATTATAACAGGTTGAGTCAACACAGCCGTGTTTCGGCGCCATATCGCCTTCTTCAGGAGTCTACAAAACCAAATATAAAACATTAATAAATATAACTGTAAATTGTGAGCAACAATAATCGTATGAGAATATTATAGATAACATAAAGGACATCTATAAAACATAGATTATAAATGAGAAAAAAAAAAACATCAAATAAAGTTGTAAATACAAAAATGCATGAAATGTTTTCACCAAAGGAAATACAAATTAGCAAAATTAAGAACATGGATAAAACCAAACAGGATGTGGTGTTGCAGATGAAATCTTAAAATACGCAGAGGGATAAGGGTTGATGACACATCAATATCATATATAACTCTAAACAAAGAATTTTTTTTTAAAAGCGGGAAAACTATAAATAAACACAGTGACATGGTTAACACATTTGTAAAAAAAGGAAGCGAGAGAATAGTGCAAACATTATCCACTGTATTTATTTATTTATTTTTTTGTAGCATTTGTATCCACATTTTCCCACCAATTTGCAGGCTCAATGTGGCTTACATTTGCCGTAATGGCGGTTGCCGTTTCCAGTTAGCAGAATTACAAATGGTATTGCGTTAAGGTGCATACATACATGGTAACATACATGGAGGTAACATACATGGAATACATCATGGTATATATATATACCATGTGCATACATGCATATTAGTGAAGGATACATTATGGTATTGCATAAAGGTTCCTAAATAATAACTTGGATTGTAACATGCATTAGGTCATCGACTAAAGAGATATATTCGACATAAGGATTCAAGTATTAGTGGTTGTTCATTCCTAGCAAAGAGGTTAATCAGTCAAATGATGAGAATTCGGTTTTGTCTAGATCATGTAAAGTCTTATTATTTTGTGTTTAAGATGGATGTTTATGGTATGCCTTCTTGAACAGATCAGTTTTCAGTAGCCTTCGGAAGATAGTTAGGTCTTGCGTTGTTTTTATGGCCTTCGGTAGTGCGTTCCGTAGCTGCGTGCAAATGTATGAGAAACTGGTCGCGTATGTGGATTTATATTTTAGCCCTTTACAGTTAGGGTAGTGTAGATGAGGAATGTGTGTGCTGATCTTTTTGCATTCCTGGTAGGCAAGTCTGTGAGATCTGACATATAGGTCGGGGCTTCCCCGTGAATGATTTTGTGCACCAGGGTGCAAACTTTGAACGCAATTCGCTCTTTTAATGGGAGCCAGTATAGTTTTTCTCTTAGGGGTTTGGCACTTGCGTATTTCACTTTCCCAAATATGAGTCTGGCTGCTGTGTTTTGAGCAGTTTGAAGCTTCTTAATGATTTGTTCTTTGCATCCGGCATAAATGGCATTGCAGTAATCTAGATGGCTTAGAACCATTGATTGTACTAAGCTGCGGAATACATCCCTGGGGAAGAAAGGTTTGATCCTTTTATGTTTCCACATTGAGTAGAACATTTTCTTTGCTGTATTTTTCGCTTGGTCCTCGAGTGTGAGATTTCGGTCAATTGTGACTCCCAAAATTTTCAGACTGTCTGAGATCGGAAGGGTGTAATCTGGGGTGTTAATGGTGTTGGGTTTGTTTGTATTGTATTATGAGGACAGGATGAGGCATTGTGTTTTTTCTGCGTTTAGCTTTAGTTGGCAATATACATGTACTTCTAATGATGTGGAACAACGAAAAAATGCATATATGTAAAAGAAATAATGTAATACTTATTGCACTCCGCTCCATGGATAAATCCTTCTTATCTGTTCCCTTCTCCACTACTGCCAACTCCAGACTTCGCGCCTTCTGTCTCGCTGCACCCTACGCCTGGAATAAACTTCCTGAGCCCCTACGTCTTGCCCCATCCTTGGCCACCTTTAAATCTAGACTGAAAGCCCACCTCTTTAACATTGCTTTGACTCGTAACCACTCGCCTCCACCTACCCTCCTCTCTTCCTTCCCGTCACATTAATTGATTTGATTTGCTTACTTTATTTATTTTTTGTCTATTAGATTGTAAGCTCTTTGAGCAGGGACTGTCTGTCTTCTATGTTTGTGCAGCGCTGCATATGCCTTGTAGCGCTATAGAAATGCTAACTAGTACTACTAGTTATTGCATAAACAATTGTAGGGCCATAGCCTGATCAACTTTTTTGTGGTGTACATGAGGCCTGCAAAGCATTGTAGAGTTGTCACTGTAGCCAAGGCCATGTGTGATGAAAGAATATGGATATGTTCTTTTTCTACTGTGTACATGCGGTGAATATGGTACCAGGGACTTTCTCTGCATCAAATTTACCTGGGAAGACCTTGAAGGTGAAACAGTGTTGAAACCAGCTACAGCTAGCCTGGTAGCAGTTCATTACTCATCTGCCTTCCGTCTCTCATCACTGAGCGTATGATTCATCTAACTGCTATATGATAGTAAATGTCCAATTTGGGTCTGACACCTCCAATCAGAGAGGCAGTTTCCAGTACATAGATTTTCATACAACGCTGACAACACAGTGAAAACTAATAACTGTGAACAAATACAAAGGACTTTGCTTTTCCCACCTTCTCTTCACACAAGTACCCAAGACCTTGTGGGCTGCCTTCCAAAGCAACACCCGGAAGAGTTTATACATTTGCTGGGCATTGGACTATTTTATCTACACCTTCTCTTGCCTCTTTGGCCTCAGCTTTGGCTCACGTACACAGCTTGCTAACTAAGGGTCAGAGAAACAACTGGGCGGTCTACCAGCAAGATCCAAGATCATGACACAAAAAGCAGAACAGATGAAGAAATCTGTATGAAGATGAATGTATTCAACCGACAATGCATGCCACAAGCTGTGTTTCACCCATAATTTGCTCCTGAGGCAGCCCATGTATGAGCGAAACACGGCCCTTGTCGGTTGAATCAATTCATCTTCATATAGATTTCTTCGTCTGGTCTGCTTTTTGTGTCGCTAACTAAAGGTCAGTTCAGCTGGAGCCTGTGTAAGGAGAAATAAGAGATGGCCCTTGACCATTTGTCAGTAAGGTAGATCTGGTAAAAGAATTTGTAGGAGTTAAGCCAGTAGGTCTTCTGCTATTGACTGAGACCTGGCTAAAAGACACCGATATGGTTTTTGAAAACTTATTGTGCCCTTTCGGATATACCATTCCCACCTCCTCCAGGAAGAGCAAAAAGGGAGGGAGAATAGCAGCAGTTATTTACAATAAGCTGGGTAAATCTCTCTTATCTGCACCCTTCTCCTCCACTGCTAACTCCAGACTCCGTTCCTTTTATCTTGCTGCACCATATGCCTGGAATAGACTTCCTGAGCCGGTACGTCAAGCTCAATCTCTGACCGTCTTCAAATCTAAGCTAAAAGCCCACCTTTTTGATGCTGCTTTTAACTCCTAACCCTTGTTCACTTGTTCAGAACCCTTATGTTATCATCCTCACTTTAATATTCCCTTATCTCTTGTTTGTCTGTCCTAATTAGATTGTAAGCTCTGCCGAGCAGGGACTGTCTCTTCATGTTCAAGTGTACAGGGCTGCGTACGTCTAGTAGTGCTATAGAAATGATAAGTAGTAGTAGTAGTAGTAGTCTATTACTCAAGGCGAGAATGCCTCCAAAGGGCTGTGTGACTGGATTGCAGTTTGACTGATAGACCACCTGGGCAACAAAGAAACAGCTCAGATGATTTACTCTTTGTTGATGTCCTCAGCTTCTGAGTACCAGCTGATTTTAGTTAAAAGATTTTAATCTGCATTTGGAATATACACAAGATAGAAATGCAGCTTCGTTTCTAGACTTTTTTCAGAAAATAAAATCTTAGGATTGTTTATACAGGTAGCACTCACGAGGCAGGTCCCACATTAGATGCGATCATAACTTCAATGGGTAGTGACCAGGTTCCTCTTATAGATCATTTGTCATCTACTCCATCTCTCAGGTGTGATCACTATCAGGCTTATTTTCGAAAGAGAAGGGCGCCCATCTTTCAACACAAATCGGGAGATGGGCGTCCTTCTCCCAGGGTTGCCCAAATTGGCATAATCGAAAGCCGATTTTGGGCGCCCTCAACTGCTTTCCGTTGCGGGGATGACCAAAGTTCCCGGGGGCGTGTTGGAAGCGTAGCAAAGGTGGGACTGGGGCGTGCTTAAAACATGGGCATCCTCGGCTGATAATGGAAAAAAGAAGGGCGTCCCTGACGAACACTTGGCCGACTTTACTTGGTCCATTTTTTCTTGCGACCAAGATTCAAAAAGGTGCCCGAACTGACCAGATGACCTCTCCTTACTCCCGCAGTGGTCACTAACCCCCTCCCACCCTAAAAAAAAAAAACTTTAAAAATATTTCTTGCCAGCTTCTATGCCAACCTCAATTGTCATATCCAGCTCCCTGACAGCAGTATGCAGGTCCCTGGTGCAGTTTTAGTGGGTGCAGTGCACTTCAGGCAGGCAGACCCAGGCCCATCCCCCCCTACCTTTTACACTTGTGGTGGTAAATGCGAGCCCTTCAACTGTTATACTGAAAGGTATTAATTTAGTTCCTACCTGTTGGTCAAATTATAGACCTGTGGCCAACATTCCTTTTTTGGTAAAGCTAGTCAAAGCTGTGGCTGGGCTACAATGACAAGAAATCTTCTTTCAGCATCAAGTTCTTGACCCCGTGCAGGCAGAACTTGATCATGCAATTGGATATGCCAGCAGCTTTTGACTTGCTCAGTCACTCCGCCCTTACTCTGAATGTCTCCTTTCTTCTATCACTTGAATTAATTCTTCTTGTCATCCCTTGACCTCATTGTAACTCAAGTTGTATCATGTACCCTGTATGATGACGCCATAACAGATCTCTGTAAGCCACACTGAGCCTGCAAATAGGTGGGAAAATGTGGGATACAAGTGCAATAAATAATAATAATAAGTACTTGTAGAGTAAGTACTTTTGGTATTACGGGGGAAGTTTGAGGTGGTTTACAGGTTATCTACAGCATAAGACCATACAGGTTACGTGGAAAAAAATATATATCAGAACCATGGAAGATATTATGAGAGCTCCCTAGGGGCTCCCCTCTTGTCCTGATTTTATTTAACATATATTTCAGTGGATTGTACAGGATACTTAATTCTTTAGAGATGATTTGCTATTCTTATGATATTTAGAGGTGGTACACTATTATGATATTTCGATCTTGTTCCCAGTAAAAGGGACTATACAGGAAACATTGTTTTGATTAGGGTATTTGAGGAAATCCATAGTTGGATGCTTCTGAATCATTTGAAACTCAACCCAAATAAAACTAATATTTTATGGGTAGGAGGAAACAAACTAGAAGCTAAAGTTCGATAAGTCGGAAGTTTCTCTCCAATCAGAAATTAAAATTTTGGAAGTCACGTTAGACTCTATAACCTAAATTATAAACAAATTTATTTTTATTTATTTTAACAAGAAGTTTCAAGCTTATTAAGAATTTACTATCCTGCCCATCATACTATGATTTCTGGGCGGCTTACATTGTAAGTGGAAGAAAAAGACGAAAGGAGGGAGAAACGAGACTGGACATAGGGGTAAGAGGGGGATGAAATACAATGCTGATAGAACAGAGCAGGATCGTATATAAGGAAGGGATAATTGTTCGTAAATTCAGGCTCATCTCGGGACTAGACAGATCTCAGATAGTAGAGCCATAAGCATCTGTAAACAAAGTTTTGAGTTCAGTTTTAAAGTTCTCTAACAATGTCTGGTGGCAAAGCGACTGAGATAATTTATTCCAATGAAGCGGACTTTGAACAGAGAAGACTGCTTGCCTAGTCTATTCATAGAAAATGTCTTGGAATGAAGGTACAGTTAACTGATTTAAAGTTGAGGATCATAAGGTTCTTGAAGTGGAATAAAGGGGTCAACAATCATGAAAGGTGTAGGGGTTCACCACTATGGTGGATTTTATGCACTAGGAGCATTGTCTTATAATCAATGTGGTGGGGTATTGGTAACCCAAAAATGGTGTAACTTGGTCAAACTTTTTTGCCCCTGTGATCAATTTTGTAGCTGTATTTTTGTATTAAAATAATTGTAGTCATCGGATATCTCTTGTCTTAAGTCCAGCATAGAGTGTGTTACAATAGCCTAGTTGACAATGATGAACGAGTGGATCAATATAGGTGGGGGGGGGGGGGGGGGGGGTTGAGAAAGGACCTAATCCAGTGGTTCTCTAACCTGGTCCTGGAGGCACCCCAGTCAGGTTTTCAGTATATCCAGAAATGAATATTTATGAGAGAGATTTGCATGCAGTGAAGGCAGTGCATGCAAATATCTCATGACTATGCATTATGGATATTCTGAAAACCTGACTGGCTTGCATGCTTCCAGGACCGGGCTTGGGAACCACCGATCTAACTGATCAGATCTGATGTAGCTTGAAAAAGCATTTCTTTACTACCATAGAGAGTTGTGGCTGGAAGCATAATGTGTTGTCCAGAATAACGCCCAGTATCTTGGCAGACGGTTGAGGACTAATAGGGACAGTGCAGAGCAAAATGGGTGAAATTAGGGTGGTGGTTCCAGAGTTAGAAAAGAGAATAAAGTGCGATTTGTCTGGATTAAGGACAAGCGTATTGTCTCTTAACCAGTTAGTTAGCTGAATCACATTTTTGTTTATGGATCATGTGAGTGTTGTTTGGGTCTAAAGCATGGAGAATCTGGATGTTATCTGCGTAAAAGAATGCTGTAAAACCTAATGATTTGGGCAAGAGTTAATGAGGGTGCTAGGAGTGGCCTAGTGGTTAGAGTGGTGGACTTTGGTCCTGGGGAACTGGGTTTGATTCCCACTGCAGGCACAGGCAGCTCCTTGTGACTCTGGGCAACTCACTTAACCCTCCATTGCCCCAGGTACAAATAAGTACCTGTATATAATATGTAAGCCGCATTGAGCCTGCTATGAGTGGGAAAGCGCAGGGTACAAATGTAAGAAAAAAAAATATTGAAAAGTGAAGGTGATAAAATAAATCCCTGAGGTACTCCTAATGTTAGTGGAAACTTTGTTGATCTTATATTTTGGAAATGAACTGTATAAGATTGATTGGAGAAGTGTAACTGGACCCATTCTAGGTCTGTATCTCTTATACCGATCTGAAAAAGTCTGTGTAGTAGAATCGTGTGGTTCACTCAATCGAAAGCACGAGAGTTCTAGAAATAGTAAAAATGCTGGTTTGTTCTTATCCAAATGAAAGCATACCGTGGGGGAAATAAGTATTTGATCCCTTGCTGATTTTGTAAGTTTGCCCACTGACAAAGACATGAGCAGCCCATAATTGAAGGGTAGGTTATTGGTAACAGTGAGAGATAGCACATCACAAATTAAATCCGGAAAATCACATTGTGGAAAGTATATGAATTTATTTGCATTCTGCAGAGGGAAATAAGTATTTAATCCCTCTGGCAAACAAGACCTAATACTTGGTGGCAAAACCCTTGTTGGCAAGCACAGCGGTCAGACGTCTTCTGTAGTTGATGATGAGGTTTGCACACATGTCAGGAGGAATTTTGGTCCACTCCTCTTTGCAGATCATCTCTAAATCATTAAGAGTTCTGGGCTGTCGCTTGGCAACTCGCATCTTCAGCTCCCTCCATAAGTTTTCAATGGGATTAAGGTCTGGTGACTGGCTAGGCCACTCCATGACCCTAATGTGCTTCCTCCTGAGCCACTCCTTTGTTGCCTTGGCTGTATGTTTTGGGTCATTGTCGTGCTGGAAGACCCAGCCACGACCCATTTTTAAGGCCCTGGCGGAGGGAAGGAGGTTGTCACTCAGAATTGTACGGTACATGGCCCCATCCATTCTCCCATTGATGCGGTGAAGTAGTCCTGTGCCCTTAGCAGAGAAACACCCCCAAAACATAACATTTCCACCTCCATGCTTGACAGTGGGGACGGTGTTCTTTGGGTCATAGGCAGCATTTCTCTTCCTCCAAACACAGCGAGTTGAGTTCATGCCAAAGAGCTCAATTTTTGTCTCATCTGACCACAGCACCTTCTCCCAATCACTCTCGGCATCATCCAGGTGTTCATTGGCAAACTTCAGACGGGCCGTCACATGTGCCTTCCGGAGCAGGGGGACCTTGCGGGCACTGCAGGATTGCAATCCGTTATGTCGTAATGTGTTACCAATGGTTTTCGTGGTGACAGTGTCCCAGCTGCCTTGAGATCATTGACAAGTTCCCCCCTTGTAGTTGTAGGCTGATTTCTAACCTTCCTCAGATCAAGGATACCCCACGAGGTGAGATTTTGCGTGGAGCCCAGATCTTTGTCGATGACAGTCATTTTGTACTTCTTCCATTTTCTACTATGGCACCAACAGTTGTCCCTTCTCGCCCAGCGTCTTACTGATGGTTTGTAGCCCATTCCAGCCTTGTGCAGGTGTATGATCTTGTCCCTGACATCCTTAGACCAGCTCCTTGCTCTTGGCCATTTTGTAGAGGTTAGAGTCTGACTGATTCACTGAGTCTGTGGACAGGTGTCTTTCATACAGGTGACCATTGCCGACAGCTGTCTGTCATGCAGTAACGAGTTGATTTGGAGCATCTACCTGGTCTGTAGGGCCAGATCTCTTACTGGTTGGTGGGGGATCAATACTTATTTCCCTCTGCAGAATGCAAATAAATTCATATACTTTCCACAATGTGATTTTCCGGATTTAATATTGTGATGTGCTATCTCTCACTGTTACCAATAACCTACCCTTCAATTATGGGCTGCTCATGTCTTTGTCAGTGGGCAAACTTACAAAATCGCAAGGGATCAAATACTTATTTCCCCCACTGTATGTAGGTAGTAATACTTGTAGAGCAGATTTGGTACTATGGTGAGTCTGAATCATGTCGGATTTGGGTGCAATGTATTTCTTTTGACAGAAAATCGTGAAGTTGTAGGTTCAGGACAACAAAGCTAACAGACTTATTATAAAAAAAAAGAACAGTGAACAGTAAAAGTTAAACAGCAAACAGGAACAGGTAAAATGATTCTGTAATTTTTTCTAAAATGGTAGGTTAGCTATTGGATGGTAATTGCTGTTGTCGGATTGGGGTTTGGTTGGGTCTTTCAGCCTTGGCCTTGTTGTTGCAAGCTATTTCCCTGGTGGTTTCTAGGAGCACTGGGGCCACAATCCTAGGGGTCCCACAGTTCCCAGAAAACACCCACAGACTGAGAATACAAACTGCTAGGATTCTTAGTCAGTCCAGGACAACAGAACTAACAGACCAGTAGGTTTATTATCAAAAAAGTAGAACAGTGAACGGTAAAAGTTTAAACAGGAACAGGTAAAATGATTCTGCAATTTTTCCTAAAATGGTAGGTTAGCAATTGGATGGTAATTGCTGTTGTTGGATTGGGGTTTGGTTGGGTCTTTCAGCCTTGGCCTTATGATAGTAACATAGTAACGTAGTAGATGACGGCAGAAAAAGACCTGCACGGTCCACCCAGTCTGCCCAACAAGATAAACTCACATGTGCCATTTTTTTGTGTATACCTTACCTTGATTTGTACCTGTCTTTTTCAGGGCACAGACCGTATAAGTCTGCCAGCACTATCCCCGCCTCCCAACCACCAGCCCTGCCTCCCACCACCGGCTAAGCTTCTGGGGATCCCTTCCTTCTGAGCGGGATTCCTTTATGTTTATCCCACGCATGTTTGAATTCCGTTACTGTTTTCCTCTCCACCACCTCCCGCGGGAGGGCATTCCAAGCATCCACCACTCTCTCCGTGAAAAAATACTTCCTGACATTTTTCTTGAGTCTGCCCCCTTTCAATCTCATTTCATGTCCTCTAGTTCTACGCCTTACCCCTCTTCGGAAAAGGTTCGTTTGCAGATTAACTACCTTTCAAATATTTGAACGTCTGATCATATCCACCCCTGTTCCTCCTTTCCTCCAGGGTATACATGTTCAGGTCAACAAGTCTCTCATACGTCTTGTAACACAAATCCCATACCATTCTCGTAGCTTTTCTTTGCATCGCTTCCATTTTTTTAAACATGCTTCACAAGATACGGCCTCCAAAACTGAACACAATACTCCAGGTGGGGCCTCACCAACATCTTATACAGGGGTATTAAAACCTCTTTTTTTTTCTGCTGGTCACACCTCTCTCTATACAGCCTAGCAATCTTCTAGCTACGGCACCACCTTGTCACACGTTTCGTCGCCTTCAGGTCCTCAGATACTATCACCCCAAGATCCCTCTCCCCGTTTGTAGATATCAGACTCTTCATCGCCTAACACATACGTCCTCCCGTGGATTTCTACTCTCTAAGTGCATCACTTTGCATTTCTTCGCATTGAATTTTAATTGCCAAACGTTAGACCATTCTTCTAGCTTCCTCAGATCCCTTTTCATGCTTTCCACTCCCTCCGGGGTGTCCACTCTGTTGCAAATCTTGGTGTCATCCGCAAAAAAGGCAAACTTTACCTTGTAAGCATTCGGCAATATCACTCACAAATATATTGAATAGAATTGGCCCCAGCACCGATCCCTGAGGCACTCCACTACTCACCTTTCTCTCCTCTGAGCGAACTCCATTTACCACCACCCTCTGGCATCTGCCCATCAACCAGTTCCTAATCCAGTTCACCACTTCGTGTCCTATCTTCAGCCCGTCTAGTTTATTCAAGAGCCTCCTGTGGGGAACCGTGTCAAAAGCTTTGCTGAAATCTAAGTAGATTACGTCCATAGCACATCCTTGATTTAATTCTCCGGTCACCCAGTCAAAGAATTCAATGAGATTCGTTTGGCACGATTTCCCTTTGGTGAAACCATGTTGTCTCGGATCTTGCAACTTATTGGCTTCCAGGAAATTCACTATCCTTTCCTTCAGCATCGCTTCCATTACTTTTCCAATAATTGAAGTGAGGCTTACCGGCCTGTAGTTTCCAGCTTCTTCCCTATCACCACTTTTGTGAAGAGGGACCACCTCCGCCATTCTCCAATCCCTCGGAACCTCTCCCGTCTCCAAGGATTTATTACACAAATCTTTAAGAGGACCCGCCAGAACCTCTCTGAGCTCCCTCAGTATTCTGGGGTGGATCCCGTCCGGCCCCATGGCTTTGTCCACCTTTAGCTTTCCAAGTTGTTCATACACACTCTCTTCCATGAACGGTGCTCTATCCACTTCATTCTCAGGTGTACTTTTGCCAGTCCATTGCGGTCCTGCTCCAGGATTTTCTTCTGTGAAAACAGAACAAAAGTATCTATTTAGCAAATTTGCTTTTTCTTCATCATTATCTATATATCGGTTCTCAGCATCTTTCAGCCTCACAATTCCCTTTTTAGTCATTCTCCTTTCACTAATATACCTGAAGAAAAATTTGCCACCCCTCCTTACATTTCTAGCCATTTGTTCTTCCGCTTGCGCATGCGCCAGACGTCTCTCTCTCTTGGCTTCTTTCAGTTTCATCCGGTATTCCTCCCCGTGTTCCTCTTCTTGAGTTTTTCTGTATTTCTGGAACGCCAACTCTTTAGCCTTTATTTTCTCAGCCACTTGTTTGGAGAACCATATCGGTTTCCTTTTTCTCTTGCTTTTATTTACTCTCTTTACATAAAGGTTTGTGGCCCTATTTATAGCTTCTTTCAGCTTGGACTACTGTCCTTCCACTTCTCGTTCATCCTCCCATCCCATCAGCTCCTTCCTCAGGTATTCCCTCATTTTACTAAAGTCAGCACGCTTGAAATCCAGGACTTTGATTTTTGAGTGGCTGCCCTCCACTTCAGCAGCCATATCAAACCAAACCGTTTGATGGTCACTGCCACCCAAGTGGGCACCCACTCGGACATTTGACACACTATCCCCATTTGTGAGGACCAGATCCAGCGTCGCTCCCTCCCTCGTGGGTTCCGTCACCATTTGTCTGAGCAGAGCACTTTGGAAAGCATCCACGAGCTCTCTACTTCTTTCTGATTCCGCAGATGGAACTTTCCAATCTACATCCAGCAGATTGAAATCTCCCAGCAACAGCACCTCTCTCTTCTTTCCCAACTTATGGATATCTGTGACCAGATCTTTATCTAGATCCTCCAGTTGTGTCGGAGGTCTGTAGACAACACCCACGTGTTTAGAGGTTTTATCATCTCTTTTTAAGGTGATCCATATCGCTTCTTCCTTTCCCCAGGTCCCTGACATTTCAGTTGCCTCGATATCATTTCTCACATACAGAGCTACTCCTCCACCTTTTCGACCCTCTCTATCCTTCCTAAATAGATTATAGCCGGGTATGTTTGCATCCCATTCATGGGAACCATTGAGCCACGTCTCTGTGATTGCAACAATGTCTAAGTCTGCCTCCAACATCAGGGCTTGAAGGTCATGAACTTTATTGCTTAGACTGCGAGCATTTGTGGTCATCGCTTTCCATCTACATGATGAAACATATTAACAGAGCACGTAATATAGCAAACACGTCTCACTGTAGTACAGATCAAAATGGTGTCAAATCAAAAAAAGGCTACAAAATATACAACATATGAATCTTCTCAATTTTTACCCCATTAAAAAAAACAGATTTGAATAAAACAACCTACAAAATACTAATTTTTAAAAAATAATCAAGAGGAGGAAGAAGTACAGAGATCTAACAAGTCATTTACTACTAAGAGAGGTAATGCCTCATTCACCCACAAAGCTCGAGTTTCAAACATCCCCAGACTTTCTGCCAAGGAGCAAGAGTTTTCTTTTTTAATATCTAATGGCAGTACAGTCTTGATATCCATTTAAGCAATGTAGGAACACCTGGGTTCTTCCATGCTGAGGCCAAGGTAAGTTTAGCAGCATGTAACAAGCAGATCTGCTGAAAAATGCCAGGGTCCCAAGGTTTTTGCAGACCCATTATCCACTGAATCTGAAAACAAATACTTTCTTTTTTAAGCCTTGGCCTTCGGGCAGGTCCACCAGATATGTCCCAAAGTGCTTCTTGCTCCACAGTTCCTCCAGCATGAGGCAAACTTATGAGGGTACCACGTGCTAAGATGTCAAGAGTTAAATACCAGTGGTAAATAAGCTTAACATTGTTTTCTGTAAAGTTGGAAATGATCATTTTTGTTGCCAAGGACTGTTCCATGGAATTCCATTCTGTAGGAGTATAGGTTACACCCAGCTTCCGTTCCCATTTTTGTCTCCTAAGATCAGGCAATGATAGCAGGTAGACGAAAGGAGCCAAGTTTGGCTGAGAAAGAGAGGAGGTCTTTGCCGGAGAATAGACCAATAAGTCTTTATACAGAAAAGCGGAGGTAACTATTCAATCTGAATGATCATAAGAGTTTTACAGCTTGTGATAGAAAAACAATCCCCATTGCATTCACACTACAGGATTAACCCCAGGGGAGCTGTAAGACAGGTTTGGTAGCATTAGACGATTGTAACACTCAATAGGTTTGAAGACAATATCTTATCATGGGAACCACAACCAAACAATAGAAAGGGGAGAATAAACCCTCTTACCGGATAAGGTGATGACTGCCAGAAATCCATGCAACAGACAGGATTGGTGGGAGAGGGGCAGTTGCAGGACAACCCAAGGAGATTAGATTGAGAACAAGAGATGGCATGACGTCAAAAAGCTGAAGCTGTCTCCCTGTACCTGCCATCTTGGTACACCCAAAACATAGGAAGCAAACCTATCAGCTACTACATCCACGTTGTTGTTCGTTATTGATGGTAGCATTTAAATTTGATCTCACTTCTATTTTGAAACATGTCGACTTACATTACTTATATTTTCAAACATGTCAATTTCACTAAAAGGAGCATGCAGGACGTGAGGGGAAGACAGAGCAGGGCAGGCTATGCGGCGACACCGGAGACTGGCACTGGATATTTCAGCTGGCGGGGGTTGGGGACCCCCTCCAGCCAAGGTATTCGCTGCAGCAGTGGGTGAGGAGCAGCAGAGCGGCAGGGGGAGGTGAGGCGGACGTGGGGCGGCACACCAAAATGTGCCCCTCCACCTCAGGCTCTGGCCCCCGCCCCTGATATAGAAGATTGCAAATTTAAAAGCGGAGGGGGGGGGGGGGGGGGAAGGGGGTTATGTATGGAAATGTTGCTTTGACTTGCCTCCCTTTTACCACCCCAAATATTTATATCTAGAGGTGCCAGTGCTTGGGAGGCTAAAGGACTTTTGACTAGAACTGTATTTAATTTTGCTGCTAAGCAGCATACACTTCAGCTGAGGTTTTGGCTTTCAGACCAGAGGTGTTTCTTTTGCCTTGAAACTTAGTTTCTGACACTGAAGGCCTGGTGTGGAAAAACAATACAAAGGCATGTTTGGTTAACTGGAAAACCTGGACTGGCTTGTTTTTACTTCCATGGAATGAACTCTGGAAAAGCTTCCACTGGTGATTAAAAAGGAACAGGCACGTCAGTGAAGGGCTCCTCATTAAATGTGGTATTATCTGAGAATCATTAATACCTCTGTGTTTAAGGTTCACTTTATAGCCATGATGGCGAACCTATGACACGCGTCAGCACTGACACGCGTAGCCATTTTGGATGACACGCGGGTTGAAAGCCAGCAGCAAATAGAACCCAGCCTACCTGCTCTTACTGCCAGGGCCAGTCTTAGGCAGGGGCGACAGGGGCGTTGGTGGTCTTATCGCAGCTTCAGAACCCCCCTCCGAGTCGGAACCCCCCTGCGCCGCCCCACCTCGCAGCCTTGGTAACCAGCAGTCCTCTTCGTCAGAATCATCCAATTAGGAGTGCCCTTTTAGGCGCCAGACAGGCTCCCTACAACCAATCACAACTTACTGTAGTTGTAGCTCAGCCAGGTGAAAAAACTGCCTGAGGCTCGAGGCAATTGTCATTCACTGTTGAACCTGAGTGCTGAGTACGAATAACCCAGGCAGCTGCTGCTCTCTTCAAATAAAGTCGGGTCAGTGGCCGCTTTCTTCCTCTCTGTGATCCTGTTGCAGCCTTAGCTCAGCTGTGCTTGAACACTGACTGCTGCTCCTGCTCCACACTTGTTTGGGAAGTTCCTAAAAATACCGGTCCAGCTAAGAAATCACTTTTCATTGCTTTTATAATGCTCCTTTCACTGCTTGTTTGTAGCAGTTCGTTATGAGAGAGGGAAAACAAAAAGGGAGAATAAATCATGGGTGCCGTTTCCCGCCATTAGAAATAGCGGCAGGTAAGTTAAATAATTAGTTTTTGGTTTATTAAATACAGTTATATATTAAAATTACACATTTTTGTTATTTAAACTATAAATATCACGAAATTATGGTTTTTTTCTCGAAGTGACACACCACCCGAGTTATGCTCGGTTTTTTGGCGAATTTTGACACACCAAGCTCAAAAGGTTGCCCATCACTAACTTATAGCATAATGAGTTCATATGGGTACTTGGTGGATTTAGTGCTAGGCAAAAAAAAAGTGATGACAGGGAATCTTTCTGAAGTTTTTTGTTTTGTTTTAATGTTTTTTTTATTACCAATGTTTTTTATTGACAAAGTTTAGTTCAGTTTAGTTTATTTCCATGCAGTGGCATAGCGAGGGGGGCTGCCACCCGGGGCGGTTTGCTGTTGCATCCCCCCCCCCCCGACCCAGTGCCTACCCTCCTCAACTCCGTCCAACCAGCTCCCGCACCCTACCTTTAAAGAATCTCGGAAGCCGTGGCGAGGCAAGGCACAGCGCTTTGCGCCTGCATGTAAAAGAAGTGTGGATCGTCTCATCGGGCCTTCCCTGACTCTGTCTGTCCCACCCTTGCGGAAATAGGAAGTTGCATCAGCGGAAGGCGGGACAAACAGAGCGAGGGAAGGCCCGATGAGACGATCCACACTTCTTTTACATGCAGGCGCGAGGCGCTGCGCCTCGCCATGGCTTTCGAGATTTCTTTAAAGGTAGGGTGCGGGAGCTGGTTGGACGGAGCTGAGGGTAGGCACTGGGTCTGGGGGTGTTGATGCGCCGAGGGGGTGTGTGTCATCGTGCTGCACCCTGGGGGGGAGCTGGCAGGGAGCACCCCCCTTGAGCTGACAGCCGGGGTGGACCGCCCCCCCCCCACCCTCCCTTGCTACGCCACTGTTTCCATGTCATATACCGGTACAAGGATGTACTGACAAAGCTGTATACAATAAGAATAAAACAGATTAAAAAACGCAAATGCTAAAATATAAAGAAAAGAAAAAGTATGAAATTAGAAAAAGGAAAAGAAAAATATTCCCAAAAGAAGAAAAAGAATAATCCATCAATCAAATCAACCAACCAACCATAATAAAAGAAAACAAAGAAATATGGGAAATGAGACCATTTGGGTAAGCAAGTTGTATACCTCAAGGGGTAAACAATATAAATCACAAAATACATTAAAAAACACATCAAACTTCCTGTCATTAGTCATAATTAGCACTAATAATCAGTGCTGGGGTTTATTAAGCTGCTGGCTGTGCATTAGTGCTGACAATTTGAAAGGGCTGCGCCGGCAATGCCACATGGGAGCCGCCAGTGTGGCTCAGTAAACAGACTCCCCAGGTGTACCATATACTCTAAAACATCGGACGATGTTCCTGCTCTGTTGTCTAGAAAAGAATGTAACTGAGACCATTCATAGGAAATGTAGGTATGATTCCCAAATTGTATTACGCAGTTACATAGGTTAATGCATAAGAAATTTACGGCCCCTTATCAAGTCGAACAGCAATGCCGACGGAGCCCACTCAAAGTGAATGGGTTTTGTCGGCATTACCGCACCGGGAGCCCGTAGACCGCCTTGATAAAAGAAGCCCATAGCCCCAAAGACAGAGCTTCTTCCCTCATGGCCAGGGAAATATCACAACTTTGTCCTGAAGGAACTTTTCATATTGATGTCTGAAGTATTTCTCACTGGATCTTGATATTAGGAAAACTTTTTCACAATTCACATGGAGTGCAGCTTGCCACATGTTCAGAGTAAAACTCCATGAACTCAGTTGATCCGGGTTCATACTGTATATTACAAAGTAATCATTATCCAAGAGTTTAGGATGTTATGGAGTGGAGGAGTGGCCGGTTCAAATCCCGCTGCTGCTCCTTGTGATCTTGGGCAAGTAACTTAACCCTCCATTGCCTCAGGTACAAACTTAGATTGTGAGCCCTCCTGGGACAAAGAAATATCCAGAGTACCTGAATGTAACTCAGCTTGAGCTACTACTGAAAAAGGTATGAGCAAAATCTAAATAAATAAGATTCTGGAATCTTAAAGAGTGACAAGATTCCATGCAGAATCTCAAAGAGTAGTGACATTCCATGTAGAACCCCAAAGAATAGCAAGATTCTGGAGTGGAGGAGTGGTCTAGTGGTTAGAGCACCTCCAGAGGTGGCCGGTTCAAATCCCACTGCTGCTCCTTGTGATCTTGGGCAAGTCACTTAGCCCTCCATTGCCTCAGGTACAAACTTAAGATTGTGAGCCCTCCTGGGACAGAGAAATATCCAGGGTACCTGAATGTAACTCACCTTGAGCTACTACTGAAAAAGGTGTGAGCAAAAATCTACATAAATAAAAAATAAAACATTGAAAGCTTTCATATAATCAACCCATGGAATTCCGAGGATTAGCAGTTCAAGACGTGGACATTTGGGACTCAATTCTGTAAATGGCAGCCAAATTTGGGCCTCCCCCTCCCCCCTCCAAAAACGCACACCAAACACAATTTTATAAACGGCACTCAAAGTTGGGCACTGTTTACAGAACAGCGCTTAGCACCCTGATCCACGCTCAACTGTGGAGGCGAGGATTTATATCAACTGAACCTTGGTATAAATACCCATGCCTAAATTAGTTGCGGATCCCCCCCCCCAAAAAAAAATTCTGTAACGCTGCATACAAATCCTAGAAACACCCCTGATCCGGAAATGCCCTTCCCATGGCCACACCCTCTTTTCTGAGCTGCGCGGAAAAATTGATGCATGCATCTTTATAGAACAGTGACTATAAAGCAGGGGCATAGCCAGACTTCGGCGGGAGGGGGGTCCAGAGCCCGAGGTGAGGGGGCACATTTTTGACCCCCCCCCGCGCCGCCACCACCACCACCAACTTTGACCCACCCGGCGCCAACCCTTTCGACCCCCTCTTCCCGCCGCCATCAACCCTTCCCCACCGCCGTCACCGTCGGGTTCCTTTGCTGGTGGGGGACCCCAACCCCCGGCAGCCGAAGCCCTCTTTTCCGGCGCGGCCGCATTGCTGGCTGATCTGCAAGGCTTTGTTCTGTTTCTGTGAGTCTGACGTCCTGCATGTTGTACGTGCAGGACATCAGACTCACAGAAACAGAACGAAGCCTTGCAGATTAGCAACGCAGCCGCGCCGGAAAAGAGGACCTCGGCTGGCGGGGTTTGGGGTCCGCCGCCAGCAAAGGTACCTGACGATGGTGGGGGGTTGGTGGCGGGAGGGGGGTCGAGAGGGTAGTCGGCAGGAGGGGCCAGGGTCAAATCTACAGGGGCCCATGCTCCCGTGGCCCCACGTAGCTACACCACTGCTATAAAGATGTGCAACTAAAATTCCAATTATTGCCAACTGGCACCAATAATTATTAGCAAAGGATGCTCGAGTGCATAGGGCGAGGGATGGCCAGCAGGAAAAAAGGGGCGATAGTGCCCTTGTGTAAGTCTCTGGTGAGGCCCCATTTTAGAGTACTGTGTGCAATTCTGGAGACCGCACCTACGGAAAGATATAAACAGGATGGAGTCGGTTCAGAGGGCGGCTACAAAATTTGTCAGTGGTCTCTATCATAAAACATATAAGGGCAAGCTTATAGACCTCACTATGGAAAAAAGGCGGAAGAGAGGGGATACGATACAGACATTTAAATATCTCCGTGGGCAATAATTTACACGGAAGTGAGCCTTTTTCAAAAGAAAGAAAACTCTGGAATGAGATTATAGGCTGAGAAGTAATCTAAGGAAATACTTTTTCACGGAAAGTGTGGTGGACGAATGGAATCGCCTCCTGGTGAAGGAGACGAGGACTGTGTCTGAATTTAAGAAAACGTGGGATTTCTTAGGGAAAGGAGGAGATGGTGGTTGCCAGGGCCGCCGAGAGACTGTGCTGGGCCCGGGGCAAGGCCACCCTTGGGCCCCCCTCCACCCGTCCCCTCCGTCCACCACTGGGCCGGGCCCCCCTGAATTCAAATCATAGTGCCTCACCTCGACCTCGCTCCGTGTGAAAGAAGCGTAGCAACAGCAGTCTGCAGATCACCTCCCTTCGGGCCTTCCCTCCCTGTGTCCCATCCTCGCGCAAGTTACATCAGACGAGGGTGGGACACAGGGAGGGAAGGCCTGAAGGGAGGCGATCAGCAGACTGCCGCTGCTGCGCTTCTTTCACATGGAGCGAGGTCGAGGTGAGGCGCTATGACAGTGGCGTACCTAGGGTAGTTGACACCCGGGGGCCGGTCATTCTTTAACACCCCCCTCCAAAATCCAGTACTAGGCATACCTATTGTAAAATGAAACCAGGCAGAATAATACAGATCGTCGATCCTGCACAGTCAATGCCAGATTCTGCATACAATGCAACACCACAGAAACAGAAAATGTAAATTTGAAAAAACTAACAAATACCAATCACCACTTTACAAATTAACAAATAGAAATAAAACAAATATAGAAAATGAAATAATACCATTTTATTGGACTAATACATTTAGCTTTCAGAGGCCAAAACCTCCTTCCTCAGGTCAATACAGTACAGTGCTGTTACAGTATCCTATCCTGACCTGAGGAAGGGGGTTTTGGTCTCTGAACATAGTAACATAGTAGATGACGGCAGAAAAAGACCTGCACGGTCCATCCAGTCCAATAAAAAATAAAAAGATTACCTTATTTACATGTTCTATTTATAAACATTTATTAACACAACTCAATACTAATTTATCCTAAAGCAAAAAAATAAAAATATATATTTTATTTACAGTTTGTTGTCTCTGGTTTCTGCTTTCCTCATCTTCTTTTCACTGTCTTCCTTCCATCCAGCATCTGTCTTCGCTCTCTCTCTGCCATCCCCTCCATCCAATGTCTGCCCTCTCTCCCCCTTCCATCCACGTCTGCCCTCTCTCTCTCCCTTCCATCCACGTCTGCCCTCTCTCTCCCTTCCATCCACGCCTGCCCTATCTCTGCCCCTTCCATCTACCATCTGCCCGCCTGCCCTCTATCTCTGCCCCTTCCATCCACCATCTGCCTGTCTGCCCTCTCTCTCTCCCCCTTCCATCCACTGTCTGCCCTTTCCCTCTGCCCCTTCAATTTACCATTTGTCCTCCCTCTCCCATCCATCCAGGGTCTGCCCTCCCTCTCGCTCCCTCTTCCATCCAGGATCTGTCCCCTCTCTCTCTCTGCCCCCTCTTTTCGGCCCCAAGTTCCAGCCCCATTATCCCACCTGCCCCAGCCCACATCTCCCACCTGCCCCCCTTTTTCAGCCACCAGTTTCAGCCCCACTATCCCATCAGTCCCCCGTTTCAGCCCCAGCCACTTCTCCCTGTCCCCTTTTCAGACCCCAGTCCCCACAGTTTCAGCCCCTGCCCCTTTTCAGCCCCCAGTTCCAGTCCCATTCATCCACATGCCTTGCATTAGGGCCCCCCTTTTCAGCCCCAGACCCATTCTCCCATCTGCCCCTGGCATGGCCCCATTCTCCCTCCTGCCCCCTTCTTAGACCCCAGTTCCAGGCCTCTTCTCCCATCTGAGCCCCCCCTCCCCGACCCAGTCCCCTTCTCCCATATGATCCCCCTCCCGACCCAGTCCCCTTCTCCCATCTGAGCCCCACTCCCCACCTGCCTACCAGCTCTGTGGAAAGACGACCCTCTTCTTCTGCCACCAGGCACCTGACCCAGCCTTTAAAAAAAATCTGTGAAGTGGTGGTGCAGCGCCTTGTGTCTGTCTGCTCTGCGTGTAAAGGTAGCAAATCGCCTCGTCGGCTGGCCTTCTCTCACTGTGTCCTGCCCTTTTGGAAATAGGAAATTACATCAGAGGGCGGGACACAGTGAGAGAAGGCCAGCCGACGAGGCAATTTGCTTCCTTTACACGCAGAGCAGACAGACGCGAGGTGCTGCACCGCCGCTTCACAGATTTTTTTTTTAAAGGCTGGGTCAGGTGCCAGGAGAAGAGGGTCGTCTGTCCATAGAGCTGGTAGGCAGGTGGGGAATGGGTCAGTGAGGGACGGATTTGAATTCAGGGGGGCCTGGCCCGGTGGTGGACGGAGGTGGGCGGGTGGAGGGGACCGCGGCGCTGGACCCCCCTTGGAGGCCCGGGCCAGGGGAATTTTGTCCCCCCTGCCCGCCCCCTGCGGCCCTGGTGGTTGCTGTGGAAGGGCAGACCGGATGGGCCATTTGGCTCTGACGTGCTGTCATGTTTCTCCGTTTCTTCTAATTGGCTCCTTAAGCAATTAAATTGCATGCACAATTTGGATGTGCACCCAACTTAGTACATGCAATTTTGAGCACTATATATAAAATTAAGGGGTTGGTGCTTTAGAGAAAGCACATGAAGCTTGTACTACACTCAGTACATTTAAAAGGTTTCACCCAGAGGAGATGCTCCCCAGTAGGTTCGTTTTGAGCATTACGTGACAGTAATGAACCGCACTCTTAAACCAGAGTGTGATCGCAAACTCTCAACTTTACTGCTAACGTGTGCATATTCTATTCCGCATCTCATATACCACTTTTATCAAAATTTCAAAGGGGTTCACAAGAATAATATCTCATTCAGGTATAACATACAATAAATGTTAAGCATTCCATTCAATAAAGGAACATTACAATGAGAATAAGTAAGATTTTAATACTTTACGAAAACAACTATACTCTGGTATTAACCGCATAGACACAGGCAAATCAGTCCAAATTCTCGGACCCTGAAATGCAAAAGAGCATCCCTGAACATCTTTTCAATTTCATCTTCTTCACATATAATCTTGAATCGAATGCGAGATTCCAATCTTAACCAATGTAAATCATTCAATAGAGGATTAATGTCACCGAGGGCTCCTTTTACCAAGCTGCAGCAAAAGGGGGACTGCGATGGTGTCGGCATGTGTTTTTGACGCGTGCCGAGGCCCCCTTTTACCGCAGCAGGTAAAAGGTATGTCTTGCTTTTAGGAAATGGCCATGCAGCCATTTTAGGTGGGGGGGGGGGGGAGCCCTTACTGCCAATGCCCAATTACTACCGGGTTAGGCGCGGTTTACAGAATACGCCTAAGCCCGTCCACTCAACTAGAATTTAGGTGCAGCAAATTATGCCAAGGAAAACCTGGTGTAAACGCCCATGCCTAACTTTAGGCGCAGAACGGGGTTATTCTATAACACTGTGCGTAAATTTTAGGAATGTCACACGACCTGCCCATGCTCCTCCCACACCCCCTTTTGGGATCCGCAAGGTAGAATTTACGCTGACGTTATAGAATATGCTTAGCGAGTGGTGTACATCAATTCTAATTAGTGCTGAGAATTGCTTAACATCCAATTATCGGTACCAATTGGCTTGCTAACCAATTGAGTTGCGCTCGCAATTCAGAATACACCCAGAATTGCTCGTGCAGCTCTAGGTCACACTACACAGAATATGGGGGGAGGGGGTTCCTCATTTTTTCCTTCCAACCACTCTTGCTGAAATTTGGAATAGATTTTATAAAACGGGATCACCACAGGATGGTATTCTGCTCCCGGGGGTAACGTTTCCACTTGGGTTAGTTTTGAACATACCATGGAAGTAATCTCTCCAAATATGTTAATTTTGCGCCTAGTATGACGGTAATGAACGTCAATCCCAAGCTAGGGCATGTGGCGTATGATCTCAAGCTCTAATTTACTGCTACTGCTCTCCGTCGTTCTTGCATCGTGCCAAAGTGAGCTTCCTTCTGGCGTTCAGAAGATGCACCTCACTTTCCACTGGGGTAACTCTATGTCCTGGTTTCAAAGTATATAGACATATAACACATCCAGAAACCATTGGATAATACTCGTTAATAATTTTTATAATTTCTTTTTCTGCTGTGATCCAAAAAACTGTGTTTAAATCATATATAAGTGCTCAGTGAAGTGCATATTACTCGGGCGAGTCATCTGGAGATGTAATATGGCATAATAAACATCATCGCACTTATTCCCTCCCTCCCTCACCTCCTATAATGTTGAGCTAACTAGGTAATAACACTAAAATGATTACAAAAGTACTTAGCTGCAGGCAGGTCGGGATAGTGCGGTATAATCTCCTTATAGAGGGGCATAATTGAACGAAAACGTCTATCTCCATGGGCGTTTATCTCCAAGAACGGGTCCGTGAAGGGGTGGACCGAACCGTATTTTGGGAAAAAATAGACGCCCATGTTTTATTCAACAATGTGTGAGCTGGGCGTTTTTGTTTTTCAGCGATAATGGAAAATGAAAGCGCCCAGCTCAAAAACGAATAAATCCAAGGCATTTGTTCGTGGGAGGGGCCAGGAGTCGTAGTGCACTGGTCCCCCTCACATGCCAGGACACCAACCGGGCACCCTAGGGGGCACTTTTACAAAAACAAAAAAAAAGGTAAAAGAGCTCCCAGGTGCATAGCACCCTTCCCTTGTGTGTTGAGCCCCCCAAATCCCCCTCAAAACCCACTGCCCACAAGTCTACACCATTACTATAGCCCTAAGGGGTGAAGGGGGGCACCTACATGTGGGTACAGTGGGTTTGGGGGGTTGGACGACTAATAAGCATTAAGCAGCACAATTGTAACAGGTGGGGGGGGGGGATGGGCCTGGGTCCACCTGCCTGAAGTCCACTGCACCCCCTAACAACTCCTCCAGTGACCTGCATACTGCTGCCAGGGAGCTGGTTATGACATTTGAGGGTGAAACTAAAAAGTTGTGAAACATCATTTTTTGTGGTGGGAGGGGATTAGTGACCACTGGGGGAGTCAGGGGAGGTCATCCCCGATTCCCTCCAGTGGTCATCTGGTCATTTAGGGCACTTTTTGGGGCCTTATTCGTGAAAAAAACAGGGTCCAGGAAAAGTGTCCTAAATTCTAGCTAAAAACGCATACTTGTTTCCCATTATCGGTGAAATGCGCCCATCTTTGTTCGGCAGATAACCACGCCCCAGTTCCGCCTTCGCCACACCTCTGACACGCCCCCATCAACTTTGTCCGCATCCGCGACGGAGTGCAGTTGAAAACGTCCAAAAATCGCCTTTCGATTATACCGCTTTATTCGTTTTTGTGAGATAAACGTCCATCTCCCGATTTAGGTCGGAACTTGGGCGTTTTTCTCGTTCGATTATAAGCAGGTTACCCACTCAATATTCCATCTCAACATTATAGGAGGTGAGGGAGGGAATAAGTGCGATGATGTTTCTTATGCCATATTACATCTCCAGATGACTCGCCCGAGTAATATGCACTTCACTGAGCACTTATATATGATTTAAACACAGTTTTTTGGCTCACAGCAGAAAAAAAATTATAAAAATTATTAATGAGTATTATCCAACGGTTTCTGGATGTGTTATATGTTCAGAAGATGCAAACATGAATCAGCAACCTCTCTTGGTATACTCTCTTGATTTTAAGATTTCATCAGTATATCCTCCAAGGACAAGCAGGCAGCATAATATTCTTACCTGTAGCAGGTGTTCTCCGAGGACAGCAGGCATATATTCTGACGTGTGACCCACACGTCAGAATATCTGCCTGCTGTCCTCGGAGAACACCTGCTACAGGTAAGTATTTTAGCTTTCTCTCCTCTTTATTTATTTATTTATTGTTTGCATTTGTATCCCACTTTTTCCCACCTCTTTGCGGGCTCAGTGTGGCTTACAATAAGATAAGAATAATGAAAATACATTTGTTACAACTTGGTTATGGGTTATATTGTACAAGTTATGCGAGATAATCGAATTATCATTAGGAAAATCGCATTGGGATATTAACTTTGAGACATTGGGAGGAGACAATGGGAAGCTTAAGGGCAGTGTTAAGACACAAAGGCATATGGTGTACATATTTCTGTGAGTAAATGTATGAGTAATGTGGAATTATGGGGGATGGGAGATCATAGGTGGATGTATGATGCATTGATGAACATTCAGTGTGGATTCTATGTGTTTTTGTTCTTTCCGTAAATTGATTCAAATAGATGGGTCTTCAGTAATCTGCGGAAGGATGCTTATTATCTACAAGGGACCACTCTAATTGCAGCTAACCCTCTTCACTTCGACATCAACTTCTGCGCTTTATCTTTTGCTGCAGTGGGTCAGCCAACAAGAGTTCACCAAGGCCTTTCGATGCAGCAGGGATGTTATCTTCATCTGCACTATCGTTACCATCAACTTTAGCCCTAGTGAGTAAAATACAGGTAGGCAGCTTTTTATCCTAGGACACATGCAGCCAGTACGCATGCTTCCTTTTTCTTTTTTTTCACCGTACTTCCAATTTTAGCGTTGGCTTGCCGAGATTTTGGTATGGATTTTGTACAGCAGGGTCTTCACCTGAAGGTACTCTGCATGACTTGAGAAGAAAACTGCATTCTCTTCTCCTCTGTGCAGGGCCGTGCCTAGGGTCTCTGGCACCCCCCTGCAGACCATCAGTTGGCCCCCCCTGCAGACTACCAGTCGGCTGGCTGGCGCGCGCCCCCCCCTCCCGGACCTGCCTGGCTCCAAGGCGCATGAAGAGCTGGGAGGTGCCAAAGAGCCGAGCGCTGCTCCCCCAAGCTGCCGTCTGGGACGGGATGGAGGAAATGGCTGGGTTTGGCCTGAGCCTCCTCCGCTCCATCCCCGATTTCCCGGCGCTTTAAATTTACCTCTCTCCGCCTCTGACGCAGCATCAGTGAAAGCGCTGCCTGTCTGACGTCTCACCACCAGCCTTCCCTTCGCTCGTTCGTTCCCTCTGTGTCCCGCCTTCTTCTGACGTCATTTCCTTGAGGGCGGGACACAGAGGGAACGAACGAGCAAAGGAAAGGCTGGCGGAGAGACGTCAGACAGGCAGCGCTTTCACTGACGCTGCGCAGACGTCGGAGCCAGAGGCGGAGCGAGGTAAATTTAAAGCGCCGGGGAATCGGGGATGGAGCGGAGGAGTAAGGTTTTTTTTTTTTAAATACAACTCGACGGCGCGGTGCCCTTGAAGGCAGGCGCCCCCCTGCGGCGCTTACCACGCTTACTGTGTTGGCACGGCCCTGCTTCTGTGATATACGACAATTCACCAGCTGCTGCTCCTGAATTTTATGTTGCTCTGTGTACTCACTGGTTCGTTCTCCAATTTGATAAAGATTTTATTACGTTCAGTTCATCAAAACTTTTTTTTTCTCTCTCTCTCTCTCACTCGAAGCTTCGTCTCCAAACTCCTGTTTGGATCTCTTGGTGCTTCCTCAGATCTGGTAAGCAAAGGTGTCTTTTATTACACTCAGTACAGTGTGGATGCTTTGGTGGAATTTCAGATCTGAACGCTGGCTGAAGTTTTCACGACATTCTGTACATGTAAATACTCTCCCAGTGCGGCTTATCAAGGAATCCTTACAACACAAACTACATTCAGTATTCACTCGAGCGTGGATTCTCTGGTGCAACGTCAGGTTCGACTTCCACTTGAAACATTTTCCACATTCAGTACACGTGAAGATTCTCTTTCCCGTGTGGGTTCTCTGGTGTGACGATAAATGATATTTCCTATTAAATCTTTTCCCACAGATCTCACACAGAAAGGCTTTTCCCTCTCTCTGGCAGATGACAGATGTCATGTGAGAACTATTATTATTTTGGAAGTATCTCTGTCCTCTCGGAGGTCCCTGATGCTCAGGGATGTTTCGAAGCTCTGTGTCATTTGTCTCATACTGAGTGACTCCAGTCAGTGAATCTTCTGCAAGGTCTCTCTGCTTCTCTTCTGATTCCTGCTGAAGATTCTTTGTGTTTCGCCTCTCAGTCTCCTGGGAAACAGTCTCACAGACAATGCCCGATTGTCTTAGGATTTGTTCCATTTCAGCAGGATGTTCTTCTCGATTCTCCTCTCTTTTTTGACTGATCTCATGATCTGCTGGACATAAGCAGAGGGCATTAATCAGGTTTTACAGAATGGTGGTGGTTTCTGAGGTTAATACCTGTGTATAAGAAGAAAGAAAGGTTATAACATAAGTATTGCCTTACTGGAACAGACCGAAGGTCCATCAAGCCCAGCATCCTGTTTCCAACAGTGGCCAATCCAGGTCACAAGTACCTGGTAGAACCCCAAAGAATAGCAACGTTCCATGTAGGACCTTAAAGAGTAGCAAGATTCTAGAATTCTAAAGAATAACAAGATTCCATGCAGAATTTCAAAGAGTAGCAACATTCCATGTAGAACCCCAAAGAATAGCAAGATTCCATACAGAATCCTAAGCACATAAGTATTGCCATACTGGGACAGACTGAAGGTCCATCAAGCCCAGCATCCTGTTTCCAACAGTGGCCAATCCAGGTCACAAGTACCTGGTAGAACCCCAAAGAATAGCAACGTTCCATGTAGGACCTTAAAGAGTAGCAAGATTCTAGAATTCTAAAGAATAACAAGATTCCATGCAGAATTTCAAAGAGTAGCAACATTCCATGTAGAACCCCAAAGAATAGCAAGATTCCATACAGAATCCCAAGCACATAAGTATTGCCATACTGGGACAGACCGAAGGTCCATCAAGCCCAGCATCCTGTTTCCAACAGTGGCCAATCCAGGTCACAAGTACCTGGCAGAATCCCAAAGAATAGCAACGTTCCATGTAGGACCTAAAAGAGTAGCAAGATTCTATAATTCTAAATTACAACAAGATTCCATGCAGAATTTCAAAGAGTAGCAACATTCCATGTAGAGCCCCAAAGAATAGCAAGATTCCAGACAGAATCCCAAGCACATAAGTATTGCCATACTGGGACAGACTGAAGGTCCATCAAGCCCAGCATCCTGTTTCCAACAGTGGCCAATCCAGGTCACAAGTACCTGGCAGAACCCCAAAGAATAGCAATGTTCCATGTAGGACCTTAAAGAGTAGCAAGATTCTAGAATTCTAAAGAATAACAAGATTCCATGCAGAATTTCAAAGAGTAGCAACATTCCATGTAGAACCCCAAAGAATAGCAAGATTCCATACAGAATCCTAAGCACATAAGTATTGCCATACTGGGACAGACCGAAGGTCCAACAAGCCCAGCGTCCTGTTTCCAACAGTGGCCAATCCAGGTCACAAGTACCTGGCAAGATCCCAAAACCGTACAATACATTTTATGCTGCGTATTCTAGAAATAAGCAGTGGGTTTTCCCCAAGTCCATTTTAATAATGATCTATGGACTCTTCCTTTAGGAAGTCACCCAAGCCTTTTTTAAGCCCCACTAAGCTAACCGCCTTTACCACATTCTCTGGCAACAAATTCCAGAGTTTAATTACACATTGAGTGAAGAAATATTTTCTACGATTTGTTAAAAATGTACTACTTAGTAGCTTCTTTGCCTGCCCTCTAGTCCTAGTATCTTTGGAAAGAGTAAACAAGTGATTCACGTCTACCCATTCCACTCCACTCATTATTTTATAGACCTCTATCATATCTCCCCTCAGCCGTCTCTTCTCCAATTTGCAGAGCCCTAGAAACTTTAGCCTTTCCTCATAGGGAATTCGCCCCATCCCCTTTAAGAGTCATTTAATATAATCCCTCTAGTACAAAACCCAATTGGTTCTCTTGTATTAAACAAGGGGGCAGATGCCAGAGTGCAGGGGCAGGGGAGGGGAGAGACAGATAGGCAGGCAGAGATGACAGGACACATGGGAAAAGAAGGAAGCAAGAGAGATACAGGACCATGGGGGCAGGGATAAGGAGAGTGAGAGATAAGGGGAAGGGAGAGATGCTGGGACCTGAGGGAAAAGGAGGAAGAAAGAGAGATGTGGGACCAAAGGGGTGAGGTGGGCTTGAGAGGGACAGGTGCTGGAAATAGGGGATGGAAGAAAGAAAGAAGGGAGATGCTGGACATGAATGGAGGGAAGGAGAAGACAGAAGGGAGGAAACTGCTGCCCAAGGATGGAGGGGAAGAGAAGAGCAAAGAGAGGAAATGCTATGCTATGGGTGACTTATATTGTGATTTTTTGTAAAGAAGTGAAATAAAATGCTTCCGTTTCCTCGCTGCATAAACATTTTAAAGGCAGTATTTACAAATGGTTATTGCGAAAAAAGGACAGTTTTGAAAATACAATATTTAAATATTGGGGGGGGCGATGATTCAAGGTGATGCACTATTCCGAATGAATGGTGAAACAACTGCACACAGGTTGCTTATCACTGCTGCAGCTTTAAGCCTTGACTGCTGAGGCCTTTTTTCCTCTATGTTTTTTTCAAATTTAAAAAGAAAAAAATATATATATTAAAATACACAATACATAATAATGATATAATTGGGGACTTTGTGCATAAATTATGTGCAGGGTTCTTTGAATCACATTTTTTGAGTGTGTATTTTGCAGCTTTTCTTTTCGACTTATATTCCACAATATCTCCATTTGGATTCACTGCAGATTACAATCCTATTCTCGGAAAACTGAAACAAATGCTGCCTATGGAAAGATGGGAGGGAGGCGATGCTGCCCAGACAGAGGGAAGCAGAACCAGAGACAGGAAACAAGATGATTTGGTTGGGAAGAAGGCTACACTGCCCATGGATGGATGGAAGGGAGGTGATGCTGCCCAGACAGAGGGAAGCAGAACCAGAGACAGGAAACAAGATGATTTGGATGGGAAGAAGGCTACGCTGCCCATGGATGGATGGAAGGGAGGCGATGCTGCCCAGACAGAGGGAAGCAGAACCAGAGACAGGAAACAAGATGATTTGGATGGGAAGAAGGCTACGCTGCCCATGGATGGATGGAAGGGAGGCGATGCTGCCCAGACAGAGGGAAGCAGAACCAGAGACAGGAAACAAGATGATTTGGTTGGGAAGAAGGCTACGCCGCCCATGGATGGATGAGAGGAGAAGGCTATGCTGCCCATGGATGGATGGAAGGGAGGCGATGCTGCCCAGACAGAGGGAAGCAGAACCAGAGACAGGAAACAAGATGATTTGGATGGGAAGAAGGCTACGCTGCCCATGGATGCATGGAAGGGAGACGATGCTGCCCAGACAGAGGGAAGCAGAACCAGAGACAGGAAACAAGATGATTTGGTTGGGAAGAAGGCTACGCTGCCCATGGATGGATGGGAGGAGAAGGCTATGCTGCCCATGGATGGATGGAAGGGAGGCGATGCTGCCCAGACAGAGGGAAGCAGAACCAGAGACAGGAAACAAGATGATTTGGATGGGAAGAAGGCTACGCTGCCCATGGATGGATGGGAGGGAGGCGATGCTGCCCAGACAGAGGGAAGCAGAACCAGAGACAGGAAACAAGATGATTTGGTTGGGAAGAAGGCTACGCTGCCCATGGATGGATGGGAGGAGAAGGCTATGCTGCCCATGGATGGATGGAAGGGAGGCGATGCTGCCCAGACAGAGGGAAGCAGAACCAGAGACAGGAAACAAGATGATTTGGTTGGGAAGAAGGCTACGCTGCCCATGGATGGATGGGAGGAGAAGGCTATGCTGCCCATGGATGGATGGAAGGGAGGCGATGCTGCCCAGACAGAGGGAAGCAGAACCAGAGACAGGAAATAAGATGATTTGGATGGGAAGAAGGCTACGCTGCCCATGGATGGATGGGAGGAGAAGGCTATGCTGCCCATGGATGGATGGAAGGGAGGCGATGCTGCCCAGACAGAGGGAAGCAGAACCAGAGACAGGAAACAAGATGATTTGGTTGGGAAGAAGGCTACGCCGCCCATGGATGGATGAGAGGAGAAGGCTATGCTGCCCATGGATGGATGGAAGGGAGGCGATGCTGCCCAGACAGAGGGAAGCAGAACCAGAGACAGGAAACAAGATGATTTGGTTGGGAAGAAGGCTACGCTGCCCATGGATGGATGGGAGGAGAAGGCTATGCTGCCCATGGATGGATGGGAGGGAGGCGATGCTGCCCAGACAGAGGGAAGCAGAAAAAGAGACAGGAAACAAGATGATTTGGATGGGAAGAAGGCTATGCTGCCCATGGATGGATGGAAGGGAGGCGAAGCTGCCCAGACAGAGGGAAGCAGAACCAGAGACAGGAAACAAGATGATTTGGATGGGAAGAAGGCTACGCTGCCCATGGATGGATGGAAGGGAGGCGATGCTGCCCAGACAGAGGGAAGCAGAACCAGAGACAGGAAACAAGATGATTTGGATGGGAAGAAGGCTACGCTGCCCATGGATGGATGGGAGGAGAAGGCTATGCTGCCCATGGATGGATGGGAGGGAGGCGATGCTGCCCAGACAGAGGGAAGCAGAACCAGAGACAGGAAACAAGATGATTTGGATGGGAAGAAGGCTATGCTGCCCATGGATGGATGGAAGGGAGGCGATGCTGCCCAGAAAGAGGGAAGCAAAACCAGAGACAGGAAACAAGATGATTTGGATGGGAAGAAGGCTATGCTGCCCATGGATGGATGGAAGGGAGGCAAAGCTGCCCAGACAGAGGGAAGCAGAACCAGAGACAGGAAACAAGATGATTTGGTTGGGAAGAAGGCTACGCTGCCCATGGATGGATGGGAGGAGAAGGCTATGCTGCCCATGGATGGATGGAAGGGAGGCGATGCTGCCCAGACAGAGGGAAGCAGAACCAGAGACAGGAAACAAGATGATTTGGTTGGGAAGAAGGCTTCGCTGCCCATGGATGGATGGGAGGAGAAGGCTATGCTGCCCATGGATGGATGGAAGGGAGGCGATGCTGCCCAGACAGAGGGAAGCAGAACCAGAGACAGGAAACAAGATGATTTGGTTGGGAAGAAGGCTACGCTGCCCATGGATGGATGGGAGGAGAAGGCTATGCTGCCCATGGATGGATGGAAGGGAGGCGATGCTGCCCAGACAGAGGGAAGCAGAACCAGAGACAGGAAACAAGATGATTTGGTTGGGAAGAAGGCTACGCTGCCCATGGATGGATGGGAGGAGAAGGCTATGCTGCCCATGGATGGATGGAAGGGAGGCAATGCTGCCCAGACAGAGGGAAGCAGAACCAGAGACAGGAAACAAGATGATTTGGTTGGGAAGAAGGCTACGCTGCCCATGGATGGATGGGAGGAGAAGGCTATGCTGCCCATGGATGGATGGGAGGGAGGCGATGCTGCCCAGACAGAGGGAAGCAGAAAAAGAGACAGGAAACAAGATGATTTGGATGGGAAGAAGGCTATGCTGCCCATGGATGGATGGAAGGGAGGCGAAGCTGCCCAGACAGAGGGAAGCAGAACCAGAGACAGGAAACAAGATGATTTGGATGGGAAGAAGGCTACGCTGCCCATGGATGGATGGAAGGGAGGCGATGCTGCCCAGACAGAGGGAAGCAGAACCAGAGACAGGAAACAAGAGGATTAGAAAAATAAAATCACCCGACATTCAAGGTAAGAATAAATTATTTTTGTTTTTAGTTTAGGAAATGAAATGTCAGTTTTGAGAATTTATATCTGCTGTCTATATTTTGCACAGTACAGGAGGAAATGAAAAGGGGATGCTTTATGCAATTAAACATGTGATTAAAAATGTTAGTTGCAATTCATTGCGTAATTGATGTGCAGCTATTATCACTCACCTGTGTGTGACCGAGTAGGTTCTTTCCCTCCTGACTCCTGGGAATCTTGGACATATGGCTCTTCCTCTACTTTAATCCTCGATAACACCTCAGGACTGATCCTTTCATAGCCTGCTTCCAGGAAGAAAAATGAATATTCACATAGGCGGTCGGTGGTCCAACTGTTTGGGGAGGCTAAAGGGGGCGGGGTTAGGGGTGGGGCCATGGGAGGAGCTTAAATCCATAATTGTCTGATAACACACAGAAAAAAAAAAATTCAATTAATACCTTTTATTAAATTTAGATATTAGCTATGTATCATATGTCAAAGAATAAAGTGGTTGCTCAAAGCATATACTAACCACAATTGCTCAACTGCAAAACACTATGCACAACTTTGTGCAAAAACACACTTAGAACCTTACTGTACCATAAATATTACACTGGGCAGAACCTAATACACCAATATACCACCCATACGGAAAATTCAGACCGTCAACAATATGAAACAAGGGATCATAATACCACAATTCTCATGTAGAGCCACAAAACACCCTAATTCATGTTTAATGTGGGATGAAATGCCATAAATAAGTAAAAAATATAAACTTTTAATGTTGAGCATCTGATTCTCAAAGTGGACATATTCCAAACACTATAATGAAAATAAAATGATCGTTTCTACCTTTGTTGTCTCGTGACTGTTTTTCTGATCATGCTGGCCAAGTATCCAATTCTGCTGCTATCTGTCCACTTAACTCCGTTTCCAGGGCTTCCTTTCCATTTATTTCTTTACTTTCTGCCTTTCTTCTTCATTTCTTGCCTTACATCCGTAAGTAAAAGCTGGGTCCTCTGCAGACTCGACTGTCCAGTGGATCCAGCTTCTGCCTATTTTCTCCATCGATGTGCAGGTTTTCTCCCTTTTCCCTCATCTTATCTCCTTCCTCTCTCTTCCCTCCCCTCCATCCATGCCCAGCATTTTTTCTCTCTCCCTTCCCCTCCATCCATGTGTATCTCCTTCCTTTGTCTTCCCTCCTTTCCATGCATGTCTAGAATTTCTCCCCTTCATTCATGTGCATCTCCTTCCTGTCTTCCCTTCCCTCCATCCATGTCCAGCAACCCTCCTCTCTCCCCTGTCCTCCATCCATCCAAGTCCACCAACCCTCTTCTCCCCTCTAGCCATCCATGTCCAGCAACCCTCCTCTCTCCCCTGCCCTCCCCTCCTTCCATGTCCAGCAACCCTGTTCTCTCCCCTGCCCTCCATCCACCCATGTCCAGCAACCCTGCTCTCCCCTCTAGCCACCCACCCATGTCCAGCAACCCTCCTCTCTCCCCTGCCATCCCCTCTATCCACCCATTCCAGCAACTCTCCTCTCCATGCACATCCAGCAATTCCCTTCTGTCCCCTGCCCCCCTCCATCCATACCCAGCCCGATTCTCCTCTCCCCTGCCTCCATCCATCTGGGCCAGCGGCGCCCTGGGTCTCCCCTTTCCCTCCCCTTGCTTACTATCTGCCCAGTGCCATCTTTAATTTACCTCCGCTGCGTCCCCACTCCCAGCGTTGGCCGCATCATTTCAAAGCTCGCCCTGCTGCCCGTCTCTATTCTCCCCTCGCTCCCTTCGCGACGTGATTCGTTCTGCAGACAGAGTCCCGCCCTCGAGGAAATGATGTCAGAAGGCGGGACTCTCTCTGCAGAACGAATCACGTCGCGAAGGGAGCGAGGGGGGAATAGAGACGGGCAGCAGGGCAGGCTTTGAAATGATGCGGCCAATGATGGGGACGGAGCGGAGGTAAATTAAAGATGGCGCGGCCGCGGGGCAGATATAGTAATAAACGGAGAGGGAGGGAAGGGGACACTCATGGCGCCACTCGCCCGGCTGGGGAGGCTTAGCCTCCCCAAGCCTCTTATACCGGGCGCCTATGAATATTCACTTATATTTCCCTAATATTCACAGAACAATACATAGCAGTAGTTCTCAGGGGAGCAACGCTTGATGGGGGAGATTATGTGTGAGGTGAGGGGGAATCTTCTACTGCAGTCCATCGTAAAGCGGAGATAATACACAATAATGGCAATTGGCATGTGAAAATGATCCCCTTTGGCTCTTCATATATTTTAGTACAAACAATTTGAATCACTTCAGGAAGGGGGAGGGGCTGCAACTTTTTAATCTTGACCAACCCTGGATTTTATACGTGACGCCCAGATTTGGGCGTGCTTCTGAGATGCGTGTGCGATTTAACTGGCTAACGAGTTGTTAATAACCTGTGAGGGGGTTTATAGAACACTACCCCTCACCCTTAAGAAAGGTCCCTCTGATAGCCTGGGTCACCTATAGAGCACTGGTCCCGCCCCGGGAGGAAGTGAGGTGGGAGGGGCGGAGCAATACCGGGGAGTTAAAAGACAGGGCCAGGCTGAGGTTAAGGAGGCCCAGGGAAGGAAGAACTGAAGCCCCAATCTATGCCCTGACCGAATACATCTAGCTGCTGTGACCTGAAGCGAAACCAAGAACTATAGACTGTGCTTGTGGAATGAAACCCTGGCAATTACAAACTGTGTTTGGGCCTGCCGCTAGAGGCCTGCTTAATAATTGTGTTTCCTGAACCACAGAGGTTTACCCACAATATGTGTTGGGCCCTGTGAAGGAACAGCCCCGGGGATTCCTTTAAAGAAATATTTATTTTGTGTGCATCCCTTCGTCCAGCTGCGTTATTTCACCGGTCCATGCCCAACCCTCGCTCGGGGTCTCACATTATCATCAATAATTGGATGCTAACAACCAATTATTGAGGTTAATTAGAATGCGCATCTGGCTGCACGCTATTCTATGACGCTGAGCACCTAAATCCCATAGTGCACAACCCCTAAGGGGCACGGGTAGGTCACAGAAACAGGAAAATGTAGGCAGATAAAGACCATACGGCCTATCCATTCTGCCCAGCCATGCCATCTACTCTCCCTTAGAGACCCTACGTACTTGTCCCAAGCTCTCTTGAATTCAGATACTGTTTTCGTCTCCACCGCTTCCACCGGGAGGCTGTTCCATGAATTCGCCACCCTTTCCGTGAAGAAGTATTTCCTCAGGTTACAAGTTCCTGGAGCAAAAGTGCATAATCTGCTATTGAGACAGACACGGGGAAGCCACTACTTGCCCTGGAATTGGTAGCATGGCATGGTGCTACTAATTGGGTGTCTGCCAGGTACTTGTGACCTGGATTGGCCACTGTTGGAAGCAGGATACTGGGCTACATGGACCACTGGTCTGACCCAGTATGGCTATTCTTATGTCCTTCCGAGTCCATCCCCTTTCACCTTCATCCTATGCCATGAGTTTCTGGAATTTACACCAGGTTTCAGCAGGAATAGGTCTGGCACCCAGAGCCAGGGGGCGGGAACCGGCCCTAAGCACAAAAACGTCCAAACTGGTATTTTCAAAACCAATTTTTAGACGTTTTTCTATGAAGTCTGTCAGAAGTGCTTTCAAATCACAAGGGGGCATATCAGGCGGGATCTGGGCGTTCCTAATATTTGGATGTTTTTCAGCCATAATGGAACAGAACAAAAAAATGTCCAGGACTAAAACTAAGACGTTTTGAGCTAGACCTGTTTTTATAATGAATAAGGCACGAAAGGGTGCCCTAAATGACCAGATGACCACTGGAGGGAATCGGGGGTGACCCCCTCTCACCCCCCACAAATGTGAATACAACATGAATACTCTGTATTAGCTGCTCCTTACTGCCGGTGAAAATCTACTATATAAAAGGTGTGCAGGAGAAGGGGGATATTTGAGAGACCATATGGCATGCAGGCGAGAGAAGAAGAGACCAAACCACCTGTGGGATGGGGTGGGGTTCTTCTGCCCACCCATCTTGGGCCCAGGCCCATCCAAAATTGGGTGTCTGGCTACGCCCCTGGTGCAGACTCCAACAGCTGATGCCCGACCCATGCAAGGCTGTCAATGAAAGCAGACGTTGGGCTGGGAGTAATAACTGAGCCCTATGTGAAAGCACCACTTGAACAGCCATTTTGTAAGGTGCTGGATGTTTCCATTTCACAAGCCACAGAAGGGAAGAGAGGGAGGAAGCAGCAGAAGCAACAGTTAGGTCATTTAGATGTCAAAGCCCAAGGAAGGAAGAGGAAGTGGAGAAATTGAGAGGGGTGGGGTAGAGAGAGAGAGAGAGAGAGAGAGGACTTGGAGGTGTTAAGGAAGGTGGAAATCATGAAGAGCAAAGGCTCAGGTTGGTGGAAGTGAAGGAGGAGAAGAAGGAGAGAAGGGAAAGAATGGAAATCAGGGTTTAGGGATTGGGAGCTGGTGGAGAACAGAGACTTGGAGATTTGAGTACCATACCCAAGGGGACTTATTTAACAAGTTCAGCCCTTCTCCACTGGACCACCAAGAGCTGAGAACATTTAGAAAACTCGGTAGTATTGGGCTGCGTTCACTGAACATGGTTGTGAAGGACTTCTATTGTACAGCCACTGTCCGGCCTTTTTAATGATGGTGTGAAGGGTCCATTTCAGGTGCCACCTCCAGATGTCTTTTACTAATAGCAATTTTCAGTCATCAGGCCATGTGGTGGCCAAGCCTGATCTGTAGGAAGAATGGGAAGGAACCACTAAGAGCTAGAAGTGGTTCAAGTGACAGTGGGACTTAAATGGAACACACAAAACTAAGAACCATATTTCCAAAGGACATTTGCCACACAGAAGCAGGGGCATTTTTCAAAAATAGGTCAGTTCAATAGAAAGAAGAAAAGCAAAGAGGTCATCAGAAGGAATGGATCCTCAGGAGCTTAACCATGATTGGATAGCAGAGCCGGTAGTGGGAGGCAGGGCTGGAGGTTGGGAGGTGGGGATGGTGCTGGGCAGACTTATATGGTCTGTGCCAGAACCGGTGGTGGGAGGTGGGGCTGGTGGTTGGGAGGCGGGGATAGTGCTGGGCAGACTTATATGGTCTGTGCCAGAACCGGTGGTGGGAGGTGGGGCTGGTGGTTGGGAGGCGGGGATAGTGCTGGGCAGACTTATACGGTCTGTGCCAGAGCCGGTGGTGGGAGGCGGGACTGGTGGTTGGGAGGCAGGGATAGTGCTGGGCAGACTTATACAGTCTGTGCCAGAACCGGTGGTGGGAGGCGGGGCTGGTGGTTGGGAGGTGGGGATGGTGCTGGGCAGACTTATACGGTCTGTGCCAGAGCTGGTGGTGGGAGGCGGGGATAGTGCTGGGCAGACTTATACGGTCTGTGCCAGAGCCGGTGGTGGGAGGCGGGACTGGAGGTTGGGAGGCAGGGATAGTGCTGGGCAGACTTATACAGTCTGTGCCAGAACCGGTGGTGGGAGGCGGGGCTGGTGGTTGGGAGGTGGGGATGGTGCTGGGCAGACTTATATGGTCTGTGCCAGAACCGGTGGTGGGAGGTGGGGCTGGTGGTTGGGAGGCGGGGATAGTGCTGGGCAGATTTATATGGTCTGTGCCCTGAAGAGCACAGGTACAAATCAAAGTAGGGTATACACAAAAAGTAGCACACATGAGTTATCTTGTTGGGCAGACTGGATGGACCATGCAGGTCTTTTTCTGCTGTCATCTACTATGTTACTATGTTACTATGATTTAGCAACCTCTATGACAGCCTCAGATGTTAGAGCCAGGTCTATTAGAGCAACATGCAGGTCCCTGGAGTAGTGTCGTGGTCAGTGCAGTGCACCATGGCTTGGGGGACTCAGGTCCCTATCTCTCTCTCTACCTGTCACATTTGTGGTGGAAACTGTGAGCCTCCAAAACTCACCAGAAACCCACTGTACCCACATATAGGTGTCCCCTTCACCCATAAGGGCTATGTAGTGGTGTGCAGTTGGGGGTAGTGGGTTTTGGGGGGCTCAGCAGACAAAATAAGGGAGCAACGATGAGATGTGTACCTGGGAACATGTTTTTGAAGTTCACTAAGGTGCCCCATTTATCTCCTGGGTTGTCTGGGAGACCAGTCTACTAGAAATGCTGGCTTCACCCACATCCCAATGGCTTGATTTTCTACATTTTTCACTTGGACTTTTTATTCTTTTCCGGAAAATGGACCAAAAAACAAAACGTCCAAAGCACAAAACCTTGTTAGAAACAGTATTTTTGAAAACAAAAGATAAGACATTTTTCTTTTTGGAAAATGAACTTCTTTCTTATTCAGATTTTGGGCATTTTTTTGCAAAACGTCTAAAGTTGGACTTAGATGTCGTATCGAAAATGCCCCTCTGAGACTCTTGGGTGAAAGTTGGACTGGTTTATCTGTTGAATACTGCACTGGAAAACACACTATGAGAACAAAGTGTGGATACTGATCATATACACCAAGTGCCTGATTTTTGGATCAGTGTTGTGTGGTACTTTAGGAAAGAGAGCAAGGTTGTGTCGGATGCTGATCATACTTGGAAGCTTCCGAATGCCGCAAATATAGGAAAATGCCTCAAGGGGCCCCCACACGCCATTATCTGCTAAAAATGCAAATACAATGCTTACCCAGTGAGATCAGGGTCTGATAATTCTCCTTCATCACCTCCCTGTAAAGCTCCTTCTGCCCTTCATCTAAATACCCCCACTCCTCCTGGGAGAAAGAGACAGCGATGTCCTCAAACGTCACTCGCATCTGAAATACAAACCAGAAACTCACTCAGGGACAAGGTGGAGGTGCTCACAATGCATTAGATTTCAGATCATTGAAGACTCGATGCCCCCTCAGAGTTGCCCCTGGAGTTGTTTTCCCCTATGGACTTCAGGGTTTGCAGAAAAGATTCTCTAACACCAGACCAAAAAAATATATATATTAAATGCCATCGCCTGGATAAATCTGCATAGTCTAAAAAGAGTTTCTGGTTTTTGGTTTTAATTAACATACTAGATGACAGCCGATAAAGACCTGCACGGCCTGTCCAACAAGCTAAACTCATGGCATGTGGTATGATGCGATACTGGTATCCGGTGAGTTCCCATTCGGACAATCCCCCCCCCCCCCCCCCCCCCCCGGATTTTTCCCACTCTCTCTAGCCTGTAGCTTCTTTCTTGTATCGGGTCGCATAAGCCCTGGTGGTGCTTTTTTTCTTTTTAATGGTGTTTGAAACAAGGAGGTTAGAGCAGCAGACGGATGTACACAGAGGACGTATAATAACAGAATAACTTCTCATAGGTAGAGTAGTAATTTGTTATAAATCGTTAATTAGTGTGTCATTTTGAGGAGCTGAATTAGGTTGAAACCTAGTGAACTGCATGTCTGGAAGGGGAAAGGGATATGTAAAGATAACGTGGGGGTGTGAGGGGGTGCTGCCTCTCCCCCCCCCCCCCCCCCCCGAAACAATATGGAAGAGAAAAGGGAGGGAGATTACTTGTCCTAGTGTGTTTTGTATTTTTTGGGTTATGGATGGGATTTGTTTTCCCTGGTGTGGTGGGAACTGACCTAGAACCGTGATACTAGGCTAGTATCCCAGTTGTACGTGCCATGGTAACATCAAGACTGGATTACTGCAATGCACTATACGATGGTCTGACTACAAAGGGCCTGCACCAGCTCCAGTTGATTCAGAATGCAGCAGCAAGACTCACAGAAGGTTGCAAGCGACGTGACCATATCACACCGTTTTTGCAAAAACTTCATTGGCTACCAGTACAATACAGGGCTAAATTTAAAACTCTATGTCTGATCTTCAAGGCCCTGTAAGGAAAAGGCCCTGAGTACCTGAAGAATAGGATGATCCTCCACACACCGCCCAGGACACTAAGGTCCTCCCAAAGACTTTCACTAACCACACCCTCTCCAAAAAACATTACACGATGTGATACCCGCAAGCAAGCCTTTTCCGGAGTAGCCCCCACACTCTGGAATGCACTGCCTGAAAGGATCCACTTAACATAAGATTATCTCTACTTCAGGAAGCAGGTGAAATCTTGGCTCTTCAACCAGGTCTTTAATGGAAGAAGTAACTAACTTGTTAGTCTCACTCACTCACTCACTCACACACACACACAAGGAGTGATTCGGGCTGCACATAGTGCAGTGGGACACTTATTTATTTTATTACATTTGAACCCCGTGCTTTCCCACTCATAGCAGGTTCAATGCGGCTTACATATTATATACAGGTACTTATTTGTACCTGGGGCAATGGAGGGTTAAGTGACTTGGCCAGAGTCACAAGGAGCTGCCTGTGCCTGAAGTGGGAATCGACCTCAGTTCCCCAGGACCAAAGTCCACCACCCTAACCACTAGGCCACTCCTCCACTGTTGCTACTATTTGAGATTCTACATGGAATGTTGCTATTCCACTAGAAGTCGGCCCTTGCAGATCACCAATGTGGCCGCGCAGGCTTCTGCTTCTGTGAGTCTGACGTCCTGCACGTACACTCACAGAAACAGAAGCCTGCGCAGCCTTCTACATGGAATGTTGCTAGTGGAATAGCAACATTCCATGTAGAATCTCCAATAGTAGCAACATTCCATGTAGAATCTCCAATAGTATCTATTTTATTTTTGTTACATTTGTACCCCGCGCTTTCCCACTCATGGCAGGCTCAATGCGGCTTACATGGGGCAATGGAGGGTTAAGTGACTTGCCCAGAGTCACAAGGAGCTGCCTGTGCCTGAAGTGGGAATTGAACTCAGTTCCTCAGTTCCCCAGGACCAAAGTCCACCACCCTAACCATTAGGCCACTCGATAAACTGAGGATGAAGGCAAACCATCTGAACCTAAATGCAGCAAAACGCAGATACTTTTGTTATCAAGCTTTGAGAGTAATGATGTGCCCTCCAAATTTGTTTTTGGCTGTACTACGATCAGTATTTCGAATAAGATTCAAAACCAAGGGGATGGTGATGAATTCTGCTTTAACCTGGTCTTAGAATAATATATAAGGAGCCCCACCTAATATACTAATTACAAAAAAAGGTTCCTTTCCATCAGAATAGTGGGTGAAACCTTCAAACTTGTACACCACACAAAATCCTTATCGGTCTATTTTTTTTTTTTGCATATTTGAAATAATTCAAATATAGAAACCCTTCAAATTTAAATTTCAAATAATGCACACATTTCCAGTATACTGCTTCTCGCTGTGGGAACTCAGAAAGCTGTACTCATATCCATCGGTCCGACACAGCGCTATGTTTTGCTACCATAGCTGCTTCAGGGAATTCGTTTTCACTAGAGACTCGGCACTTTTGTCTTGTATTAAACCAATAGAAGACAAACGTGCCGGGTCTCTAGTGTAAATGAATTCCCTGAAGCAGCTACGGTAGCGAAACATAGCGCTGTGTCGGACCGATGACTTGTTCATTTAAGATAAGTGTTCTATTGCAAAGTGATGCACTTAGGGAGTAGAAATCCACAGGAGACGTATGTGTTAAGGCGGTGAGAGTCTGCTAGGTACGGACGGGGAGAGGGATCTTGGGGTGATAGTATCTGAGGATCTGAAGGCGACGAAATAGTGTGACAAGGCGGTGGCCTTAACTAGAAGGTTGCTAGGCTGTATAGATGTATAGAGAGAGGTGTGACCAGCAGAAGAAAAGAAGTTTTAATGCCCCTGTATAAGTTGTTGGTGAGGCCCCACCTGGAGTATTGTGTTCAGTTTTGGAGGCCGTATCTTGTTAAGGATGTAAAAAGAATCGAAGCGGTGCAAAGAAAAGCTACGAGAATGGTATGGGATTTGCGTTACAAGACGTATGAGGAGAGACTTGCTGAACTAAACATGTATACTCTGGAGGAAAGGAGAAACAGGGGTGATATGATACAGACGTTCAAATATTTGAAAGGTATTAATCCGCAAACGAACCTTTTCCGAGATGGGAAGATGGTAGAACGAGAGGACATGAAATGAGATTGAAGGGGGGCAGACTCAAGAAAAATGTCAGGAAGTATTTTTTCACGGAGAGAGTAGTGGATGCTTGGAATGCCCTCCCGCGGGAGGTGGTGGAAATGAAAACGGTAACGGAATTCAAACATGCGTGGGATAAGCATAAAGGAATCCTGTGCTGAAGGAATGGATCCTCAGGAGCTTAGCGGACATTGGATGGCAGAGCTGATGCTGGGAGGCGGGGCTGGTGGTTGGGAGGCTGGGCTAGTGCTGGCCAAACTTATACGGTCTGTGCCCTGAAGAGCACAGGTACAAATCAAGGGTAGGGTATACACAAAAAGAAGCACATATGAGTTATCTTGTTGGGCAGACTGGATGGACCGTGCAGTTCTTTTTCTGCCGTCATCTACTATGTTACTATTATATATGAGTATTAGAAATTTGTGCCCTATGAAGAGAAATTTTATGTGTGTACTGAGTTTGTCTGAATTGTGTATAATATGTATGAGGTTTTACTATTGTGCATGTGATGTAACATAGTAACATAGTAGATGACGGCAGAAAAAGACCTGCACGGTCCATCCAGTTTGCCCAACAAGATAAACTCGTATGTGCTACTTTTTGTGTATACCCTACTTTGATTTGTACCTGTCCTCTTCAGGGCACAGACAGTATAAGTCTGCCCAGCACTATCCCCGCCTCCCAACCACCAGCGTGATTATGTAATGTACCTAGAAATTTTTAAATAAATATATAATAATAGCCCTTTATTAGTGAATATGGATTAGCAGCTAGTTCACCAATTTATATACGTACCTGGCACTAGTCTTATCATTTGCATGTGCAACTGGGGCGGCCTGACCATTAGGCCTCCTGAGGCAGGGGCCGCAGGGGGCACTCTTCTACGAGCAGCATCTCCCCCCTTCCTTCCCCCAAAAGCAAGTGGCAGCAACGATTCCCATACGCTGCCGGTATCCGCCTCTGTGGTGTAACTTCCTATTTCCTCAGAGGCGGAAGCAGTGGAGACAAGGCCGGTGGAGTCGGCAGGACAGCATATGGGAATCGCTACCTCTGAAAAACAGAGAAAGAAGGTAAACTCCGGGAATGGGGTGGAGGAAGGAAGGGGGGAGATGCCAGAACTTGGCCTGGGGGGGGGGGGGCATCTCTGCCCTGCCTCAGGAGGCATCTTGCCTTGGGCCGCCCCTGCGTGCAACTTTGACTCTAATTTATTGTACACATAAATTTATAGAATTTTTTTTGGGGGGGGGTTAATGTATGAGCAAATCCACGCAACCGATTTCCACATTTAACAAAGTTCTAGCCCTTATACACTGTGCACCAGAAGAAAGGTTATGTGAAACCAACATGAAAATATGCCCAAAAAAATCTGGGAAAATTTCCTTTAAATCAACATGAAGAAAAGAGGGGGGAGGGGGTTGGCCATGCACACCTCTAGAACACTCTAAATAAACTCATTGGTACATATTTCTTCTTCGAACTGCAGTTCATATATTCCAGGTTGAACGTTTTCTGCTGATTTGGAAACAGAAAGGTTGACACTATAAACGTTCTCCTTTTTTTTTTTTTCAGTTACTGAAAAATAAAACTTTTGAATAATTTATGTCGGGGACCTGAAATTCTGTTACGCATTTATTTCTAAATTTTATGTCTTATTTTCTGAAGCTCTAAAGAGATCACAGGCAGCAGAACCTGAGAGCCTTATGAAGCAGGAGGAGCAACTGCCTTGTGAAGAGAGGGGAACCAGGAAGAAGAGCCTCTGGGGCTGCAGGGAATAAAGACCACAACTTCCTTAGAGCCCCAGGAATGCATTGGGCAGTGCCGCCAGGCTCGTTTCTTCTTCTGCTTGTGTATCAGAGGTTGCATGACATTGCCTGGCACTGCATCCCCTGCTGCCCACCTCCTGCCAGTCTCCTACCTGCTGAGCACAAAGCCCAAGAGCCATTCTCCTGCCCTTCTCCACAGCACCATTTCCAGCCCCTGTGAAGGGAGGGGAACCAGGAAGAAGAACTTTCTTTTTCGTCTGCTTGCTCCATGCACCATGTGTGTATCACAGGTTGCATGACATTGCCTGGCACTGCATCCCCTGCTGCCCACCTCCTGCCAGTCTCCTACCTGCTGAGCACAAAGCCCTGCAGCCATTCTCCTGCCCTTCTCCACAGCACCATTTCCAGCCCCTGTGAAGGGAGGGGAACCAGGAAGAAGAACTTTCTTTTTCGTCTGCTTGCTCCATGCACCATGTGTGTATCAGAGGTTGCATGACATTGCCTGGCACTGCATCCCCTGCTGCCCACCTCCTGCCAGTCTCCTACCTGCTGAGCACAAAGCCCTGCAGCCATTCTCCTGCCCTTCTCCACAGCACCATTTCCAGCCCCTGTGAAGGGAGGGGAACCAGGAAGAAGAACTTTCTTTTTCGTCTGCTTGCTCCATGCACCATGTGTGTATCACAGGTTGCATGACATTGCCTGGCACTGCATCCCCTGCTGCCCACCTCCTGCCAGTCTCCTACCTGCTGAGCACAAAGCCCAAGAGCCATTCTCCTGCCCTTCTCCACAGCACCATTTCCAGCCCCTGTGAAGGGAGGGGAACCAGGAAGAAGAACTTTCTTTTTCGTCTGCTTGCTCCATGCACCATGTGTGTATCACAGGTTGCATGACATTGCCTGGCACTGCATCCCCTGCTGCCCACCTCCTGCCAGTCTCCTACCTGCTGAGCACAAAGCCCTGCAGCCATTCTCCTGCCCTTCTCCACAGCACCATTTCCAGCCCCTGTGAAGGGAGGGGAACCAGGAAGAAGAACTTTCTTTTTCGTCTGCTTGCTCCATGCACCATGTGTGTATCAGAGGTTGCATGACATTGCCTGGCACTGCATCCCCTGCTGCCCACCTCCTGCCAGTCTCCTACCTGCTGAGCACAAAGCCCTGCAGCCATTCTCCTGCCCTTCTCCACAGCACCATTTCCAGCCCCTGTGAAGGGAGGGGAACCAGGAAGAAGAACTTTTTTTTTCGTCTGCTTGCTCCATGCACCATGTGTGTATCAGAGGTTGCATGACATTGCCTGGCACTGCATCCCCTGCTGCCCACCTCCTGCCAGTCTCCTACCTGCTGAGCACAAAGCCCTGCAGCCATTCTCCTGCCCTGGCTCCCTCTTTGCTGGCTCAGGAGCAGCAGCCCTGTGAAGGGAGGGGAACCAGGAAGAAGAACTTTCCATGCACCATGTGTGTATCAGAGGTTGCATGACATTGCCTGGCACTGCATCCCCTGCTGCCCACCTCCTGCCAGTCTCCTACCTGCTGAGCACAAAGCCCTGCAGCCATTCTCCTGCCCTTCTCCACAGCACCATTTCCAGCCCCTGTGAAGGGAGGGGAACCAGGAAGAAGAACTTTCTTTTTCGTCTGCTTGCTCCATGCACCATGTGTGTATCAGAGGTTGCATGACATTGCCTGGCACTGCATCCCCTGCTGCCCACCTCCTGCCAGTCTCCTACCTGCTGAGCACAAAGCCCAAGAGCCATTCTCCTGCCCTTCTCCACAGCACCATTTCCAGCCCCTGTGAAGGGAGGGGAACCAGGAAGAAGAACTTTCTTTTTCGTCTGCTTGCTCCATGCACCATGTGTGTATCACAGGTTGCATGACATTGCCTGGCACTGCATCCCCTGCTGCCCACCTCCTGCCAGTCTCCTACCTGCTGAGCACAAAGCCCTGCAGCCATTCTCCTGCCCTTCTCCACAGCACCATTTCCAGCCCCTGTGAAGGGAGGGGAACCAGGAAGAAGAACTTTTTTTTTCGTCTGCTTGCTCCATGCACCATGTGTGTATCAGAGGTTGCATGACATTGCCTGGCACTGCATCCCCTGCTGCCCACCTCCTGCCAGTCTCCTACCTGCTGAGCACAAAGCCCTGCAGCCATTCTCCTGCCCTTCTCCACAGCGGGATTTCCAGCCCTGACTCCTGCTGCCTAACCTGTTGGAGGGCAGCTTTAGGCTTTGATGGATCGGCGCTGGTGCTCAGCTTCTAATTCTATTCGGTGTTTCCAGATCTCTCAAGGCCCCTGTACAATTCGCCCCGCCCACCCCCATGCCAGAGGAGGTGATGTCACAAATGGAGGAGGAGATGAAGCCTGTAGTTTTGGGGATGAATGCTGGGAAATGTAGTCAGATAGAATAGTATTTCCCTTAACAGTTTAATACGTTGCAAACGTTATAGCAGCTAAGGTTTAAAAAAAAATAAATCCACAGGACAGAAGGAGATAATTTACAGAATAAAAGTGCAAAATAAAATTCCAGCAAGGATAATAACAAGGCCAATTCCCAAGTGAGTGGAGGAGTGGCCTAGTGGTTAGGGTGGTGGACTTTGGTCCTGGGGAACTGAGGAACTGAGTTTGATTCCCACTTCAGGCACAGGCAGCTCCTTGTGACTCTGGGCAAGTCACTTAACCCTCCATTGCCCCATGTAAGCCGCATTGAGCCTGCCATGAGTGGGAAAGCGCAGGGTACAAATGTAACCAAAATAAAATAGATACTATTGGAGATTCTGCATGGAATGTTGTTATTCCACTAGCACTTCACATATCCAAAGATAAGAACTATGAGAATGTCCACAGTCTACTTACAGGAAATACGTTCGCCTTAATGATTGCAAAACTCAAACATCCATGTATCTTATTTCAATGCCTTCATAAATTGACTCATTTTTGGGAACCCTCGGACGATACCACTAAAAGGCAATCTCATAAATTTCTGCCTAGTGGCTCAGCATCTCTTCATAGGGTCTTCCCTCAATTAACTATTAGTGCTGTTTTTAATGCTGTGACAAACAAACTCAAAAAGTGCCAAAATTATATACGTGTTATAAATAAATAAAGAACTCTAAAAGAACTTATCTTGAGTTCTAGTCCATGTCTCTCGCTGGTGTGATCCACTTAGGCTTCCCCTAAATTGCGCCCGACGCCGCGGGTTTCAAAACTTGCATCAGGGACTCGGGTTAAAGACTACCTTAGATTCACAGCGATATATAAGCGTAGACATCCGTAAACACTGCCATGTGAAGTGCATTTAAGTTACCAAAGAGTTTTGTGGATAAGGGAGATTTAAGTGGTTTCAGTTATTCCACTAGCAACATTCCATGTAGAAGGCTGCGCAGGCATCTGTTTCTGTGAGTCTGACGTCCTGCACATACGTGCAGGACATCAGACTCACAGAAGCAGAAGCCTGCGCGGCCACATTGGTGATCTGCAAGGGCCGACTTCTACATGGAATGTTGCTACTATTGGAGATTCTGCATGGAATGTTGCTATTCCACTAGCAACATTCCATGTAGAAGGCTGCGCAGGCTTCTGTTTCTGTGAGTCTGACGTCCTGCACGTACGTGCAGGACATCAAACTCACAGAAACAGAAGCCTGCTCGGCCATATTGAGTGGCCTAGTGGTTAGAGTGGTGGACTTTAGTCCTGGGGAACTGAGTTCGATTCCTGGCACAGGCAGCTCCTTGTGACTCTGGGCAAAATCACTTAACCCTCCATTGCCCCATGTAAGCTGCATTGAGCCTGCCATGAGTGGGAAAGCGCAGGGTACAAATGTAACCAAAATAAAATAGATACTATTGGAGATTCTACATGGAATGTTGTTATTCCACTAGCAACATTCCATGTAGAAGGCTGCGCAGGCATCTGTTTCTGTGAGTCTGACGTCCTGCACATACGTGCAGGACATCAGACTCACAGAAGCAGAAGCCTGCGCGGCCACATTGGTGATCTGCAAGGGCCGACTTCTAGTGGAATAGCAACAATCCATGTAGAATCTGAAATAGTAGCAACAGTGGAGGAGTGGCCTAGTGGTTAGGGTGGTGGACTTTGGTCCTGGGGAACTGAGGAACTGAGTTGGATTTCCACTTCAGGCACAGGCAGCTCCTTGTGACTCTGGGCAAAATCACTTAACCCTCCATTGCCCCATGTAAGCCGCATTGAGCCTGCCATGAGTGGGATAGCGCGGGGTACAAATGTAACAACAACAAAAAAAAAAAGTTCTGACTGGTCAGTATTGTCAGGTCACATTTCTTGCCTAGTGGCCAGATGCAACAGATTTTGCTGCCGCAGCTGCTTTGTTCTAGTATTGTATACTCTCAGTGTATCATAGTTCAAAGTAGATCATAGACTACTCCATCAATCACATCAAACTCCAGAAATGACTTAATCTCTTTTCTTTTTTTCTAGAGAGATGTGGTAGCCGTGTCAGTCCACTTCTAAAGCCAGTCAACAGAAATAGAAGAAAATAAAACAGAGAAAAGAAAATAAGACACCTTTTTTATTGGACTAACTTAATGCATTTTTTGATTAGCTTTTTCGGATCTGACGAAGAAGGGCTACCTTCGAAAGCTAATCAAAAAATGTATTTAGTCCAATAAAAAAGGTGTCTTATTTTCTTTTCTCTGTTTTCTTTTCTTCTATTTCTATTGACCTTTTTTTCTGTATCCACCAAATTAATTACAATATACCCAATTTTAATGTTTCATTTCAAGGACCTCAGCGGCACAAGCAGTGCAACGGCGGGTTCATTTGTCAAGGGACCAATAAACTCTCCTCTCTCGTAACACGCCATTGCCTCTTCATAGGTCCTAATGATTTCTTCATTTTAATCAATAATATAACTGTATTTTTTACTTTTATTTCTTTCCAATAATATCAAAATGCTAAAAGCTTATTCATTTAAGACTCAAGAACTTTTTAGAATTGATTAAAACTTAGCTTTTACAGCTAGTTGCAAACTCCGGGACCAGTGGCCGGCATGTGGCATGTTTCAACCCTGACACAGCTATAGTGAAACATACAGTTCAAACTCCTCTTATTGACTTACAAGTGCATTCACTCTGCAGCTCCTCAGTACCTCTCTACCTTTCATCTCTCCCTACACTCCTCCCTGGGAACTGCATTCACTGGGTAAATCTCTCTTATCTGCACCCTTCTCCTCCACTGCTAACTCCAGACTCCGTTCCTTTTATATTGCTGCACCATATGCCTGGAATAGATTCCCTGAGCCGGTACGCCAAGCTCCATCTCTGGCTGTCTTCAAATCTAGGCTAAAAGACCACCTTTTTATGCTGCTTTTAACTCCTAACCCTTATTCACTTGCTCAGTACCCATGTTTTATCATTCCCACCTTAGTAATTCCCGTATCTCTTATTTGTCCTGTTTGTCTGGCCTAATTAGATTGTAAGCTCTGTTGAGCAGGGACTGTCAGGTCATGTCCAGTGTACAGCGCTGCGCATGTCTTAGTAGCTATAGAAATGATAAGTAGTAGTTGTGGTAGTACTTGGTTACTTGAAAGAGACACAAAGCTTTTGTGCCCAGAGTAATAGGGCGCAGAGTAGGCATGCCCAATGCTAATCGGTTAGTCCAGCTACATTACCGCAAGTCAACCAATTAGTGCATGGTTAGCGCATGAGCCCTTTCTGCCTATTAAATAGGGCTCATTAGTGGGGAAAAATGGAAATGCAGCCATCTTACAGCCATGCTAAAAGTGGCCTCAGTGCGCGGGACAACCCACACGCTAATCATTGCGCACAGCCCCTTTTAGCGCAGCTTAGAAAACGGGCCCCATTATCTCACATTGCAATCTGACTTACACATACTTTTTGCCAGTTGCGGTAAAACATGTAATACACGTGCTGACACCAGTGCCAGCCCCCTTTTGCCGCAGCTTGGTAAAAGGGGCTCTTGCTGAATGTGGCACCTTTTCTAAAATACATACGGGGCCATGGAACATATATTTGCTCCAATACACTTTAGAAGAAGAAATTGTTTAAAAATAGTAATAATAAAAGAAAAGGCTATCCACCTTATAATTGAAAGAGAAAAACGCCTAGATTTCGACCCAAATCGGGAGATAGACGTTTATCTCACAAAAACGAATAAATCGGTATAATGGAAAGCCGATTTTGGACGTTTTCAACTGCACTCCATCGCGGAAGCGTACAAAGTTGACGGGGGCGTGGCGAAGGTGGAACTGGGGCGTGGTTATCGGCCGAGGAGAGATGGGCGCCTTTCGCTGATAATGGAAAAAAAGTATGCGTTTGTAGCTAGAATTTAGGGCACTTTTCCTGGACCCTGTTTTTTCATGAATAAGGCCCCAAAAAGTGCCCTAAATGACCAGATTACCCCCAGAGGGAATCGGGGATGACCTCCCCTGACTCCCCCAGTGGTCACTAACCCCCTCCCACCACAAAAAATGATGTTTCACAACTTTTTATTTTCACCCTCAAATGTCATACCCACCTCCCTGGCAGCAGTATGCAGGTCCCTGGAGCAGTTGTTAGGGGGTGCACTGGACTTCAGGCAGGTGGACCCAGGCCCACCTCCCCCTACCTGTTACAATTGTGCTGCTTAATGCTTAGTCGTCCAACCCTCCCAAACCCACTATACCCACATGTAGGTGTCCCCCTTCACCCCTTAGGGCTATAGTAATGGTGTAGACTTGTGGGCGGTGGGTTTTGAGGGGGATTTGGGGGGCTCAACACCCAAGGGAAGGGTGCTATGCACCTGGGAGCTCTTTTACCTTTTTTTTTGTTTTGGTAAAAGTGCCCCCTAGGGTGCCCGGTTGGTGTCCTGGCATGTGAAGGGGACCAGTGCACTACGAATCCTGGCCCCTCCCACGAACAAATGCCTTGGATTTATTCGTTTTTGAGCTGGGCACTTTCATTTTCCATTATCACTGAAAAACAAAAACGCCCAGCTCACAAATTGTCGAATAAAACATGGACGTCTATTTTTTTCGAAAATACGGTTCGGTCCGCCCCTTCACGGACCTGTTCTCGGAGATAAACACCCATGGAGATAGACGTTTTCGTTCAGTTATGCCCCTCTATGTCACTCGGGGCTTTGTATGTTAAAGTGCTGCCCCTCAAGCATAGGTGGTAATTTTTGCTGCTTACTTTTAAGTCACTCTTATGAGTCGTTAATAACAAGTGTGTGTGTGTGTGGGGGGGGGGGGGGGGGGTCCAACAACTATAGAATCAAATCCCAGCACTAACTACTCTTAGGATTGCTCCTTTTTGTGCACAAATCACAATTCATAATTCAATGTTTCCTTCTTCAGAAATCTCAGCTGGTAACTTGTTTCACATGAAGGATATGAACGGGGGTGTGCTGGTAAAATTTTAAGAACGGGCTCTCTCTCTGGACATAGCCGGCCCTGAAATTTGGGGGGGAAGGTGGAATACATGCCTCTCTCTCCCCTCCCTTGTGCGGGCACGCTAGGCATACCTTTGCTGAGCCCCACCAGCCAATAAATGGACTGCCACCATTCTGGCTCTGAGCAGCATGACGGAACCTTCTTGCGCTTGCGTGAAAAGTCCCAGCCTGATGCTCAGAGTCAGAAACAAGGAGCAGGGAGCAGCACTTGGCTGGTGGGGCCAGCATCACTGCCAGCAAAGTAAAAGAGAATTCAGGAGGGGGCCCAAGCCCACATTTTGGGAGTCAGTTGTTAAAGTAGCCATGGGGAGGCCTACTTTAACAACCGGCTCCCAAAATTCTTAAAAACTTAAAAAACGGCTCTCGCGAGCCCGCTCCAGCACACCACTGGATATGAACCCCGTGACTCACCATACTTGCCGTTGGTTTCACTTTAATTTTTCTCTATAACTGCTTGAGTAGATCGACTGCAAACCTTGTTATTATTATATCTCTGTACCACCAAATGTACTTCTGTTCCCTGAAATGGTGAAGCCATTACAGGTTTTTGTAAACCACATTCAGCCTGCAAATAGGTGGGAAAATGTGGGATACAAGCGCAATAAATAATAATACTTACAATGAGGATGCATTTGAATATCTGATCATTATAATTCAACATAAATCACTGTAGTTAGCTTAAAAGGACCCAGTACTTGCTTTTAAATATCAGATTTGCCAAACCTGCATATTTGGGGGGAGCCAATTAAGAAGTAAAATGCAAAAAAATGTGAGTTTCAGGGCTCAAGGTGATTTCTAACCCCTGAGGAGTAAGCACAAGTCCCTTCCCTCCCCTTTTGCTCTTTCCTCCAAAGTCCAGGTGCTAGTAATAAGTTAGCATGACTCAAACTGGGTGTAAATACAGTTTTACCCAGGTATATGTATATTCCTGTTGTCAAATACGCAGTACATGTATACTACTACTACTACTTGACATTTCTAAAGCGCTACTAGGGTTACGCAGCGCTGTACAATTTAACATAGAAGGACAGTCCCTGCTCAAAGGAGCTTACAATCTAAAGGACAAATGTACAGTCAGTCAAATAGGGGCAGTCTAGATTTCCTGAAAGGTATAAAGGTTAGGTGCCGAAAGCGACATTGAAGAGGTGGGCTTTGAGCAAGGATTTGAAGATGGGTAGGGAGGGGGCTTGGCGTAAGGGCTCAGGAAGTTGATTCCAAGCAATCTCCAATAGGAGCAACATTCCATGTAGAAGTCGGCCCTTGCAGATCACCAATGTGGCCGCGCAGGCTTCTGCTTCTGTGAGTCTGACGTCCTGCACGTACGTGCAGGACGTCAGACTCACAGAAACAGAAGCCTGCGCAGCCTTCTACATGGAATGTTGCTAGTGGAATAGCAACATACTACTACTACTACTACTTGACATTTCTAAAGCGCTACTAGGGTTACGCAGCGCTGTACAATTTAACATAGAAGGACAGTCCCTGCTCAAAGGAGCTTACAATCTAAAGGACAAATGTACAAACAGTCAAGTAGGGGTCGTCAGATTGGGGCAGTCTAGATTTCCTGAAAGGTATAAAGGTTAGGTGCCGAAAGCAACATTGAAGAGGTGGGCTTTGAGCAAGGATTTGAAGATGGGTAGGCAGGGGGCTTGGTGAATGGGCTCAGGAAGTTTATTCCAAGCATAGGGTGAGGCGAGGCAGAATGAGCGGAGCCTGGAGTTGGCGGTGGCGGAGAAGGGTACTGAGAGGAGGGATTTGTCCTGTGAGCGGAGGTTACGGGCGGGAACGTAAGGGGAAATGAGGGTAGAGAGGTAATGAGGGGCTGCAGACTGAGTGCATTTGTAGGTAAGAAGGAGAAGCTTGAACTGTATGCGGTATCTGATGTATACTCTCAAGAACCATCCAAGCCACATCCAGAACACGTCTTCACATCTGTATGTGCTGTTGGCATACTTGAAATCAGAAATTCAACTCTTTGTTTAGAAGGTATACTTTAGCTTAGGCAATCTCAAAAAGAAATTACAAAATAACCTGAGTGTGGTCTGTCATTAAATTGTATCCGGTCCATGAGCCCATAAGTATACACAGAAAATGTCCTTAACCAGAATTTTGGTGATCTTACTGTATTTCACAAATATTTTCAATAGAGGAGTGTGGTAGCCGTGTTAGTCCACTCTTAAGGTTATCAATAGAAATCAAACAAAATAAAACATGGAAAAGAAAATAAGATGATACCTTTTTTATTGGACATAACTTAATACATTTCTTGATTAGCTTTCGAAGGTTGCCCTTCTTCCTCAGATCGGAAATAAGCAAATGTGGTAGCAGATAGTATATATAAGAGATACATCAAAGCATTACCTTGACAGTGACAGAGTGGGAGGGTGGGGGTAAGCATGGGTTTTCTAACCCATTATAATCCATAAAGTTGTATTTCTCTGTTTATTTCTCTGTTTATCACCCTCCTCTCACCTTCCCACAACATCCTGTTAGAATATCAATGAAATGCTTTGATGTCACCATGCATACCTCCTACCCACCCCCACCCTCCCACTCTGTCAGACTGTCAAAGTAATGCTTTGATGTATCTCTTATATATACTATCTGCTACCACATTTGCTTATTTCCGATCTGAGGAAGAAGGGCAACCTTCGAAAGCTAATCAAGGAATGTATTAAGTTACAGTATGTCCAATAAAAAAGGTATCATCTTATTTTCTTTCCATGTTTTATTTTGTTTGATTTCTATTGATAACAAATATCTTCAAAATGGCTACTAATGCAGTTGTTTCCATTATAGTTTTACTTTTTTCACGGAGAGGGTGGTGGATGCTTGGAATGCCTTCCCGCGGGAGGTGGTGGAGATGAAAACGGTAACGGAATTCAAACATGCGTGGGATAAACATGAAGGAATCCTGTCCAGAAGGAATGGATCCTCAGAAGCTTAGCGGAGATTAGATGGCAGAGCCGGCGGGGGGAGGCGGGGCTAGTGCTGGGCAGACTTCTATGGTCTGTGCCCTGAAAATGGCAGATACAAATCAAGGAAAGGTATACTCAAAAAGCAGCACATATGAGTTTATCTTGTTGGGCAGACTGGATGGACCGTGCAGGTCTTTTTCTGCTGTCATCTACTATGTTACTCACGTTACTATGTTACATACAAGTAACATCATGATGTAATCAGCTAAAATCATTTATTCCAAAGTAATACAAACCAATGTCCCAGATATAACGGCTAGGTAACCCAGGGTGGCCCAAGACAGTCTGTCATCTGAGGAGAGGGGATGGTCTGCCACTCTGGCTCTGCTCCGCTCCCCCTGGCTCTGCTCCACCCCCCCCCCCTAGTATGACATCTCCCCCTTCCTTCCTTCCCCGAATTTACCTTCTTTTCTGGCTTTCCAAAGGTCAGGACAGCAGCAACCCCATACGCTGCCCTGCCTCTGGCTCCAGCCCCTTCTCTCTACTGTGACTTGCCCCGCCTCTGAGGAAACAGGAAATATGTCAGTGAGGAGGGCTGTAAGAGAGAACCGCTTCCACCCCGACTCTTGGAAAGCAAGAAAAGAAGCTACATTCGGGGAAGGAAGGGCGGAAGCGATGCTAGAGCACGGTGGGCATGGTGGTGGATGCCACTCCAAAAGAGAGCCACCCGAGGCCCCCGCCTCAGGTGGCCTAATGGTAGGGCCACCACTGAGGTAACCCATATGTCAAGTAGCCTGTAAACCATAAGCAAGAGTGTATAAGTGAACTTTGTTTTATTAAAAAAAAAATACAAATTATTTTCAAAAAATGCTCTTGTAACAGAAACAGGAAGAGTATCAAAATTTAAGACAGTCAGAAATCAATAAGTGCATTTTTAACGCAGCTCAAAAGCGGAGGACCTGCTCGAAGACATTTGGAAGAGCATTCTGTAGAGTTGGTGCAAAAAAAAAAACGCACAGGTTCTAGTAGATTCAAATTTAGCTAATGATGGTCAGGGAATAGTTAAATCATGGTAAAAGAGGGATCACAGTAACCGACAGGTTTATACTCAACTACAATCGGACTCAAAGACAAATGTCACTAATGAAGGAGGTCACACCAATCGAAGAGTCGAGTTGAGTCCAGACAACTGAAGAGACTGCTGAAATATCGGGCTGTATATCCTTCCCAGTCCTTTGCAGACCTGGTGGATCATAATATACATAAGCCATTATAGGAAGAGAATCTGGAGCTATTTTCAAAATATCAAGCATATACATGTATCTTTTAATTATTTCCACAGGCAGGATGGACGGATCTTGTGGAATTCTTCTCAATAAACTGTCCATCATTTCCAGTTTCCAATGCAAATCAGTATTGTCCTTCACCAAAGTTGCCACATCTTGCTCCAAATTTTGAAGTTTCTGTTTAATAAAGTCAAGTCTTCCTTTTAGACTTGTTCAGCTTGCCAATATGGGAAGAAACTGTTGTAGTTAGAGCAGCTTAGGGATTTGGAGAACCAAGATTTTAAAACTGAGCAGAAAGGGCCTTGCCAAGCCCATCTATTGCCAGCCAAATAGAATCTAAAGTTATTACGTTTGGCTTTTTCACCATAAACTCCTGAAAATCCTCAAGAGGCAAACTTATAGGCAAGACTTCCAAAAGAATATCAGGAGAACCAGTGACCACCAGAGACCAACCGCATAAATCCGAAGTAGCGAGCGCCTCTGACTCCGCAAACGTGATCAACCTCTCAGCATCCCCAGAGTGTAATTTACTCAGCTTCACCAAATTCCCCTGCAGCAGCTTCGGTTGGGTCTAGCGTTGCATCTTCTAGCCTCGGGGCTCAAGGTTGTATCCAAAGCCACAAGTCAACAGATCTTCCTTGTCCAGCAAAGCTCATGGTGGCGGACGTTCCAAGGTTATGCATAGAGCTGGACCACAGGTCACTCACTGGAGCAGGCAGCAGCAGCCGCAGTACAAGGGCACAATTGTTCTTTGTCTGCATTATAGGTAAGAGAAAGGCTAAGAAAGCAACAGCCAGTTTGCTCTTTTATCTCGGTAATTTATGCTCAACTATTGCTCTTCCTGTACTTCTATACATTTATACACACCTTACTGTTCAGGTTCTGTTATATCATAGTCATGAGTCGGAGAGTGTTTTTCAGTTCTGCTCAATTTTTCTCTAAGGAGAGGTTGGTTGCCTTAGCACACTTATCCAAAGGTCACCTTGACGTTATTCCCTACATAAAGTCATTCCACTTCAATCAAAGCTCTATAGTTGCAATGGTCATCTAGAAACCATAAGCGTGAATTTACCCCTTAATCATTACCATCTTTAAGATTAAGGCTAAATATATAGCCCGAGGAGTTAATAAGGTTACTCGGTGGATGAAGTGACATTACAAAACAAAAGTGACAACACGGAGTCTCCCTGGAATAATTTCTTACTGGATCTCCATATTAGCAATGACAATCTGCCTATCTTCATCCTTCAGATGGAATGCGGTCTGCCACATTTCATGGTGAGCTTGATGCAATAGGTCAACCCAGATCTGATTCCGTATATTTGAGGTCGATTTATTACTCAAGAGTGTGGGATGCTGTCAAAGAATTTCTTATAGTCTATCATCCTATACTGCTTTTCTTAGCAAAGGCTTAGCATTAGCTTTCCTTTTATTACTGGAAGATATGATCACATATTCTGTCAGCTTGGGTTAGAGATTGTGAGTAGGGAAGTTATTGATCTGGAATTTTTAGGAACATTACTTGGGTCTCCCTTCGGAAGGAAAAATGTTCTTCCTGTTATTGGCCATTACGGTGTGAAGTCTGGCTGCTTGACCAAGGGAATTTTGCAGTTGGTCACATCTTGGTGAAGTGGTATTAACCGTTTCAGCCAAAAATCACTTACAAAACTGAGGGTGGAAATAATACTCAAATACTGACGACTGATGCGCAAATTCCTTCTTTTCTTTATACCTTTTTAATTACTTCATTTCTTTTCTAGAAGATTGATGACGTGTTCCAACCAGCTTGGCTGTCGACAGCTTCACTGTTAGAGGTATAAGGAAGTGCCATTGTCAGCGAGAAGAGAACGCTGTCAGAGTGCGAGTATGTATATCCAAGAGGAATGTCTTATCTTGTACAAATGCTGGTTTTTGTTTGTTTTGGCAGAACACGGTACACGTTTCCCCTGAAGAAGCCCGGAGAAGTCAAGGGTGAAACGGGACTCTGTTGGGTTCAAAGATAAAGTGGGCCTTTTCCCTCGTTTGATATTGAGCACATGTCATGGGTAGAAGGAAGGCTTTGAGGTTTTTGTTTTGTGTTATGATGATTTATATCCGCACAGTGTTTTTTTAGAAGAATTTAAGCTTTTGAGGTCTTTTTCTCCACTTTTTGATTTTAAGTCAGAAAAGAAATAAACTACAAAATATCAAATTAAAAAGTATAAAGAAAAAAAGTAGGAATTTGCACATCAATCATCACCACCCTCAGGTTTGTAAGTTATACTTATTTATGTGGAGTGGATTGTTCAAGTTATTAATAGGAGTATCAGGGTATCGTCCAAAAATCAGCCATTCCATCCTTTTTTTAAACCTGCTTTTCAATTCCTTTGTTGTTACATCAGACCAGTCCACTAGTTTGATGTTTGCTGTATTACAAGCTCTCCCATATACAGGGTATCCGTTCTGCTTCTTGGTTGCGCTTTGCAGGATCCTAGAATAAATTTCTCCAAAATGTTCTCATGTATCTACAGCTGGTTGCATTTCCATCACATAAAGCCCTTCCCCAGTGCCCTGTAGAAAACTGCTTTGTGTTCTCTCTAGTTCATTCCTCTGCTGTTACTTTCCATTCATTACCGGAGCATATAAATTTAAGATCTTCCATTAATGCAGCACGTTTCAGTTTGATGTTTCGGATCTTTTTCGCTATCTTCGGCGATCTCGATCCTTTTAAATATCCTTCTATCAAAGGCACTGCTCTTCACAATGATTTATTTTTGCTTGAGTTTGCTGTTTCCAAGGACGAGTCGTTATCATTCTCGTTTGATTTTGGTTTTTTTTCATTGGTAGAACTCTCCCGGTAATAAATATTGCCGCACAATATTGCATGTGATTTATGTCCTTGATGTTAATAGATGGTTCCTTTATACAGGCTATGGTGTTATTCATCTTACTTATCATACTCTTTACTTGAGGGACTAAATTCAACTTAGATCATTGCTTTCTTGCCTGGAACCCAGCACCTTCATTTTTTTCCACATGGGCTCCACCTCTGGGTTTTTTCTTCCTCTTTAATTGACTTCTTAGCCAGTCTTTCTTTCTTTTTCTTTTTATCTTACTCACTTGTATCTCTGGAATTTCTTCACCTTTCTTTTAGTCCTCTGTTCCAAGCTTCCTCTTTCATCATCAATCTTTTTCCTGGTGTTCCTTTCCAGATTCACCCTGTCTCTCTCACTGCGATCCTTTCCAGCACCAGTATTTCTTCTGTTGTGTCTTTTCAGACCACCGTTTCTCTTCCTGCACCTGCATTTTCTTCGGCTGTTCCTTTCTGGGGTTTCTTTTTCTTGTCTTGCTCTGCATGTATCTTTCTTCTAGCGTCCCCACCTAGGTCTCATCTTTCTCCCTCTGTTTTATTCCCTACAGAAATCCTTCAATTGTTTTAAGGTGTTATCACATATATTTCTTTACAATTAGGGATCTCAGATTTGTATCAGTTGCTTTAGCAGCATTTCCCGAGGCAGTATTTGTCTTTCATCCGGTTTTTAGTAGACTCTCTTAGTATACCGTCTTGATGTAAATATAGGGTTTGTAGCATAAAGATAGCAATAGTTCACTTTATCTGCAGGAGTCCACTTAACTGTAGTCAATCCTCTTAATGTTTGTATTAATTTCTCTGGTTTCTTTTTTTGCTACAGTGGCTCCGTGAACAAGTTCACTGTGGTCTTTATCTGCAGCAGAGGTGTCTGCACGATCGCTATCGCCATCTTTAGCCCTTGTGAGTAAAACAGGACTGGACGCCATTTTATCCTGAGTGACATGTAGTCAGTTTGAATGTTGTCTTTTCTACCCTATTTCAAGGATATTGTCGCCTTGCTGAGATTTGGCACAGACTGGATACAACAAAGTCACCACATGAAGGTACTCTGCAAGACTTGAGAAGAAAGATGTATTCTTTCCCCCTCGGATATACAGAAAAATGTACCAGCTGCTGAGGTTCCACTCTCTTTTGCCCACTTTTTCTTTCGTGTGAATTTTCCAGTGCCTTTTTAGAGTTGACAAGTGAAGCTTTTACCACACGTGTTATACGTAAATTCTTTGTCTCCTGTGTGGATCATTTGATAAATGTTGAGATTTGAAAGCTGAGTGAAGCTTTATCACACATTACATCTAAATAGTGTCTGCTTTGTGTGTATTCGCTGGTGGCTTTTCTGCTTAGATTATAAAATGAAGCTTTTATTACACTCAGAACATGTAAATAGTTTGTCTTGGCATTCCTGTGTGGATCATTTGGTGTAATTTTAGAGTTGAAAGCTGAGTGAAGCTTTTGTCACACTCGGTACATGTAAATGGTCTGTGTCCCTTGTGCATCATTTGGTGAATTTTTAGAGTTGAAAGCTGAGCAAAGCTTTTATTACACTCGGTACATGTAAATGGTCTGTGTCCCTTGTGCATCATTTGGTGAAGTTTTAGAGTTGAAAGTTGAGCAAAGTTTTTATCACACTCAGTACATGTAAATGGTTTGTGCTCCCGATGGATCATTTGGTGAACTTTTAGAGTTGAAGGCTGAGTGAAGCTTTTATCACACTCGTTACATATAAATTGTTTGTCTTCCATGTGGCTTTCTTTCTGAACTTTTAGATTTGAAAGCGGAGTGAAGCTTTTATCACACTCGTTATATGTAAACGGTTTGTGTCCCTCGTGGGTCATTTGGTGAATTTTTAGAGATGAAAGGTGAGTGAAGCGTTTATCACACTCAGCACATACACATGGTTTGTGAATCATTTGGTGAATCTTGAGATTTGAAAGGTGAGTAAAACTTTTATCACACTCATTACAAGTGAATGGTTTATGCCCTGTGTGGATCATTTGGTGAAGTCTTAGAGTTGACAGCTGAACGAAGCTTTTGTCACACTCAGTACATGGAAATGGTTTGTGTCCTGTGTGGATCTGTTGGTGAATTTTTAGAGTTGAAAGCTGAGTGAAGCTTTTATCACACTCGTTACATATAAATGGTTTGGCTCCCGTGTGGACCATTTGCTGCTTTTTCAGTGCTGATGGATCTACGACGTTTTTATTACACTCAGTACAAGGCAATAGTTTCTCACTTGTGTGACTCCTTTTGTGCAGCTGGAGCTCTGAAAATAAGGTGAATTTCTTATTACACATTGAACAAATAAAACCGGTGCTCTTATTAAAGTCAGTACATGTCATTTCTTTCTGGATTCGTGTCCTTTTCTCCTCTCTCTGGTGGAGTTTGGAAGTCACTTCATCACTATTAGTAGTTTGGAAGGGCCTCTCTGCTAGGTGTCTCTGATGCCTATAGATGTTAGCGAACTCTTTGTCACTTCTCGTAGTGTCGTCATCTGATAAGTGTCCTGTAAGGTCTCTCTGCTTCTGCTGCTGATTCCTTGTTCTCCTTGATCTCCTAGTTCCCTTGGAAATATTCTCACAGCTATTTTCTGATTGTTTTTCAACTTGTTCCATTTCTCTGGGAAATTCTCCTCGACTCTTTTCTCTTTGATAATCTGCTGGGTGCAAACAGAAGGCGTTAATCAGGTGTTAGAAGACAGCGGTGGTTTCTAAAATATTACCTGTATATGATAAGAGGAAGGATAGGTTTTGCCGATCTTGACTAAGCTCCTGAGGATCCATTCCTTCGGAATCCTGTGCCGAAGGAATGGATCCTCAGGAGCTTAGTCAAGATCGGGAGGCGGGGCTGGAGGTTGGGAGGCGGGGATAGGGCTGGGCAGACTTATACGGTCTGTGCCAGAGCCGGTGGTGGGAAGCGGGACTAGTGGTTGGGAGGCGGGGATAGTGCTGGACAGACTTGTACGGTCTGTGCCAGAGCCTAGGTTGGGAGGCAGGGCTGGGGAGGTGAGGATAGTGCTGGGCAGACTTATACGGTCTGTGCCCTGAAGAGCACAGGTACAAATCAAAGTAGGGTATACACAAAAAGCAGCAAATATGAGTTATCTTGTTGGGCAGACTGGATGGACCGTGCAGGTCTTTTTCTGCTGTCATCTACTATGTTACTATGTATTTGGAATTTCTACGCGTGGCTTAAGAATAGGTTGATTTCTTATTAGCAAACCATTTCTGAAACGTTTGTCTCCACATACTGCGAGACGATTACAAGATCCTTGGGAAGTGGCAGTGTGTAGACATTAGAGCTTCGGGGAATGGTCTGAATGAGAATATGTTATAATCTGTGCTAAGCAAGATTCAACCCACTCATTACTTTTACCTCACCCATTTCTATTCTTCTATCACATTCTCCCACTACTCCAACCAGAGTTACACCTAATCACACTGACCACCCTTCAACATCTTCAGTCCTTCTGTGACTGTTCTCTTGTGCTTGACTGCTTAAATATTTTACATTTAAATGCTTGGCCGATTGGAACAGAAACAGGGTTTGAAACTAAAAAAATTTTTCCTAGAGATTTCTGAAGAAGTGCCATCAATTTCAGGGATACATAAAGCTCTGTGGCCATATGAGAAACCCAAAAACTTTCAAAAGATAAAAGAGCGCTGGGAGAAGGACTTAGGAGTCAAGTTATTGGTATGGGATGTTGAGAGGCAACTGAAGGGGATACCGAAATTGGTCAGCGGAGCTCAATATAGGGAATGTGCATTCCGTTTTATACATCGAGCATACATGTCACCTGCACAATTAGCAAAATTCGGGGGATTGCAGACGCCCTTGTGTGCGAGATGTGGGAGAACAGACAACACATTTTACCATAGTTTTTGGAGCTGTTGGAAGATTAGAAGGTTTTGGGGGAAAATAACTCACTATCCTGCTTATAATCGAACGAGAAAAACGCCCAAGTTCCGACCTAAATCGGGAGATGAACGTTTATCTCACAAAAACGAATAAAGCGGTATAATCGAAAGCTGAACTTGGACGTTTTCAACTGCACTCCGTCGCGGATGCGGACAAAGTTGACGGGGGCGTGTCGGAGGCGTGGTGAAGGCGGAACTGGGGCGTGGTTATCACCCGAACAGAGATGGGCGCCTTTCGCCGATAATGGAAATTAAGTATGCGTTTGTAGGTAGAATTTAGGGCACTTTTCCTGGACCCTGTTTTTTCACGAATAAGGCCCCAAAAAGTGCCCTAAATGACCAGATTACCACCAGAGGGAGTCGGGGATGACCTCCCCTGACTCCCCCAGTGGTCACTAACCCCCTCCCACCACAAAAAAATGATGTTTCACAACTTTTATTTTCACCCTCAAATGTCATACCCACCTTCCTGGCAGCAGTATGCAGGTCCCTGGAGCAGTTGTTAGGGGGTGCAGTGGACGTCAGGCAGGTGGACCCAGGCCCATCCCCCCCCTACCTGTTACAATTGTGCTGCTTAATGCTTAGTCGTCCAACCCCCCCAAACCCACTGTACCCACATGTAGGTGCCCCCCTTCACCCCTTAGGGCTATAGTAATGGTGTAGACTTGTGGGCAGTGGGTTTTGAGGGGGATTTGGGGGGCTCAACACACAAGGGAAGGGTACTATGCACCTGGGGGCTCTTTTACCTTTTTTTTTGTTTTTGTAAAAGTGCCCCCCTAGGGTGCCCGGTTGGTGTCCTGGCATGTGAGGGGGACCAGTGCACTACGAATCCTGGCCCCTCCCACGAACAAATGCCTTGGATTTATTCATTTTTGAGCTGGGCGCTTTCATTTTCCATTATCGCTGAAAAGCAAAAACGCCCAGCTCACAAATTGTCGAATAAAACATGGACGTCTATTTTTTTTCGAAAATACGGTTCGGTCCGCCCCTTCACGGACCCGTTCTCGGAGATAAACGCCCATGGAGATAGACGTTTTCGTTCAATTATGCCCCTCCACCTATCACAACTATTAGGTCGAAAGGTAGCAGGTACACCAGTGCAGATGTTGTTAAATTTACCAGGATCATTTAAAGGTCAAATACCAGAGCACAATCTATTTTTCTGCAAAGTTGCCTTGCTGGCAAAGAAATGTATCTTGCAAAACTGGACAAATGATATAGGGCCAAATTATTGGCACTGGCGGAACCTTGTCCACCAGTTAATGATGTGGGAAGCTAAAGAAGCTAAACGTTCACTAAAAAGAAAGAAAACATTTATGAAAATTTGGGGTGCTTATGTAGATTCTTTGTCTCATAGGGGAAGAAGTTTGGTCCTCAACACATTAAGATGATAACAAAGCATAAGTATCAACAAAAATGGGGGGAGGGGTAGGACTGGGGAGGAAGGGGGAAAAGAAAAACTCTTGGAGACAGTAATAACAGATTGTTGTATAGTTTTTGCTTGGCAGATGTGCTATCAATGATTGTAAGAATGTTCCTGTTATGTCTTTAATAAAAATATGGAAACATAAATTTAAATGCTTTACTTTTTGGCTATTAGATTGTAAGCTCTTTGAGCAGGGACTGTCTTTCTCCTTTGGCCAGTGATGGCTCTCAAATATCAGTTCATGGATCTTTGCCGTGGTTGAACATAGAGGGACCCATGCCTCTCTGTAGCCATGAGCCTTAGCCCATAGGCTTTTGCTCGTGGTGGCGTACCTGGCAAGGATCTGCAAGGAGAGTGAATGCACTTCAGGGCTATAGAGAGGGAGAGGAATGGCTGGCTGTATTCACTAGAGATTGGGTGGCAGAGCCAGTGGTGGAAGGTGGGGCTGGTGGTTGGGAGGCAGGGCTAGTGCTGGGCAGACTTCTACAGTTGTGCCTGAAAATGGCGGATACAAATCAAGGTAAGGTATACACAAAACGTAGCACATATGAGTTTATCTTGTTGGGCAGACTGGATGGACCGTGCAGGTCTTTTTCTGCCATCATCTACTATGTTACTATGTTCTGTGTTTGTACAGCGCTGCAGATAGATAGGCTGCAGAGAATACCTTCTCCTGCTTTAGACTTAGTCCTACCCACCCACCCCTAGAGTGACATGTCTTATATAACCTCCCTATCAACCCACTCATTACTTTTACCTCACCCATTTCTATTCTTCTATCACCTTCTCCCACTACTCCAACCAGAGTTACACCTAATCACACTGACCACCCTTCAACATCTTCAGTCCTTCTGTGCTTGACTGCTTAAATATTTTAAATTTAAATGCTTTACTTTTTGTCTATTAGATTGTAAGCTCTTTGAGCAGGGACTGTCTTTCTTCTGTGTTTGTACAGCGCTGTGTACACTTTGTAGCGCTCTAGAAATGTTAAATAGTAGTAGTAGTAGTAAGCAAGGTGTTTCTTCCTACTGATAAAGTAATGACCCCTGATCCAGACTCCCATTGAAAAATAGCCACTGTTGGGTCAAGTCAAAGGGGTTGAACAGAATGTGAACGGATTATGGAGACATATGACCAAAATATTGCAGACAACCTGTTTAATGCGTCTGAAAACCGCCCTGATTTGGGAAAGTTGGCAGTAAAGCAAGTTAATAAACCATAAAATAATTAAAGATGAGTTGTTTTATTCAGAATGGACTAGAATATAAGGGTCTGATATTTAGTGGCATCTGTCTAGGTACGAATGGCTCCTACCTGGATAAGTTTTGCTCACTGAGGGGCCCTTTTACTAAGCCGCGTAAGTGCCTATCCAGCTCAATTTCCGGCCTTCTCTCAAGGTCGGCCAAATCGGCATAATCGAAAGCCGGCTTGGCCGTTCCTCAGCTACTTTCCGTCATAGGGACGACCAAAGTTCACGGGGGCGTTGGCAGTGTACCGAAGGCGGGACGGGGGCGTGGTTAACAAATGGGGGTCCTCGGCCAATAATGGAAAAAAGAAGGGCGTCCCTGACGAGCACATGGCCGACTTGATCCCTTTTTTTTCAAGACCAAGCCTCGAAAAGGTGCCCGAACTGACCAGATGACCTCCCCTTACTCCTCCAGTGGTCACCAACCCCCTCCCACCCCCCAAAAAAAGTAAAAACATTTTTTGCAAGCCTCTATGCCAGCCTCAAATGTCATACCCAGCTCCATGACAGCAGTATGCAGGTCCCTGGAGCAGTTTTTAGTGGGTACTGCAGTGTACTTCAGGCAGGCGGACCCAGGCCCATCCCCCCCTACCTGTTACAATTGTGGTGGGAAATGTGAGCCCTCCAAAACTCACCCGAAACCCACTGTACCCACATGTAGGTGCTCCCCTTTACCCTTTAAGGGCTATGGTACTGTTGTACAATTGTGGGTAGTGGGTTTGGGGGGCTCAGCACCCAAGGTAAGGGAGCTATGCACCTGGGAGCAATTTCTGAAGTCCACCAGTGCCCCATAGGGTGCCCAGTTGGTGTCCTGGCACGTGAGGGGGGAATCAGTGCACTAGAAATGCTGGCTCCTCCCACAACCAATGGCTTGGATTTGGCCGTTTTTGAGATGGCCGGCCTCGGTTTCCATTATCGGCGAAAACCGAGGTCACCCATCTCTAAGTCCGGCAATCTCAACATTTAGGTCGACCATCTCTAAGGTTGACCTAAATGTTGAGATTTGGGCGGCCCTGACCGTATTATCAAAACGAAAGATGGCCGCCCACGGGCCGACCTTACAGATGGGCACCCTTAGAGATGGGCGTCCCCGTTCAATTATACCCCTCCACGTGCCCCCAACGCGCACCAATTTGGTCCGGTGCGCGCTGACGATTACCACCTGGTTAACGCGTGAGACCTTAACGGTAAGATCTCAGGCCCAAAACAGACGTGCCAATTTTCATTTGGCTGCATGTCTATTTTCGGGCCCCCCAAAAAATGCCTTTTTTGCAAGCACATTGAAAAATGAACCTAAGCGCGTCCAATACACGCGTCTACAACAGTGCAGCTCATTTTTCGGCGCACCTTAGTAAAAGGACCCCTGGATCATACTACTACCATTGCTACTACTCCTCATCATTTCTATAGCGCTACTAGCCATTCACAGCGCTGTACACGTACAAGGAGTAGAGCTGGAGGCAAGCCGGGGTGGGCGAGTCTCAATGCTGCTGAGAGTTATTCAGTAGTCAGAACATTATCCAGGTAACTCACTATTGACAACAAAAAATGGAGTGGAGGAGTGACCTAGTGGTTAGGGTGGTGGACTTTGGTCCTGGGGAGCTGAGGAACTGAGTTCGATTCCCACTTCAGGCACAGGCAGCTCCTTGTGACTCTGGGCAAGTCACTTAACCCTCCATTGCCCCATGGAAGCCGCATTGATACTATTGGAGATTCTACATGGAATGTTGCTATTCCACTAGCAACATTCCATGTAGAAGGCTGCGCAGGCTTCTGTTTCTGTGAGTCTGACGTCCTGCACGTACATGCAGGACGTCAGACTCACAGAAGCAGAAGCCTGCGCGGCCACATTGGTGATCTGCAAGGGCCGACTTCTAGTGGAATAGCAACATTCCATGTAGAATCTCAAATAGTAGCAACAGTGGAGGAGTGGCCTAGTGGTTAGGGTGGTGGACTTTGGTCCTGGGGAACTGAGGAACTGAGTTCGATTCCCACTTCAGGCACAGGCAGCTCCTTGTGACTCTGGGCAAGTCACTTAACCCTCCATTGCCCCATGGAAGCTGCATTGATACTATTGGAGATTCTACATGGAATGTTGCTACTATTGGAGATTCTACATGGAATGTTGCTATTCCACTAGAAGTCGGCCCTTGCAGATCACCAATGTGGCCGCGCAGGCTTCTGCTTCTGTGAGTCTGACGTCCTGCATGTACGTGCAGGACGTCAGACTCACAGAAACAGAAGCCTGCGCAGCCTTCTACATGGAATGTTGCTAGTGGAATAGCAACATTCCATGTAGAATCTCCAATAGTATCTATTTTATTTTTGTTACATTTGTACCCTGCGCTTTCCCACTCATGGCAGGCTTAATGCGGCTTACATGGGGCAATGGAGGGTTAAGTGACTTGCCCAGAGTCACAAGGAGCTGCCTGTGCCTGAAGTGGGAATCAAACTCAGTTCCCCAGGACCAAAGTCCACCACCCTAACCACTAGGCCACTCCTCCACTGTTGCTACTATTTGAGATTCTACATGGAATGTTGCTAGTGGAATAGCAACATTCCATGTAGAATCTCAAATAGTAGCAACATTCCATGTAGAAGTCGGCCCTTGCAGATCACCAATGTGGCCGCGCAGGCTTCTGCTTCTGTGAGTCTGACGTCCTGCAGGACATCAGACTCACAGAAACAGAAGCCTGCGCAGCCTTCTACATGGAATGTTGCTAGTGGAATAGCAACATTCCATGTAGAATCTCCAATAGTATCTATTTTAATTTGTTACATTTGTACCCTGTGCTTTCCCACTCATGGCAGGCTCAATGGGGCTTACATGGGGCAATGGAGGGTTAAGTGACTTGCCCAGAGTCACAAGGAGCTGCCTGTGCCTGAAGTGGGAATTGAACTTAGTTCCCCAGGATCAAAGTCCACCACCCTAACCACTAGGCCACTCCTCCATTACCACTAGGCCACTCCTCCACTGTTGCTACTATTGGAGATTCCACTAGCAACATTCCATGTAGAAGCCTGCGCGGCCACATTGGTGATCTGCAAGGGTCGACTTCTACATGGAATGTTGCTACTGGAATCTCCAATAGTAGCAACAGTGGAGGAGTGGCCTAGTGGTAATGGAGGAGTGGCCTAGTGGTTAGGGTGGTGGACTTTGATCCTGAGGAACTGAGTTCGATTCCCACAGCAGGCACAGGCAGCTCCTTGTGACTCTGGGCAAGTCACTTAACCCTCCATTGCCTGCCGCATTGATCCTGCCATGAGTGGGAAAGCGCGGGGTACAAATGTAACAAAAATAAATAAAAAAAAGGCTCTTCTAACTTTATTCTTCTAGTTATCCTGATACTCTTCTGAATAATTAACTAAAAACCATACAATGCAAATGTGTCGCTGGACAAACTGCGGCTTAGACAAGGCTCAACTCATTATCTTTTTATTTTATATTTTCATATAGTTTTTTAAAATATTTGCTTTCATGTAATTTTTTTGTGGAGGAGAAAAGCGCTACACCTAAAGAAGCTTGGAACGGGAGTGAAATGGTGGCCCCCCGTCGGGTTCTATTTTTTTTTTTTAGCTTTTATTTTCGTCCATTTTTATTGACGACTCAAACATAACCGATACAATTGTTTCATGACGGAAAACAGTTGACCATTCAGTATAATTCAGTAACTTGAAGCTACAAAAATGGGTCGCTTCCTCGGTCCGTCTTTCTCCTGCTCCTCTGTGTCGGCACCCGGGTCCCAACACACAGGAGCAGGGGAGTGACAGACTGGGGGAGGAGCAGAGGCAGGAAGGTTAGGAGAGTGGGGGATGGCGGCAGCCTAAGGAGGTGTTGGACACAGTGGCCTGTGTGTGTATGGGGGTGGCCCAAGAACGGGGGTGCCAGCTGCAGCGGATCTGCCTTGGGCCTGGCCAGGGTTGCCAGGTGGAAATTTTTTTTCCCACCCAAAGGAGCCCAAAACCCGCCCAAACTCAAACCTCGCCCCTGACACCTCCACCCCCGCGTCATCACCCCGCCCCCGCCGTCATCAACCCCGCCCCCGCCGTCATCAGCCCTGCCTCCCCCGTTATCGGCCCCGCCCAGAACGTCACTAACCCCGCCCAAAATGTCACAAACCCCGCCCAAAACGTCACTAACCCTGCCCCCCGCGGCCGAAAAAAATGCTTAAAAAACCGCCCAAAAGACACAAAACAAGCCCAAAAAACCGCAACCCGCCGCGGGCAAAAATTTCATGCGGCGGGTCGCGGAAAACCGCCCAATTGGGCGGTAAAACCGCCCACCTGGCAACACTGGGCCTGGCTCTGTCTCTCGGTGGCCCTGTGCGGGGTGGGGGGAGAGGAAGGAAGGAAGGACAAGAAAGAGAGAGGTGCAGGTGGGGAAAGAAGGAAGAGGGAAGGAGCAAGAGAAGACAGGAACACTTGCTGGACCCCTGGCTGGGAGAGAAAGACAGGGAGAGAGAGAGAGAGAGATCTGACACATGGGGGAGGGGGAAATAGGGATAATGAAGAGTTATGTTGAAGAATAGAGACACAGAGATGGAGATACTCAATATGGTGGGAAGACAGGGGTGATGCTGTGTCACACAGATAGAGATGCGGAGAGATGGATTGTGAACATGGATAGAAAAGAAGTGTCAAACGGACAGGGGGACTCTGGCAAAGCAGAAACCAGGAACTGGGACCAACACAATAAGAAAAGTGAAATGTCTAGACAGCAAAGGTAGAAAACAAAAATAATTTCATTTTCTATTTATTGATTGGAATATGTCAGTTTTTTGGAATGTTCATCTGTCAGAACTAGTCTTAGACATGGCCTGGGGCTCACGAGAAGAACCTCACTGGCCTTCAGTCTCCAGCACTGCGGTGGTAAATCTCCAGCATTGGAACAAGCCACCCTTGGCGTCTCTGCCACCGTCATAGGGCTTTCAGTCCCTCATCCCTGGTACTCCTTTCCCCTAAATCGGCTGAACCCCAGTCTCACCTCTGCCCACTGACAAAGTGATCACTGCAGCATTTTTCTCACCAAATCATAGTATGAGACAATAATATTAATACCCGCAATTGTTATAACGAGGCCCCAATACTGCTAATAAAGATACATAATTATTTCTTACGCAGTAAGATCACTTCCTTGTGAAGGTCCTTCTGCTCTTCATTTAAATACTTCCATTCTTCCTGGGAGAAAAAGGCAGCGATGCCCTCAAAAATAATCTGCATCTGAAATACAAATCAGAAACATGCTCAGCCTCTTTTGCAAATCCATCAGGAAACCTCCCAGTGCTGGGGCAGTGCGAGAGGTTGCTGGGTGTATATCATTCACGATTATATAAACACACTGTCTCAAAACGGGGTGATATTCCAGGAGACCTCCCGGTGCTGGGGCTTAGAGGGGCAGGGGAGAATATGCTAGATGTATTCAATTCACAGTCACGTAATATGCTGTTCAGATCAAGGTTATACGCCAGATCACACAGAGCTGGGGCTCAGTGGGTTAGGAGGACATTTTCCTGTATAGATAGAAATCACGGTCACAAAATTCACAGCCGCAAAGGCTTATAGTGGCTAGAAACCAGTAACACGCAAGACCTTGTTTGTGGGACTCCTTCACCTCAGCAGGGTCCCCCATGTGACTTTCTTTAGCCCCAGGTCTGCTTGGGATCCTAACTCTGCAGTATCCCAGGTTAGAAAGCTGCAGCAGTGTTTGCAGAGAGAAGGCAGGACGTTGGGGACAATTTCCTACCTGAGCAGAAGCTCCTGAAGGCATTTTTTTTTCTTTCTGCTTTAGTTGTTTGCAGGATTAGAAAGAAACTGGGGATTATTCCTCTGGCTGTGGGCTAGCAGGTGAGGGTTTGTCTCTTCCAGTGCTGGGAGAAAAGAGCAGAAACTGAAAATTTCTGGCTGGAGGTTTCTGGTGAACCTTCAAAGTAAAGATTTCACCTGCTAATGGGCAGAAACTGATGACATCATAAAGGGGAGGGTGGAGCTTCACACTGAGGGCACTGAGCCTGATGACACACACACAACAAGGGCTGATGTAGAAAGACAGAAAAACGTGTGGTACACAGCTGGCCCAGTGCGCTGGTTGTACCCAGAAATTAACCAGATTCCGCTGTCATGCTGTAAGCAATGAGCATGCAAATTACTGCCACAAGCCCACAGCTCATTGCAAAATGTCAGCTTTCCAGTCAGTGACATTTAAACAAAATAATTGCAGCAGTCTACATCAGGCCCCCATCCTGTGCCCCGACAAACCCACCCTTGACAAAATACATCCCTGGCGTCTAGTTCACCCCCATCTTTCCTTTCCACCTCTGACCCCGATTGTAAAAGTACACACCTTTCCCTAGTATCTAGTGCATCCTCCACCCCCATGATCTGTATCCCAGACCCCCTTATATCTGTTCATACCTTTATGGAGACAGGAGCACCCAGCCCCATCCATCCTGGGGGGAGGGGGTTCAGTATGCCATATAAGGGAACTTTTGCCCTATTTGGTAGTTAGGTGGAGACTACCAAATAAGGGGAAAATTCCCTTATTTGGGCAGTTGAAAAGGAAGGATCAACATTTGGGAATCTCAGAGTGGGGAAATAGCTAAAGAAGGGGTGTAGAGAAGGAACTGAATCAGCTGAAGGTGGGGTTAAGAGGACCAGTAGGCTGAGAAAGGTGGTATGAGATGGAGGTAAAGCTGGAGGCAGGTTCTAATTGGGGAAGATCAGCTGAAGAATGGATTAAATATGTGTGTGTGTGGGGTGGGGGGATGCTATTTATGGGGGATGGGGAAGTAGGTAAAAAACAGATTCTCCGGATCCTGCGCATTGCACCTTAAATCGGGTCCATGCATCAGATATCGGTGAAACTGGACAGTGCGGCTTTTATTGAGTCCCTGGTGCTGCCTTTTGCAGCAAGTCTTCAGCATTGAACTACCCTCCTGCAAGTGACAGTGGAGGCACATGCAGGGAAGAGCTGGTGGTGAGTGCTGAGGCTGGGGTGTGTAGACTGTCGCACCTTGACATGGTCGACCAGCACTGAGCTTCTTGTAGCTCAAGGTGAGTTACATTCAGGTGCACTGGGTATTTCACTATCCCTGGAGGGCTCACAATCTACGTTTGTACCTGAGGCAATGGAAATAGGTCTGACCAATAGAGAAAAGAATCTCCTGTACATACACCCGGGAAGAAAGTGGTATAGGTGTTTCCTACAGAACAACAGAAGTGGCCTAGTGGTTAGGGTGGTGGTCTTTGGTCCTGGGGAACTGAGTTCAATTCCCACTGCAGGCACAGTCAGCTCCTTGTGACTCTGGGCAAGTCACTTAACCCTCCATTGCCCCATGTAAGCCGCATTGAGCCTGCCATGAGTGGGAAAGTGCGGGGTACAAATGTAACAAAAATAAAATAGATACTATTGGAGATTCTACTTGGAATCTCAAATAATAGCAACAGTGGAGGAGTGGCCTAGTGGTTAGGGTGGTGGATTTTGGTCCTGGGGAACTGGGTTCGATTCCCACTGCAGGCACAAGCAGCTCCTTGTGACTCTGGGCAAGTCACTTAACCCTCCATTGCCCCAGGTACAAATAAGTACCTGTATATAATATGTAAGCCGCATTGAGCCTGCCATGAGTGGGAAAGCGCAGGGTACAAATGTAAGGAAAAAAATCCCTATGAAGCACTGTTATGATTTTTTTAATCTGTGGATGAATAAGGAGCCCTCAACAATCTCAGGATTCAGTCTAGCTGTCCTACAATAGAAAATGTCTTCTCAGAAGGCGTGCTGATAGCAGGATCCCCCATGCAAAGTTTGCTAGCTGTGGCCAGCATGTTGGCTTGTTTTTCCAAAAAATAAACATATTGTCGTCTGCATCAATCAAACATAAATAACAGTCCAGTTGCTTCACAGGTTTCAAAGTAGAAAGTGACACGGGGACAAAGTTTGTCCCTGTCCTCACGGGCTCTGTCCCCGTCACCACCCCGTCCCCTCGGGTTCTGTCCCTGTCCCCATCCCCACGGTTACTGCAGGTCTCCGTCCCTGTGACATTCTCTATAAGCAAGGCAGAGCATCAATAAAGGCCTGGCAGATTTGCAGAAAAGCTGTAATTGCATGAACTGAAACCTGGGGTTGGGCAACTGCAGGGAAAGTGGTGTGAGGGGCACAAGTTATTTCTTTGGCTTTGGGAGCAACAGCTAGAAAGGTAATTTTTAAGAACCGACCAATGAAATCGAATGGAAAACAAAAAGGGTTGATGATGTAAAAAAAAGTTGTAGCCAGGTTCAGAAGAGAAGCACCAAACCACTAACCCCCCCCCCCTAATTCCATAAAAGTTGCCAAAAATTGTGCCTGCAGTTTAATAGAATAACAAACCATCTAGTGCCAATAATTAGCTTTTTAACAAGCAATGATTGGCACTGATTAGATTTGATCTGTGCCTAAATTTTATGTATTGTCCAAAAAAGAGGGGTGGGGGTTCAGTAATGGAAGGGTCAGGGGCATTTCGTGGTGGATCAGGGCTGTGGTTTTGAGTTACACGTGTAATTATAGCATATTGGGGCATCATGCGTGAATTTAGGCGCAGGCGTTTGCATTATGCTTTCGTTGGCGCAAATGGTGGTACCTTTTCTAAATTCCACTATATCTTTGTTGAGATGCGGTGACCAGAATTGAACACAATTTGAGGTGTGGTCGCACCATGGTGCGATACAAAGGCATTATAACGTCCTCACTTTTGTTTTCCATTCCTTTCCTAATAATACCTAACATTCTATTTGCTTTCTTAGCTGCAGCAGAACACTGAGCAGAAGGTTTCAACGTATCATCAACGACGACACCTAGATCTCTTTCTTGGTCTGTGACTCCTAACGTGGAACCTTGCATGACGTAGCTATAATTTGGGTTCCTCTTTCCCACACGCATCACTTTGCACTTGCTCACATTAAACGTCATCTGCCATTTAGACGCCCAGTCTCGTAAGGTCCTCTTGTAATTTTTCACAATCCTCCCGCGATTTAACAGCTTTTTCAGCTCACCTGCAAAAAAGTCCTCTTTTTTGGGGGGGGGGGGGGGGGGTGCAAAAATGGATGTGCAGCAAAAAAAAAAAAAAAAAATTGGTGTGCGTCCATTTTGAGCCTGAGACCTTACCGCCACCCGTTGACTTAGCGGTAAGATCTCGTGCGTTAACCGGGCGGTAATACCACCTGGTTAGTGCCACGCGGTACAAAATAAACAAATATTTTCTGCTGCATGAATCGGAAGCGTGTGAAAAATGGGATTATCACCTGGGGCTCGCAGTAGCCAGGCGGCTAGTTCCAAATCGACATGTGTTGGACACGCATAGGCACCTATTCGCCTTAGTAAAAAGGCCCGTAACGATACCATTAGATGTTATACCTCTGGTGATCTTTTTTAAGTCTAAAAAGGCTCACAATTGCTGAGGCTCAAAGAAAGCATATTTTACTCCTAGTTAACGTATCGTACATTTACAAGGGTATGCTAACAAAAAGGATGCCCCCAAAGGACATACTTATCTCATAGCTAAAAAGAATTTCCTTCTATCTTGAGTATTCTTAGTCACATCAGGGTATATCCAAACCTTCTGCCCACAGAACAGACTGTCAGACTTGAGATTTCTTGTACCAAGTAGAGCGCTGCTGAGCCCGGTACTCGGACCAGGTTCTGCTTGGCAGCTGGACAACCCCGGGTTTCACCTGCGCTGACCACTGTTCCCCAGAGGTTGAGCCCCTAGGTGCGGGCGGCCTGCAGGACTTACGGGATGGAGCTGGAAGCGGGGTTGATGAATGTATCGGCAAGGCAGGCAGCAGGTCAAGAGAGTACTCCAGGTACAAGTGGCAGTCAGTAGGCAGGCGGCAGGCAAGAGAGTAATCCAGGTACAGGCAAGTCAGTAGGCAGACGGCAGGCAAGAGAGTAATCCAGGTACAGGCAAGTCAGTAGGCAGGCGGCAGGCAAGAGAGTAATCCAGGTACAGGCAAGTCAGTAGGCAGGCGGCAGGCAGAAGGGTAATCCAGGTACAGGCTAAGTCAGCAACGAGGGACCAGTAGATAAGAAGCAGACTACAGAGTTAGAAACACCTAGAAGTAGAAGCCGAAGCATGGAGTCCAGGGAGAGCTCAGCTGATAAACTGCTGGCATCTGACATCAGTAGGGAGAAGGGGCACAGCCATAGGACAAGATCAGGGGAAGGAGGAACCGGAAGACCAATAGGAGAGAAGCAAAGGAAGCCAGGCAGAGGAAGAGCAGACCAAGATGGGTGGAAGCACAGCAATTAAGGAGCCTGCAACCACCGCTCTCTGAACAAACCCAGAGAGGACTACACACACATGGCTCAGGCAGTGTCAGTCAAGTGTGTGTGTTGATGGGACCCCGCGCAGCCCGAGGACGCTGCTTGCGTTGAGGTAGGGGACATGACACAGACTGTTTTTCTTAATTCTCAATCTGAAAAGTATAGCTCGATCAGATACTTCAGAGAGTCCTCCACGATAACTGATATATTCTGTAATGCAATATCCTGTCCAGGAGTCTGATTAACAGGATCTGGTGCCTCAGCTGGATTTGTAGGCAATAGTGGTAGGTAATATGCTTTATTCATTGGAGGAACTGCAGATGAGGACTACTTTAATACTTCAATTAAATATTTCCTGAAGAATTGCACCGGAGACAAACCAGGTGTCCTGGGAAAATGTAATACTCGAAGGCTTAACCTCCTGTTGAAATTCTCGATTTGTTCCACTTTTTGTGATAGCCTGGTAGGTCCTGGTGGATATTCAGCCAGGGCCTGCATTAAAAAAAAAAAAAAAGGTGAACCCAGCGCTGTAGTTTTCTTCAATATTTCCAAAACAGCAAGGTATGCTAACTATCACAGTGGGTTAGAAGCCTCGGAAGTCACAATGTTAAAACGTTGCTTTTCTTTTGTTACAGTATAAACCACATTGAACTACATTTTTGATTTGAATAATGTGGGATATAAATCTCAATAAATGGAAAAATGAAAATGGAAGGGACTCTTTTCACTCTAGGGACACAGCCTAGTGCTTCGCTGAAATCTTAATCGGCTTCAAAGCTACACTCACAGTATTTTCACTTATATCGAAACTTTTAATCGTACATTTAATAATTCGAAATAGACAATCACTTATCTGAAAAATAGCATTTTTCAATGTCCAGGACCCCCAACATGAATCATGTTTTGCACGGCTGCAAAACCAAAAACATTTTGCAAAATCCCCTACTTAAAACTAACAATAAAAAAACTTATCTGGACGTCGAAAAAAATGCCATTCTTGAGGTAAGCGAATGTTTATTTAGAATTATTAAATATAAGATTCAAAGTTTTGATACAAGTAAAAATACTGTGGTGTAGCTTTGAAGCCGATTAAGATTTCAGCAAAGCACTAGGCTGAGTTCCTCTTGTGAAAAGAGTTGCTTCCGAGGCTTCTAATCCACTGTGATTGTTCTTGGAAATATTAAAGAAAACTACAGCACTAGGTTGACTTTAATATTCATTGTTATTTACCCCCACTTCTTTAAATTGAGAGACTATTAATTTTTGATTTAAAAAAAAGTACCATAGCCCCCCTCACAACCCCCTCGACAGGTCAACCCCCCTATCCCCAACCCCTTCCAGTCGTGATAGGTCTTCTGGTGGCCCAGTGGGTTGACTTGGGCAGGAGCGAACTCCCCTTGCTCCTGTTCCTAGCAGCAGCTTCCTGAAAATGGCTCACCTAGTTCCTGTCAGACAAGTAGTGGGAACTGGATAAGGCTCTTCGAAAACAGGCTCAGGACTCCAAAATTTTATTTATTTATTTATTGCATTTGTATCCCACATTTTCCCACCTATTTGCGGGCTCAGTGTGGCTTACAATACGACATGAATAATAGAAATACATTTGTTACAACTAGGTTATGGATTACATTGAACAGAGTTGTGTGAAATTAAAGGTGTTTATTTAAGCTGACTCGACATGGCACCATGTTTGGAGTCTTAAGTATTGCCACACTGGGACAGGCCAAAGGTACATCAAGCCCAGTATCTTGTTTCAAACAGTGGCAAATCCAGGTCACCAGTACCTGGCAAGATCCCAAAAAAGCTCAATACATTTTAATGCTGCTTATCCCCAAGTCAATTTAATAATGGTCTATGGACTTTTCCTTTAGGAAGCTGTCCAGACCCTTTTTAAACTCCGCTAAGCTAACCACCTTTACCACTTTCTCTGGCAACGAATTCCAGAATTTAATTACACGTTGAGTGAAGAAACATTTTCTCTGATTCGTTTTAAATTTACTACTTTGTATCTTCATTTTGCATGCCCCCTAGTCCTAGTATTTTTGGAAAGAGTAAACAAATGATTCACGTCTACCCATTCCACTCCACTCATTATTTTATAGACCTCTATCATACTCTTGATGTGTATACTTGACAGCGCAGTGACATGTCACAAGCCATTGAACTTTTTTCTTAACCGTCTTTTTAAAGACCATTTCATGTTTGTTTTACCAGACGCCTTTACCAAGGATATATGTGACTGTCAAGTATACACATCAAGACTCCTGAGGCAGGTATGTGCCGAAACATGGTGCCATGTTGAGCCAGCTTTAATAAACACTTTTCTTTTCATTTTGGAGTCCTGAGTCTGTTTTCGAAGAGCCTGAGCCAGTCCCCACTCCTTGTTGTTTGACTTTGTCTATGTCGTGGGACCTTTCTGTTCTTTCAACTCTTTGTGGGTTTTTTCACCTAGTTCCAGCCAGTGGCGTAGCCAGACCTGACATTTTGGGTGGGCCCTGAACTAATGTGGGTGGGCACTGTGCATATAGGTATGAGTATTATTTCTTGGGATACTACAAAATAATGTCTTACAATGCACTTGATGATGGATTTCTAAGCAGTCTGCCCAACAGTTGCCCTGCATCAATATAAGCCACATACATACATAATGGAATAACCAACCAGTTACATTATCTCATATCTTAAACTTGACCAGACTTAAGTCTGCAATAATGGCAAACATCTCAATAGACATGACAGGATCCTGCAATATAATTACAGCAATGGCATATATCCTTCAAACTTTGCTTCATAACAAACATAAAAAAAATATATAGAACCTTTTTAAAATTATGTTATCTTGGGCATTGAGCTCACCCTCACCCCCTCCCCATTCCCACATAGAAACCCAACAACATTAAAATTTATTGTTGGTGTGTTTCTGAGTGGGGGTATGCTCTTCACTGCTTGGGGGGGGGGGGGAAGTATATTTGATTTAATATAAGCTTTTTTCCCCTAGGCAGTGAAGAGCCCACCCCCACCCAGAAGCCCACCACCACCATTACACTGTACATTTAAACATATTTGTTTCACCTGGGTAGCTGGGCTTGAGCTTCCAAAATTTGTGTGCATGTGGTGGCTGGTTTTCAGACAGCTCTGCAGACTGTGCTCTTTGTGTGCTGGCTGGGTCCTATGTCTGGGGCCGCAGGGGAATGCATTTCTCCTCTGTCCCCTCCCCTCCATCCATGTCCAGAATTTCTTCTCTCTCCCCTCCATCCATGTGCATCTCCTCTTCTGTCTTTCCTTCCCTCCATCCCTGTCCAGCATTTCTCTTCTCTTCCCTGCCATCCACTCCATCCATGTCCAGCATTTCCCCTCTCTCCCCTCCATCCATGTGCATCTCCTCTTTATCTTCCCTTCCCTACATCCACGTTCTGCATTTCTCTTGCCCTCCCCTCCATCCATCTATGTCCAGCAACTCTCCTCTCTCCCCTGCCCTCTCCACCATCGATATCCAGCAATTCTCCCCCCCTGCCCCCTTCAATCCCTCCATGACCAGCAATTCTCCTCTCTCCCCTGACCTCCCCTCCCATCCATGTCCAGTGATTCTCCTCTGCCCTCCCCTCCATGTCCAGCATTTCTCCTCTGCCCTTCCCTCCATGTCCAGCATTTCTCCTCTCTCCCTTGACCTCCCCTCCCATCCATGTCCAGCGATTCTCCTCTGCCCTCCCCTCTATGTCCAGCATTTCTCCTCTCTCCCCTGCCCTGCCCTCTCCTCCATGTCCATCGATCTCTCCTCTCTCCTGCCATCCATGTCCAGCGATTCTCCTTTGCCCCTATCCTTCCATTCATGTCGACTCGTCCCAGCCTCCACCTGCCCCCCTGTTCAGCTCCCGAGTTCCAGTTCAAACCCAAGCCCCCCTACCCGCCCTCTTCTCCACATCCCTCTTTTTGTTCCTGCCGCCCTACATTTAAATCTTTTATTTGACCTCAAGTCGCAGCGGCGACAGCAGTTAAAGCAGCAGGCTTGCCTCCAGCCTTCCCTTCCCTCTGAGTGTCCCGCCTTCCTGGCGAGGGCCAGTCACGGCAGAAGGAAGTCCCCCACACTGCCTGTGTGAATCATGACCAGCAGTACAAGCACTGCAGCGGGGGAAGAAGCAGTAAATAGCACATTCTGAACCTGTGGAAGCGGAAAGCAGGGAGTGATGCTGGATTGTGGGTGGCGGGAGGAAGGTCAAGATTTGCCACGGTACCCGATAGTTCGATGTGGCGCACCAGGGTGGCATAGAGCATGTTTGGGAAGTGCTGGTTTAAATGTTTAGTATGACCTTTGAAAATACATTAGTAAAATGTTGTTGTTGTTTTTTAAAGTTAATTCATAACTATTTATGATTTATGTTTTCAAGGTTTGCACGCTTGTCCACAGGATTATTTACGGTGAAGTTCCTGGATACATGTTGGACCTCATAAAATTACCACCCAGAAACATTACCAGCCTATCCCGAACTTATTTAAATCTGCATTACCCAGACTGCAGTGGACTTAGATACAAATCAACTTATGCATCCAGCTTTTCTTACATAAGTACACAACTGTGGAACGCTTTGCCCAAAACCGTGAGATCTATCCATATCCACCTTAACTTCAGGAAACTCCTGAAAACCAACTTGTTTAAGAAGGCCCTACCCCCCTGACCCAAATTAACTTTCTACTTCCTGCGACACAACAAAATATGGACCGTACTAGACTTCAATCACCACCCCCTCTTTATTTCTTTGTTGCTTTATACGTATGTTTCTTACATGCTTACTATGTATTTGTATTATTGAACCGGAGCCTACCTCTATGGTACTGTGTAAGCCACATTGAGCCTGCAACTAAGTGGGAAAATGCGGGATATAAATGTATTAAACAAATAAGTAAATAAATATGATTGTTCAATACAAGCATTTAATCCCACAGGAGCAGAGTGCGTTTCTGATTTTCAGACCATCTCTCTGAAGTGGAATGGTAATATTGTCACTTCCACGCAGGGGTGTGCTGGTAAATTTTTAACAACAGGCTCTTTCTCCGATGTAGCCAGCTCTGCAGTTGGAAGGGCCAGGGGTGGCCAGGGGCTGGAGGGGAGCAACACTTGCCTCTCTCTCCTCCCTCCCTTCGTGCGGGCACGCTAGGCATACCTTTGCTGGCAGCCAATAAATGGACTGCCACCACTCCCAACGTCTTGCTCTGAGCAGCATGCTTGGAACTTCTCTCACATGCTCGAGAAATCCCAGCCTGCTGCCCAGAGCTGGAAACAAGGAGCAGGGAGCTGCAGTAGTCTATTTACTTGGCTGGCAGGGCTCAGCATCCCCACCAGCAAAGTAAAAGATAATTCAGCAGGGGGCCCAAGCCCACATTTTGGGAGCCAGTTGTTAAAGTAGCCATGGAGGGCCCTACTTTAACAACCGGCTCCCAAAATTCTTAAAAACTTAACAACCGGCTCTTGCGAGCCTGTGAGAGCCTGCTCCAGCACACCACTGTATAGAGCCTATTCTAAGCTCACCACTGGCATGGTATGGGAAAGGGGGTGGGGAAATACTACTGGAGAGGAAGATGAAGTGCTGGGTAAGGAGGAAGGAAGGGAGAAAGAGCTGGATTTTTTGGGAATAACCATAATGAAAATGTATGAGATCATACATATTCATTATGGTTATTCCTGAAAAAGCCAGCTTTCGCCCTCCCTTCCTTCCTTCCTTCCTTCCTTCCTCCATATTAGCATATTCGTGTGTGTGTGTGTGTATATATGCAAATGAATATGCTTATATGCCCCACCCCATCTTTTGATGAATATTAATAAAAGTTGTCAAATTTAACTTTTTCATGTATTGATTTAGTATTTGCAGACATGCAGTTAAATAAGGTCCTATCCAGCATACAGTACTTTGATTATTTTTTCTATATACATTAACAGTAAGTTCCTACAAGTAAATGCTTGTGAATTTCTGGAAATATTTAGCTACATATAATTGTTTGCAATCAGACTGATCTTTGCCGATAATCTTAATTATAGTAAGAGAAATACTTAATAGCTTTGAACTATGAAGGTACACAAGGTGTACTGGAAAATGGCCTGCGCTGGTGTAGACGCGTGTATTGGACACACACAGGTCTATTTTTCAGCGCACCTGCATACGAGGCCTTTGGCTGAAAATGGATGTGCGGCAAAATAAAAATCGCCGTGCATCCATCTTGGGCCTGAGACCTTACTGCCACCCACCCATTCACTTAGCGGTAAGGTCTCACGTGTTAACTGAGCAGTAATTAGCGCACGTACACTGCCTATTACCACCCGGTTAGTGCCATGCGCTGGAAATTTTCCGGTGCGCATAGTGGACGCACGTAAAAAATTAAATTACTGCCTGGGCCTATGCGGCTTAGTGAAAGGACTCCTTAGCAAGTTCATACACCATAAGACAGTAGTAAGTTCTTCCTGCAAGCTTCCTCAGAAGCTTAGCGGAGATTGGGTGGCAGCACCGGTGGTTGGGAGGCGGGGCTAGTGGTTGGGAGGCGGGGCTAGTGCTGGGCAGACTTCTACGGTCTGTGCCCTGAAAATGGCAGATACAAATCAAGGTCAGGTATACATATAAGGCATACCAGAATGATCCAACCTAAACACCTGAACCCTCCAACACAATCGAAACTACTACCAGAACTGGCTTCCGATCAGATACCACATTCAATTCAAGATTCTCCTCCTTACCTACAAATGCACCAAGTCTGCGGCTCCTCACTACCTCTCTACCCTCATCTCCCCCTAAGTTCCCGCCCGTAACCTCCGCTCCCAGGACAAATCCCTCCTTTCAGTTCCCTTCTCCACCACTGCCAACTCGAGGCTCCGCTCATTCTGCCTTGCCTCGCCCTATGCCTGGAACAACCTTCCTCAACCCCTACGCCAAGCCCCTTCCCTACCCATCTTCAAATCTCTGCTTAAAACTTACCTCTTCAATGCTGCTTTTGGCACCTAACCTTTCGTGAAATATAGTATGCCCTATCAGACGGACTCTACACTTGTCTTTGACTGTACACTTGTCTCTAGATTGTACACTTGTCTTTTAGATTGTAAGCTCTTTGAGCAGGGACTGTCCTTCTATGTTTAAATTGTACAGCGCTGCATAACCCTGGTAGCGCTTTAGAAATGTTAAGTAGTAGTAGTAGTAACTGGACAAAACTTAACTCTCTCTCCTTGAATACTTATATACTCCGTCATCTATGATCATTAACACTTGACCACTCTATTTCTCTTACCGGAATTGGCGATCACCATCATGGTACTATGTAAGCCACATTGAGCCTGCAAATAGGTGGGAAAATGTGGGACACAAATGCAAGAAATAAGTAAAATAAAGTAGGGAGGTCTTGTTCAAACTTTCTGCTCTGGGATCCCTATCAAAATGGCCGCAGTGCCTTCTGTTCTTTATAGATTTGTTACCCAATATCCTATGATGTCATATCCTGTGATGTTCGTCACAGCAAACATGGTATATTGGTGATCTGTATATTAATAATAGTTCTCTACAGTAGCAACAACCTGCCTTCAAAATATATATTAGAAATTGTAAATTACAACGGTCTCATAAAGATTATAGATCACACCTGTCTCGTGCTGGTATAGCTAGAGGATCGTAATCAGATAAAGTAAAGCAAAAGCTTATAAAAGAAAAACTTGCTGTGAGAATTTCTCCGTTCTAATCATAATGTAACTAAAGAATCCCAATCAAAGGGAGCAGAAACGTATTTTCTCCATTCAGGGACTTGATTTTTTCATTCACATCATGATGTGACTAGAGGATTAAAGATAATTATTTGGGCTGGAGGTTGGGTGGATTTCAGAGGCTTTTTCCCTTTCATATGCTTGATGCACTTCACAGAACTTTAGTCTTTTTCAAGAACAATATTTGCATTTATTACAGAGAGAAATCTTGTGTGATATCAATACATATAAAGTAGCACATATGAGTTTATCTTGTTGGGCAGACTGGATGGACCGTACAGGTCTTTCTCTGCCATCATCTACTATGTTACTATGTGTGGACCAAAAGTCGACATGTCACACAATAAACTTGAATCAGTAAAACAGAATTAGTGTCACAGAAAAAAGTTACCCAATACAGACATATTATACATTTCTTGAGAGTAGATTTTCCAGACTTTTAAATTGTGCTATGTTTTTAAAATCTTGACTGGTAAGGCTCCTGCCTATATCATGCAATTTTTAACATAACTTCATGGTGCCACTTTTAAGATATAATAGTAGGGGCCAGATTTTATTACATTTTCCGGAAGTAACTACATTGAAGTTAAGTAAACATCATTCTGCATCTTTACAACAGTGGCGTAGCCAGACCTGACTTTTTGGGTGGGCCCAGAGCTAATATGGGTGGGCACTATGTAAATAGGTATGAGTAGTGTTTCTTGAGATACTACAAATTAATGCCTTAGAATGCTACCCTGCATCAATATAAACCACATACATACTTAAAAAAACAATATTTGTAAATATAGCTACATTATGCCATATCAAACTTGACCAAACGTAAGTCTACTATAATGGCAAACATCTCAACACACATGACAGGATCCTGCATTATAATTACAGCAATGACATATAACCATGTATTCAAATTCTGGTAGCACCTCAATAATGGCAACAAAATCCCGTCACTGCCACCGCATCAGTCCACCCGGAGAAAACTGCCTACACTTTTTTTTTTTTATTTAACCTAGGTACTGCAGAGACCATCCCCACCCAAAAACCCACCAACATGAGAAATAGACAGCTTTTTAAAAATTAACCTGGGCACTATTAAAATTTATTGTCGATGAATTTCTGGGTGGGGATGGGCCATAGGCGGTCGGTGGCCCACCTGTTTGGGGAGGCTAAAGGGGGCAGGGGCAGAGCTTACATCCATAACTTATATAGAGATCCAAAACTACTTTTTATTTTCTCATTTCCATCTTCCAAAATTCCAGACAGCAGATGTACAGAGCAGGACCCAAAGCAGTCCAAAACAAGTAAAATCAGAAACGGCATAGTTTACACCTCATTGCTTAACCAACCTTAGGCTTCACGTTTAGGTTTAAAAAGCAAAACCATGTGCATGTAAAGACTGGATAAACAAATTAAAACGAAGTTTAAAGCAAGTGCCCTTAATATATAATACTTGATAGCAGTAATGAAACAGTGATGGAATATTCACATAGCAAGCAACTTGAGCCAACAGATTTATTTTCCATTGAACATAATTAACTTTGTATGAACTTGGCGGCTAATAGTGTGCTGAACTGTACACATTTAGACTGACTCGACAGACCTTCCGCATGACGGAAGCCCTTCCCTCATTATTCAATACCTCTTTGTGAAATACTAGTAATAAAAAAGGCAAGTGAATTTTTTATAATATACCACTGCAATCTTCAAAACAAAAAAATCCACAAAAGGAGCAGGTTCCCAAATGCCATCTTTTTCTTTTGATGTAGGCTCCTTCAATTTAGTTAATATTTTTTTAAATTATACTCATAAATAGTAAGCCTGATTGTTAAGCATCTGATTCTGATAACATGATGTCTGTTTCGGAGGCCTTTTATTAAGTGAAAACATCTCTTAATGAATACAGGGAGTCCCTATAGCCAGCACCTCCAAATGACACAATGAATTAAAATTTAGAACAAATTGCATACTGTAACTGATAAAACCAATACTTCCTCTATGTACATCCTCATGCTACACAAGCTGGCATGTTTAAAAATATATGCTACCAATGATAAAGAATGACAGTGGGGATAGAGCAGGCTCTCTCCCTCAGTCCCACTCCTTGCTCCTTCCTCCTTCCTTGGTTCCAATCTGTCCCGCTCCTCCCCAACCCCTCCCCTCCCCCAAAGAAGCAGTCAGACTCGGATACTTGCCTTCTTTTCTACGATGCAGATTAGTCTGCCTGATTAATCGTCCATTTTCAGTTTGGTTAAACTGAGGTGAATCGGAGGTGGTCAGAGCAAGTTGTTAGCGTGTTGTTGTTCAATCGGCGGCCATTTTTACTCAATGATCATTGCATTCTTCCTTTTTATTTAGCGATAGCACAGAGGTAAGATCCAGTGGCGGGGGGGGGGGGGGGTTTGCGTTGCATCATAGGGCAAGGCCAAGTAGCTAGCGAGGCAGGCCTGCTGTAATCGCTAGGGTGGGAGTGCAGCGTAGCATGTGCTGTGCAGTTGAACCTGCTTTTAACAAACTAGAGCGGCGCAGACGATGGATGAGACGGTGCGGGATGGCAATTATGCATTGCTGGCCGAGCGGAGCAGAAGTCAGATTTAGAAGAGATGCCAGTGTGGCTGCCCGAGACTAAAAAGCAGGTGGGAGGTAGCTGAGTGGGCCGGCGCCGCCGCGAGGCATAAAGACAGTGGCTGCTGCTTTTAAACTGGGCGGGCCTGAGCTGAGATCCACCCGTAGCTACGCCCCTGCTTTACAATGTGAAATGGCATCATTGTGTAATAGGTTACCTCTACACTTGGGGCTTGTAGATATTCAGTTCCCAAAAACGTTTGAAAACCTTGCTTTTTGTTAAATATAGTGTTCTAAACTCGTACATAAGTATTCCTACACTGGGACAGACCAAAGGTCCATCGAGCCCAGTTTCCTGTTTCCAACAGTGTCCAATCCAGGTCACAAATACCTGGCAAGATCCCAGAAAACTCAATACATTTTATGCTGCTTATCCCAGAAATAAGCAGTGGATTTTCCCCAAGTCAATTTAATAATGATCTATGGACTTTTCCTTTAGGAAGCCGTCCAGACCCTTTTAAAACCCCGCTAAGCTAACCGCCTTTACCACATTCTCTGGCAATGAATTCCAGAGTTTAATTATACATTGAGTGAAGAAACATTTTCTCCGAGTCATATTAAATGTACTACTTTGTAGCTTCATCACATGCCCCCCCTAGTCCTAGTATTTTTGGAAAGAGTAAACAAACAATTCACGTCTACCCGTTCCACTTCACTCATTATTTTATAGACCTCACTCATATCTCCTCTCAGCCGCCTTTTCTCCATGCTGAAGAGCCCTAGCCGCTTTAGCCTTTCCTCATAGGGAAGTCGTCCCATCCCCTTTATCATTTTCGTCGCCCTTATCTGTACCTTTTTTTTAATTCCACTATATTATTTTAAATAGTATGAATCATTATGCAATTTATTATTTGTGTAATCGATTTTCTGGTTCTGAAGTTTCTACCTAATGTAATTCCTGAACGCATTGGTTCAGGTCTCCTTTTCTGTAATCCGCCCTGAACTGTAAAGGTTGTGGCAAAATAGAAAACTTGATATAACATAACAAAATGATTATTGGTGATATTTTTGTGGTTTAAAAAAAATGGAAGTCTTTAAAGCATATTGTATTGAAACATTTGCACATATTTCTTAATAACTTTGACCTTTTTTCACAATTTAAACCTTAGACATCAATTGCCCACCCCATAAAACATATGTATAGACTCTAGTTGCATGTACAAATTTCTTCAGAACTCATATTTATATCCTTACAGATTTTAATGAAAATTTGCTTTCAGGCTTATTTTCGAAAGTGATCACCGGCCATTTCCCGACTTAAATCGGGAGATGGCCAGCAATCTCTCAAAAGCGGCGAAATTGGTATAATCGAAAGTGGCTTTTTTGACAGCATCGCTGCTTTCCTGTCGCCTCGCCGGCGAAACTTCAAGGGGGGGCGTGTTGGCGGTGTAGCGAAGGCAGGACATGGGCGGGCATGGGCATGGCTACCAGATGGCCTGCTTTCACGGATAATGGAAAAAAAAAGCGGCGTTAATCAGTATTTCGCCGGGTTTACTTGGTCCTTTTATTTTCCCGAGCAAGCCTCAAAAGGGTGCCCCAACTGACCAGATGACCACCGGAGGGAATGGGGGATGACCTCCCCATACTCCTCCAGTGGTCACCAACCCCTCCCACACTAAAAAAATAAAAACCTTTTTTGCCAGCCTGTATGCCAGCCTCAAATGTCATACCCAGCTCCCTGACAGCAGTATGCAAGTCCCTGGAGCAGTTTTTAATGGGCGCAGTGCACTTCAGGCAGGCAGACAGAGGCCCATTCCCCCCTACCTGTTACACTTGTGGTGCTTAGTGTTGAGCCCTCCAAACCTCCCCCCCAAAAACCCTCTGTACCCACATGTAGGTGCCCCGCTTCACCCATAAGGGCTATGGTAATGGTGTAGAGTTGTGGGGAGTGGGTTTGGGGGAGATTTGGGGGGCTCAGCACCCAAGGGAAGGGAGCTATGCACCTGGGAGCTATTTGTGTATTTTTTAAACATTTTTAGAAGTGCCCCCTAGGGTGTCCGGTTGGTGTCCTGGCATGTCAGGGGGACCAGTGCACTACAAATGCTGGCTCCTTCCATGACCAAATGCCTTGGATTTTGCCAGGTTTGAGATGGCCGGCAGTTTTTTCCATTATCGCTGAAAAACAAAACCGACGAACTCTGGCATTTGGCCGGGCTAAACCGTATTATCGAAAAAAAAAGATGGCTGGCCATCTTTTTCGAAAATATGGTTCCGGCCAGCTGTTGTGCCGCTGCCAAAATAGATATTTCGTTGGTGGCGTTCGATTATGCCCCTCTTTGTTACCTTAGAACATAAGAATAGCCATACTGGGTCAGACCAATGGTCCATCTAGCCCAGTATCCTGTTTTCCAAACAGTGGCCAAACCAGGTCACAAGTACCTGGCAGAAACCTTTTCCCATTATCAGTGCCGTAGCGAGGGCGGCTGACACCTGGGGCGGGTCACCGCTGTGCACCCCCCCGGGTGCAGCACGGCACCCCCCCCCTCCGGCGCGCCATTCTTACTTTAATTGGGAAGCGAGGGACGGGCGGGAGGGCCGATCCGCCCCCGAGTGCACGTCGCTGGGAGCTGCGTCGGCTCCACTGGTTCCTTGCTCTCTCTGCCCCGGAACAGGAAGTAACCTACTCCGGGGCAGAGGGAGCAGGGAACCAGCAGATCCGACACCCCCCCCGGCGCGTGCACCCGGGTAGACTGCCCCACCGCCCCCCCCCTTCCTACGCCACTGCCCATTATAACTTCTAAAAGTTACCTTGTTGAAATAGTTACCAGGCATTTTCAAACAGTGACATTACAAGCTTTCAGAAAAGGTTTGGCCACTCAAGTGGTACCAATAGCTGGTCTGGCCCATGGACTAAGCTATTGAGTGTCCTTGGCGGAGGTTGATGAGGAGGGGTGAGAGAAACTGGGAGAGGCTGCTGCAGAGTGAGAAAATAAAAAATACCTTCTGTACACCACTTCAATAGCTTTTCATTTTTAAACATGGCAGCAAATACAAGATGAGCACAGTTGGGTGGAGGTGGGGGTGTTACGGGGGCACTGACTCAGCACATAAGCAGTGAGCAGCAGCATAGCATCAGAAGTGTGTGTGTGTCTGAAAAGTGAGAATGCAAGTGGGTTTCTGAAGAGTGAGTGCTTTGAATGTAGTTGCAAAAACCTCAGAAAGGCGGTATATCAAGTCCCATTTCCCTTTCCCTATTTGAGATTCTACATGGAATGTTGCTATTCCACTAGCAACATTCCATGTAGAAGTCAGCCCTTGCAGATCACCAATGTGGCCGCGCAGGCTTCTACATGGAATGTTGCTAGTGGAATAGCAACATTCCATGTAGAATCTCCAATACTATCAATGCGGCTTACATGGGGCAATGGAGGGTTAAGTGACTTGCCCAGAGTCACAAGGAGCTGCCTGTGCCTGAACTGGTAATCGAACTCAGTTCCCCAGGACCAAAGTCCACCACCCTAACCACTAGGTCACTCCTCCACTGTTGCTACTATTTGAGATTCTACATGGAACGTTGCTATTCCACTACAAGTTGGCCCTTGCAGATCACCAATGTGGCCGCGCAGCCTTCTGCTTCTGTGAGTCTGATGTCCTGCACGTATGAGCAGGACGTCAGACTCACAGAAACAGAAGCCTGCACAGCCTTCTACACGGAATGTTGCTAGTGGAGGAGTAGCCTAGTGGTCAGTGCAGCAGACTTTGATCCTGGGGAACTGAGTTCAATTCCCACTGCAGCTCCTTGTGACTCAGGGCAAGTCACTTAACCCTCCATTGCCCCTGGTACAAAATAAGTACCTGAATATATGTAAACCGCTTTGAACGTAGTTGCAAAATACCTCAGAAAGGCGGTAGATCAAGTCCCATTTCCCTTTCCAACCAAACTTCAATTGTTGTGTTGCCTTGCTGAGATTTGGCATAGATTTTATACATCAAGGCCACCACATGAAGGCAATCGGCAAGATCTGAGGAGGAAACTTTCTCCAGCTCAGCGAGACCCAGAAGTTGCTGCTATTGAATTTTATGTAGTGCTCTCTTGTGGAACATTTAGGGACTCATTTTCAAAGCACTCAGACTTACAAATCCCCTTGTTTACTAAACCCCGCTAATGCCAACACAGCCCATTCGACGTTGCGGCGCAGCTTAGTAAACAGGGGGGGACGTTACGGGGGGGGGGGGGGGGATTTTTGATCTGATGTCCATGTCGGACTTTGGTACGTTTTGCGCTAAACGTCCCAAATCCAAATAGAAAACAACCATTTTCAAAACCTCAAAATATCTTTATCTTTTTTTCCCCCCTGAAAATACTGTTTGTAACAGTTTTTGTACTCTGTGCATATACAAGTGAAAAATGTAGAAAATCAAGCCACTGGGATATGGGAGGGGCCAGCATTTTTAGTACACTGGTCCCCCCAGATATCCCAGGAGAGCAATGGGGCATCCTAGGGGCCACTGATGTGGTCTTCAAATCAATGCTCCCAGGTAGACATTGCACCGTTGCTCCCTTATCTGCTGAGCCCTCCAAAACCCACTACACCCAACTGTACACCACTACATAGCCCTTATAGGTGAAGGGGACACCTATATGTGGGTACAAGTCGGGGGAGGTATGGGCCTGGGTCCACAATACACTGAACCGACTTACTAGACTACTCCAGGGACCTGCATGCTGCTCTTATTAGACCTGGCTATAACATATGAGGCTGTCATAGAGGCTGGTAAGTACTATTTTTATTCACATCTTTGGGGGTGGGGGGGGGGGGGCAGGAGGAGCGTCAATGACCACTGGAGGAGTGAGGGAGGCCATTCCTGATTCAATCCAGTGATCATCTGGTCATTTATGGCACCTTTTTATGCCTTATTCGTCCTAAAAACAGGTCTAGAGCAAAGTGTTTATATTTTCGCCCTGGACCTTTTCGTTCTGTTTCATTATGGCTGTAAAATGACCAAGTGTCAGGCACGCCCTAATCCCACCTTCGAAACACCCCTAACACGCCCCCTTTGTGATTCGGATGCACTGCAGACGAATTGCATACATCAACGTTTACTACTAAACTGAATATAGCAAGATAAGAGTTCTCAAAGCATTGAATCTCTGGAGGAAAAGACCAGATACTCTGTATTCACTATGTAGATATCGTGAATAACAGACTGTCATAGATCTCATTACATAAACTTTCTTAATATACTAGTAAAAAAAGGCCCGTTTCTGGAGCCAATGAAACGGGCGCTAGCAAGGCTTTCCTGTGCCCCCCCCCCCCCCCCCCCCCCCACTGAACGCACCTTGGTTGTTAGTGACGGCATTGCACCGCCGTGGCCGTCGATGTGTGACTGTGGCCCCCCCACCCAACGCACCTTCGTCGTCAGTGGGTGGCCCATTGCGGCGCCCTGGCTGTCGTCGATGTGAGTGAATTGCTCCGCCTCCGCCCTCAACGTCATAACGTTTGACTCGAGGGCGGGGCCCTGAGGCTGTGAGTTTCTTGGCTTCAGAGCTTCGAACTTACGAACCTTGGCTTCAGTGACGTCATCCGACAATAGAACGTTGAGGGTTTTATATATATAGATGAGACTGTGATACAGGTTCCTCATTAGTCAAAAAACCTCCATTCTAAATATATGTTAGAGATTCCTCTTTCTTATAATCTATTAGCCCCAATTTATTAAAGGCGATGGAGGGCATAGCTTCCGATGAAGCATTTGGGAAACAGAAGCTTTCTGTCGAGCATACCCTCCAGATGACACTACAGCCCAGACAGGTGTATTTAAAACCTTTAATAAATCGGGGCTAATAGATTATAAGAAAGAAATCATAAAGCGGAATCTCTAACGTATTTAGAATAGAGGTTTTTTGACTAATGAGGAACCTGTATCCTAGTCTCGTATATTAAGAAAGTTTATGTAATGAGATCTATGACAGTCTGTTATTCAGTCGTAGAAAATCTTTCTTCACCCAACGTATAATTAAACTCTGGAATTCCTTGCCGGAGAAAGTGGTGAAGGCGGTTAGCTTAGCAGAGTTTTAAAAAAGGGGTTGGACGGTTTCCTAAAGGACAAGTCCATAAACCGCTACTAAACGGACTTGGAAAAATCCACAATTCCAGGAATAACATGTATAGAATGTTTGTATGTTTGGGAAGCTGCCAGGTGCCCTTGGCCTGGATTGGCCGCTGTCGTGGACAGGATGCAGGGCTCGCTGGACCCTTGGTCTTTTCCCAGTGTGGCATTACTTATGTACTTATGATATCTACATAGTGAATACAGAGTATCTGAAGTCTTTTCCTCCATTCAATGCTTTGAGAACTCTTATCGTGTTATATTCAGTTTAGTAGTACTCCTCAGTGGCAAGAATCAGAAGTTAGTTGAAATATAGACAGACGTTTGCAACACAGGTTTTGAAAACACCGATTTGGACATTTTGCGAAGAAATTCGTCCAAACGCTGCTTTGTGACACTTTTTGGGCGTTTTTCTCTTTCAAAAATGAGCCCCACAATAACCTGTGGAGCTCTGTAAGTCTAAGTGCTTTGAAAATACGCCTCTTAAGTGCACTTTCAGGTGTAATGACTGGTTGAAACCTTTATTACACACAGTACATATTAAAAAAAAAAAGGTTTATTTTTACTGTGGATCACTTGATACTTTCAGAAGTGGCAGCTTGAGTGAAGCTTTTGTATCACATGCTATGTGTGAAAAGTTTGTTTCTATCGGGGGCAAAGTCTTCAGATGGGTTAGTTGATCTCCATCTCTCAACTTTACTGTAATTACACTCAGTACATACAAATTGTTTCTTTCAGATGCCTTTTCAGAACCTCAGTGCATCTGAAAGTGTTATTTCTGCTGTAGATCACGTCATGCCTGTTTAGCAGCAACTGTTGAACTAAACTTTTACCACTTCAATCTGCAAATGAGTTCATTTTGCACATACCATGACTGTAATGAACCTCACTCCTAAGTCAGGGTGGGTGGAGTATACCTTAGTCTTTCAAATTTACCGCTAATGCAAACTGTAGTACTTGCATTGCACCAAAGACAGCTTCCTTTGGGAGTTCATAACGTGTTACACGTATAGGCAACTTATCCACACGTGCTTGAAAACTCCTTTTGGTCAGGCCTGTGGCAACCCAAAATGATGGGAAATAGTTCTGTATCCTTCCACATTTTACTGGTCTCAGATTGAATTTCTTGGTCCTTGACAGTTTACAGAGAAATCACTTGGGACCGTCACCTCCACGATCAAATCCATTCGCAAATTCTGTTGCTTCCACCCTCCGAGTCTCATTAACTCCTTGCAGTTGTCAGATTCCTTGTCCAAGTTTAATGAAGGTGATGGATTCTGGCTATTTACTTTCAAAATTCAACACCTTTTGAAAGGAGACTCAGTCCTCCTTTGGCTCAGGGAATGTACGGTCTTGGCATACACTGATTTTATAAATGAACTTCTGGGCACGGAGAACTTTTCTTGTCCGTACATCCAGTCTTTCAAGGTCTTTAAGAGACCAATCTACAAAGCCAGAGATGTATGAAAATGCAGGCATTGGCAGCTGTTTAATGGTTTGTATCCTTATTCTGTGATGACGATATCAACTTTGGTCTTCTATAATATTGCTTACTAATCTTTTCTCTCAGTGATTTATATGCTGGATTGTTGCTTCTTTCTCCGTTCCTACATATTTGTATTCCCTTTCCTATTTAAAGTTCCTTTATCTCACAGCCATCAGTCAGAGGGATGTTTCCAGTTTTGCTAAACTTTTCTCTAAGGAAATATGCCTTAGCGTATTTGTCCAGATATCAAAATCATCTTGATGTCATCTGAGAAGATTTTCACTCATCAGAATTGTTCTGTTAACTGTGGGTCAGTGGAACAATAGAGCTTCAGGTCATCTAAAAACAGTAAGTGTGAAGTAAGCCCTGGATCACTGCCATCTTTAGGATTAAGACTAAACAAAGCTCGACTTAAGGAGAAAACTTTATTCTCTCCCCTTCAGAGGTGCAGAGCAATCCTGAATTTTATGCTGCGCTCCCTTCTGACCCCTTTTGTCTCTCATGTGGATCTTTTGGTGATTTTTTAGAGTTGAAACCTGAGTGAAGCTTTTATTGCACTCGCTACATGAAAACGGTCTAAGTCCAGTGTGCATCATTTGGTGAGCTTTTAGAGTTGAAAGCCGAGTAAAGTTTTTATTACACTCGTTACATTTAAATGGTTTGACTCCCCTATGGATCTTTTGGTGATTTATTAGAGTTGAAAGCTGAGTGAAACGTTTATTACACTCATTACATATAAATGATTTCTTTCCCGTGTGGATCATTTGGTGATTTTTTAGAGTTGAAAGGCGAGTGAAGCTTTTATCGCATTCATTACATGTAAACGGTTTGTCTCCTGTATGGATCATCTGGTGAATTTTTAGCTTTGAAAGCCTAACAAAGCTTTTATCACACTCAGTACATGTAAATGGTTTTATTCCTGTGTGGATCATTTGGTGATTTTTTAGCGTTGAAAGCTGAGTGAAGCTTCTATCACAATCAATGCATGTAAATGGCTTCTCTTTTGTGTGTATTCTCTGGTGCCTTTTCAGCACCGATAGACTAATAAAGCTTTTATTACACTCAGTACATGTAAACGGTTTCTGTCCCATGTGAGTCTTCAGGTGATTCTTTAGATTAGAAAGCCAAGCAAAGCTTTTATCACACTGAATACATGCAAATGGTTTGTGGCCTGTGTGGATCATTTGGTGATTTTTTAGAGTTGAAAACTGAGTGAAGCTTTTATTACACTCAGAACATGTAAATGGTTTGTCTCCCGTGTGGGTCATCTGGTGAATTTTTAGATGTGAAAGGCGAGTGAAGCTTTTATTACACTCGGCACAGATAAATGGTTTGTGTCCTGTGTGGGTCATTTGGTGAATTTTAAGATTTGAAAGCTGAGTGAAGCTTTTATCACAATTACCACATGTAAACGGTTTGTCTCCTACGTGGATCATTTGGTGAATTTTTAGATTTGAAAGCCGACTGAAGCTTTTATTACACTCAATACACGTGAATGTATTCTCACTTGTGTGATTATTTTTGTGCATTTGGAGTTTGGAGAACAAGGTGAATCTCTTATTATACTTAGCACAAGTAAAACTGATGTTCTTATTATATGTAATACATGCAAATTCCTTTTGGTCTTTTTCCCCTTTCCCGTCTCCCTGGTTGAATTTAAAAGTCACTCGATCACTATTATTTTGGAAGGGTCTCTCTGTTAGGTGCTTCTGGTGCTCAGGAATGTTCGTGAGCTCCCTATCACTTCTCTCACACTTATTGACTTCATCCTGGGAGTCTGTTGCAGGGTCTCTCTGCTCCTTTGATTCCAGCAGATGATTCCTTGTTTTTCTCCTCTTAATTCCCCGGGAAATATTCTCGCTCACATTTTCTGCTTGTCTTTGGATTTGTTCCATTTCTACAAGATATTCTCCTTGTTTCTTGATTGACTTATCTGCTGGATATAAACAGAAGGTATTAATTATGTGTTAGAAAGCAAAGGTGGTTTCTAAGATATTACCGGTGTATAATAAAAGAAAGGCTACGGATTTTTTTTTTTTTTTTACATTTGTACCCCGCGCTTTCCCACTCATGGCAGGCTCAATGCGGCTTACAGTGGGGCAATGGAGGGTTAAGTGACTTGGCCAGAGTCACAAGGAGCTGCCTGTGCCTGAAGTGGGAATCGAACTCAGTTCCCCAGGACCAAAGTCCACCACCCTAACCACTAGGCCACTTCTCCACTGTTGCTACTATTTCAGATTCTAAATGGAATGTTGCTATTCCACTAGAAGTCGGCCCTTGCAGATCACCAATGTGGCCGCGCAGGCTTCTGCTTCTGTGAGTCACAGAAACAGAAGCCTGCGCAGCCTTCTACATGGAATGTTGCTAGTGGAATAGCAACATTCCATGTAGAATCTCCAACAGTAGCAACATTCCATCTAGAATCTCCAATAGTATCTATTTTATTTTGGTTACATTTGTACCTACGCTTTCCCACTCATGGCAGGCTCAATGCGGCTTACACGGGGCAATGGAGGGTTAAGTGACTTGCCCAGAGTCACAAGGAGCTGCCTGTGCCTGAAGTGGGAATCGAACCCAGTTCCCCAGGACCAAAGTCCACCACCCTAACCACTAGGCCATAGCTTACAAATTGGTAGATTTCTTATTTGCAAACCATTTCTTGGAACATTTTGTCTTCATAGACTGATGAGATGTTCCCTGGAAATGACACTATGTGGACATAAGAGCTTTGAAGAATTGCCCGATTGAAAGTATGTTATAGTCTGTGCTTATTGGGGAGTTTCTTCCATACCGATTAAGCAACGACCCCTGATCAGGCTCCTATTGAAATATGGCTAGTCAGGTCAAGTTTGTCGCCACCCTAATTCACTGGGGGATGATCAGAAGCAAACGCCGGCGTTTGCTAGCGCCCCATGATCAGAGTCCCCGAGTGCGTGAAACAACAATAAAATAAAAATCAGTCAAAACATTGCAAATTAGTACTGTCAAGTACTAAGTATGATGTAAATAGGAGCAACAAACACAGTTTGAAATGTCTATATGCGAATGCCAGGAGCCTAAGAAATAAGATGGGAGAGTTAGAATATAGTGCACTAAATGAAAAATTAGATATAACAGGCATCTCTGAGACCTGGTGGAAGGAGGCTAACCAGTGGGACACTGTCATACCAGGGTACAAATTATATTGTAGCGATAGGGTGGCTCGAATTGGTGGAGGGGTAGCATTGTAAATTAACGAGAGCCTTGAATCAAATAGATTAAAAATTCTGCAGGAAACAAAACACTTCTTGGAATCACTATGGATTGAAATTCCATGTGTAAAGGGGAAAAGGATAGTGATGTCAGGTTCTCAGGTTCAGAGCCCGCGGGACCGGGCTCTGGAGCAAACGTGAGCTCTTGGGCTGCTGACGAGGAGCGACAGCAGCAGGCAAAACCCACCAACCAACACTGGGCAAGCACACCGGCAGGGACTGCCGGCACCGCCCAGCGAGCCGGAACACACGGACTGGAATCCCCCGAACTGGGGAACACAGGACTGGAACACTGGACTGGAATCCCCCGGACTGGAGGACACAGGACTGGAACACTGGACTGGAATCCCCGAACTGGAAGACACTGGACTGGAACACACCGGACCGGAACACCCTGGACTGGTCCGTACAGCTTCACCTGCACTTAGCCACTGCCCCCCAAGGGTTGAGCCCCTGAGTTCGAGTGGCCGGCAGGACTTACTGGATGACACAGGGACCAGGACTGGAAACAGAAGTACTCCTAAATCCTAAACTGACTTAAGTGCTCCCAAGCCCTAAACCAACAGAAGTGTTCCTAACAGTAAACTAACAAAAGGACTTCCTAAGCCCTATACTAACAGGAGTGCCCCTAGGCACTGACCTAACAGGAGTGCTTCTCACAGTACCAAAAGGAAAAGCAGGTGGGTTACAAGGGAAAGGCAGGGAAACTAAACACCTAAACCAGAAGTGCTTCCAAAGCACCAGACCCAACCGTGCTTCTAAAGCACCACACACAGCAGAGCTTCCAAAGCCCTAGACACAGAAGTGCTTCTAAAGCACCAAGAGGGAAAAGCAGGGGAACCACAAGGGAAAAGCAGGAAAGCTAAACACGCAGTCACACTGGACCTAAAGGAAGTAGCAAAAGCAAACGTTGCAAAGGCCCTGAAGGGAAGAACACCACTTCCTTCTCAAGGCCCTCCCTGATTATGTCACACTCCCTAGACCCAGGCAGACAGCACACTGAAACCCAGAGAGGCCCAACCCACACCAATGCAGCATCGTGATGCACTTGAAGCCAGTACACCCAAACAGAGGTAGAGCTAACTCAGTCTACACACACAGCTGTAGTAAAGTGAAATAATTAGAGTCATGCTGCTGGAAGCTGCCAGCATAGAGAGAGAGCTAGCTCAGAAAGGCCAGACAAAAGAAACAGAAGCCAGCTAAGAAGCTGACCCCCAGGAAAAAGGCAAGTTTGAGAGGGGTTCTGACCACAATCATAACAAGTGATAGGAGTGTACTACCGTCCGCCTGGCCAGGATGAACAGACGGATGCAGAAATGTTAAAAGAAATTAGGGACGCAAACAAACTGGGCAACACAATAATAATGGGTGATTTAAATTACCCTGATATTGACTGGGTAAATGTAACATCGGGACACGCTAGGGAGGTAAAATTCCTCGATGAAATCAAGGACAGCTTTATGGAACAGCTGGTACAGGAACCGACGAGAGAAGGAAAAATTCTAGACCTAGTCCTTAGTGGAGCGCATGATCTGGTGCAGGAGGTAATGGTGCTGGGGCCGCTTGATAACAGTGATCACAATATGATCGGATTTGATATTAGCTTTGAAGTAAGTATACATAGGAAACCAAATACGTTAGCATTCAACTTTAAAAAAAGGAGACTGATAAAATGAGAACGGTGAAAAGAAAACTTAGAGGAGCGACTGCGAGGGTCAAAAATTTACATCAGGCGTGGATGCTGTTCAAAAACACCATCCTGGAAGCCCAGGCCAAATATATTCCGCGTATTAAAAAAGGAGGACGGAAGACCAAACGACAGCCGGCATGGTTAAATAGTGAGGTGAAGAAAGCCATTAGAGCTAAAAGAAAATCCTTCAGAAAACGGAAGAAGGAACCGACTGAAAATAATAAGAAACAGCATAAGGAATGTCAAGTCAAATGCAAAGTGCTGATAAGGAAAGCTAAGAGGGACTTTGAAAAAAAGATTGCGTTGGAGGCAAAAACACGTAGTAAAATTTTTTTTAGGTATATTAAAAGCACAGGAAGCTGGCAAAAGAATCAGTTGGACCGCTAGATGTAAAAGGGGCGATCAGGGAAGACAAAGCCATAGCGGAGAGATTAAATGAATTCTTTGCTTTGGTCTTCACCGAGGAAGATTTGGGTGGGATACCAGTGCCGGAAATGGTAGTCGAAGCTGACGAGTCGGAGAAACTTAATGAATTCTCTGTAAACCTGGAGGATGTAATGGGGCAGTTCTACAAACTGAAGAGTAGCAAATCTCCTGGACCGGATGGTATTCATCCCAGAGAACTGATAGAGTACGGATAGAATTGAAAAATGAGCTTGCGGAGCTATTGTTAGAAATATGTAATTTATCCTAAAAATCGAGCGTGGTACCGGAAGATTGGAGGGTGGCCAATGTAGAGCCGATTTTTAAAAAAGGTTCCATAGGAGATCTGGGAAATTATAAACCAGTGAGTCTGACGTCGGTGCCGGGCAAAATGGTAGAGACTATTATTAAGAACAAAATTATAGAGCATATTCAAAAGCATGGATTAATGAGACAAAAGTCAACATGGATTTAGTGAAGGGAAACCTTGCCTCACCAATCTACTACATTTCTTTGAAGGGGTGAACAAACATGTGGATAAAGGGGAGCCGGTTGATATTGTGTATCTGGATTTTCAGAAGGCATTTGACAAAGTACCTCATGAAAGACTCCAGAGGAAATTGGAGAGTCATGGGATAGGAGGTAGTGTTCTATTGTGGATTAAAAACTGGTTACAAGATAGAAAACAGAGTAGTGTTAAATGGTCAGTATTCTCAATGGAGAAGGGTAGTTAGTGGGGTTCCCCAGGGCTCTGTGCTGGGACCGCTGCTTTTTAACATATTTATAAATGACCTAGAGATGGGAGTAACTAGTGAGGTAATTAAATTTGCTGATGACACAAAGTTATTCAAAGTTGTTAAATCACAGGAGGATTGTGAAAAATTACAAGAGGATCTTACGAGACTGGAAGACTGAGCGTCTAAATGGCAGATGATGTTTAATGTGAGCAAGTGCAAAGTGATGCATGTGGGAAAGAGGAACCCGAATTATAGCTACGTCATGCAAGGTTCCACGTTAGGAGTCACAGACCAAAAAAGGGATCTAGGTGTCGTCGTTGATGATACGTTGAAACCTTCTGCTCAGTGTGCTGCTGCAGCTAAGAAAGCAAATAGAATGTTAGGAATTACTAGGAAAGGAATGGAAAACAAAAATGAGGATGTTATAATGCCTTTGTATCGCTCCATGGTGCGACTGCACCTTGAATATTGTGTTCAATTCTGGTCGCCGCATCTCAAAAAAGATAAAGTGGAATTAAAAAAGGTGCAGAGAAGGGCAACGAAAATGATAAAGGGGATGGGACGACTTCCCTATGAGGAAAGGCTACAGCGGCTAGGGCTCTTCAGCATGGAGAAAAGGTGGCTGAGGGGAGATATGATAGAGGTCTATAAAATAATGAGTTGAGTTGAACGGGTACATGTGAAGCGTTTGTTCACGCTTTCCAAAAATACTAGGACTAGGGGGCATGCGATGAAGCTACAATGTAGTAAATTTAAAACGAATCGGAGAAAATTTTTCTTCACTCAACGTGTAATTAAACTCTGGAATTCGTTGCCAGAGAATGTGGTAAACGCAGTTAGCTTAGCGGAGTTTAAAAAAGGTTTGGACGGCTTCCTAAAGGACTTGGGGAAAATCCACTGTTTCTGGGATAAGCAGTATAAAATGTTTTGTACATATTTGGGATCTTGCCGGGTATTTGTGACCTGGATTGGACACTGTTGGAAACAGGATGCTGGGCTCGATGGACCTTTGGTCTTTCCCAGTATGGCAATACTTATGTACTTATTCTTCGGGCCCTGTTTACTAAGCTGCATTAAAAGCACATTAGCACGTTAACCATGTATGCGCTCCTATATGCGCGTACATGGTTAGCTCGTGCGCTAATTGAAGGTGCGTTAAAAATGCTAACGCGCCTTCGTAAACAGGGCTCTTCATCTCTACATTCACCCCAATCCTTCTTATTATCCTCGAAATGCACCACCTGTTCCTCCGATCCCATCCCCACCAACTTACTTAACACCATCTCCCATACTGTCACCCCCTCCATCTGTCGCATCCTTAACCTCTCTCTCTCCACTGCAACTGTCCCTGACACCTTCAAGCACGCCGTAGTCACACCTCTCCTAAAAAAACCATCACTTGACCCTACCTGCCCCTCCAACTACCGCCCCATCTCTCTCCTACCCTTCCTCTCCAAAATACTTGAGCGCGCCGTTCACAGTCGCTGCCTTGATTTTATCTCCTCTCATGCCATCCTCGATCCACTTCAAACCGGTTTTCGCCCTCTACACTTGACAGAAACGGCACTCTCTAAAGTCTGCAACGACCTGCTCCTCGCCAAATCCAGAGGCCACTATTCCATCCTCATCCTCCTCGATCTATCCGCGGCGTTTGACACTGTCAATCATGATTTACTTCTTGCCACACTGTCCTCTTTTGGGTTCCAAGGTTCTGTCCTCTCCTGGTTCTCCTCTTATCTCTTCCACCGCACCTTCAGGGTTCACTCTCATGGATCTTCCTCCACTCCCATCCCACTATCTGTTGGAGTTCCCCAGGGATCTGTCCTTGGACCCCTTCTCTTCTCAATCTACACCTCTTCCCTAGGCTCACTGATCTCATCTCATGGTTTTCAATATCATCTTTATGCTGATGACACCCAGCTGTACCTCTCCACACCAGACATCACCGCGGAGACCCAGGCCAAGGTATGGGCCTGCTTATCAGACATTGCTGCATGGATGTCCAACCGCCACCTGAAGCTGAACATGTCCAAAACCGAGCTCATCGTCTTTCCACCAAAACCCACTTCTCCTCTCCCTTCACTCTCTATCTCAGTTGATAACACCCTCATCCTCCCCGTCTCATCTGCACGCAACCTCGGAGTCATCTTCGACTCCTCCCTCTCCTTCTCTGCGCATATTCAACAGACTGCCAAAACCTGTCGCTTCTTCCTCTTCAACATCAGCAAAATTCGCCCTTTCCTCTCTGAACACACCACCCGAACTCTCGTCCACGCTCTCATTACCTCTCGCCTTGACTACTGCAACTTACTCCTCACCGGCCTCCCACTTAGCCACCTATCCCCCCTTCAATCCGTTCAGAACGTTGCCACACGTCTTATATTCCGCCAGAACCGATATACTCATATCACCCCTCCCCTCAAGTCACTTCACTGGCTTCCGATCAATAACCGCATACAATTCAAGCTTCTCCTCCTTACCTACAAATGCACCCGGTCTGCGGCTCCTCACTACCTCTCTACCCTCATCTCCCCCTATGTTCCCGCCAGTAACCTCCGCTCACAGGACAAATCCCTCCTTTCAGTACCCTTCTCCACCACTGCCAAGTCCAGGCTCCGCTCATTCTGCCTTGCCTCACCCTATGCCTGGAACAATCTTCCTCAACCCCTACGCCCTCCCTACCCATCTTCAAATCTCTGCTTAAAACTCACCTCTTCAATGCTGCTTTCGGCACCTAACCTTTCAAGAAATATAGTATGCCCTATCAGATCGACTCTACACTTGTCTTTTAGATTGTACACTTGTCTTTAGATTGTAAGCTCCTTGAGCAGGGACTGTCCTTCCATGTTAAAATTCTACAGCGCTGCATAACCCTAGTAGCGCTTTAGAAATGTTAAGTAGTAGTAGTAGTAGTAGTTATTACTGGACTCACCTGAGCAGCTGCTTTTCCCAGTTTCTCTTTCCTCTGATCCTGGCTCATCCCTGATGTATGGCTCTTCCCCTCGTTCAATGTGTGATATAATCTCAGGGGTGAGGGCTGGAGTGCCTGTTCCCGGAATAAGAAAACTGTATCAGGTTTCCCAAAAATCACTTTGAGACCGATTCTCTAAAATGTCAAGATTTTGAAAAATTTCCACCTCAAAACTTTCACCAGCTTCACTGAACAAAAATATTGAAACCCTCAATTAAAGGGACAATTTCAGAGCCCTGTAAATCTCAAAAAGGTCACATAAACCCTCTTTACACATCTTTATGTCTTAATTTCCACTCTAAATAGTGCAAAACGTTATCGGCCTCATTTCAATATGTGTCAGCTTCAATTTACCTTATACAACATGCAGGTCTCCTTCATCACATCCAGAACATCTGGAACAAGGTGAAACAAATAACGCTGAACATGCTCGGACTGATGTGAACTCAGAGAAACAGCAGGAAGCCAAAATTATTTTCCCATATCCCTTTCCTGAGGAAACCTTCCAGCAATAATTTCAAAGAGTAAGGATGTCTTTTCCCTTCTAAGTTTAGGTATTTCTTGGTATTTTTTTTAGCATCCTGTATCCTATCCCCCCAATAACATAGATTACGTTCTCATCAGTCACAAAGTAAATCTTTTCACCAAGTTGAACCTGAGCTGTGGACAGACTGCTGGTGTAGAACATGCCAATTTTATTATCTACTTTGGCCTGGGCTCCTGCCTGCTCCTGTGACCAGTGGATGCTTCAGAGCAGCTTGGCTCCACTCCCTTTTCTCATGTCACTGGCCAATAATACTTACAAGTCTGCCTAGAGGTAGCCTGGCCCCCACAGCAGCATCATGAAAAAGAGCACCCTCTAAGGAGCACGACCCTTAGCATACTCCTTTATGGCCTTTGAATGGCATTTGGCCAATATGTTCTAGTCATTGTTTTCTTATTTTTATACTGGGTTTTTTTACATTTTATAGGTTTTATCAGATTTAGTACACAGACGATGGAGATAATGGAAAGTTTTGCTTTAATGCAGTTATTGGGGTTTTTTTTTGTTACATTTGTACCCCGCGCTTTCCCACTCATGGCAGGCTCAATGCGGCTTACATGGGGCAATGGAGGGTTAAGTGACTTGCCCAGAGTCACAAGGAGCTGCCTGTGCCTGAAGTGGGAATCGAACTCAGTTCCTCAGTTCCCCAGTTCCCCAGGACCAAAGTCCACCACCCTAACCACTAGGCCACTCCTCCACTGAGTAATTGTTCTTATTCTGTCGTTAACTATATGCCTTGGTCAATAAATATCAGTGGTTATGGGGAAGGGGAATTGTGGCAGGGAAAATACCAGAAAACTACAGGAACAGCTGTCATTTTGCGCCAGGTTTTCAAGCAGTTGCTGATCAAGCTCTATTTTTGCATCTAAGAGTCCGGTCTTTCCATTTAGCTAATTGTTATTGTTTGGGAATCTATTCCCTATATTCAATTATATTATTCCCTGAGGCAGAATAGTTTTTTGCTGTCTTTCTACTGCCCCTGGTTCCTCGCAACAGGTCATTGTATGGCTTAATCTTGATCTTGGCATTAGAGGCCAATGAAAACTGCAGCCGAAACTAAACTCAAGTTTGGTTTTGTGAATGTGAAGCACTGAAGGCCGCTGGGGATTGTCAGTTTGCAGTCTGCATCCTTCTGCTAAACCCACAGTGTCAGAGTACAATAATTTAAATAATGAAAGACCATATTTGACTTCCAATTAAAATAGGCTTCACGCACATGGACCGCAGCTGAAAAAAACCCTGAGACTAAAAGCCACAGTGTTTTTACACTTGAAGTGACAGCTGATATGATTAGTCCATAGGCTAATTGCTAAGGAGCTTACCATCCCAAATTTACAGACTTAAATTCTAACTCAATCCTTCATCCCATGGTGCTCATGATCTCCAAATCAGCTGAACCTCCACCTGGCTGACTCTAACACGTGCACTGCAGAGAGGACAAAATGATCGTTACAGCATTTATTTATTTTATTTGTCACATTTGTATCCCACATTTTCCCACCTATTTGCAGGCTCAATGTGGCTTACATAGTACCGTAAAGGCGTTCGTCAATTCCGGTATGAACAAATACAGTAATGTGGTGGTAGAATAAGGTTCGTGTGTACAGATTTCACTCACTTTCTCATGAAATCACACCATGAGACAATCATAGTAATGCCAATGATATTCATAATAATATCCCAATACTGCTAATAAAAATGTAAAATTATCCCTTACCCAGTGAGATCAGAATCTGATAATTCTCCTTCATCACCTCCCTGTAAAGCTCCTTCTGCCCTTCATTTAAATACCCCCACTCCTCCTGGGAGAAAGAGACAGCGATGTCCTCAAACGTCACCCGCATCTGAAACACAAATCAGAAACACACTCAGCGTCTGGGTACATATATTTCATAATTACATAACACACAGACCCAGGGCAGGGTTCCATTTCAGATCTCCTAATGCTGAGGTTCAGCAGGGCAGAGGGAGGGAGCTTTTCAGTGTGTATATAATTCCCAGATCTAGAGCATTATTACACCAACTAGAAACCATACACAAAATCTCCCTTTGTGGGACTCCTGATCTCTCCCCTTCCCTCAAGAAAATCCCAAAGTGCTTATCCTCAGCCCCAGGTCTACTTGGGATCCTAACTCTGCAGTATCCCAGGTTGGAAGCTGCAGCAGTGTTTGCAGGAAGCTGGGGCCAATCTCCTACCTGAGTAGAAGCTCCTGCAGGCATTTTCCTCTCTGCTTCTCCTGTCTGCAGAATTCAAAATGAATGGGGGGCTGAGGGGGTTTGTCACCTGTAGTACTGGGAAAGGGGAAGGACCAGAAGAAGCTGAGAGCTGGGCCTGGAGGAAATCTCAAATTAATCCGCAAATTCAAGGATGAAAGAAGAAATAGTCCCTCCTCTTAGATACAAACTGATGACATGACAAAGGAAAGGGCGGAGCCTCACACTGACGGATGAATCCGCTGAGAGCAAGGAAGTTTGGGTCTACTTCTGTTAGTGCTGATTGGTCAAAATGATCATGGAGGACTGAAAGAAGTGGCTTTGAGCCGGGATGACGTCAAAACGTTGAAGACTCTTGGGTTAGTCTATGTTTCCTCTTCCCCGCGCAGCCGTCATCTAGTAGCACTCAAAACAAAGCATGCAAACCTATGAGCTGCTGCATGCTCGTCGTTCTTTATTGGTTGCATTTGTTATTTAATCTCACTTATATTTTCAAACATGCTGGCTTGTGCAGCATACACGGAGGAAGTATTGGTTTCATCGGTTAGAGTACTAATTTGTTATTATTATTATTAACATTTGTATAGCACTACCTGACACAGAGAGACAGTCCCTGCTCGATAGAGCTTACAATCTAAAAATACAGACAGACAAGGATAGAGGAATTGAGTAGTGGTTAGGAGCCAAAAGCAGTGGTGTCAAAACACAGCTGTGACAGGAAGCAGGATCCTTAGTGAGAACATTGCACAACATCACAGTAAATTCCAGGGCGGACATGAATTGTTTCAATGATCATTCAAATACGTAAATTCCAAAACTCTCAAAAATGTGGGGGGGAAAAAGGCATTGATGGGAACTATAATTATAAATGTGATAACAGCATGCAAAGATGTTCTACATTTTAACACTGGCGTACCACGGGCAGGGCGGTCCGCCCCGGGTGTCAGCACGACAGGGAGTGCTCCGCTCGCGACCCAAAGACCACTGGCACCTGCCTACCCTAAGCTCCCTCCTCTCTGCCTCACAGCCCCCTGCATTTTAAAAACCTCGGAATCGGCGGTGCAGTGCCTCGCTTCTGCCTGCCTGTGATTGTGAAAGAATAGAGATTGCCTCGTCGTCAGGCCTTCTCTCACTGTCCCGGCCAGGGGTGTAGCCAGACAACAGATTTTGGGTGGGCCTAGGCAAGAATTGTGTGGGCACCAAGTGTTATCCCCCCCCCCAAAAAAAATGATCTCAGCTGGTGGGAAAACGCTTCTTTCCACCTTGGCAGCAGGCATGCACTGAAAACTGAGCATGCGCAGGTGCCGGTGTCATGGAGAGTAGCGTTTTCATTACCAACAGGGGAAAATCTTCAGCTGGCGGAGCTTGGGATTCCCACCAGTTACCACTAAACATGTGCTACTGTTGGGTGGGCCTGAGCCATAAATGGGTGGGCCCTGGCCCACCCAAGCCCACCTGTGGCTACGCCACTGGTCCCGGCAGGCCTGACGACGAGGGAATCTCTCTGCTTCTTTCACAATCACTGGTAGGCAGACATGAGGCGCTGCACCACCGATTGTGAGGTTTTTAAAATGCAGGGGGCTGTGGCAGAGAGGAGGGAGCTTAGGGTAGGCAGGTGGGCAGTGGCATTCCTAGGGGGGGGGCGGTCCGCCCCGGGTGCATGCCGCCGGGGGGGGGGGGGGGTGCCGCGCGCACCTGCCCTCCGTTGTTCCATGCTTCTTCTCTGCCCCGGAACAGGTTACTTCCTGTTCCAGGGCAGAGAAGAAGCATGGAACGGAGGGCAGGCGTGCGCGGCACCCCCCCCCTGGAGGCGTGCACCCGGCGGGGGGGGGGGGTTCCTTCGCGGAGGTGTCCTTTCGCTGGTGGGGGTCCGCGCTGCATCGGGTGGGGGGGGGGCACTGCACCTGGGGGCGGGGCGAATCGGCGATCCGCCCCGGGTGCCAGCCCCCCTAGGAACGCCACTGCAGGTGGGGACTGGGGACCACATCTAATTGCGCAGGCCCAGGACATTAATCAAAATAAGCATACATCTTGCGCTTTCCAATACTGTTTCTCTTCCTCCAAAAGTCGAGAATGCCCTATGATAATAATGAACCTGTCTAGGCCTTCTCTGAACCAAAGTCCTGAAGCCTGAAGCTGACAGTTTAGTCTAAAAAGCATAGTCTCTGTGTGACCCTGGGGCACACAAACTCTTGTGACAAGCTAAGCTGACAGGCTTTGCAGATACAGGAACACGAGGCAATTTTCCATGGACGTTTACTGAAGTTTGTGGTTAGCTCTTTGCAGTTTTTGATATCTGGTATGATAAGATAAAAGGTTGCTGGTGAAATGGACTTTGGTGAAGCAAGTGGAAAGTTCTAATTGGCATGATGTTGCTCTGGACCTCCCTAATAATCTTGATCAGCTGTCGAAACCAATGTTTAGCAATATTGGGGGCGGGTCTAATGCTAGCAAACTGCTAGAATTATATGATGATAGAAAAAAGTATATAACCTTAGAGTCAGCTGGACTTAGTTGGAGAAGTACATAGAGATTGCATGTGTAAGCATCCTGTGTATCTCCCATAAGACATCAATGAAATCTCCAACCAAATCAACCAAAGTCTACACATCATGAACACCTGGGCAGATGCATTCCGAATGAAACTGAACGCAGAAAAAACTCAATGCCTCATACTTACCTCCCAATACAACACGAATAAATTCACCACTATTAACACACCTAAACTAAATCTGCCAATCTCAGAAACTTTAAAAATCCTTGGAGTCACCATCGACCGCCACCTAACACTTGAGACTCACGCGAACAACACAACCAAAAAGATGTTCTACTCCATGTGGAAACTGAAAAGAATAAGACCATTCTTTCCAAGATCTGTCTTCCGCGACCTAGTGCAATCACTCGTACTCAGTCACTTGGACTACTGCAACTCACTATACGCAGGCTGCAAAGAACAAATACTGAGGAAACTTCAAACAGCCCAGATTACAGCAGCCAGACTCATCTTCGGAAAACCAAAATACGAAAGTGCAAAACCCTTACGTGAGAAACTACACTGGCTCCCACTCAAGGAACGCATCACTTTTAAAGTATGCACCTTAGTCCACAAAATCATTCACGGTGAAGCCCCAGCCTACATGTCTGATTTAATAGACTTACCACCCAGAAACGCTAAAAGATCATCCCGAACTTTCCTCAATCTCCACTTCCCTAAGTGCAAAGGCATAAAATACAAAGTACTGCACGCATCACAGGGGCGTAGGCACGGGTGGGCCTGCCCAAGGCCCACCCAGGAATGGTGCACCCCGAGTCGTGGCATTCCTCCTTCCCTCCCTCCCTCGCCCGACCGTCAGACTTCCTCCGCTCCTCCTCTGTTCCCCCCTCAGTTCCGTCCGTCTGTCGCCCCCCCCCCCGCCGCAAATGTTTTTAACCTGTCCTTTTTGTTTAAGCAGCGACCGACGTGAAGACACTGCTTCAAGTTCTCCCTTTCCTCTTCACTCAGTGTCCATCCTGCCTTTACGATGACGTATTTCCTGTTTCCGCGAAGGCGGGACGAACACTGTGTGAAGAGGAAAGGGAGAACATGAAGCTGGCGAGCGTTGCAGTGCCTTCACGTCGCTCACTGCTACTGAAAGAAAAAGGCCAGGTTCGTGTGCGGGGGGACGGAGAGGACTCGGAGGGCTTTTGGGGAGCTGAGGGAGGGCAGGGAGACTCGCTGGCCATGGGTGGGAGGGGAGGGGAGGGGGGGACAGAGAGGACTCGGAGGGCTTTTGGGGAACTGAGGGAGGGCAGGGAGACTCGCTGGCCATGGAGGGGAGGGGAGGGGGGGAACGGAGAGGATTCGGAGGGCTTTGGGGGAACTGAGGGAGGGCAGGGAGACTCGCTGGCCGTGGGAGGGGAGGGGGGAATGGAGAGGATTCGGAGGGCTTTTGGGGAGCTGAGGGAGGGCAGGGAGACTCGCTGGACATGGAGAGGAGGGGAGAGAACATTGCTGGAGGGGGGGAGAACATTGCTGGAGGGAAGGGACAGAGGAAATTGCTGGACATCAGGAGATGGATGGATGGAGGGGAGAGAGGAAATTGCTGGACATGGATGAGGGGAGGGGAGGGCAGGAGCAGGGGCAGAAAACATAAGGACACAGGAGGATGGTGGACATGGTGAGTGAAAAAATATCAAATAGAAAGAAGACACTGCATAAAACAGAAGACACTGGGACCAACGCAAATAGAAAAACTAAATGATCAGACAACAAAGGTAGAAAACATTTTTTAATTCAGAATTTATTAATTGGAATATGTCAGCTTTTGGAAATGTGCATCTGTGATATTTTGCATGTAAGTTTCAATTTTTCTAGTATTGCTCCATGCTGAGTCTGACTTCTTGAGATAACTTTCCAGTTCAGAAATTTGCCTTCATATCTGTTGTGTCATGTGTTTTTCATGTGTGATCAAGGTGCAGTATTCTGCTAGCGTGTAGTATTTGCAGCCTTTTTGTTTTGTTTTTTTTGTTTCACTAGGTTGTGTACTGGTGTTTTAGAGCCCGGTGTAATTATAGTGCTGCCTTTCCACGCATAATGTTGTAGCTCGTCCTGTCCTTGGAATTAGTGCTGTTATGGTTTGGTAAGGTTATAAGTGTGTTTTTGCACAAGTTTGTGTATAGTGTTTTGCAGTGGAGTATTTGTGTATTGGCCTTACTGAGGTGGCACCAAAACACCAGAAAGGGTGTAGAGCCTAAATCATGACACACTACCTCTTGAAGGATCTATATATGGTCGTTAATAAAAGGAGCTCATTGTGAACACTATCCACCCTAAAAAGGTGTTTTGTGGCTCTACATGAGAATTGTGATATGATCCCTTGTTTCATATTGTTGACGGTCTGCATTTTCTGTATCGGTATATTGGTGTATTAGGGTCTGCCCAGTGTAATATTTATGGTACAGTAAGGTTCTGAGTGTGTTTTTGCACAAATTTGTGCATAGTGTTTTGCAGTTGAGCGATTGTCGCTTTGATTGATGCTTTGAGCAACCACTTTATTCTTTGACATATGATACATATCTAATATCTAAATTTATTTAAAGGTATTAATTGTCAGTGGGGTGGAGCTAGGGAGAGGTGCCAGACCATAGACTGGAGGTGTGGAAGGAAGAAAAGTGCTGGACCGATTGGTATTAATTGCCTTTGGAGAAAGTCTTCAGCTAACAAAGCTTGAGGATCCTCATTAGCTAAAGTATTTATATTTTGAGGTGGAGGTATGGCGGAGCAGTGATAATTTTGTGTCCACCCACTTTAGGCTCAGGCCCACCCAAAATTGGCTGTCTGGCTACGCCACTGACGCATCAACCTTCTCTTATATGAGCACACAATTTTGGAATACACTACCACGCAACCTGAAAACGATCTATGAACTAACCGACTTCCGCAAACTATTGAAGACTCATATCTTTGAGAAAATTTATTGCAAGGATCAAAACACATGAAGTCCATACACACTAATAGAAATGCATCAGTACACTCTCTTCTGAGTTCTCTTCCCCCGAATTTTCACCACACTTAAAACTCTACCCTCTTGCTATTGTTTTATCACCCTATCAATTCCCCATTGTTACATTCCATTGTTCTATTCCCCATATGATATTTGACTTTGTCTTCCCATAACTCCTCACAATGTAACCCATAATCGTACTGCAACAAATTGTATTTCCATCATTTACAATGTATTGTAAGCAACTCTGAGCCCGCAAATAGGTGGGAAAATGTGGGATACAAATGCAACAAATAAATAAATAAATAAACTTGGTAAGTGAATAAAATCAGCATTTTCTCATATCAGTGTGGCGTCCACTTTGTCTCTCCCTAACTACTGGAGTGTGTGGAACATTCCTCTGGGTTGGGAAGGGCAGGTGAATTTATAAACACCCACCTACATGGAAACCTCCTCCCCCAGAGGGGCAGAAGAGGGTGTACACTGTGACTATATAAGCTTCTGAAGTCGGGGTGCAGATGTATAGGGCGATATCAGTCTCCATGCACCTTGGTCCTCTTCTGAAATCGAAGGGTCAATCTTTATACTTAGAGAGATGAGGTTGTCCAGGTTGGTGGGGAGATTCCACACCGCAAGTTTATCTTGTACGCACCCCGCCAGGCCCTGCCAAAAGACAGCCACTTGGGCCTCCTGATTCCTTTGCAGTTCTGAAATCAGAGTCCAAAATCAAATGGCACACTTCCCCACAGTCCATGTACCTTGTTGCAGGTGCAGGAGCTTGGAAGCTACTAAGCAGGAATGCGCTAGCTCGTTAAAAACCTATTGCAAGTGAGAAAATCCCCCAGGTTGGACATAAGCAGGCTCTCTGGTTAATCTCTTGTTAGAGTGTGAGGTGCTTCAGAACTTCTGGCCTAAGATCATAGTTGCTACTGGGAGATGTTTTGGCTGGCTCGTCTGAATGGTCCTATGGGGTTCTGCTAATGGGCTCGGATACTGACTTGGTTGATCAGGGTTTAAGCAGTTACTCTTGCAAATTTGTCTTGTTAGTATTAACAATGGCCAAGAAAGTAATACTACAACACTGGACTAGTCAGCTTGCTCCTCCGTTGGAGCAGTGGTGTAATAACATGAGGCAGATGGCTGGCTGGGAGGGGCGGAGGTTATCCGAGTTGCCCCGTCGGGCCTACCGGGAATACGGGGATTTGTGGAAACGCTGTTTAGAACGGTTGTCCGTGATATCTTCCACCAGTGTGTCTTCTGTATAAGTCCTGGACATGGGAAGGGGGCGGGGGGGGCGGGGTTCTTGTACTTTATTTCTTAAATAATGTAAAATTACAAGTGATCCGCCTTATAGGGTTTTGTAGATATGTCCATTTACAAACAATTTTGTGCCTTATTGCTGTAAGCAAATTGTTTCTTTTTTTGCTTCTGTACGGAAAAACTTTGTGTTGTATGCCTGTTCTATGTGACACTTGTCAATAAAAAGATTTAAAAAAAAAGAAAACCACCATTACTTCCAACGCTTGTACGTGAACAGCAGTAAGGAAAATTCCTATGAATAAAAATAAAACAAGCCGCCGTAGCAGGGGCGTAGCCAAATAACAGATTTTGGGTGGGCCTAGGCAAGAAGTGGGTGGGCACCGAGTGTTGTCCTCCCCCCCCCCCCCCCGGCACCACCAGCACCAGCAAAACACAAGAGTAGTGTTTTCGTTACCATCAGGAAGAAGTCTTCAGCTGGCGGAGCTTGGGATCCCCACCAGCTACCGCTAAACTTGTGCTATTGTTGGGTGGGCCTGAGCCCTAAGTGGGTGGGCCCTGGCCCACCCAGGCCCACCTGTGGCTACGCCACTGCACCGTAGTCTGGTTGCTGGTAACTGAGCAACTGATCATTCAATTCTGCCCCCTTTCTCTTCCCTAACGTACTTATATCTGCAGTCAGTGGTAACCTCTGCATTTCTCCTGTCACTAAAGTAGAACATCACAGCCTTGCAGTCTGAAGAAAAACTGCTTCAAATCAGCGAGCAGACTCGGAGCTGGGGAGGTAAATATACCTCTTTGTACTAGAAACAAAAACGCACAAATGCATGAGGCATAATTTAAAACTTCAGCAGACCCAGCACTCAATCATCAGGATTAGTTTGCCTATTGGGAAGTAGCACCGAAGGGATTGGGCTGGTTAAGGACGTAAGTGACAGACCTAGTGAAGAGGAAGAAGCTCCTGAATCACTGTTATATGGGGCAGTGGCGTAGCCAAGGGTGGGCCCAGGCCCACCCACTTTGGGCTCAGGCCCATCCAGTAGCAGTACACCTATGATGTGGCTGGCAGGCATTTTCCCCAAGCCCCACCAGCCGAAAACTCCCAACAACTGTCCCTCCTGCATAACTTGTAAATAGATCTTCACCTGTAGCAAGTAGCGACTGATACATGCTGTAGGGCCAACATGAGCAGTGTGTATTAGTTGCTGCTCGCTGCAGGTGAAAATCTATTTAAAAGGTATGCGGAGGGGGGGGATGTTTGAGAGACCATATGGTAGGCAGGCGAGAGAGGGAGAGACCAAATCACTTGTGGGACAAGGTGGAGTTCTTCTGCCCACCCATCTTGGGCCCAGGCCCACCCAAAATTGGGTGTCTGGCTACGCCCCTGATATGGGGGGGGGGGCTGCACAGGCTCTTTAGATGCCTCGTCTAAAATTTCATTTCCTTCAACTTCATTCTGTACGTCACTAGTAATCCTCTTAACCTCACCCTTTCTCACTCAAGTTCAAACATTAATAAATTCCTTTTCACACTTTTACCCTTCTTACAATTGTCCAAGGCTTTCAACAAGCCTACAAAAATGGGCCACTAGAGATCCCTCTTTGGGCCAGGAGAAGAAAGGGCTAGACTTTGCCAATTTATGCTATTTTTCATTGTGTGATTTAAAATCCTTAGCCAATAAAGGATTAACATTACATACCTGCCCTACAGGTGTTAAACTTTCCTTCTTTTCAGTCCCAAATGTTGCAGTAAGAGGTTAACCGCTTTACAAGAATAATCTTTTTGCCCAGCTAAAGGTGGATTATTTATTTATTTTTATTAGGATTTATTTACCTTCTTTTTGAAGGAATTCACTCAAGGCAGTATACAGTAAGGATAGATCAAGCATGAGCAATAGACAATTACAGCAGTAAAAATATTCAAATAACAATACAAAGTATGGCATGGTATACTACTTACAATGTCAATACAATACGTAATAGAACACTTTAATAGACAGCGCAGGGTATAAGCAGAGATGGAACCTACAGATAGGTAAGAGAGTAAGAGGAGTTAGAAAGTAAGGTGACTAATTTAAAGAAAGTGGCACATGAGGTCAGAGAGATGGTTAAATATTATCTCAGCTAGGGTAGGAGTGGCTAAACATGTCCCGCAGCAGTATGTGCAGCCCGAGTCACTCCTTGTGTGTGTGAGTGAGGCTAACAAGTTAGTTACTTCTTCCATTAAAGGCCTGGTTGAAGAGCCAAGCTTTCACCTGCTTCCTGAAGTAGAGATAGCCTTGTGTTAAGCGCAGTCTTTCAGGCAGTGCATTCCAAAATGTGGGGGCTACTCCTGAGAAGGCTCGCTTGCGGGTAATCACATCGCGTAATGTCTTTTGGAGAGGGTGTGGTTAGTGAAAGTCTTTGGGAGGACCTTAGTGTCCTGGGCGGTGTGTGGAGGATCATCCTATTCTTCAGGTACTCAGGGCCTTTTCCTTACAGGGCCTTGAAGATCAGACTTAGAGTTTTAAATTTAGCCCTGTATTGTACTGGTAGCCAATGAAGTTTTTGCAAAAACGGTGTGATATGGTCACGTCGCTTGCAACCTTCTGTGAGTCTTGCTGCTGCATTCTGAATCAACTGGAGCTGGTGCAGGCCCTTTGTAGTCAGACCATCGTATATAGAGCATTGCAGTAATCCAGTCTTGATGTTATCATGGCATACACAACTAGGATAAGCTTTACCTTCTCGATGTAAGGACAGAGGCAGCGTAGCTGTCGCAAATAGTAGAAGCAGCTCTTGAAGGTTGCTTGGATTTGGGGAATCAAATAAGTGTTGAATCTAACTGTATTCCAAGGTTCCTGACTTATGAACGCCAAAGAGATTGTTAGCCCAGCTGATATAAGACCGTCTATCATCAAAAACCAGAAAAAGGTCCTTGGACATTTTAAATGTGGACATTGCCAAATATGCAATATTACCAAGCAGACTAAACAATTTATTAATCCCCAAACTAGAAGAGTGCACAAGTTGTCACAATTCACCAACTGTTCTTCAGATCACGTTGTGTACTCGTTAAGCTGCCCTTGCACTAAAACTTACATTGGCATGGCAACGAGATCGTTGAGCGTGAGGATCCTGGAACATAGATCCAATACTCATAGATCTGCTGTAAAGGAACTGATTGTGCAGCACTGTGTTGCCCACAATCATAAATTTGAAGAGTTACAATGTTTCCCATAGAGGAGGAGATCGTAAACTCAAATTATTGAGGTGGATTTTTGAACTTGGTACTTTGGAACCGAATGGGCTGAACAATTCCATTGATTGGCATAATTTTTACTAACGCCCACTACGTCACGTTCACGCAAGTATTTCTATCAGCTGTCTGTACGTGAAAGCCGAGGCGCCATTTTTAAAAGTTTAGAGCTTCCACTTCAAGTATGCCTATCCGTGGGGTGATTTTTCTTTGTGCAGTTGTGATGATGTGAAGATTTTTCTCCTCACAATTTCATCTTTTTGACATACACTTGTTTCAGCTTCAGCACAACTTTAAAGTACTCCGTTCCTGATGAAGCCATGTTTCTAGGTGAAACGGGTTCCCATTGAACGGACAATCATGAGTGCTTAATTTAAAGCTAAGCCGGTGGGGGGAAGAGGGGTTGGTGGTTGGGAGGCGAGGATAGTGGTGGGCAGACTTATACGGTCTGTGCCAGAGCCGGTGGTGAGAGGTGGGACTGGTGGTTGGGAGGCGGGGATAGTACTGGGCAGACTTATACGGTCTGTGCCAGAGCCAGTGGTGGGAGGCGGGGCTGGTGGTTGGGAGGCGGGGATAGTGCTGGGCAGACTTATACGGTCTGTGCCAGAGCTGGTGGTGAGAGGTGGGACTGGTGGTTGGGAGGCGGGGATAGTACTGGGCAGACTTATACGGTCTGTGCCAGAGCCAGTGGTGGGAGGCGGGGCTGGTGGTTGGGAGGCGGGGATAGTGCTGGGCAGACTTATACGGTCTGTGCCAGAGCTGGTGGTGAGAGGTGGGACTGGTGGTTGGGAGGCGGGGATAGTACTGGGCAGACTTATACGGTCTGTGCCAGAGCTGGTGGTGGGAGGCGGGGCTGGTGGTTGGGAGGCTGGGATAGTGCTGGGCAGACTTATACAGTCTGTGCCCTGAAAAAGACAGGTACAAATCAAGGTAAGGTATACACAAAAAATGGCACATGTGAGTTTATCTTGTTGGGCAGACTGGGTGGACCGTGCAGGCCTTTTTCTGCCGTCATCTACTATGTTACTATGTTAAGTGCAAGTTCTTCTCTTATGCTGATTTTGATTTAAGTCGCCTAAGACAGTGACTGCATAAAAGGGAATGTGAGGGATGACTCATTTTTTATTAGTCATTCAAGGCACGTAATTTTGAACCTGAGTCAAGTGGAGTTTTTTTTACCCAATGATAGAATCGTTACGTGTGTTACAAATCAATGTGAATAATATATGTTTAAATCTTTTTATTATCATTGAGAATAACACAAACATAACTTTCATATGACAGTCCACAAAGCTCTTGTATCATATTTTCTCCCTCTCCCTAGCTTACCCCCTAACCCCTCTCTTCCCCCCCTTCTACTTCTTCCCATCCCGCCCCTCTACCCCCCCCCCCCCAAACAACTGTCTTCCGTCGGACAAAGGCAGTGTGAGAACACCACACTGGAAGCAAAGTCTGCTTACAGAATATATTTTTAGCAATAATACAGAGATATATTTGCTCAGCAGTAATACAGAGATATATACTTGCTTTGCTTTGCTTAAGATACCTATCTTCTCCTCTGTTTAAATACACTTACATTCATACTGCACCCAATGTGTGCACGTCAGCAACCCTTTCCTTTGAAGCTTGTTCTCACATTCCTTATCTACAAATGTCTGCAAGCAACATTCCTTCTGCTCCCCCCCCCCCCCCCCTTACACAGCCTCCTGTCTCTGCTTCACACCAGGCTGCTCAAGGTTGAATCTATGACTCCCTTATTGTTTTCACAGGTTTGTGACTCATAGGTCTTTTGCCTTAATACTTGCACTTCACTGACCATAGGAACTTTATACTGTTCAACTGTTTCTCATTATATTTATGTAGCATGTTCATTATTATTAACAAGAAACAGAACGAAACCTTGCGTCGGAAGAAGAGGACCTCAGCTGGCAGGGGTTGGGCAACGCAGCTGCTGGCTGATCTGTAAGGCTTCGTTCTGTTTCTGTGAGTCTGACGTCCTGCAGAAACAGAACGAAACCTTGCGTCGGAAGAAGAGGACCTCAGCTGGCAGGGGTTGGGCAACGCGGCTGCTGGCTGATCTGCAAGGCTTCGTTCTGTTTCTGAGAGTCTGACGTCCTGCAGAAACAGAACGAAACCTTGCGTCGGAAGAAGAGGACCTCAGCTGGCAGGGGTTGGGCAACGCAGCTGCTGGCTGATCTGTAAGGCTTCGTTCTGTTTCTGAGAGTCTGACGTCCTGCAGAAACAGAACGAAACCTTGCGTCGGAAGAAGAGGACCTCAGCTGGCAGGGGTTGGGCAACGCGGCTGCTGGCTGATCTGCAAGGCTTCGTTCTGTTTCTGTGAGTCTGACGTCCTGAAGGACGTCAGACTCACAGAAGCAGAAAGAAGCCTTGTGCTGGAAGAAGAGGACCTCGGCTGGCAGGGGTTGGGGTCCCCCGACAGCAAAGGTAGGTGGCGGCGGGGGAGGGTTGGCGGTGGGGGGGTCAAGGGCCCCACGTAGCTACGCCACTGCCTTATGCAGGTCATTCCCCCACACGAAGGCCATTTTTACCTCAGGGGTAAAATGGCCGATTTTTTCTATTTTCACCATTAATGGCCATGCACATGAACCCCTATCACCACCGATTCTGCGCATTAACCACATGCGGCAATGTAGCCGTGCTAACCAATTAGCATAGAACATGTCCAATCCCTGCCCCCAGTGCTAAAAAGCTAGCACATATTACTGCTGGATGCCTGAGCGCAGCCCGTGGCTGCAGTAAGTGTGCGTTAGTGCTTACCGCACATGGGAACATTGAAATAACAGAAGTGATGGTCACAATGTCGATATGATACAATGATAACCCCAACCAAACAGTGAATCACGGCATAAGCATTTCCAACTTTTCTTTATACAAAAAAGAGGGAGGAAAAAGTCCTCCTAGAAACTGTGGCAAAATTCACGCTTTTTGACGACACAATATGCACATAGTTAAAAATACTAATCATTGGTCAAAAAACCCCTCCACTTCAAAGATTCTTTATGAGCGTAAACAAAAAATAAAGCAAAAACCATTAAAGGGTGCAAATCATTAACACTTCTTCCGACTGTGTCACTTACCTTGTAGAGAGAACATCATGTTCCGATGCTCACTTACTTTAAGTGGGACAAAAGGAAAACAAACAGTGTGGTCCCGACACACATGTTTCGCTCCAGGCTTCCTATGGAGACCCTCACCGTGTCCTGAATCAGCAGGTAACTTCTCCGCTGAAATGTAAGTAGCAGTTACTAGCAAGTAGTAGTTACCCACTGAGGTCTCCAGAGGAAGCTTGGAGCGAAACAAGTCTGTCGGGACCAACACACTTTTTCTTTTGCCCTGCTTAAATTGAGCAGAACAAGATTTTTTCTATACGTGCGTGGGATAAACACAAAGGAATCCTGTTTAGAAGGAATGATGGTTCTGCGACTTCTACGGTCTATGCCCTGATTGTGACTGAATAGATAGGGATGGGCTGGAGCGTACATTTTAAGGGGCTTCGTCGTTAGCTTCAGAACTAAGTACAAGAACAGTGCTGGGCAGACTTCCACGGTCTGTGCCCTGAGAAAGGCAAGGAACAAATCAAATTCAGGTATACATCAGGGGCATAGCTAGGTGGGGCCGGTGGGGCATGGGCTCCCACAGATTTAGCCCTGGCCCCCCTGCTTTCACACCCCCTGCTGCCGACCCTTCCCCGCCAGGTACCTTTGCTGGCGGGGGGGTCCCCAACCCCCGCCAGCTGAAGTCCTCTTCAGCGCCAGTCTCCAGCACGTTGATGATCTGGATTCTGTTTCTGTGAGTCCTGACGTCCTGCACGTAGGAATCCAGATCAGCAAATGTGCTGGACTCGGAGACCGGCGCTGAAGGGGAATTCGGCTGGCGAGGGTTGGGGATCCCCGTCAGCAAAGGTACCTGGCGGTGGTGGGGAGGGGGGGGGGGTCGGCGCCGCCGGAGGGGGGGGGCTAAAATGTGCCCCCTCACCTCGGGCTCTTGACCCTCCCCTCCCACCAGTTTGGATACATATAAATACACAGACAAAAAAGCAACACTGGGCCTTCAAGACTGGGACAACTGTAATTCTTTATTAAACAAATGACCCGACACGGGCCGTGTTTCGGCGTTAGGCAACGCCTGCCTCAGGGGTCAAAATGTAGTACTGTAATATACAAGTTGTGTAGGTTCAGTGCCCCAAAATGTACAACGAAGATTATAGGTTGCCGCGCTTTCAAAGATTGAGCTCTATGTAGAGCCTTCTCATTTGCACTACCTGTACCTGTTGCATATTGGGATGTGAAGACTCTGTTAAGTAATGATCGTAAGTGTTTTTTTGATGACTTACGTATTAACATAGGGCTCCTTTTACTAAGCGGCGGTAAGCCCAACGCGGGCTTACCACTCGCTACAACGGAAGTACCGCCGGGCTACCACACCAGCCCGGCAGTACTTCCCACCCCTAATGCGCTATTTCTGGTGCTACGAACATTTGTAGCGCCGGATAGTACCCGCCGGTTACCGCAGGGTTAGCATGGGAGCCCTTACCGCCACTCGCCCGCCCCGAAATGGCCACGTGACAAGTGCATTACTTGCTGCAGGAAAGTGAGACCGGCCCTTTTACCACCTGCGGTAAAAGGGGGGCCTCGCCGCGGGTGTAAAATACGCGCCGACGCCGCCCCCTTTTGCCTGCAGCTTGGTAAAAATGGGCCATAGTAAATGTCAGCAGATAAAGACCTCTATGGTCCAGTCTACCAAAAAAGGTGTCCAGAGTTATATCTGGCGCTCTGTGCAAATTCCACATCTTCATGATTAAACTCTGAACAGTGGAATCATAAAAGGGGCAGTCGGCAACTGAACTTGCCAAACTCACATGGGCATTCTTGGAACATACCATTGTTTTTATCCTAACAATGGTCTTTCCCTCCCCCCATCACTGACTAGCATCAATTATTCATGAATATCAGCTTTACCATTCTACCTCCCCCGCCCCAACACACACAGATACACAGCACTTGCAATTATAGCATATACTTTGAAGGAGATTAATTACGTGCATATTATATCACAATCTCTGCCTGCCAATTTGGGGGCACAGACTAGAAATCTGCCCAGCACTGGTATTACTTGCCTACCTCTGGAACTGCCGTTAAAGTTCCCTCTAGCTATGAAGTCATTAAATTTTGTGTTAATCTGACTATTATTTTTCTATGTAGGGATCCTCTGTGTTTAACCCGTGCATTCTTGAATTCCATCACCGTTTTTGTCTTCACCACATCCTCTGGGAGAGCAGTCCAAGCAAACACCACTTTTCTGTGAAAAAGAATTTTCTGACGTTGCCTCCTAAGTCTACCATCCTGCAACATCAACTCGTGACCTTTAACTGTGCTGCTTCCCTGTCTCTGAAAAAGATTAGTCTGCATATTAATACCTTTTAAGTATTTAAATATCGGTATCATTACCCCCCTCCCCTCCCCCATTTCCTCCTTTCCTCCAGGGTATACATATTCAGGTCTTCAAGTTTCTTCTCATACATCTTTTGGAACATTTCTGATTGACAGTTGTTCCTTCCTCCACTCCCTAGATATTTATGTACATTATCTCGTTGAAGTGCCTTTCAGTTAGAGAGATGTTTTCAGTTTAGCTCAACTTCCCCCTAAAGAAAGTCACCTTAGCACATTTATACAGCCCAAAAGTTGATGTCATCTGAAAAGATTTTCAATCACTCAAAGTTGTTCTCTCCCACATGAATCCTTTGATGTTGTTTCAGAGTTGACAGATGGCTGAAACATTTATTGCACTCAGTACATGTAAACGGTTTTTCTCCTGTGTGTATCATTTCATGAATTTTCAGATTTGACAGACGACTGAAACATTTATTGCAGTTGGTACATGTAAAAAGATTCTCTCCTGTATGAATCTTATGATGATCTTTCAGACTTGATGAATGACTGAAACGCTTATTGCACTCGGCACACGTAAAAGGTTTCTCACCTGTGTGAATCCTTTGATGACGTTTCAGATTTGCTAGATGACTAAAACATTTACTGCATTCAGTACATGTAAATTTCTCTCGGGGCTGTCCCGTGTGGATCTTTTCATGGATTTTCAGAGCTAATTGATAAGTAAAACGTTCATTGCACTTAGTACATGTAAAGGGTTTCTCTCCCGTGTGAATCATTTGATGACTTTTCAGATTTGATAGACGACTGAAACATTTATTGCATTCAGTACATGTAAAAAGAGTCTCTCCTGTATGAATCCTGTGATGCTCTTTCAGACTTGATGAATGACTAAAACATTTATTGCACTCAGTACATACAAATGGTTTCTCTCCTGTGTGAATCCTTTGATGATATTTCAGATTTGATAGATGACTAAAACATTTACTGCATTCAGTACACATAAAAGGTTTCTCTTGGGGCTCTCCCGTGTGAATCCTTTGATGATGTTTCAGACTTGATAGACAACTGAAGTATTTACTGCACTCAGTACATATAAATGGTTTCTCTCGGGGCTCTCCTGTATGAATTCGTTGATGACGTTTCAGGTGTGATAGACGACTGAAATGTTTATAGCACTCAGTACATGTAAAAGGTTTCTCTTTCGTGTGACTTCTTTGATGACGTCTCAGATTTGATAGACAAGTGAAACATTTATTACACTCAATGCATGTAAAAGATTTTTTTCCCATGTCAATATTGTCATGCTTTCTTGGAGATGAAGAAATGAAGCTGTAATCACACTCAGTATATGTCAAAGGTTTATCTCCCTTCTCTTTCCCCTCTCTCTTTTGATCACTGTTTTTATGTTGAAAGGGTCTTTCTCCTCTCAGATGTGTCTTGTGCTCAGGGATGATAATGAGCTCCCTATCACTTCTCTCATACTCAGTTACTCCATCCGTTATGTCTCCTGCAATGTCTCTCTGCTCCTCCTCTGATTCCAGCTGATGATTCCTTGTGTTTCTCCTCTCAGTCCCCAGCAAAACATTTTCACAGCCATTTTCTGATTGTCTTGGGACTTGTTCCATTTCTACAGGAGGTTCTTCTCGATTCTGATCCCTCTTCTGTTCTTGCATGGTGTCGTTATCTACTGGATATAAATATTAGACATTAATCATGTATTACTGACTATGGAAAGCTCTTGAAGACGCTGACCACCGTGGGCTGAATCTGACCTGAAAATTCAATGCCAAGCCTAATTCAGGCATTCAAACAGAAACACCGAGACAATATCCAGACAATGTAAAAGGTTTGATTGTTTATTAGCATCCAAGACTCGACATGGGCCGTGTTCCGGCCTACTAGGCCTGCATCAGGAATCTAAAGATTGAAAAATACAAAATATACATACAATAAAATGCAAAACATACATTTAATTAAAAAAAAAACAGTATAAAAGAGGATCTAAAAATAAAAAATACAAGAAACATACTATACTATCATTATAGTGTAGAAGAGAGACTTTATAACAAATTGAAACAAATGTAATACTGTCCCTCCAATTACCGCCCCATCTCCCTTCTACCCTTCCTCTCCAAATTACTTGAACGCGCTGTCCACAGCCGCTGCCTTGATTTCCTCTCCTCTCAGACCATCCTTGATCCGCTTCAATCCGGCTTTCGCCCACTACACTCAACAGAAACAGCTCTCTCCAAAGTCTGCAATGACCTGTTCCTTGCCAAATCCAAAGGTCACTACTCCATCCTTATCCTCCTCGACTTATCTGCCGCCTTCGACACCGTCAATCATAATTTACTTCTTGACACACTGTCCTCATTTGGATTCCAGGGCCCCGTCCTCTCCTGGTTCTCCTCGTATCTTTCCCAACGCACCTTCAGAGTATTTTCTAATGGCTCTTCTTCCACCCCCGTCCCACTCTCTGTTGGGGTTCCCCAAGGATCTGTCCTTGGACCGCTTCTTTTCTCAATATACACCTCTTCCCTGGGCTCACTGATCTCATCACATGGTTTCCAGTACCATCTCTATGCCGATGACACCCAGCTCTACCTCTCCACTCCCGACATCACAGTCGAAACCCAGGCCAAAGTCTCGGCCTGCCTCTCAGATATCGCCGCCTGGATGTCCAACCGTCACCTGAAACTGAACATGGCAAAGACTGAGCTCCTTGTCTTCCCACCCAAACCCTCCTCTCCTCTTCCCCCACTCTCTGTCTCTGTTGACAACGCCCTCATCCTCCCCGTCTCGTCAGCCCGCAATCTCGGAGTCATTTTCGACTCCTCCCTCTCCTTCTCTGCCCATATCCAGCAGACAGCTAAGACCTGTCGCTTCTTCCTCTATAATATTAGCAAAATCCGCCCATTCCTCTCTGAACAGACCACCCGAACCCTCGTCCACTCACTCGTTACCTCTCGTCTTGACTATTGCAACCTTCTCCTTGCTGGTCTCCCGCTTAGCCACCTATCCCCCCTTCAATCTGTCCAAAATTCCGCTGCACGTCTTATCTACCGCGTGAACCGATACTCTCATATCACCCCTCTCCTCAAGTCGCTTCACTGGCTCCCGATTCACTACCGTATTCAGTTCAAGCTTCTCCTAATGACCTTCAAATGCACTCAATCTGCAGCCCCCCATTACCTCTCTACCCTCCTCTCCCCCTATGTCCCCACCCGTAACCTCCGCTCTCAGGACAAATCACTCCTATCTGTACCCTTCTCCACCACCGCTAACTCCAGACTCCGTCCCTTCTGCCTCGCATCACCTTATGCCTGGAACAGACTCCCCATTCATTCATGATACACTGACTACATAGTTTGTTACCTTTAGATTGTAAGCTCTCTTGAGCAGGGACTGTCCTTCCCCATGTTTTAACTTGTACAGCGCTGCGTAACCCTAGTAGCGCTATAGAAATGCTAAGTAGTAGTAGTAATACATAATTATAGAAGAGTGAAAATATGTTTGACCAAATATTAAAAATTATAACATGAAACACATAGTAAAATCCATAGTTACAAAGCCTGTGTTTCATATCATATCAGTACATTTCATACAAGTGGAGGGGCATTTTCGATATGACATCTGTCTGATTTTGGGTGTTTTGCACTAAATGTCCTAAACCCGAATAGGAAATATGGTTGTTTTCGAAACAGCAAAATGTTTTGGGTTTTTTTTTTAAACGGCCGCATGCAAGATGTTTTTGTACTCTGTCCGTTTATATTTTTTGGCTATTTTCAAAAAAAAGAAAAAAAATTCAAGTGGAGGAACCAGCATTCTTAGGAGACTGGCCACACAGACATCCCAGGAGAACAATGGGGTACCCTAGGGGGCACTGCTGTGGAATTCGTATAAAAACTCCCAGGTACCCATCTCACCACTACCCCTTATCTTGTCTGCTGATCCATCCAAAACCCACCGTCCCCCAACTGTACACCACTACAGTAGCCCTTATGGGTGAAGGAGTCACCTCTATGTGGGTACCGTAGATTTCTGGTGAGTGTGGGACAGGGGCGTAGCCAGACTTTGGCGGGAGGGGGATCCAGAGCCCCCGCCCCCGCCAACTTTGACCCCCCCTGCCAATGACCCTGCCGAGAGTTTCAAGCCCCCCTCCCGCCGCCAACCCTCCCCAGCCTACCTTTGCTGGCGGGGGACCCCAACCCCCGCCAGCCGAGGTTCTCTTCTTCTGGCGCAAGGCTTCGTTCTGTTTCTGTGAGTCTGACGTCCTGTACGACTATTATCGTTTATTTACTTACTATACCTGTACGTGCAGGACGTCAGACTCACAGAAACAGAATGAAGCCCTGCGCCGGAAGAAGAGGACCTCAGCTGGCGGGGGTTGTTGAGAGGGTTGTCGGCAGGGGGGTCCAGGGACAAATCTACGGGGGCCCAGGCCCCCATGGCCCCACGCAGCTACGCCACTGGTGTGGGAGGACTATTATCGTTTATTTACTTACTATACCGTTTCTAATTGCATTCACAAAACAGAACGGTTTACATCTTAAAATAAAAATATCATTTTTAAAAAACATATAAGAAATCCATTGATTAGATAGAAAAGCACAGCAAAAACTAAAACAACCATTCTAAAAGATACTAATACCAGTAGACATTGGCACTGACTCACACTTTCCACTACAATTGTAACAGGTAGAGTGGGAAATGGGCCCGAGTCCTCCTCTCTACAGTTAGTACACTGCACCCACCATTACACTACTCCTGGGTCCTGCTTGCTGACGTAATACAACTGGCTATAACATCTGAAGTTGTCATAGAGGCTGGCACGTACTGTTTTTATTCACATCTTCAGGGGGGTAGGAGGGGGTCAGTGACCACTGGGGGAGTAAAGGGGTCATCCGGTCATTTTGGGCACCTTTTAGTGCCTTATTCATTCTAAAAACAGGTCTAGACCAAAACATTGAAGTCGCAGCCCTAGACATTTTTGATCTGTTCCATTATGGCTATAAAATGTCCAAGTGTTAGGAATGCCCTAATTCCACCCCGACATGCCCCCTTGTGAGCTAGATGCACTGCAGATTAATTGCATAGATAAACATCTGTAAAATAGGTTTGGAAAATACCAATTTGGACGTTTTATGAAGAAACTAGTAAAAAAGCCCCGTTTCTGATGCAAATGAAACGGGGGCTAGCAAGGTTTTCTTCAGAGTGTGCATGTGGGAGTGTGTGTGTCCCTGCCCTCTGCCCTCTCTCCCTTCCCCTGTGCTTGTCTGTCCCCTCCCCCTTCCCCCTCCGAGTCCAGTCCTTCAGTGTTAAGTTTCCTGCTGTGCTGTGTTTGTGTTACCCAGAGAGTGAGGGCGTCTCTCTCCCCTCCCCCCTCCGAGTCCTTCCCTGTTACAGAGAGAGGGATTTCGTGCTGTGCTGTTTTCCTTCACTCATGGGGAAACCGGATATCTCTGGCGCTTCGCACTTCCGGCTGGAGGCTTCATAGAACGTTGGTGGTGCCTTTTATATATATGGACTAGGATAAAAGGCCTGTTTCTGAAAGCAATGAAACGGGCGCCAACAAGGTATTGCCTTTGTGCAATTAATGTTTTGAAAGGGATTGTAAGGCTAAATGTGTTCTCACCCTCCCTCCGGTAAAATAGAATAACCGTTCTTTGCTAGCTACATGTGGTCTATATTTTTCTTATGTGTTTTTCTTTTTTCTTCCTTCTAAATTATTGTATTGGATCTTCTCTTTCAGAGAAGACTCACAGAAGACTCACGTCAGACTCACAGAAGCAGAAGCCTGCGCGGCCACATTGGTGATCTGCAAGGGCCGACTTCTAGTGGAATAGCAACATTCCATGTAGAATCTCCAATAGTATCTATTTTATTTTTGTTACATTTGTACCCCGCGCTTTCCCACTCATGGCAGGCTCAATGCGGCTTACATGGGGCAATGGAGGGTTAAATGACTTGCCCAGAATCACAAGGAGCTGCCTGTGCCTGAAGTGGGAATTGAACTCAGTTCCTCAGTTCCCCAGGACCAAAGTCCACCACCCTAACCACTAGGCCATAGCTTACAAATTGGTAGGATTTCTTATTTGCAAACCATTTCTTGGAACATTTTGTCTTCATAGACTGATGAGATGTTCCCTGGAAATGACACTATGTGGACATAAGAGCTTTGAAGAATTGCCTGATTGAAAATATGTTATATTCTGTGCTTATCGGGGAGTTTCTTCCATACCGATTAAGCAACGACCCCTGATCAGGCTCCTATTGAAATATGGCTAGTCAGGTCAAGTTTGTCGCCACCCTAACTCACTGGGGGATGATCAGAAGCAAACGCCGGCGTTTGCTACCGCCCCATGATCAGAGTCCCCGAGCGCGTGAAACAACAATAAAATAAAAATCGGTCAAAAGATTGCAAATTAGTCCTGTCAAGTACTAAGCATGATGTAAATAGGAGCAACAAACACAGTTTGAAATGTCTATAAGCCAATGCCAGGAGCCTAAGAAATAAGATGGGAGAGTTAGAATATATTGCACTAAATGAAAAATGAGATATAATAGGCATCTCTGAGACCTGGTGGAAGGAGGCTAACCAGTGGGACACTGTCATACCGGGGTACAAATTATATTGTAGTGATAGGGTGGCTCGAATTGGTGGAGGGGTAACATTGTATATTAACGAGAGCCTTGAATCAAATAGATTGAAAATTCTGCAGGAAACAAAACACTTCTTGGAATCACTATGGATTGAAATTTCATGTGTAAAGGGGAAAAGGATAGTGATGTCAGGTTCTCAGGTTCAGAGCCCGCAGGGCCGGGCTCTGGAGCAAACGTGAGCCCTTGGGCTGCTGACGAGGAGCGACAGCAGCAGGCAAAACCCACCAATCAACGCTGGACAAGCACACTGGCACCGGCAGGGACTGCCGGCACCGCCCAGCGAGCCGGAACACATGGACTGGAATCCCCCGGACTGGAAAACACAGGACTGGAACAATGGACTGAAACACTGGACTGGAATCCCCAGGACTGGAGGACACAGGATTGGAACACTGGACTGGAATCCCCCGGACTGGAGGACACTGGGCTGGAACACACCGGACCGGAACACCCTGGACTGGAGCACACTGGACTGGTCCGTTCAGCTTCACCTGCACTTAGCCACTGCCCCTCAAGGGTTGAGCCCCTGGGTTCGAGTGGCCGGCAGGACTTACTGGATGACACCGGATGACACAGGGACCAGGACTGGAAACAGAAGTACTCCTAAATCCTAAACTGACTTAAGTGCTCCCAAGCCCTAAAACCAACAGAAGTGTTCCTAACAGTAAACTAACAAAAGGACTTCCTAAGCCCTATACTAACAGGAGTGCCCCTAGGCACTGACCTAACAGGAGTGCTTCTCACAGTACCAAAAGGAAAAGCAAGGGAGTTACAAGAGAAAGGCAGGGAAACTAAACACCTAAACCAGAAGTGCTTCCAAAGCACCAGACCCAACCGTGCTTCTAAAGCACCAAACACAGCAGAGCTTCCAAAGCCCTAGACACAGAAGTGCTTCTAAAGCACCAAGAGGGAAAAGCAGGGGAACCACAAGAGAAAAGCAGGAAAGCTAAACACACAGTCACAAGTGCACACTGCACTAACACTAACCTGGACTTAAAGCAAGTAGGAAAAGCAAACGTTGCAAAGGCCCTGAAGGGAAGAACACCACTTCCTTCTCAAGGCCCTCCCTGATTATGTCACACTCCCTAGACCTACGCAGACAGCACACTGAAAAACCCAGAGAGGCCCAACCCACACCAATGCAGCACCGTGAAGCACTTGAAGCCAGTACACCCAAACAGAGGTAGAGCTAACTCAGTCCACACACACAGCTGTAGTAAAGTGAAACAATTAGAGTCATGCTGCTGGAAGCTGCCAGCATAGAGAGAGAGCTAGCTCAGAAAGGACAGACAAAAGAAACAGAAGCCAGCTAAGAAGTTGGCCCCCAGGAAAAAGGTAAGTTTGAGAGGGGTTCTGACCACAATCATAACAAGTGATAGGAGTGTACTACCGTCCACCTGGCCAGGATGAACAGACGGATGCAGAAATGTTAAAAGAAATTAGGGACGCAAACAAACTGGGCAACACAATAATAATGGGTGATTTCAATTACCCCGATATTGACTGGGTAAATGTAACATCGGGACACGCTAGGGAGGTAAAATTCCTCGATGAAATCAAGGACAGCTTTATGGAACAGCTGGTACAGGAACCGACGAGAGAAGGAAAAATTCTAGACCTAGACCTTAGTGGAATGCATGATCTGGTGCAGGAGGTAATGGTGCTGGGGCCGCTTGATAACAGTGATCATAATATGATCGGATTTGATATTAGCTTTGAAGTAAGTATACATAGGAAACCAAATACGTTAGCGTTTAACTTTAAAAAAGGAGACTATGATAAAATGAGAACGGTGAAAAGAAAACTTAGAGGAGCGACTGCGAGGGTCAAAAATTTACATCAAAAACACCATCCTGGAAGCCCAGGCCAAATATATTCCATGTATTAAAAAAGGAGGACAGAAGACCAAACGACAGCCAGCGTGGTTAAAAACTGAGGTGAAGAAAGCTATTAGAGCTAAAAGAAAATCCTTCAGAAAATGAAGGAAGGAACCAACTGAAAATAATAAGAAACGGCATAAGCCGCTGATAAGAAAAGCTAAGAGGGACTTCGAAAAAAAGATTGCGTTGGAGGCAAAAACACGTAGTAAAATTTTTTTTAGGTATACTAAAAGCAGGAAGCCGGCAAAAGAATCAGTTGGACCGCTAGATGACCGAGGAGTAAAAGGGGCGATCAGGGAAGACACAGCCGTAGCGGAGAGATTAAATGAATTCTTTGCTTTGGTCTTTACCGAGGAAAATTTGGGTGGGATACCGGTGCCGGAAATGGTATTCGAAGCTGACGAGTCGGAGAAACTTAATGAATTCTCTGTAAACCTGGAGGATGTAATGGGGCAGTTCTACAAACTGAAGAGTAGCAAATCTCCTGGACTGGATGGTATTCATCCCAGAGTACTGATAGAACTGAAAAATGAGCTTGCGGAGCTATTGTTAGAAATATGTAATTTATCCTTAAAATCGAGCGTGGTACTGGAAGATTGGAGGGTGGCCAATGTAACGCCGATTTTTTAAAAAGGTTCCAGAGGAGAACTGGGAAATTATAGACCGGTGAGTCTGACGTTGGTGCCGGGCAAAATGGTAGAGACTATTATTAAGAACAAAATCACAGAGCATATTCAAAAGCATGGATTAATGAGACAAAGTCAACATGGATTTAGTGAAGGGAAATCTTGCCTCACCAATCTACTACAATTCTTTGAAGGGGTGAACAAACATGTGGATAAAGGAGAGCCAGTTGATATTGTGTATCTGGATTTTCAGAAGGCGTTTGACAAAGTACCTCATGAAAGACTCCAGAGGAAATTGGAGAGTCATTAAAAACTGGTTAAAAGATAGAAAACAGAGTAGTGTTAAATGGTCAGTATTCTCAATGGAGAAGGGTAGTTAGTGGGGTTCCCCAGGGCTCTGTGCTGGGACTGCTGCTTTTTAACATATTTATAAATGACCTAGAGATGGGAGTAACTACTGAGGTAATTAAATTTACTGACGACACAAAGTTATTCAAAGTCGTTAAATCGCGGGAGGATTGTGAAAAATTACAAGAGGACCTTACGAGACTGGGCGTCTAAATGGCAGATGACGTTTAATGTGAGCAAGTGCAGTGATGCATGTGCGAAAGAGGAACCCAAATTATAGCTACGTCATGCAAAGTTCCACATTAGGAGTCACGGACCAAAAAAGGGATCTAGGTGTCGTCGTTGATGATACGTTGAAACCTTCTGCTCAGTGTGCTGCTGCTGCGGCTAAGAAAGCAAATAGAATGTTAGGTATTATTAGGAAAGGAATGGAAAACAAAAATGAGAATGTTATAATGCCTTTGTATCGCTCCATGGTGCGACCGCACTTCGAATACTGTGTTCAATTCTGGTCTCCGCATCTCAAAAAAGATATAGTGGAATTAGAAAAGGTGCAGAGAAGGGCAACGAAAATGACAAAGGGGATGGGACGACTTCCCTATGAGGAAAGGCTAAAGCGGCTGGGGCTCTTCAGCTTGGAGAAAAGACGGCTGAGGGGAGATATGATAGAGGTCTATAAAATAATGAGTGGAGTTGAATGGGTACATGTGAAGCGTTTGTTCACGCTTTCCAAAAATACTATGTTGAACAAAAGCATAAAAAAATGGAAGTGGAATGCTTCAAAGAACAGTTTCAACACTAAAATCTCCTGGGACATGATGGGGCCCACATTAGCCAGAGGCACGGCTCCAGAAAGTCTGGAAAGAAGGGGGAGCAGTAAGTGAAAGCAGATGTTCTGCACATGATTAACAGTTTGTGGTATTCAGAGACTTGCACAGGAATGTTGTATGAGAGAATTAGTCAGAGGCCCGGTATAAAACTAGAGGGAAACAAAGACGTAGCAAGCATTTTTGAATTTTTCTTTGTCTGTGTATAGCATTTTGATTTGCCTTAAGCTTGCTGTAAATTGCTTGTGTGTGTAGATATGCTTTGAGTATAGAAATGCTTCCTGACTACCCCTATTGATGGTAATCAGCTTGTACACTAAACAAATGAGTAAACTGTTTATATTACATATGAAATTCGTCTGGCCTTCTCTACAAAAGTGGCGGCATCCTTTTCTTCAAAGTGGCGAGCCAGCCAGGAGTAGGAGTAGGAGTAGGCCGCACACGGAAAAGAGAAGGCCAGACGAATAACAAATTAAGTGTTTGTTGTTAACAAAGTTTTTTACAGGATTCTGAGAGAGAGCAAGCGTTGTTTACGCCTGATTTCTGTGCTCCACTGATGTGGGATTGATCAAACTACTGACGTGGACATACAGGTGATAACTCCTGGGCTTGCTAAAAAGAGAAATAAGAAGACGCGTGAGTAAGCTTACACTGTGGCCTTATTACTGGTATATTTGTTTAGCTTTGTAGTTTTCTGTTTTGTATATTTTCTTGGTTTAGGTGCAGTAGTATATTTTTGTAGGTTGTGGCTCTATAGGAGAAATTGTAATAGTCAGAATAAAATGAAAGGGAAAGGGGCAGATAAGAAAGAAAAGCCTCCTGTATATGCTATGTATTTAGATTTAGATAGTTCAAAAAAATGCTCCCCTTTGCAGCATGTCATAGAATTATTCCCATTAGAAAAAAAACAGATTGAAAAAATACATGAGAAATGGGTCAGATATGGAGGAAAAGATTCTGTTTTGAGCTGGTCTCAGGATAGATCGTTTGATCGTCCAAAATTATTATCTCTCCTGACATATATACAAGAAAATAAGAAAAAGAAGAACAGCTTAGAAAAGCATCTTACAATTTGGAATTTATTTTCTGTAGCAGCAGATCTTCTTCATGCAGATGTAGAAAAAATACAGCGAGAACAGGAAAATCAGCCTTTGGTTCAGCCTGAAGGTTGAGGAATGTCATCTGTTTTTGATTTCTCGGTGTCTGGCTGTTGCTAAGCTAACGGTTAGAAAGGTCAAGAAGAACTGAAATTTTTTCTTTGTTCCTTTTAAAAGATTGTTTTAGATTAGATTTAAATAAGTTCTTTGTCTTATAGGGAATTCTGATCTCTGTTTATTTTAAAATATGTGTTATTCTGTTTCTAGTTCTCTATGTGGAATGTCTTTGCAATTTAACTTTGTTTGACTCTTTTAAGTGAGATTCCTGCAGTGTTAAGAGATCATCTGGCTTAAATTAGTCACAGTCCTAGCTAGTTCTGTGTGTAGGGCTAATAGGGGAAAGAGGTGATTTAAAATCTTTAATAACATCTGAACAATATGATTTGTCAGCAATATGGTTACTATGCTTCAGAATGTTATCAGAATGCAGGAATGCCCCAAGTACAAATGCAGACGCAGCAAGGATTAATGCCACAAGTAGTAGGGATGCCTGTGAGTGCCCCGCAGACTGCAATACAGCAGCCGGCGATGCAATCACAGGGACCAGGGGCTGCAGTACAGAGACAAGGCACTGTAAATGCTTTTCCAACTTGGCAGACAGACCAATGCTATTGACTGGAAGCAAACCCGTGTCAGGAAGAGGGAATGATTTTCAGATTAGACACAAGGGAACCCTTTATTACATTGACAATTGGAAAATATGGAACTCCTGTGAGATTTTTGATAGATACAGGGGCGAGTACCTCTGTGTTATGTGCAAAACCGCAGGGAGTTAAACTTTCAAATCAGTATAGAACAACAGTGGGATTTACGGGGATAGAACAAAGAAAAAGGCTAACAGAACCGACTCTGGTGCGATTGGAATGCCAACCGCACGGTTCAAGGGAGGCTGTGGTACCCTTCTTAGTGGCACCTGATTGCCCAGTAAATTTGTGTGGTAGAGACTTATTGTCTCAATTAGGATTGTGTTTAGATTTTGGAAATAAAGAACTACCAAGTTTGCTCACTATGGTCCAGCAGTTGAATAATGAAAATAAAATAAGGGTTATGGAAGAATTACCACAACATATTTGGAGTACAAGTGATTCACCATATGGACTAGCCGTAAATGCAAAACCCCATAAGATAGAATTAATAGAAGGGGCAAAGGGGCCGAAGCAAGACCCTTACCCCATACGACCTAAATTAGTATCCAAAACCCTGGAACACATTGGTAAATTATTGAAATGTGGTATTATTGAACCTTCAGTATCCCCGTACAATACCCCATTGTTTCCTGTCCCGAAAGGGGAAAACAATGTAAGGATAGTACATGATTTAAGAGAGCTAAATGAGGTTACAAAAAATCAATTTCCGATTTGTGCAAATCCTGCTACTCTTTTGCATACCCAGAATATATATGCATATAACACTGTTATTGACTTGTCTAATGCATTCTTTTCAATACCTCTTCATCCAGAGTCTAGGGATTTGACGTCATTTATAGTACAGAATGAGGCATACAGGTGGACTAGGATGCCTCAAGGCTTTACTGATAGTCCATCGGTATTCTCAAAACAACTAATGATGGATTTAAAGGATTTCAGGAGTCAATTGCCTGACACGGTGTCATTGTTTGTCTATGTAGATGATATTCTACTGTCTGCTGAGACTGAAGCAGAATGCCTAGATTGGACTACAAAATTATTTTTGTTATTAGGAGAGTTAGGATATAAATGTAACAGGGAAAAATGTGTTATAGCTCAGTCTACTGTCACCTTTTTAGGACAAAATGTTTCAGCAGAACATAAGGTCATTATACCGGAAGTTATATCCGGTGACGGCGGGGGCGGGGTTGATGACGGCGGGGGCGGGGGTGATGACGCAGGGGTGGGGGTGTCAGGGGCGGGGTTTGTGTTTGGGCGGTTTTTGGGCTGGTTTTTGGGCTCCAGTGGGCTGGAAAAAAATTTTCCACCTGGCAACCCTGGCAGCTTCAGAGAGCATTTTCCATCTCACAGATAGGCTGCAGAGAATACCTTCTCCTGCTTCCACCCACCCTACCCCTCTACCCACCCACCCCTAGAGTGACATGTCTTATATAACCTCCCTATCAACCCACTCATTACTTTACCTCACCCATTTCTATTCTTCTATCACCTTCTCCCACTACTCCAACCAGAGTTACACCTAATCACACTGACCACCCTTCAACATCTTCTGTCCTTCTGTGACTGTTCTCTTGTGCTTGACTGCTTAAATATTTTAAATTTAAATGCTTTACTTTTTGTCTATTAGATTGTAAGCTCTTTGAGCAGGGACTGTCTTTCTTCTGTGTTTGTACAGCGCTGCGTACACTTTGTAGCGCTCTAGAAATGTTAAATAGTAGTAAATGAAACTCCGGTACCGCAAACAGTTACCCAGTTACGTGCTGTTTTGGGAATGTTAAATTACTGCAGACAATGGATACCAAATTATACACAAAAAGTAATGAGACTTTATAAACATTTGAAACTGCCCGCAGCCACACCAAAGAATACACTAATTGTATTGGAAGAACAGGATAAGATGGTATTGGCTAAGATTGTGAGGGATTTATTATCTCCAGGACCGTTAGCAGTAATAGATATCCAATCACCTGTGCATTTGTGGGTAAAAGACATGGGAAATAGTTGGGCAGCTATGATTAATCAAAACAATGAAGTAAATGCACCAGTAGCTTTTTTGTCAGGCTCTTTTAATCATGTGGAGAAGGGAATGAAAGAAATACCAAAGTTACTGACAGCTATAGTGGCTGCAGTAGGCAAGTGGAGAGCACAAATGCCTTTTGTTCCTATTGTAATACATACCAACCACACGATTAAAACGCTGTTGAGCCCTAGCCAAACAGCATTGACAGCCACTAAATTTGGAAAATATCAAGCAGTACTTTTAGGACAAGATATAAGAATAATACCATTAACTAAAGAACAGAGAAATAAGATAGATCTGCTTTTTCCTGTCGATCAAGAGGGTGAGATCGATACTATAGAAATCCCTACATTTCACTGTCTTACTTTTGAACCCTTATCTGATGGATTAATATGGTTTACAGATGGAGCTTGTGAAAGGACTGTTGCAGGCTTTGCCTGCGTGCAGGTAGATGAGAATCTAAGAAAGATAATGCAAGTACAATATAAAACCCCTCCTGATCATACTGCACAGCATGCTGAACTTTTAGCCGTTATTACGGCCTTACAACACACTGATATGACTCAAAATGTCACTATATATACTGATAGTGGTTACGTTGCAAGTTCACTACAGTATCATATATTAAAATGGCAGCGTAGGGGGATGATAACCAGTGCAGGTAAAAATTTACAACATTACACATATTGGAAATTGCTGTTTGAAATTTTGGCAAGAAGGGAACGTGAAGGTAGAAAAACTGCAGTTGTGTGGACCCCGGCCCACACTGAAAAGCCAACCTTTGAAGCACTAGGTAATGCAATGGCTGATGCAGCAGCAACGGAGGTGGTTAAGCAAAGTGAAAAGATTTTGTATAATACTAGACAGACACAGGAAGGGCCACTTACGAATGTAGATAAGATTGAAATGTGGCAGCCAGAGGGACAGGAAAGTGAAAAATGGTTGAAGAGAGGATGTATGAAATTGGGAAGTGAATGGTTTAATGCAGAAGAAGGATTACCTTGTATGCCAATGAGCCAGGCGATTAAGGTATTGGCTGGTTGGCATGCAACCATGCATTGGAATAAGGAAACAATGAGACAACAGTTTGAACAAAGGTTTTGGACTTTAAAAATTGATAACCTGATTCAACAGGTTGTGCAAAATTGCATGGTATGCAATATTAACATACCTAAACGAGGTCCTAAAATATCGCCTGGGACACTTCCAATACCAGAAGGCCCAGCAAAAGAATGGTATATTGATTTTACCGATATGATTGTTCCAGTGCAGGGAAAAAGGTATTTGTTAGTTTGGGTGGATGCTTTTTCAAGGTGGGTAGAAGCATTTCCATGTAAAAGGGAGACAGCACATGAAGTGGTACAATGCCTGGTAACTCATATTATGCCAAGACATGGGTGTCCATCTAGAATAATTTCTGATAACGGGACACATTTTAATAACAGTGTTTTGAAAGAAATGGCAACGATTATGGGTTTAACACACAGAAAAGTATCAGTGTATCGCCCCACCTCCAATGGTTTGGTGGAACGCTACAATGGTATTTTAAAAACTAAATTGAGAGTATTACTGAAGGCTTTAAACAAGGAAACAGCAGGTAAACCATATACCTGGCTTGATTTGTTACCATTAGCTTTGATGGTTATAAGGGCCCAACCTAATGGGCGTACTAAATTGACCCCATTCCAAATTCAGACAGGACGTCATTTCTTCCCGATGCAGACAGCAAGTACTGATAGCACAACTCAGTACTGGCAAAAGCTACAACCTATGTTGAACCTGACAAGTGATATGATCCGAACAAATGTAGCATCACAAGCAGGGACTACTAATGATGTTTGTGCTTTTAAAGTAGGTGATCTAGTACTGCGAAAGAACTTTACACATAAAACATGGAAGGATCCTGTGTATGTAGGACCTTTTGCTATCACGGCCCTTACTCAGACCGCTGCCTGTCTGGAAGGTCATACTTCTTGGATACACTTATCAGATATTCGACGAACTAATAATATTGAAATGGACAAAGAATAAACAAACATGTCCCGAAACATGATGGTATTGGGATGTTGTTGTTTGTTAATGGACAATGAACACATATGATAATAGACTTGTTGCAGCGGCCAAGATGTTGAATCTGACTGATTGTATCATATGTGCCCACATCCTTGTCCTTGCCAGCTATGATATATGGGACTACAATGATAAAATTGAGTGGGCACCATGACTGTGATCCCAATAATACCTGTGTAAGAGATGATGAAAACCTTCATTGGACAAATGAGACTATTTATAAGCAAGCCTTGCTTATGGACAAGTACCCACAGACATCATGTTGGTGTCTGATGAATAGTATGACAACTGAACACATTCCCCCGATAAAGTGCACGTACATGCAGAATGTTGTAACAACTGATTCAATGAATGTTATGCTTTTAATTTGTGTAATTTTTAATGCCACATCAACTAATGAGAAGTAAGAATGAATGACAGTGTATTCCCCTTTGATGAAGCTCACTGTCTGTATTCAAAGGAAATATAAATTTTGTACCCTAGTACAATTGAATCTGTTTAATGCAACATGTATTAGCATGTTTGCAAAGATGTGCCAGGATGTTTTTAAAATAACAATGATAACTGAAATTCAGAATAAATAGAACTTTAATATGTCAGCCAAAAATATTGAAAAAGCGTGCAGAAACTGAATGCCACAAACAAGGGGGGAGGAGATCTAGAAGGGAGGTAAGAAAACAGACTGGAGCTGAAACAGATGTTTGAGGCCTGAAACAAACAGTCCTCAAAAGGGAGGATTTGTTGAACAAAAGCATAAAAAAATGGAAGTGGAATGCTTCAAAGAACAGTTTCAACACTAAAATCTCCTGGGACATGATGGGGCCCACATTAGCCAGAGGCACGGCTCCAGAAAGTCTGGAAAGAAGGGGGAGCAGTAAGTGAAAGCAGATGTTCTGCACATGATTAACAGTTTGTGGTATTCAGAGACTTGCACAGGAATGTTGTATGAGAGAATTAGTCAGAGGCCCGGTATAAAACTAGAGGGAAACAAAGACGTAGCAAGCATTTTTGAATTTTTCTTTGTCTGTGTATAGCATTTTGATTTGCCTTAAGCTTGCTGTAAATTGCTTGTGTGTGTAGATATGCTTTGAGTATAGAAATGCTTCCTGACTACCCCTATTGATGGTAATCAGCTTGTACACTAAACAAATGAGTAAACTGTTTATATTACATATGAAATTCGTCTGGCCTTCTCTACAAAAGTGGCGGCATCCTTTTCTTCAACTAGGACTAGGGGGCATGCGATGAAGCTACAATGTAGTAAATTTAAAATGAATCGGAGACATATTTTCTTCACTCAACGTGTAATTAAACTCTGGAATTCATTGCCAGAGAATGTGGTAAAGGCTGTTAGCTTAGCGGACTTTAAAAAAGGTTTGGACGGCTTCCTAAAGGAAAAGTCCATAGACCATTATTAAATGGACTTGGGGAAAATCCACTGTTTCTGGGATAAGCAGTATAAAATGATTTGTACATATTTGGGATCTTGCCGGGTATTTGTGTCCTGGATTGGCCACTGTTGGAAACAGGATGCTGGGCTCGATGGACCTTTGGTCTTTCCCAGTAGGTCAATACTTATGTACCTATTCTTCGGGCCCTGTTTACTAAGCTGCATTAAAAGCGCATTAGTGTTTTTAACGCACGTTTACCATGTATGCGCCCCTATAGGCGCGTACATGGTTAGCTCGTGCGTTAAAAATGCTAACGCGCCTTCGTAAGCAGGGCTCTTCATCTCTACATTCACCCCAATCCTTCTTATTACTGGACTCACCTGAGCAGCTGCTTCTCCCAGTTTCTCTTTCCTCTGATCCTGGCTCATCCCTGATGTACGGCTCTTCCCCTCGTTCAATGTGTGATATAATCTCAGGGGTGAGGGCTGGAGTGCCTGTTCCCGGAATAAGAAAACTGTATCAGGTTTCCCAAAAATCACTTTGAGACCGATTCTCTAAAATGTCAAGATTTTGAAAAATTTCCACCTCAAAACTTTCACCAGCTTCACTGAACAAAAATATTGAAACCCTCAATTAAAGGGCCAATTTCAGAGCCCTGCAAATCTCAAAAAGGTCACATAAACCCTCTCTACACATCTTTATGTCTTAATTTCCACTCTAAATAGTGCAAAACGTTATCGGCCTCATTTCAATATGTGTCAGCGTCAATTTACCTTATACAACATGCAGGTCTCCTTCATCACATCCAGAACATCTGGAACAAGGTGAAACAGATAACGCTGAACATGCTCGGACTGATGTGAACTCAGAGAAACAGCAGGAAGCCAAAATTATTTCCCCATATCCCTTTCCTGAGGAAACTTTCCAGCAATAATTTCAAAGAGTAAGGATGTCTTTTCCCTTCTAAGTTTAGGTATTTCTTGATATTTTTTTTAGCATCCTGTATCCTATTCCCCCAATAACATAGATTACGTTCTCATCAGTCACAAAGTAAATCTTTTCACCAAGTTGAACCTGAGCTGTGGACAGACTGCTGGTGTAGAACATGCCAATTTTATTATCTACTTTGGCCTGGGCTCCTGCCTGCTCCTGTGACCACTGGCCAATAATACTTACAAGTCTGCCTAGAGGTAGCCTGGCCCCCACAGCAGCATCATGAAAAAGAGCACCCTCTAAGGAGCACGACCCTTAGCATACTCCTTTATGGCCTTTGAATGGCATTTGGCCAATATGTTCTAGTCATTGTTTTCTTATTTTTATACTGGGTTTTTACATTTTATAGGTTTTATCAGATTTAGTACACAGACGACGGAGATAATGGAAAGTTTTGCTTTAATGCAGTTATTGGTTGTTGTTTTTTTTTTTTTCTTACATTTGTACCCCGCGCTTTCCCACTCATGGCAGGCTCAATGCGGCTTACATATTATATACAGGTACTTATTTGTACCTATTTGTACCTGGGGCAATGGAGGGTTAAGTGACTTGCCCAGAGTCACAAGGAGCTGCAGTGGGAATCGAACCCAGTTCCCCAGGACCAAAGTCCACCACTCTAACCACTAGGCCACTCCTCCACTAGCAACATTCTGTGTAGAATCTCCAATAGTAGCAACATTCCATGTTCCACTGCACTAACCACTAGGCTACTCCTCCACTAGCAGGACGCACAGGCTTCTGTTTCTGTGAGTCTGACATCCTGCACGTATGTGCAGGACGTCAGACTCACAGAAACAGAAGCCTGCGCAGCCTTCTATGTGGAATGTTGCTAGTGGAATAGCAACATTCAGAATCTCCAATAGTATCTATTTTATTTTTGTTACATTTGTACCCTGCGCTTTCCCACTCATGGCAGGCTCAATGCGGCTTACATGGGGCAATGGAGGGTTAAGTGATTTTGCCCAGAGTCACAAGGAGCTGCCTGTGCCTGCCGTGGGAATCAAACCCAGTTCCCGGCCAGGACCAAAGTCCACCACTCTAACCACTAGGCCACTCCTCCACTGAGTAATTGTTCTTATTCTGTCGTTAACTATATGCCTTGGTCAATAAATATCAGTGGTTATGGGGAGGGGGAATTGTGGCAGGGAAAATACCAGAAAACTACAGAAGAACAGCTGTCATTTTGCGCCAGGTTTTCAAGCAGTTGCTGATCAAGCTCCATTTTTGCATCTAAGAGTACGGTCTTTCCATTTAGCTAATTGTTATTGTTTGGGAATCTATTCCCTATATTCAATAATATTATTCCCCGAGGCAGAATAGTTTTTTGCTGTCTTTCTGCTGCCCCTGGTTCCTCGCACCAGGTCATTGTATGGCTTAATCTTGATCTTGGCATTAGAGGCCAATCAAAACTGCTTTTTTCAGTTTTAGCCAAAACTGCAGCCGAAACTCATCACCTGGTTTTGGCCGAAACTAAACTCAAGTTTGGTTTTGTGAATGTGAACCATTGAAGGCCGCTGGGGATTGTCAGTTTGCAGTCTGTATCCTTCTGCTAAACCCACAGTGTCTGTGTCAGAGTACAATAATTTAAATAATGAAAGACCATATTTGACTTCCAATTAAAATAGGCTTCACGCACATGGACCGCAGCTGAAAAAAACCCTGAGACTAAAAGCCACAGTGTTTTTACAGTGGCTGACTTAGTACCACACTTGAAGTGACAGCTGACATGATTACTCCATAGGCTAATTGCTAAGGAGCTTACCATCCCAAATTTACAGACTTAAATTCTAACTCAATCCTTCATGCCATGGTGCTCATGATCTCCAAATCAGCTGAACCTCCACCTGGCTGACTCTAACACGTGCACTGCAGAGAGGACAAAATGATCGTTACAGCATTTATTTATTTTATTTGTCACATTTGTATCCCACATTTCCCCACCTATTTGCAGACTCAATGTGGCTTACATAGTACCGGAAAGGCGTTCGTCAATTCCGGTATGAACAAATACAGTAATCTGGTGGTAGAATAAGGTTCGTGTGTACAGATTTCACTCACTTTCTCATGAAATCACACCATGAGACAATCATAGTAATGCCAACGATATTCATAATAATATCCCAATACTGCTAATAAAAATGTAAAATTATCCCTTACCCAGTGAGATCAGAATCTGATAATTCTCCTTCATCACCTCCCTGTAAAGCTCCTTCTGCCCTTCATTTAAATACCCCCACTCCTCCTGGGAGAAAGAGACAGCGATGTCCTCAAACGTCACCCGCATCTGAAACACAAATCAGAAACACACTCAGCGTCTGGGTATATAAATTTAATAATTACATAACACACAGACCCAGGGCAGGGTTCCATTTCAGATCTCCTAATGCTGAGGTTCAGCAGGGCAGAGGGAGGGAGCTTTTCAGTGTGTATATAATTCCCAGATCTAGAGCATTATTACACCAACTAGAAACCATACACAAAATCTCCCTTTGTGGGACTCCTGATCTCTCCCCTTCCCTCAAGAAAATCCCAAAGTGCTTATCCTCAGCCCCAGGTCTACTTGGGATCCTAACTCTGCAGTATCCCAGGTTGGAAGCTGCAGCAGTGTTTGCAGCAAAAGGGCAGGTCCTACCTGAGTAGAAGCTCCTGCAGGCATTTTCCTCTCTGCACAATTCAAAATGAATGGGGGGCTGAGGGGGTTTGTCACTTGTAGTACTGGGAAAGGGGAAGGACCAGAAGAAGCTGAGAGCTGGGCCTGGAGGAAATCTCAAATTAATCCGCAAATTCAAGGATGAAAGAAGAAATAGTCCCTCCTCTTAGATACAAACTGATGACATCACAAAGGAAAGGGCGGAGCCTCACACTGACGGATGAATCCGCTGAGAGCAAGGAAGTTTGGGTCTACTTCTGTTAGTGCTGATTGGTCAAAATGATCATGGAGGACGGAAAGAAGTGGCTTTGAGCCGGGATGACGTCAAAACGTTGAAGACTCTTGGGTTAGTCTATGTTTCCTCTTCCCCGCGCAGCCGTCATCTAGTAGCACTCAAAAGAAAGCATGCAAACCTATGAGCTGCTGCATGCTCGTCGTTCTTTATTGGTTGCATTTGTATTTTAATCTCACTTATATTTTCAAACATGCTGGCTTGTGCAGCATACACGGAGGAAGTATTGGTTTCATCGGTTAGAGTACTAATTTGTTGTTATTATTATTATTAACATTTGTATAGCACTACCTGACACAGAGAGACAGTCCCTGCTCATAGAGCTTACAATCTAAAAATACAGACAGACAAGACAATTAAGGGCGAGGAAAGTACTGGGTGAGAAGGAACAAGGATAGAGGAATTGAGTAGTGGTTAGGAGCCAAAAGCAGTGGTGTCAAAACACAGCTGTGTCAGGAAGCAGGATCCTTAGTGAGAACATTGCACAACATCACAGTAAATTCCAGGGTGGACATGAATTCTTTCAATGATCATTCAAATACGTAAATTCCAAAACTCTCAAAAATGTGGGGGGAAAAAGGCATTGATGGAGACCTTAATTATAAATGTGATAACAGCATGCAAAGATGTTCTACATTTTAACACTGGCGTACCACGGGCAGGGCGGTCCGCCTGGGGTGTCAGCACGACAGGGAGTGCTCCGCTCGCGACCCAAAGACCGCTGGCACCTGCCTACCCTAAGCTCCCTCCTCTCTGCCTCACAGCCCCCTGCATTTTAAAAACCTCGGAATCGGCGGTGCAGTGCCTCGCATCTGCCTGTGATTGTGAAAGAATAGAGATCGCCTCGTTGTCGGGCCTTCTCTCACTGTCCCGGCCAGGGGTGTAGCCAGACAACAGATTTTGGGTGGGCCTAGGCAAGAATTGGGTGGGCACCAAGTGTTATCCCCCCCCCCCCCCAAAAAAAAATGATCTCAGCTGGTGGGAAAACGCTTCTTTCCACCTTGGCAGCAGGCATGCACTGAAAACTGAGCATGCGCAGGTGCTGGTGTCATAGAGAGTAGCGTTTTCGTTACCATCAGGGGAAAATCTTCAGCTGGCGGAGCTTGGGATTCCCACCACTTACCACTAAACATGTGCTACTGTTGGGTGGGCCTGAGCCATAAATGGGTGGGGCCTGGCCCACCCAAGCCCACCTGTGGCTACGCCACTGGTCCCGGCAGGCCTGACGACGAGGGAATCTCTCTGCTTCTTTCACAATCACTGGTAGGCAGACATGAGGCACTGCACCACCGATTGTGAGGTTTTTAAAATGCAGGGGGCAGTGGCAGAGAGGAGGGAGCTTAGGGTAGGCAGGTGGGCAGTGGCATTCCTAGGGGGGGGCGGTGGGGGGCGGTCCGCCCCGGGTGCATGCCGCCGGGGGGGGGGGGTGCCGCGTGCACCTGCCCTCCGTTGTTCCATGCTTCTTCTCTGCCCCGGAACAGGTTACTTCCTGTTCCAGGGCAGAGAAGAAGCATGGAACGGAGGGCAGGCGTGCGCGGCACCCCCCCCGGAGGCGTGCACCCGGCGGGGGGGGGGGGGTTCCTTCGCGGAGGTGTCCTTTCGCCGGGGGGGGGCGCTGCACCCGGGGGGCGGGGCGAATCGGTGATCCGCCCCGGGTGCCAGCCCCCCTAGGAACGCCACTGTAGGTGGGGACTGGGGACACCATCTAATTGCGCAGGCCCTGGACATTAATCAAAATAAGCATACATCTTGCGCTTTCCAATACTGTTTCTCTTCCTCCAAAAGTCGAGAATGCCCTATGATAATAATGAACCTGTCTAGGCCTTCTCTGAACCAAAGTCCTGAAGCCTGAAGCTGACAGTTTAGTCTAAAAAGCATAGTCTCTGTGTGACCCTGGGGCACACAAGCTCTTGTGACAAGCTAAGCTGACAGGCTTTGCAGATACAGGAACACGAGGCAATTTTCCATGGACGTTTACTGAAGTTTGTGGTTAGCTCTTTGCAGTTTTTGATGTCTGGTATGATAAGATAAAAGGTTGCTGGTGAAATGGACTTTGGTGAAGCAAGTGGAAAGTTCTAATCGGCATGATGTTGCTCTGGACCTCCCTAATAATCTTGATCAGCTGTCGAAACCAATGTTTAGCAATATTGGGGGCGGGTCTAATGCTAGCAAACTGCTAGAATTATATGATGATAGAAAAAAGTATATAACCTGAGAGTCAGCTGGACTTAGTTGGAGAAGTACATAGAGATTGCATGTGTAAGCATCCTGTGTATCTCCCATAAAACATCAATGAAGTCTCCAACGAAATCAACCAAAGTCTACACATCTTGAACACCTGGGCAGATGCATTCCAATTGAAACTGAATGCAGAAAAAACTCAATGCCTCATACTTACCTCCCAATACAACACGAATAAATTTACCACCATCAACACACCTAAACTAAATCTGCCAATCTCAGAAACTTTAAAAATCCTTGGAGTCACCATCGACCGCCACCTAACACTTGAGACTCACGCGAACAACACAACCAAAAAGATGTTCTACTCCATGTGGAAACTGAAAAGAATAAGACCATTCTTTCCAAGATCTGTCTTCCGCGACCTAGTGCAATCACTCGTACTCAGTCACTTGGACTACTGCAACTCACTATACGCAGGCTGCAAAGAACAAATACTGAGGAAACTTCAAACAGCCCAGATTACAGCAGCCAGACTCATCTTCGGAAAACCAAAATACGAAAGTGCAAAACCCTTACGTGAGAAACTACACTGGCTCCCACTCAAGGAACGCATCACTTTTAAAGTATGCACCTTAGTCCACAAAATCATTCACGGTGAAGCTCCTGCATACATGTCTGATTTAATAGACCTACCACCCAGAAACGCTAAAAGATCATCCCGAACTTTCCTCAATCTCCACTTCCTTAAGTGCAAAGGCATAAAATACAAAGTACTGCACGCATCAACCTTCTCTTATATGAGCACGCAATTCTGGAATACACCTCCACGCAACCTGAAAACGATCTATGAACTAACCGATTTCCACAAACTATTGAAGACTCATCTCTTTGAGAAAATTTATTGCAAGGATCAAAACACATGAAGTCCATACACACTAATAGAAACACATCAATACACTTTCTTCTAAGTTCTCTTCCCCCGTATTTTCACCACACTTAAAACTCTACCCTCTTGCTATTGTTTTATCGCCCTATCAATTCCCCATTGTTACATTCCATTGTTCTATTCCCCATATGATATTTGACTTTGTCTTCCCATAACTCCTCACAATGTAACCCATAATCGTACTGCAACAAATTGTATTTCCATCATTTACAATGTATTGTAAGCCACACTGAGCCCGCAAATAGGTGGGAAAATGTGGGATACAAATGCAACAAATAAATAAATAAACTTGGTAAGTGAATAAAATCAGTATTTTCTCATATCAGTGTGGCGTCCACTTTGTCTCTCCCTAACTACTGGAGTGTGTGGAACATTCCTCCGGATTGGGAAGGGCAGGTGAATTTATAAACACCCACCTGCATGGAAACCTCCTCCCCCAGAGGGGCAGAAGAGGGTGTACACTGTGACTATATAAGCTTCTGAAGTCAGGGTGCAGATGTATAGGGCGACGTCAGTCTCCATGCACCTTGGTCCTCTTCTGAAATCGGAGGGTCAATCTTGATACATAGAGAGATGAGGTTGTCCAGGTTGGTGGGGAGATTCCACACTGCAAGTTTATCTTGTACGCACCCCGCCAGGCCCTGCCAAAAGACAGCCACTTGGGCCTCCTGATTCCTTTGCAGTTCTGAAATCAGAGTCCAAAATCAAATGGCACACTTCCCCACAGTCCATGTACCTTGTTGCAGGTGCAGGAGCTTGGAAGCTACTAAGCAGGAATGCACTAGCTCGTTAAAAACCTATTGCAAGTGAGAAAATCCCCCAGGTTGGACATAAGCAGGCTCTCTGGTTAATCTCTTGTTAGAGTGTGAGGTGCTTCAGAACTTCTGGCCTAAGATCATAGTGCTACTGGGAGACCCTCAGGGGGAGGAATGCTGGCTTCAGCCTAACCCCTGGTAAGCCTTTCCTCAGCTGAGAGGTGCCCAGCTCTACCACCGGCTGCCTTTAAGGTGCTGTGGAGGACTTGCAGCTCATCTGCATATCCTTACAGCCTTCTCCGGGGTGACACCCAGGTCCACTCCGATCCACTCAGGGCCTCCGCTCTAGGTTCCCAGCGCTCCCACCAGGTGCTGTGGAGGACTCGCAGCCCTCCAGTTCCACCCCGATCTTCCCAGGGCCTTCGCTCCAAGTGCACAGAGTTTTCCAGGTGCTTTTTGGCTAGGATCAGGCGACCCTCATGGGGAGGAATGCTGGCTTCGGCCTAACCCCTGGTAAGCCTTTCCTCAGCTGAGAGGTGCCCAGCTCTACCACCGGCTGCCTTTCAGGTGCTGTGGAGGACTTGCAGCTCATCTGCATATCCTTACAGCCTTCTCTGGGGTGACACCCAGATCCACTCCGATCCACTCAGGGCCTCTGCTCTAGGTGCCTAATGGCGCGCGGGACATTTTTCTCTTTACATCTAATCTTCTTCCCAGTTGCTAAAGTACCTCAGTCATTTATGGCCCCTATTCACATTCTCTTCCTAGCCCTGTCCCTTCCTAATCTTTTCCCTCACCCCCTACCTCTCTCTGCTACAGGAACTCACTGTCCATCCATCGACTTCATCACCTCACCTTCTCTCCTACCCTCTTCCTCCCTCTTGGCTTTTAATCTCCGTCTCTTTCTTCCCTCCATTTTGCCTTCCCCATTCCACCTAAATACCTCTCGCCTTCGACGCCTTCGTGGCCACACCTCTCCTACTCTCCTCCGCTCTCTTTTACTCCTTCTCTTACTCTCAGCCGGCGACATCAATCCCAATCCTGGCCCTCCTCACCAACTATTATCCCAACTCTACAGATCTCACCGCGACCTCTCTAGCCTCATCTCTATTCCTCTACTCCCCTCCTCTTCTTTGCCCTTCTCTTGCGCCCTATGGAATGCCCGCTCTATCTGTAACAAACTCGCCTATATCCAGGACCTCTTTATCTCGCGTCACCTCCATCTGCTCGCTGTAACAGAAACCTGGCTCTGCCCTGATGACTCTGCTTCAGTCGCAGCCCTGTGCCATGGCGGTTATCTATTTTCACATACTCCTCGCCCTGCTGGCTGTGGGGGCGGTGTTGGACTATTTCTCTCTCCCTCCTCCAGATTTCAACCCCTTCTTCCACCTCAATCTCTCTGTTTTTCCTCCTTTGAAGTCCACTCTATCCGCCTTTTCTCTCCTCTGCCTCTTCAAATAGCGGTCATTTATCGTCCCCCTGATAAGTCCCTTTCATCCTTTCTCAGTGACTTTTGACGCCTGGCTTGCCTTCTTTCATGATCCTTCCTCCCCCTCTCTCATCCTTGGTGACTTTAATATTCCTGCTAATGATCCTTCCAAATCTTATATTTCCAAGTTACTTGCTTTAACGTCCTCCTTTAATCTCCAACTATGCTCCACCTCCTCCACTCATCAAAATGGTCACTGTCTTGATCTCATCTTCTCCTCCAACTGTTCACCTTCTAGTTTCCTTGCCTCTGATCTTCCCTCCTCTGATCACCATCTTATAACTTTCACACTTAAATCTCCTCCCTCCCAGTCCCATCCTATCTTATCTAATTTATCTAGGAATCTTCACGATATTGACCCTTCATCTCTGTCCTCCCATGTTTCAAACCTCCTCTCTACTGTGGCACCATCCACGTCTGTCAACGAGGCTGTTTCTTCTTACAACAATACTCTATCCTCTGCCTTAGACACTCTTGCACCTTTGATGACCCGCCCTGTAAGGCGTACAAAACCCCAACCTTGGCTGACTTCTAATATCCGCTACCTACGTTCCTGTACCCGCTCCGCCGAACGCCTCTGGCGGAAATCTCGGGCCCTTGCTGATTTCTTACACTTTAAGTTCATGCTGACCTCCTTCCAATCTGCTCTTTTACGTGCCAAACAGGATTATTATATCCAACTGACCAACTCTCTTGGCTCTAATCCTCGACTTCTCTTCACCACATTGAACTCTCTCCTCAAGGTGCCCCCCTCCCCCAACTCCCCCTTCATTATCTCCTCAGACCCTTGCTGAATTCTTTCACAACAAGGTTCAAAAGATAAACCTTGCTTTCTCTACCTCACCACCTCTTCCTCCACTAGTCCGTTCCCCTCTCTCTCCTTCCCCTCATTCCCTTTCCTCCTTTCCTGAAGTTACTATTGAGGAAACTACACTTCTCCTTTCTTCCTCAAAATGTACCACCTGTTCCTCTGATCCCATTCCCACCCACCTTCTTAATGCCATCTCTCCTGCTCTTATTCCTTTTATCTGTCACATTCTCAACCTCTCACTTTCCACTGCGACTGTCCCTGCTGCCTTTAAACATGCTGTAGTCACACCTCTCCTTAAGAAGCCTTCACTCGACCCTACTTGTCCCTCTAATTACAGACCCATCTCCCTCCTTCCTTTTCTCTCCAAATTACTTGAGCGTGCTGTTCACCGCCGCTGCCTTGATTTTCTCTCCTCACATGCTATTCTTGACCCACTACAATCTGGTTTTCGGCCTCTCCACTCAACCGAAACTGCGCTTACTAAAGTCTCCAATGACCTATTACTGGCTAAATCCAGAGGTCAATATTCCATCCTCATTCTTCTTGATCTTTCCGCTGCTTTTGACACTGTCGATCACAGCATACTTCTCGATACCCTGTCCTCACTTGGATTCCAGGGCTCTGTCCTTTCCTGGTTCTCTTCCTACCTTTCCCTCCGCACCTTTAGTGTTCACTCTGGTGGATCCTCTTCTACTTCTATCCCTCTGCCTGTCGGCGTACCTCAGGGTTCTGTTCTTGGTCCCCTCCTCTTTTCTATCTACACTTCTTCCCTTGGCTCATTAATCTTATCCCATGGCTTTTCCTACCATCTCTATGCTGATGACTCCCAAATCTACCTTTCTACCCCTGATATCTCACCTTGCATCCAAACCAAAGTTTCAGCGTGCTTGTCTGACATTGCTGTCTGGATGTCTCAACGCCACCTGAAATTAAATATGACCAAAACCGAGCTTCTCATTCCCCCCCCAAACCCACCTCCCCGCTCTCCCCGTTTTCTATTTCTGTTGATGGCTCTCTCATTCTCCCTGTCTCCTCAGCTCGAAACCTTGGGGTCATCTTTGACTCTTCTCTCTCCTTCTCTGCTCATATCCAGCAGATTGCCAAGACCTGTCCTTTCTTTCTTTACAACATCCGTAAAATCCGCCCCTTTCTTTCCGAGCACTCTACCAATACCCTCATCCACACCCTTGTCACCTCTCGTTTAGACTACTGCAATCTGCTTCTTGCTGGCTCCCACTTAGTCACCTCTCCCCTCTCCAGTCGGTTCAAAACTCTGCTGCCCGTCTCATCTTCCGCCAGGGTCGCTTTACTCATACTACCCCTCTCCTCAAGACCCTTCACTGACTCCCTATCCGTTTTCGCATCCTGTTCAAACTTCTTCTACTAACCTATAAATGTACTCACTCTGCTGCTCCCCAGTATCTCTCCACACTCGTCCTTCCCTACACCCCTTCCCGTGCACTCCGCTCCATGGATAAATCCTTCTTATCTGTTCCCTTCTCCACTACTGCCAACTCCAGACTTCGCGCCGTCTCACTGCACCCTACGCCTGGAATAAACTTCCTGAGCCCCTACGTCTTGCCCCATCCTTGGCCACCTTTAAATCTAGAATGAAAGCCTACCTCTTTAACATTGCTTTTCACTTGTAACCACTCGCCTCCACCTACCCTCCTCTCTTCCTTCCCGTTCACATTAATTAATTTGATTTGCTTACTTTATTTATTTTTTTGTCTATTAGATTGTAAGCTCTTTGAGCAGGGACTGTCTTTCTTCTGTGTTTGTGCAGCGCTGCGTATGCCTTGTAGCGCTATAGAAATGCTAAATAGTAGTAGTAGTAGTAATGTTTTGGCTGGCTCGTCTGAATGGTCCTATGGGGTTCTGCTAATGGGCTCGGATACTGACTTGGTTGATCAGGGTTTAAGCAGTTACTCTTGCAAATTTGTCTTGTTAGTATTAACAATGGCCAAGAAAGTAATACTACAACACTGGACTAGTCAGCTTGCTCCTCCGTTGGAGCAGTGGTGTAATAACATGAGGCAGATGGCTGGCTGGGAGGGGCGGAGGTTATCCGAGTTGCCCCGTCGGGCCTACCGGGAATACGGGGATTTGTGGAAACGCTGTTTAGAATGGTTGTCCGTGATATCTTCCACCAGTGTGTCTTCTGTATAAGTCCTGGACATGGGAAGGGGGCGGGGGGGCGGGGTTCTTGTACTTTATTTCTTAAATAATGTAAAATTACAAGTGATCCGCCTTATAGGGTTTTGTAGATATGTCCATTTACAAACAATTTTGTGCCTTATTGCTGTAAGCAAATTGTTTCTTTTTTTGCTTCTGTACGGAAAAACTTTGTGTTGTATGCCTGTTCTATGTGACACTTGTCAATAAAAAGATTTTCAAAAAAAGAAAACCACCATTACTTCCAACGCTTGTACGTGAACTGCAGTAAGGAAAATTCCTATGAATAAAAATAAAACAAGCCGCCGTAGCAGGGGCGTAGCCAAATAACAGATTTTGGGTGGGCCTAGGCAAGAAGTGGGTGGGCACCGAGTGTTGTCTCAGCTGGTGGTGCCGGTATTGTGTAGTGTTTTCGTTACCATCAGGAAGAAGTCTTCAGCTGGCGGAGCTTGGGATCCCCACCAGCTACCGCTAAACTTGTGCTATTGTTGGGTGGGCCTGAGCCCTAAGTGGGTGGGCCCTGGCCCACCCAGGCCCACCTGTGGCTACGCCACTGCACCGTAGTCTGGTTGCTGGTAACTGAGCAACTGATCATTCAATTGTGCCCCCTTTCTCTTCCCTAACGTACTTATATCTGCAGTCAGTGGTAACCTCTGCATTTCTCCTGTCACTAAAGCAGAACATCACAGCCTCGCAGTCTGAAGAAAAACTGCTTCAAATCAGCGAGCAGACTCGGAGCTGGGGAGGTAAATAAACCTCTTTGTACTAGAAACAAAAACGCATCTAATAGATTCAGATAAGGGAACAGATGCACAAATACATGAGGTATAATTTAAAACTTCAGCAGACCCAGCACTCAATCATCAGGATTAGTTTGCCTATTGCAAAGTAGCACCGAAGGGATCAGGCTGGTTAAGGACGTAAGTGACAGACCTAGTGAAGAGGAAGAAGCTCCTGAATCACTGTTATATGGGGGGAGGCTGGGGGGGGGGGGGGGCTGCACAGGCTCTTTAGATGCCTCGTCTAAAATTTCATTTCCTTCAACTTCATTCTGTACGTCACTAGTAATCCTCTTAACCTCACCCTTTCTCACTCAAGTTCAAACATTAATAAATGCCTTTTCACACTTTTACCCTTCTTACAATTGTCCAAGGCTTTCAACAAGCCTACAAAAATGGGCCACTAGAGATCTCTCTTTGGGCCAGGAGAAGAAAGGGCTAGACTTTGCCAATTTATGCTATTTTTCATTGTGTGATTTAAAATCCTTAGCCAATAAAGGATTAACATTACATACCTGCCCTACAGGTGTTAAACTTTCCTTCTTTTCAGTCCCAAATGTTGCAGTAAGAGGTTAACCCCTTTACAAGAATAATCTTTTTGCCTAGCTCAAGGTGGATTATTTATTTATTTTTATTAGGATTTATTTACCTCCTTTTTGAAGGAATTCACTCAAGGCAGTATACAGTAAGGATAGATCAAACATGAGCAATAGACAATTACAGCAGTAAAAATATTCAAATAACAATACAAAGTATGGCATGGTATACTACTTACAATGTCAATACAATACGTAATAGAACACTTTAATAGACAGCGCAGGGTATAAGCAGAGATGGAACCTACAGATAGGTAAGAGAGTAAGAGGAGTTAGAAAGTAAGGTGACTAATTGAAAGAAAGTGGCACACCAGGCATGCTCCCACAATATATCAGTGGAGAACCCAGATGATAAATTTAATGAGAATGGAAAGGATAGAAACACCAAAGATGGACACGAAGAGAGGCCAACAATTCCAACAAAGATGGTCCGCATTTTGGCAGACATTGACACCAGCGGCAAGAGGATATTTATTGAACATTTAAAAACACTAGATGCATTTAGGGGAGAAGCGACAGCTAGTAGTAACTAAGACCCGGGAGGGATAGGGAGGGAAAAAGGGGAGGGGGGGGGAGAGATTAAGCACAAATAGACAAATGTATATAGTGTTGATATCAGCATGGAAAGTGAAATTGAGGTTGTAACCTGTTATCTTCAATGCATAGAATATGTTACATTTGTCAATAAAAATGATTGAACTTTAAAGAAAGTTGCACATGAGGTCAGAGAGATGGTTAAATATTATCTCAGCTAGGGTAGGAATGGCTAAACATGTCTTGCGGGAGTCACTCCTTGTGTGTGTGAGTGAGACTAACAAGTTAGTTACTTCTTCCATTAAAGGCCTGGTTGAAGAGCCAAGCTTTCACCTGCTTCCTGAAGTAGAGATAGCCTTGTGTTAAGCGCAGCCTTTCAGGCAGTGCATTCCAAAATGTGGGGGCTACTCCAGAGAAGGCTCGCTTGCGGGTAATCACATCGTGTAATGTCTTTTGGAGAGGGTGTGGTTAGTGAAAGTCTTTGGGAGGACCTTTATGAGCGTAAACAACTGAGAGTACACATATGAGTTTATCTTGTTGGGCAGACTGGATGGACCGTGCAGGCATTTTTCTGCTGTCATCTACTATGTTACTATGTTAAGTGCAAGTTTTTCTGTTATGCTGATTTTGATTTAAGTCGCCTAAGACAGTGACTGCATAAAAGGGAATGTGAGGGAGGACTCATTTTTTATTAGTCATTCAAGGCACGTAATTTTGAACCTGAGTCAAGTGGAGTTTTTTTTACCCAATGATAGAATCGTTACGTGTGTTACAAATCAATGTGAATAATATATAACCACAGACTAAACCTGAGGTAGTTTACCTACGGGTTCTGAGGGTTTTTTCCTCCACTTTTCCAGTTTAGCACTGATTATTTTGCTGCTAGAGCTTCTTTTGGTATTAGGTTACGTTTCTTTGCTCTAGCAATACTGCATTTCTTCTGACTGATTGTCTTGCATGGAGTTCATACTTCCCAAAAGGGATTTTGATGTCAGGTATGTATCCACTTGTGTTAGGGACCCAGAGAAGCTCGGTTTTACTTGGGTTCTGGCAAAGTTTCTTCTGCCCATTCTTGAACTGATGTTAGACAAGTGATCAGTTTATTCAAGGCTTTTGGTTAAGTCAGGTTCAATAGGTATGAGTAGCTGCACATCATCCGCATAGATGTAGAACTGAGTGTCCATTGGCCAAATCAGCTCAGCTGGTGGCTTGAGGTAGATATTGAACAGAATAGGTGACAGTATCGATCCTTGTGGTACCCCGCAGGTCAGTGTCCATAGTGGTGATGAGTTGCTGCCAAACATTATGGATTGTTGCGTGTCTGATAGGTAGGATCTGAACCAAGCAAGTACTGTTCCATTGATACCTGTTTCATGTCAGTCGTGCTAGCATGATATCATGATCCACAGTGTCAAATGCTGCTGAGAAATCTAGCAGTACTAATACAGAGGTGAATCCCATCTTGGTTTCTGTGAAAATCATCTAGGAGGGATACGAGGACCGTTTCTGTTCCATGACCGGGTCTGAATCCAGATTGACATGGCTCTAGCCAGTTTCCCTCTTCTAGCAAATCATTAAGTTGAACACAGACTGTTTGTTCACTGGGTAAATCTCTCATTTTATTTATTTATTACATTTGTACCCCCCCCCCCCCCCCATTTTCCCACCTATTTGCAGGCTCAATGTGGCTTACATAGTACCGTCAAAGGCGTTTGCCCAGTCGGTGGTTAACAAATATAAAGTTGTATAGGCTGGAAGAAGAGGACCTCGGCTGGCGGGGGTTGGGCAACGCGGCTGCTGGCTGATCTGCAAGGCTTTGTTTTGTTTCTGAGAGTCTGACGTCCTGCAGAAACAGAACGAAATCTTGCGTCGGAAGAAGAGGACCTCGGCTGGCAGGGGTTGGGCAACGCGGCTGCTGGCTGATCTGCAAGGCTTCGTTCTGTTTCTGAGAGTCTGACGTCCTGCAGAATGTTGATTTACACCCTATATGTGTGTAAACAAAGAAACTGACACCTATTATAAAGAAGAATAATCAAAATATTTTTATTTTTTTCAACTGTCCTCTGTCGGACAGAGGCAGTGTGAGAACACCACACTGGAAGCAAAGTCTGCTTACAGAATATATTTTTAGCAATAATACAGAGATATATTTGCTCAGCAGTAATACAGAGATATATACTTGCTTTGCTTTGCTTAAGATACCTATCTTCTCCTCTGTTTAAATACACTTACATTCATACTGCACCCAATGTGTGCACGTCAGCAACCCTTTTCTTTGAAGCTTGTTCTCACATTCCTTATCTACAAATGTCTGCAAGCAACATTCCTTCTGCCCCCCCCCTTACACAGCCTCCTGTCTCTGCTTCACACCAGGCTGCTCAAGGTTGAATCTATGACTCCCTTATTGTTTTCACAGGTTTGTGACTCATAGGTCTTTTGCCTTAATACTTGCACTTCACTGACCATAGGAACTTTATACTGTTCAACTGTTTCTCATTATATTTATGCAGCATGTTCATTATTATTAACAAATCCTCCCTTGAACCTTGTAAAACAAGGTTCACCAAAATTTCATGGTTATAGTTTTCATCACTGTTAGACTGGGCATCATCCTATAAATAGGTAACACCTCAGGCCGTCCTGGCAATGACAAACATTTTCTATCAAACCACAGAACTTTCGGGAGTCATCAGTAACCCAGGACAGTTTGGTTCATAGTCACTGGTGTCAGGCATTATATTTTGTATCTGAGTTACCATGGTCATTTTCAATGAATCTTGACATGCTCGTCTGCAGCAGCCAAGCAAACAAGGCAAACAACATAATAAGAGTCCTGCAACACATATGAAAACAATACATCCAGTCACAATCCCTCTTAACCATGGACCTAATCCTCCAAACCAATTTTTTATGGTATCCCACCATGACGTGTCTAATATTCCTTCATAATCACTTACTTGAATTCTTGCTAGAGAAAGAATGCGCTGCATTGCATTTTTCACAATTATTGATTTCTGATAACAGTACAACATGAGGTATCATTAATAAGTTCACAAACATCATCATCAATCTGCCTTTGTAGGGCGGTTAAAGCAATGTCCAATTCATGGGTAACAACATGTAATAATGATTGTAAATTGTCTAATTGACATTCCTAATTCAGCAGTGGCAGCTGGTTCTGCAAAAGGTATCCAAGATGTTGTAGTGCTGCTGCGGCAGCTTCAGAGCTCTGGTATGAAGGAGGCTGTTTTTGAAATTCCTCGTCTGCCTTCATGCATGCTGTTTCACGTGTCTGTGTCTCAATTTTCATTTTATCAGCATGGTATACAGTGGGGGAAATAAGTATTTGATCCCTTGCTGATTTTGTAAGTTTGCCCACTGACAAAGACATAAGCAGCCCATAATTGAAGGGTAGGTTATTGGTAACAGTGAGAGATAGCACATCACAAATTAAATCCGGAAAATCACATTGTGGAAAGTATATGAATTTATTTGCATTCTGCAGAGGGAAATAAGTATTTGATCCCCCACCAACCAGTAAGAGATCTGGCCCCTACAGACCAGGTAGATGCTCCAAATCAACTCGTTACCTGCATGACAGACAGCTGTCGGCAATGGTCACCTGTATGAAAGACACCTGTCCACAGACTCAGTGAATCAGTCAGACTCTAACCTCTACAAAATGGCCAAGAGCAAGGAGCTGTCTAAGGATGTCAGGGACAAGATCATACACCTGCACAAGGCTGGAATGGGCTACAAAACCATCAGTAAGACGCTGGGCGAGAAGGAGACAACTGTTGGTGCCATAGTAAGAAAATGGAAGAAGTACAAAATGACTGTCAATCGACAAAGATCTGGGGCTCCACGCAAAATCTCACCTCGTGGGGTATCCTTGATCATGAGGAAGGTTAGAAATCAGCCTACAACTACAAGGGGGGAACTTGTCAATGATCTCAAGGCAGCTGGGACCACTGTCACCACGAAAACCATTGGTAACACATTACGACATAACGGATTGCAATCCTGCAGTGCCCGCAAGGTCCCCCTGCTCCGGAAGGCACATGTGACGGCCCGTCTGAAGTTTGCCAGTGAACACCTGGATGATGCCGAGAGTGATTGGGAGAAGGTGCTGTGGTCAGATGAGACAAAAATTGAGCTCTTTGGCATGAACTCAACTCGCCGTGTTTGGAGGAAGAGAAATGCTGCCTATGACCCAAAGAACACCGTCCCCACTGTCAAGCATGGAGGTGGAAATGTTATGTTTTGGGGGTGTTTCTCTGCTAAGGGCACAGGACTACTTCACCGCATCAATGGGAGAATGGATGGGGCCATGTACCGTACAATTCTGAGTGACAACCTCCTTCCCTCCGCCAGGGCCTTAAAAATGGGTCGTGGCTGGGTCTTCCAGCACGACAATGACCCAAAACATACAGCCAAGGCAACAAAGGAGTGGCTCAGGAAGAAGCACATTAGGGTCATGGAGTGGCCTAGCCAGTCACCAGACCTTAATCCCATTGAAAACTTATGGAGGGAGCTGAAGCTGCGAGTTGCCAAGCGACAGCCCAGAACTCTTAATGATTTAGAGATGATCTGCAAAGAGGAGTGGACCAAAATTCCTCCTGACATGTGTGCAAACCTCATCATCAACTACAGAAGACGTCTGACCGCTGTGCTTGCCAACAAGGGTTTTGCCACCAAGTATTAGGTCTTGTTTGCCAGAGGGATTAAATACTTATTTCCCTCTGCAGAATGCAAATAAATTCATATACTTTCCACAATGTGATTTTCCGGATTTAATTTGTGATGTGCTATCTCTCACTGTTACCAATAACCTACCCTTCAATTATGGGCTGCTCATGTCTTTGTCAGTGGGCAAACTTACAAAATCAGCAAGGGATCAAATACTTATTTCCTCCACTGTAAGTCTGCTGCTACCATAAAAAGATTTAAAACATGTAAGTGTTTCTGCAAGGATTTTCCCTTTCTGTTTTGTTGTATGTATTTTAAAACAGACAACAGCTGAGTTCTTACAAATGAACCACCACCTGGCCATGATAAAAATGAATCCTGTGAGGCATATCCAGCCCATTTCTCACAGACCTTTTGAATAACGGGTGCCTCAAAGGGAAAAGTATCCCTAACATGCACAAGGGGTGAGCAATTCTTTCGGCTATCTACATACAAAACATAAGGAGTGATAGATGTTTCTCCCTGACCCTCTGCAGCGGGTTGAGCGGATGGTTCGTTCTTAGATTGAAAAGGTCTCATGATATAATAACAAACAATGCCTAAGCTAGCAAAATACACAGCAAACAATAATATAAATAATGAAAGATACAAGAATAAAAATAAAAAAGCAATTTTTCAAAAGACTTTGCTTCAAGATATACTCACGGTTCAGCTGATTGACAGTCTATAACCTACTCAATCCAGGCTGGCCATTTCTGGAGATCATAGGAAAGAAAGTCACACGATTACCAATCCAAAAACTTAATCCGAACGACGGCAGCCGCGTCCTGCTGCGGTCGCCAATTTGTTGATTTACACCCTATATGTGTGTAAACAAAGAAACTGACACCTATTATAAAGAAGAATAATCAAAATATTTTTATTTTTTTCAACTGTCCTCCGTCGGACAAAGGCAGTGTGAGAACACCACACTGGAAGCAAAGTCTGCTTACAGAATATATTTTTAGCAATAATACAGAGATATATTTGCTCAGCAGTAATACAGAGATATATACTTGCTTTGCTTTGCTTAAGATACCTATCTTCTCCTCTGTTTAAATACACTTACATTCATACTGCACCCAATGTGTGCACGTCAGCAACCCTTTCCTTTGAAGCTTGTTCTCACATTCCTTATCTACAAATGTCTGCAAGCAACATTCCTTCTGCTCCCCCCCCTTACACAGCCTCCTGTCTCTGCTTCACACCAGGCTGCTCAAGGTTGAATCTATGACTCCCTTATTGTTTTCACAGGTTTGTGACTCATAGGTCTTTTGCCTTAATACTTGCACTTCACTGACCATAGGAACTTTATACTGTTCAACTGTTTCTCATTATATTTATGTAGCATGTTCATTATTATTAACAAGAAACAGAACGAAACCTTGCGCCGCAAGAAGAGGACCTCAGCTGGCAGGGGTTGGGCAACGCGGCTGCTGGCTGATCTGCAAGGCTTCGTTCTGTTTCTGAGAGTCTGACGTCCTGCAGAAACAGAACGAAACCTTGCGTCGGAAGAAGAGGACCTCAGCTGGCAGGGGTTGGGCAACGCGGCTGCTGGCTGATCTGCAAGGCTTCGTTCTGTTTCTGTGAGTCTGACGTCCTGAAGGACGTCAGACTCACAGAAGCAGAAAGAAGCCTTGTGCTGGAAGAAGAGGACCTCGGCTGGCAGGGGTTGGGGTTGTGGTCCCCCGACAGCAAAGGTAGGTGGCGGCGGGGGAGGGTTGGCGGTGGGGGGGTCAAGGGCCCCACGTAGCTACGCCACTGCCTTATGCAGGTCATTCCCCCACACGAAGGCCATTTTTACCTCAGGGGTAAAATGGCCGATTTTTCTATTTTCACCATTAATGGCCATGCACATGAACCCCTATCACCACCGATTCTGCGCATTAACCACATGCGGCAATGTAGCCGTGCTAACCAATTAGCATAGAACATGTCCAATCCCTGCCCCCAGTGCTAAAAAGCTAGCACATATTACTGCTGGATGCCTGAGCGCAGCCCGTGGCTGCAGTAAGTGTTCGTTAGTGCTTACCGCACATGGGAACATTGAAATAACAGAAGTGATGGTCACAATGTCGATATGATACAATGATAACCCCAACCAAACAGTGAATCACGGCATAAGCATTTCCAACTTTTCTTTATACAAAAAAGAGGGAGGAAAAAGACCTCCTAGAAACTGTGGCAAAATTCACGCTTTTTGACGACACAATATGCACATAGTTAAAAATACTAATCATTGGTCAAAAAACCCCTCCACTTCAAAGATTCTTTATGAGCGTAAACAAAAAATAAAGCAAAAACCATTAAAGGGTGCAAATCATTAACACTTCTTCCGACTGTGTCACTTACCTTGTAGAGAGAACATCATGTTCCGATGCTCACTTACTTTAAGTGGGACAAAAGGAAAACAAATAGTGTGGTCCCGACACACGTTTCGCTCCAGGCTTCCTATGGAGACCCTCACCGTGTCCTGAATCAGCAGGTAACTTCTCCGCTGAAATGTAAGTAGCAGTTACTAGCAAGTAGTAGTTACCCGCTGAGGTCTCCAGAGGAAGCTTGGAGCGAAACAAGTCTGTCGGGACCAACACACTTTTTCTTTTGCCCTGCTTAAATTGAGCAGAACAAGATTTTTTCTATACGTGCGTGGGATAAACACAAAGGAATCCTGTTTAGAAGGAATGATGGTTCTGCGACTTCTACGGTCTATGCCCTGATTGTGACTGAATAGATAGGGATGGGCTGGAGCGTACATTTTAAGGGGCTTCGTCGTTAGCTTCAGAACTAAGTACAAGAACAGTGCTGGGCAGACTTCCACGGTCTGTGCCCTGAGAAAGGCAAGGAACAAATCAAATTCAGGTATACATCAGGGGCATAGCTAGGTGGGGCCGGTGGGGCATGGGCTCCCGCAGATTTAGCCCTGGCCCCCCTGCTTTCACACCCCCTGCTGCCGACCCATCCCCGCCAGGTACCTTTGCTGGCGGGGGGGTCCCCAACCCCCGCCAGCTGAAGTCCTCTTCAGCGCCAGTCTCCAGCACGTTGATGATCTGGATTCTGTTTCTGTGAGTCCTGACGTCCTGCACGTAGGAATCCAGATCAGCAAATGTGCTGGACTCGGAGACCGGCGCTGAAGGGGAATTCGGCTGGCGAGGGTTGGGGATCCCCGTCAGCAAAGGTACCTGGCGGTGGTGGGGAGGGGGGGTCGGCGCCGCCGGAGGGGGGGGGGCTAAAATGTGCCCCCTCACCTCGGGCTCTTGACCCTCCCCTCCCACCAGTTTGGATACATATAAAATACACAGACAAAAAAGCAACACTGGGCCTTCAAGACTGGGACAACTGTAATTCTTTATTAAACAAATGACCCGACACGGGCCGTGTTTCGGCGTTAGGCAACGCCTGCCTCAGGGGTCAAAATGTAGTACTGTAATATACAAGTTGTGTAGGTACTGTGCCTATATGATGAAATGGAGATACAATCAAATAGTAATACTGCAATATACAAATTGTATAGGTTCAGTGCCCCAAAATGTACAACGAAGGTTATAGGTTGCCACGCTTTCAAAGATTGAGCTCTATGTAGAGCCTTCTCATTTGCACTACCTGTACCTGTTGCATATTGGGAGCTGAAGACTCTGTTAAGTAATGATCGTAAGTGTTTTTTTGATGACTTACGTATTAACATAGGGCTCCTTTTACTAAGCGGCGGTAAGCCCAACGCGGGCTTACCACTCGCTACAACGGAAGTACCGCCGGGCTACCACACCAGCCCGGCAGTACTTCCCACCCCTAATGCGCTATTTCTGGTGCTACGAACATTTGTAGCGCCGGATAGTACCCGCCGGTTACCGCAGGGTTAGCATGGGAGCCCTTACCGCCACTCGCCCGCCCCGAAATGGCCACGTGACAAGTGCATTACTTGCTGCAGGAAAGTGAGACCGGCCCTTTTACCACCTGCGGTAAAAGGGGGGCCTCGCCGCGGGTGTAAAATACGCGCCGACGCCGCCCCCTTTTGCCTGCAGCTTGGTAAAAATGGGCCATAGTAAATGTCAGCAGATAAAGACCTCTATGGTCCAGTCTACCAAAAAAGGTGTCCAGAGTTATATCTGGCGCTCTGTGCAAATTCCACATCTTCATGATTAAACTCTGAACAGTGGAATCATAAAAGGGGCAGTCGGCAACTGAACTTGCCAAACTCACATGGGCATTCTTGGAACATACCATTGTTTTTATCCTAACAATGGTCTTTCCCTCCCCCCATCACTGACTAGCATCAATTATTCATGAATATCAGCTTTACCATTCTACCTCCCCCGCCCCAACACACACAGATACACAGCACTTGCAATTATAGCATATACTTTGAAGGAGATTAATTACGTGCATATTATATCACAATCTCTGCCTGCCAATTTGGGGGCACAGACTGTAGAAATCTGCCCAGCACTGGTATTACTTGCCTACCTCTGGAACTGCCGTTAAAGTTCCCTCTAGCTATGAAGTCATTAAATTTTGTGTTAATCTGACTATTATTTTTCTATGTAGGGATCCTCTGTGTTTAACCCGTGCATTCTTGAATTCCATCGTCCGTTTTTGTCTTCACCACATCCTCTGGGAGAGCAGTCCAAGCAAACACCACTTTTCTGTGAAAAAGAATTTTCTGACGTTGCCTCCTAAGTCTACCATCCTGCAACATCAACTCGTGACCTTTAACTATGCTGCTTCCCTGTCTCTGAAAAAGATTAGTTTGCATATTAATACCTTTTAAGTATTTAAATATCGGTATCATTACCCCCCTCCCCTCCCCCATTTCCTCCTTTCCTCCAGGGTATACATATTCAGGTCTTCAAGTTTCTTCTCATACATCTTTTGGAACATTTCTGATTGACAGTTGTTCCTTCCTCCACTCCCTAGATATTTATGTACATTATCTCGTTGAAGTGCCTTTCAGTTAGAGAGATGTTTTCAGTTTAGCTCAACTTCCCCCTAAAGAAAGTCACCTTAGCACATTTATACAGCCCAAAAGTAATCTTGATGTCATCTGAAAAGATTTTCAATCACTCAAAGTTGTTCTCTCCCACATGAATCCTTTGATGTTGTTTCAGAGTTGACAGATGGCTGAAACATTTATTGCACTCAGTACATGTAAACGGTTTTTCTCCTGTGTGTATCATTTCATGAATTTTCAGATTTGACAGACGACTGAAACATTTATTGCAGTTGGTACATGTAAAAAGATTCTCTCCTGTATGAATCTTATGATGATCTTTCAGACTTGATGAATGACTGAAACGCTTATTGCACTCGGCACACGTAAAAGGTTTCTCACCTGTGTGAATCCTTTGATGACGTTTCAGATTTGCTAGATGACTAAAACATTTACTGCATTCAGTACATGTAAATTTCTCTCGGGGCTGTCCCGTGTGGATCTTTTCATGGATTTTCAGAGCTAATTGATAAGTAAAACGTTCATTGCACTTAGTACATGTAAAGGGTTTCTCTCCCGTGTGAATCATTTGATGACTTTTCAGATTTGATAGACGACTGAAACATTTATTGCATTCAGTACATGTAAAAAGAGTCTCTCCTGTATGAATCCTGTGATGCTCTTTCAGACTTGATGAATGACTAAAACATTTATTGCACTCAGTACATACAAATGGTTTCTCTCCTGTGTGAATCCTTTGATGATATTTCAGATTTGATAGATGACTAAAACATTTACTGCATTCAGTACACATAAAAGGTTTCTCTTGGGGCTCTCCCGTGTGAATCCTTTGATGATGTTTCAGACTTGATAGACAACTGAAGTATTTACTGCACTCAGTACATATAAATGGTTTCTCTCGGGGCTCTCCTGTATGAATTCGTTGATGACGTTTCAGGTGTGATAGACGACTGAAATGTTTATAGCACTCAGTACATGTAAAAGGTTTCTCTTTCGTGTGACTTCTTTGATGACGTCTCAGATTTGATAGACAAGTGAAACATTTATTACACTCAATGCATGTAAAAGATTTTTTTTCCCATGTCAATATTGTCATGCTTTCTTGGAGATGAAGAAATGAAGCTGTAATCACACTCAGTATATGTCAAAGGTTTATCTCCCTTCTCTTTCCCCTCTCTCTTTTGATCACTGTTTTTATGTTGAAAGGGTCTTTCTCCTCTCAGATGTGTCTTGTGCTCAGGGATGATAATGAGCTCCCTATCACTTCTCTCATACTCAGTTACTCCATCCGTTATGTCTCCTGCAATGTCTCTCTGCTCCTCCTCTGATTCCAGCTGATGATTCCTTGTGTTTCTCCTCTCAGTCCCCAGCAAAACATTTTCACAGCCATTTTCTGATTGTCTTGGGACTTGTTCCATTTCTACAGGAGGTTCTTCTCGATTCTGATCCCTCTTCTGTTCTTGCATGGTGTCGTTATCTACTGGATATAAATATTAGACATTAATCATGTATTACTGACTATGGAAAGCTCTTGAAGACGCTGACCACCGTGGGCTGAATCTGACCTGAAAATTCAATGCCAAGCCTAATTCAGGCATTCAAACAGAAACACCGAGACAATATCCAGACAATGTAAAAGGTTTGATTGTTTATTAGCATCCAAGACTCGACATGGGCCGTGTTCCGGCCTACTAGGCCTGCATCAGGAATCTAAAGATTGAAAAATACAAAATATACATACAATAAAATGCAAAACATACATTTAATAAAAAAAAAAAAACAGTATAAAAGAGGATCTAAAAAATAAAAAATACAAGAAACATACTATACTATCATTATAGTGTAGAAGAGAGACTTTATAACAAATTGAAACAAATGTAATACTGTCCCTCCAATTACCGCCCCATCTCCCTTCTACCCTTCCTCTCCAAATTACTTGAACGCGCTGTCCACAGCCGCTGCCTTGATTTCCTCTCCTCTCAGGCCATCCTTGATCCGCTTCAATCCGGCTTTCGCTCACTACAATCAACAGAAACAGCTCTCTCCAAAGTCTGCAATGACCTGTTCCTTGCCAAATCCAAAGGTCACTACTCCATCCTTATCCTCCTCGACTTATCTGCCGCCTTCGACACCGTCAATCATAATTTACTTCTTGACACACTGTCCTCATTTGGATTCCAGGGCCCCGTCCTCTCCTGGTTCTCCTCGTATCTTTCCCAACGCACCTTCAGAGTATTTTCTAATGGCTCTTCTTCCACCCCCGTCCCACTCTCTGTTGGGGTTCCCCAAGGATCTGTCCTTGGACCACTTCTTTTCTCAATATACACCTCTTCCCTGGGCTCACTGATCTCATCACATGGTTTCCAGTACCATCTCTATGCCGATGACACCCAGCTCTACCTCTCCACTCCCGACATCACAGTCGAAACCCAGGCCAAAGTCTCGGCCTGCCTCTCAGATATCGCCGCCTGGATGTCCAACCGTCACCTGAAACTGAACATGGCAAAGACTGAGCTCCTTGTCTTCCCACCCAAACCCTCCTCTCCTCTTCCCCCACTCTCTGTCTCTGTTGACAACGCCCTCATCCTCCCCGTCTCGTCAGCCCGCAATCTCGGAGTCATTTTCGACTCCTCCCTCTCCTTCTCTGCCCATATCCAGCAGACAGCTAAGACCTGTCGCTTCTTCCTCTATAATATTAGCAAAATCCGCCCATTCCTCTCTGAACAGACCACCCGAACCCTCGTCCACTCACTCGTTACCTCTCGTCTTGACTATTGCAACCTTCTCCTTGCTGGTCTCCCGCTTAGCCACCTATCCCCCCTTCAATCTGTCCAAAATTCCGCTGCACGTCTTATCTACCGCGTGAACCGATACTCTCATATCACCCCTCTCCTCAAGTCGCTTCACTGGCTCCCGATTCACTACCGTATTCAGTTCAAGCTTCTCCTAATGACCTTCAAATGCACTCAATCTGCAGCCCCCCATTACCTCTCTACCCTCCTCTCCCCCTATGTCCCCACCCGTAACCTCCGCTCTCAGGACAAATCACTCCTATCTGTACCCTTCTCCACCACCGCTGACTCCAGACTCCGTCCCTTCTGCCTCGCATCACCTTATGCCTGGAACAGACTCCCCATTCATTCATGATACACTGACTACATAGTTTGTTACCTTTAGATTGTAAGCTCTCTTGAGCAGGGACTGTCCTTCCCCATGTTTTAACTTGTACAGCGCTGCGTAACCCTAGTAGCGCTATAGAAATGCTAAGTAGTAGTAGTAATACATAATTATAGAAGAGTGAAAATATGTTTGACCAAATATTAAAAACTAGTAAAAAAGGCCCGTTTCTGACACAAATGAAACGGGCGCTAGCAAGGTTTTCCTCGGAGTGTGTATGTTTGGGAGAGTGTATGTGAGAGTGGCTGTTTGAGAGTCAGAGTGAAAGTGTGAGTGTGTGTGAGAGAGAGTGAGTCTGGGTGTGAGTGTGTTTGTGAGAGAGTGTGTGTGTGAGAATGAGAGTGTGTGCAAGTGTGTATGTGAGACACAGTGTGAGAGAGAGTGTGTGTGTGTGGGCGAGAGAGAGAGTGTGTGTGAGACACAGATTCTCTGTTTGAGTGAGTGTATGAGACCAAGCGAGTGTGTGAGTGACTGTGTGGCACATAGAGAGTGAATGTGATACAGTGTGAGACAGAGTGTGTGAGAGTGAGAGTCAGAAAGACATTGTATATCAGAGAGAGAGTGTGAGCCGTGCCCTCCCAATCCATGGCCATCTGTCCCCTGGCCCCTCCATTCATCCTTTTCCAGCAATTCCCCTCTCTCCCTGAGCCCTGCCCTCCCAATCAATGCCCATCCATGCTCCTCTGTCCCCTGCCCCCTCCATTCATCCCTTTCCAGCAATTCCCCTCTCTCCCTGAGCCCTGCCCTCCCAATCCATGGCCATCCATGCTTCTCTGTCACCTGCCCCCTCCATTCATCCCTATCCAGCATTTTCCCTCTCTGCCTGAGGCCTGCCCTGCAATCCATATCCATCCATGCCCATCTGTTCCCTCCATTCATCCCTATCCAGCATTTCCCCTCTCCCTGAGTCCTGCCCTTCCAATCCATGCCCATCCATGCTCCTTTGTCACCTGGCCCCTCCATTCATCCCTATCCAGCAATTGCCCTCTCTCCCTGAGGCCTGCCCTGCAATCCATATCCATCCATGCCCATCTGTCTCCTCTATTCATCCCTAGCCAGCAATTTCCCTCTCTCCCTGAGTCCTGCCCTCCCAATCCATGCTCCTCTGTCCCCTGCCCCCTCCATTCATCCATTTCCAGCAATTCCCCTCTCTCCCTGAGCCCTGCCCTCGCAATCCATGCCCATCCATGCTCCTCTGTCCCCTGCCGCCTCCATTCATCCTTTTCCAGCAAGTCCCCTCTCTCCCTTCCATGACCCCCCCCCCCTCGCATCCATGCTCCTCTCTATCCCATGTCCCAGCCTGGCCCGCCCTCTTCTCCTCCCCCCCTTCGCATCCATGTCCCCCCTTCGCATCCATGCATCGTTTTGTTTTTTTTTTTTCTTCTTTTTCAATTTACCTCCGTGGCGTTTCCGGCAGCGAAGCGTCAGGGAAGGAGGCGGCGCTCCCGACGTGTAGCTTTCCCTTCGCTGTGTTCCGCCTTATTTTGAAGGCGGAACACAGCGAAGGGAAGGCTAGACGTCGGGAGCGCCGCCTCCTTCCCTGACGTTTCGCTTCCGGATTTGTTTGTTTTGTCGCGAGGGCGGGGCAGAGACGGCTGGCTGGCTGGCTTGAAGGGAGGCTTCACACCACGAATCCACGAACCCTACAGCTTCAGTGACGTCAGATGGCTTCAGGGCATGGCTTCAGGGCTTCACAGAACGTTGTCCTCATTAGAACGTTCACGGTGCGTTTTATTATATTAGAGATTATAACATGAAACACATAGTAAAATCCATAGTTACAAAGCCTGTGTTTCATATCATATCAGTACATTTCATACAAGTGGAGGGGCATTTTCGATATGACATCTGTCTGACTTTGGGTGTTTTGCACTAAATGTCCTAAACCCGAATAGGAAATATGGTCGTTTTCGAAACAGCAAAATGTTTTGGGTTTTTTTTTTTAACGGCCGCATGCAAGATGTTTTTGTACTCTGTCCGTTTATATTTTTTGGCTATTTTCAAAAAAAAAAGAAAATAAATTCAAGTGGAGGAACCAGCATTCTTAGGAGACTGGCCACACAGACATCCCAGGAGAACAATGGGGTACCCTAGGGGGCACTGCTGTGGAATTCGTATAAAAACTCCCAGGTACCCATCTCACCACTACCCCTTATCTTGTCTGCTGATCCCTCCAAAACCCACCGTCCCCCAACTGTACACCACTACAGTAGCCCTTATGGGTGAAGGAGTCACCTCTATGTGGGTACCGTAGATTTCTGGTGAGTGTGGGACAGGGGCGTAGCCAGACTTCGGCGGGAGGGGGACCCTGCCGAGAGTCTCGAGCCCCCCTCCCGCCGCCAACCCTCCCCTGCCTACCTTTGCTAGCGGGGGACCCCAACCCCCGCCAGCCGAGGTCCTCTTCTTCTGGCGCAAGGCTTCGTTCTGTTTCTGTGAGTCTGACGTCCTGTACGTGCAGGACGTCAGACTCACAGAAACAGAACGAAGCCCTGCGCCGGAAGAAGAGGACCTCAGCTGGCGGGGGTTGTCAAGAGGGTTGTCGGCAGGGGGGTGTGGGAGGACTATTATAGTTTATTTACTTACTATACCGTTTCTAATTGCATTCACAAAACAGAACGGTTTACATCTTAAAATAAAAATATCATTTTTAAAAACCATATAAGAAATCCATTGATTAGATAGAAAAGCACAGCAAAAACTAAAACAACCATTCTAAAAGATACTAATACCAGTAGACATTGGCACTGACTCACACTTTCCACTACAATTGTAACAGGTAGAGTGGGAAATGGGCCCGAGTCCTCCTCTCTACAGTTAGTACACTGCACCCACCATTACACTACTCCTGGGTCCTGCTTGCTGACGTAATACAACTGGCTATAACATCTGAAGTTGTCATAGAGGCTGGCACGTACTGTTTTTATTCACATCTTCAGGGGGTAGGAGGGGGTCAGTGACCACTGGGGGAGTAAAGGGGTCATCCGGTCATTTTGGGCACCTTTTAGTGCCTTATTCATTCTAAAAACAGGTCTAGACCAAAACATTGAAGTCGCAGCCCTAGACATTTTTGATCTGTTCCATTATGGCTATAAAATGTCCAAGTGTTAGGAATGCCCTAATTCCACCCCGACATGCCCCCTTGTGAGCTAGATGCACTGCAGATTAATTGCATAGATAAACATCTGTAAAATAGGTTTGGAAAATACCAATTTGGACGTTTTATGAAGAAACTAGTAAAAAAGCCCCGTTTCTGATGCAAATGAAACGGGGGCTAGCAAGGTTTTCTTCAGAGTGTGCATGTGGGAGTGTGTGTGTCCCTGCCCTCTGCCCTCTCTCCCTTCCCCTGTGCTTGTCTGTCCCCTCCCCCTTCCCCCTCCGAGTCCAGTCCTTCAGTGTTAAGTTTCCTGCTGTGCTGTGTTTGTGTTACCCAGAGAGTGAGGGCGTCTCTCTCCCCTCCCCCCTCTGAGTCCTTCACTGTTACAGAGAGAGGGATTTCGTGCTGTGCTGTTTTCCTTCACTCATGGGGAAACCGGATATCTCTGGCGCTTCGCACTTCCGGCTGGAGGCTTCATAGAACGTTGGTGGTGCCTTTTATATATATGGACTAGGATAAAAGGCCTGTTTCTGAAAGCAATGAAACGGGCGCCAACAAGGTATTGCCTTTGTGCAATTAATGTTTTGAAAGGGATTGTAAGGCTAAATGTGTTCTCACCCTCCCTCCGGTAAAATAGAATAACCGTTCTTTGCTAGCTACATGTGGTCTATATTTTTCTTAAGTGTTTTTCTTTTTTCTTCCTTCTAAATTATTGTATTGGATCTTCTCTTTCAGAGAAGACTCACAGAAGACTCACGTCAGACTCACAGAAGCAGAAGCCTGCGCGGCCACATTGGTGATCTGCAAGGGCCGACTTCTAGTGGAATAGCAACATTCCATGTAGAATCTCCAATAGTATCTATTTTATTTTTGTTACATTTGTACCCTGCGCTTTCCCACTCATGGCAGGCTCAATGCGGCTTACATGGGGCAATGGAGGGTTAAATGACTTGCCCAGAATCACAAGGAGCTGCCTGTGCCTGAAGTGGGAATTGAACTCAGTTCCTCAGTTCCCCAGGACCAAAGTCCACCACCCTAACCACTAGGCCATAGCTTACAAATTGGTAGGATTTCTTATTTGCAAACCATTTCTTGGAACATTTTGTCTTCATAGACTGATGAGATGTTCCCTGGAAATGACACTATGTGGACATAAGAGCTTTGAAGAATTGCCTGATTGAAAATATGTTATATTCTGTGCTTATCGGGGAGTTTCTTCCATACCGATTAAGCAACGACCCCTGATCAGGCTCCTATTGAAATATGGCTAGTCAGGTCAAGTTTGTCGCCACCCTAACTCACTGGGGGATGATCAGAAGCAAACGCCGGCGTTTGCTACCGCCCCATGATCAGAGTCCCCGAGCGCGTGAAACAACAATAAAATAAAAATCGGTCAAAAGATTGCAAATTAGTCCTGTCAAGTACTAAGCATGATGTAAATAGGAGCAACAAACACAGTTTGAAATGTCTATAAGCCAATGCCAGGAGCCTAAGAAATAAGATGGGAGAGTTAGAATATATTGCACTAAATGAAAAATGAGATATAATAGGCATCTCTGAGACCTGGTGGAAGGAGGCTAACCAGTGGGACACTGTCATACCGGGGTACAAATTATATTGTAGTGATAGGGTGGCTCGAATTGGTGGAGGGGTAGCATTGTATATTAACGAGAGCCTTGAATCAAATAGATTGAAAATTCTGCAGGAAACAAAACACTTCTTGGAATCACTATGGATTGAAATTTCATGTGTAAAGGGGAAAAGGATAGTGATGTCAGGTTCTCAGGTTCAGAGCCCGCGGGGCCGGGCTCTGGAGCAAACGTGAGCCCTTGGGCTGCTGACGAGGAGCGACAGCAGCAGGCAAAACCCACCAATCAACGCTGGACAAGCACACTGGCACCGGCAGGGACTGCCGGCACCGCCCAGCGAGCCGGAACACATGGACTGGAATCCCCCGGACTGGAAAACACAGGACTGGAACAATGGACTGAAACACTGGACTGGAATCCCCAGGACTGGAGGACACAGGATTGGAACACTGGACTGGAATCCCCCGGACTGGAGGACACTGGGCTGGAACACACCGGACCGGAACACCCTGGACTGGAGCACACTGGACTGGTCCGTTCAGCTTCACCTGCACTTAGCCACTGCCCCTCAAGGGTTGAGCCCCTGGGTTCGAGTGGCCGGCAGGACTTACTGGATGACACCGGATGACACAGGGACCAGGACTGGAAACAGAAGTACTCCTAAATCCTAAACTGACTTAAGTGCTCCCAAGCCTTAAAACCAACAGAAGTGTTCCTAACAGTAAACTAACAAAAGGACTTCCTAAGCCCTATACTAACAGGAGTGCCCCTAGGCACTGACCTAACAGGAGTGCTTCTCACAGTACCAAAAGGAAAAGCAAGGGAGTTACAAGAGAAAGGCAGGGAAACTAAACACCTAAACCAGAAGTGCTTCCAAAGCACCAGACCCAACCGTGCTTCTAAAGCACCAAACACAGCAGAGCTTCCAAAGCCCTAGACACAGAAGTGCTTCTAAAGCACCAAGAGGGAAAAGCAGGGGAACCACAAGAGAAAAGCAGGAAAGCTAAACACACAGTCACAAGTGCACACTGCACTAACACTAACCTGGACTTAAAGCAAGTAGGAAAAGCAAACGTTGCAAAGGCCCTGAAGGGAAGAACACCACTTCCTTCTCAAGGCCCTCCCTGATTATGTCACACTCCCTAGACCTACGCAGACAGCACACTGAAAAACCCAGAGAGGCCCAACCCACACCAATGCAGCACCGTGAAGCACTTGAAGCCAGTACACCCAAACAGAGGTAGAGCTAACTCAGTCCACACACACAGCTGTAGTAAAGTGAAACAATTAGAGTCATGCTGCTGGAAGCTGCCAGCATAGAGAGAGAGCTAGCTCAGAAAGGACAGACAAAAGAAACAGAAGCCAGCTAAGAAGTTGGCCCCCAGGAAAAAGGTAAGTTTGAGAGGGGTTCTGACCACAATCATAACAAGTGATAGGAGTGTACTACCGTCCACCTGGCCAGGATGAACAGACGGATGCAGAAATGTTAAAAGAAATTAGGGACGCAAACAAACTGGGCAACACAATAATAATGGGTGATTTCAATTACCCCGATATTGACTGGGTAAATGTAACATCGGGACACGCTAGGGAGATAAAATTCCTCGATGAAATCAAGGACAGCTTTATGGAACAGCTGGTACAGGAACCGACGAGAGAAGGAAAAATTCTAGACCTAGTCCTTAGTGGAATGCATGATCTGGTGCAGGAGGTAATGGTGCTGGGGCCGCTTGATAACAGTGATCATAATATGATCGGATTTGATATTAGCTTTGAAGTAAGTATACATAGGAAACCAAATACGTTAGCATTTAACTTTAAAAAAGGAGACTATGGGGGAGGAGGTGACGTCACCGACGGAGATGGCAGCGTGAGCTGGGAGCTCCGTCGCACCCCGAGCAACTAAAGCATATTAATCCTGCTAAAGAGCCTTAATCTGAAGCAGAAAACACGGAGTAGCGAGCTAAAAGAAGAGCCGAGAGAATGACATCGACGTCGCAAACAGCCATGTTGGCTCTGTCGGCGTTTGCGTTTGAGAACGCATCGGCGAAAAAAAAACATGGCGGCGCTCCGGCGGAACAGCGGCCCAATCTATCACCGGAACAGCAACTGCATAACTCTCCACCTCTATTTGAAACGGGGGATGTTACGGAACCTGAGGAAACTACGTTACAAGATATCGGGTCCTGGATAAAGGAGATTCAGGCAGATCTTAAAGCCATGCGCTCTGATCTCACGTTGCTGGGGACGGATCTGAAAGGTGAGATTGGGGCCTTGGGAGTCCGCGTGGCAGAGACTGAAGACAAGATAGAAGAGCAAGCGGAGGCCATACAGAGCTTAAATGAGCAGGCAAGCAAATCTAAGCAAGAGTTTCAGCAAGTGTGGGACAAGTTAGAGGATCTTGAGAATCGCAATCGAAGAAACAATTTGAGATTCAGAGGACTGCCAGAAGTACCATTATACTCAGACTGTGAGACTGTGGTGCAAAAAATAGCGAGCGCATGGCTGGCAACAATGAAAGTCAATAAAGACCCCTCGGATATACAAATAGTGCGGGCTCACCGGGCGTTGGGAACGCCAAGAGCTAATAAACCGCGAGACCTAATTGCCTGTTTTGGTGACTTTAAAATAAAAGAACAGATTATGCAGGCGGCTAGGGAATCCCCAGATTTTCAATGGGAGTCCTACAAAATCGCTTGCTACCAGGACCTGGCAGCCGCCACTCTGAAAAGAAGAGCGGAGCTAAAGCCCTTAACTCAATTTTTACAGGCAGAAGGTATTCGTTACCGATGGAGCTACCCTTTTGCTCTACGCTTTTATAAAGAGGGGAAACTTCATCAAATACGACAACTGGAGGACGCAAAAGAGCAACTACCAAAAGCTTTTGATAGCACAACACATCAACCTGCTAAGACTAATCTACCAAAGCCACGATGGCAGAGAGTCACTAGAGGCAAGGGTCGACTTTCTCGACAGCAATCAGACCCTAGACTTCGACACGATTTGGATGCACATGGATCTTGAACAAAAACTTAGAAAGACAATGTCTGAATTAAAAGAAGACCCGAAACTGAAACGAGAGGATCCACGGAAGAGTGAGACGTACTGTTTGGGAATTGTTTAATAGATATGACATGTTATAAGTTATGGAAAGTTATATACTGTTATTCTATGAAAAAAATATGATATGGAGGGTTCTAGGAAGGGATTAATAGGTTAACACTTGAAGGCGGAAAGACACTAATGATATGCAAGAACAAATAATGGGGGTGAGGTCCCTTCCCCGAAAACACACCTGTGTAATAATAACAGATGTGTATAATAGTAGGGAGGGAGAAGGGGGGGAGGGAGGAAGGGGCGGGTAATAGAAGGGAAAAGCAGAAAATACGGATGTCCGGAATGGGTGGAAGAAAAATAGGGATATTTGGGAGCAGCCCACATATAAACTTAGACTATGACTGCTTAGTTAACAAAAAACAATGTATAACATGATCTGCATGACCCTTAATGTTAAGGGATTAAATTCTCCCACGAAGAGACAGTTGTTATTTAAAGAAGTGCAACGCCTAAAAGCAGATGTGTCTTTCATACAGGAAACACATCTGCTGCCAACTAAAGAACACCTATGCCAAGGGGGGAGGAGTAATTCTATATATTTTGCATCAAACCACAAAGAGAATAAGAAAAAGGGAGTCCTCATAATACTGACCAATAGACACCCATGGCAGGTACAAGAGATAATAAGAGACAGAGAGGGACGATACCTATTGCTAATAGTTCAGTTGGGAAATGAAACATTGTCCCTATTAAACATTTATGCACCTAACACTCAGCAAGGTGCCTTCTACAAAGAAATATCTAAGACCCTGAGCAAACATGTGAAAGGCACTTTACTAATAGGAGGAGACTTCAACCTGACACTACACCCACTATTAGATAACACAACAGGAGGGATACGATATGCCCAATCTGAAAGAGCACAACTGCATAAATTTATAGATAATTGGCAGGTACTGGACATTTGGAGACAGATGCATCCGAAATCCAGAGGTTATACATATTATTCGGCGGTTCATGATTCCCATTCCCGTATAGATATGTAGTTGGGGCCACCAGATATATTCTCTAAAGTAATGGAGATACAGATACTTCCAAGAACGTGGTCAGATCATGCACCTGTTCTATTGGAAATGGAATGGACAGTCAGACCTCCGGGGATTCCAACCTGGAGGTTCCCGGATGAACTGCTAGCTGACCCTAAGATGCTTTTGCAATTGGAAGGGGAGATAAAGGAGTACTTAGATTATAATGACAACGGAGAAGTAACTTCGCAGATACTTTGGGAAGGTTTGAAAGCAGTGGTCAGGGGGAAAATAATAACAATACAAATACATATGAAAAAGAAAGCAAAGGCTCAGGTACAAACACTACATGCGGAATTGTTAGGGCTAACCATACAAGCTCAGCAACACCCTTTATCACAACAGTCACAAGATAGGATACATAGTATTCGATTAGCGCTTAGAGAGTTACAGCTAGCAGAAGTGGCAGAACATCTACAACAAGCCAGACAAACTTATTTTGAATTTGGTAATAGGCCATCGAGACTGTTAGCATACAAACTTAAAAAACGTAGCCTAAGTTCATATATACATACGATTCAAACGGAAGAGGGCACAATGGGCACTAAATTGGAAGACATAAAAGATACTTTTTACAAATACTATCAACGGTTATATCAGGCTGAAGAAATAGCGACCCCACAAGCCACCCGGGAATACTTGGCACAGGTAACACTTCCAAAATTGACAACTGGGGAGGCAAAGGTTTTATCTGATGCAATCACCCTAGAAGAGGTACAATGGGCTATCCAGGACCTACCGCATGGGAAAGCCCCAGGGCCCGATGGCTACACAAATAAATTTTATAAAAAATATAGTAAAATTCTGGCCCCGCTGTTAGTCCGAGTATTTAATGAAATGGAGCCCCATTTGGAACTGCCATATTCATGGCGGCTAGCAGGCATAACACTTATTCTGAAGCCAGGTAAAGATCCCCAGAGATGTGAGTCATACCGTCCGATTTCCCTTTTGGGGACGGACTATAAGATTTTCACAAAAATCCTAGCCCACCGACTGCAGCAGGTTATGCCGAAATTAGTACATGGGGACCAAACGGGTTTCATAAGTGGAAGACAGACTTTCGATAACATTCGTAGAGCCATACATTTGATTTATGAGGCAAGAGATACAGAACAGCCGATGTTGGTATTATCCCTCGACGCTGAAAAAGCGTTTGATCGAGTACAGTGGCAATTCATGTTTTCAGTATTAGAAAAAATAGGTATTACAGGAAGATTCATCTCATGGATGACATTAATATATTTGAACCCTATAGCTTTTTTGCGAATTAATGGAGTCAGATCTGACTTGATCCACCTTGAGAGGGGTACTCGTCAGGGATGTGCGTTGTCTCCATTACTATTCGCACTTACAATGGAACCGTTAGCCCAACATATTAGACAACACGTAGATATACAGGGTTTGACCATAGGAGAGGAGACACATAAAATCATGCTGTTTGCAGACGACATCTTGCTTACACTGACATCCGCACAGGAATCACTACCATGGGTAATGCAGTGTTTACAAACATATGGGAGGATGGCAGGATTCCGGGTGAACATGGATAAGTCAGAGATCATGGGGGTAGGCCTCTCCAGTGAGATGACACTGGCGTTAAGTCGAAGGTATCCCTTTCGGTGGGTCAGTCGATGCCTGCGATACTTAGGGGTTAACCTTACAGCTAAATTAGTAGATTTATATGAAGCTAACTTCCCACAAAAAATCAAGGAACTGCTGAAGGAACTGGAAAGATGGGAAGGGCTAGAATTATCATGGATAGGAAGGATATCGGCAGTAAAAATGATGCTCCTACCAAAGATTTTATATTTATTCATAGCATTACCCCTACCGATTCCAAACCATTTTTTTCGTCACCTGCAACGTAAAGTCTTCGCATATATTTGGCAGCACAAACCACCCAGGGTGAGGGCAGACATGATGTATCAGCCAAAGGATAGAGGGGGCATGGGGGTACCCAACTTTAAACAATATTATCAAGCAGCCCAATTGAGGGTATTGGCGGGGTGGGGTTCCAGTTTCTCACCTCCTTGGCTACAAATCGAAAAATACTGGTTGAAGATAGAGAGGCCAGATGCCATATTATGGGCTCCACAGAATCAATTATTAACATGCATTCGGCAGGCACCACCCGCAATAAGATTTCCCCTCCAGACTTGGAATGTGTTACGACAGAAACACCTCCCGGGCAGGAAACACTTTAAACGAATGAAAATACAGACAGCTATGGGATGTCCGATAGGGGCGACAGACAATGTATTTCGAGTCTGGAAACAAAAAGGGCTGGTAGCAATACATCAGATATGGGAAGAGGGGAATATGATCCCATTTGCAGAACTCCAAGAGGAATTTGAACTCCCTAGGTCCCACTTATATCACTACCAGAGGGTTAAGGATTACATACAGCGAAAAGCTAAAAGGGAGCTTACCCTTGACGAAACAGCCCTAGAACAGGCTATAGGAGGGGGAAGTCAGAGGGGATGTATTTCCCGTTTATATAGAGCGATGGGATCCCACTCAAACCCATTAGAACGATACACTCAGAGGTGGGAAAAGGCTATGCAACAGAAGTATGACAGTAATAGCTGGGAAAAAGCATTGAGTTATCTGCTTAAAGTATCTATTTCTAGCTCTTTGGTTGAGAACGGATACAAAATGCTATACCAGTGGTATCTGACGCCTAATAAGATAGCGAGAATGTATAAAAAAGAAAGTAGCTGGTGTTGGAGAGGGTGTAAAGAGACTGGAGATATGGCACATATTTGGTGGATATGTCCCAAAGCACAGGCATACTGGCTAGAACTAATTAAGACATTGGGGAAATTTTTGGGGAGCCATTATCCAATGAAGATGGAGACATGCCTATTGCAATTCCAACCGGCAGGCATAAAATCAATAACACATCGCTTGGCGTCGATGTGGTTGGTAGCAGGAAAAATTGTATTAGCATCAGCATGGAAACAATCTTTTTTACCACCGGTGGTGCGGGTGGTGCATAAAATGGACTATGTTTATCAAATGTCTAAGTTGACAGCAATAAAGACAGGCAGGATTCCACAATTCTACAAACAATGGGACCAATATTCAACCTGGAGGCAGAAGGATGGAGTGGACTTGGATGCCCCCAGACTAATGACAGCCCCATGATCTGATCATGGAGTAAAGACATATCATGAACCTATACCGGTTAGCAACCGTACAAGGGGAAAGTTGGGGGGGAGGGGGGTAATGTACTAGAAGTATGATTAAGATGTGATTATCAGCATTTGTGTTATATATGTAAAAACTTCAATAAAAATAATTACAAAAAAAAAAAAAAAAAAGGAGACTATGATAAAATGAGAACGGTGAAAAGAAAACTTAGAGGAGCGACTGCGAGGGTCAAAAATTTACATCAAAAACACCATCCTGGAAGCCCAGGCCAAATATATTCCATGTATTAAAAAAGGAGGACAGAAGACCAAACGACAGCCGGCGTGGTTAAAAAGTGAGGTGAAGAAAGCTATTAGAGCTAAAAGAAAATCCTTCAGAAAATGAAGGAAGGAACCAACTGAAAATAATAAGAAACGGCATAAGGAATTTCAAGTCAAATGCAAAGCGCTGATAAGAAAAGCTAAGAGGGACTTCGAAAAAAAGATTGCGTTGGAGGCAAAAACACGTAGTAACATTTTTTTTAGGTATACTAAAAGCAGGAAGCTGGCAAAAGAATCAGTTGGACCGCTAGATGACCGAGGAGTAAAAGGGGCGATCAGGGAAGACACAGCCGTAGCGGAGAGATTAAATGAATTCTTTGCTTTGGTCTTCACCGAGGAAAATTTGGGTGGGATACCGGTGCCGGAAATGGTATTCGAAGCTGACGAGTCGGAGAAACTTAATGAATTCTCTGTAAACCTGGAGGATGTAATGGGGCAGTTCTACAAACTGAAGAGTAGCAAATCTCCTGGACTGGATGGTATTCATCCCAGAGTACTGATAGAACTGAAAAATGAGCTTGCGGAGCTATTGTTAGAAATATGTAATTTATCCTTAAAATCGAGCGTGGTACTGGAAGATTGGAGGGTGGCCAATGTAACGCCGATTTTTTAAAAAGGTTCCAGAGGAGAACTGGGAAATTATAGACCGGTGAGTCTGACGTCGGTGCCGGGCAAAATGGTAGAGACTATTATTAAGAACAAAATCACACAGCATATTCAAAAGCATGGATTAATGAGACAAAGTCAACATGGATTTAGTGAAGGGAAATCTTGCCTCACCAATCTACTACAATTCTTTGAAGGGGTGAACAAACATGTGGATAAAGGAGAGCCAGTTGATATTGTGTATCTGGATTTTCAGAAGGCGTTTGACAAAGTACCTCATGAAAGACTCCAGAGGACATTGGAGAGTCATTAAAAACTGGTTAAAAGATAGAAAACAGAGTAGTGTTAAATGGTCAGTATTCTCAATGGAGAAGGGTAGTTAGTGGGGTTCCCCAGGGCTCTGTGCTGAGACTGCTGCTTTTTAACATATTTATAAATGACCTAGAGATGGGAGTAACTACTGAGGTAATTAAATTTACTGACGACACAAAGTTATTCAAAGTCGTTAAATCGTGGGAGGATTGTGAAAAATTACAAGAGGACCTTACGAGACTGGGCGTCTAAATGGCAGATGACGTTTAATGTGAGCAAGTGCAGTGATGCATGTGCGAAAGAGGAACCCAAATTATAGCTACGTCATGCAAGGTTCCACATTAGGAGTCACGGACCAAAAAAGGGATCTAGGTGTCGTCGTTGATGATACGTTGAAACCTTCTGCTCAGTGTGCTGCTGCTGCGGCTAAGAAAGCAAATAGAATGTTAGGTATTATTAGGAAAGGAATGGAAAACAAAAATGAGAATGTTATAATGCCTTTGTATCGCTCCATGGTGCGACCGCACTTCGAATACTGTGTTCAATTCTGGTCTCCGCATCTCAAAAAAGATATAGTGGAATTAGAAAAGGTGCAGAGAAGGGCAACGAAAATGATAAAGGGGATGGGACGACTTCCCTATGAGGAAAGGCTAAAGCGGCTGGGGCTCTTCAGCTTGGAGAAAAGACGGCTGAGGGGAGATATGATAGAGGTCTATAAAATAATGAGTGGAGTTGAACGGGTACATATGAAGCGTTTGTTCACGCTTTCCAAAAATACTAGGACTAGGGGGCATGCGATGAAGCTACAATGTAGTAAATTTAAAATGAATCGGAGACAAATTTTCTTCACTCAACGTGTAATTAAACTCTGGAATTCGTTGCCAGAGAATGTGTAAAGGCTGTTAGCTTAGCGGACTTTAAAAAAGGTTTGGACGGCTTCCTAAAGGAGAAGTCCATAGACCGTTATTAAATGGACTTGGGGAAAATCCACTGTTTCTGGGATAAGCAGTATAAAATGATTTGTACATATTTGGGATCTTGCCGGGTATTTGTGTCCTGGATTGGCCACTGTTGGAAACAGGATGCTGGGCTCGATGGACCTTTGGTCTTTCCCAGTATGGCAATACTTATGTACCTATTCTTCAGGCCCTGTTTACTAAGCTGCATTAAAAGCGCATTAGTGTTTTTAACGCACGTTTACCATGTATGCGCCCCTATAGGCGCGTACATGGTTAGCTCGTGCGTTAAAAATGCTAACGCGCCTTCGTAAGCAGGTCTCTTCATCTCTACATTCACCCCAATCCTTCTTATTACTGGACTCACCTGAGTAGCTGCTTTTCCCAGTTTCTCTTTCCTCTGATCCTGGCTCATCCTTGATGTATGGGTCTTCCCCTCGTTCAATGTGTGATATAATCTCAGGGGTGAGGGCTGGAGTGCCTGTTCCCGGAATAAGAAAACTGTATCAGGTTTCCCAAAAATCACTTTGAGACCGATTCTCTAAAATGTCAAGATTTTGAAAAATTTCCACCTCAAAACTTTCACCAGCTTCACTGAACAAAAATATTGAAACCCTCAATTAAAGGGCCAATTTCAGAGCCCTGCAAATCTCAAAAAGGTCACATAAACCCTCTTTACACATCTTTATGTCTTAATTTCCACTCTAAATAGTACAAAACGTTATCGGCCTCATTTCAATATGTGGCAGGCTCAATGCGGCTTACATATTATATACAGGTACTTATTTGTACCTATTTGTACCTGGGGCAATGGAGGGTTAAGTGACTTGCCCAGAGTCACAAGGAGCTGCAGTGGGAATCGAACCCAGTTCCCCAGGACCAAAGTCCACCACTCTAACCACTAGGCCACTCCTCCACTAGCAACATTCCGTGTAGAATCTCCAATAGTAGCAACATTCCATGTTCCACTGCACTAACCACTAGGCCACTCCTCCACTAGCAGGACGCGCAGGCTTCTGTTTCTGTGAGTCTGACGTCCTGCACGTCAGACTCACAGAAACAGAAGCCTGCGCATGTTACTGATCTGCAAGGGCAGCTTCTACATGGAATGTTGCTAGTGGAATAGCAACATTAACATTTTATTTTTGTTACATTTGTACTCCGCACTTTCCCCCTCATAGCAGGTTCAATACGGCTTACATATTATATACAGGTACTTATTTGTACTTATTTGTACCTGGGGCAATGGAGGGTTAAGTGACTTGCCCAGAGTCACAAGGAGCTGCAGTGGGAATTGAACCCAGTTCCCCAGGACCAAAGTTCACCACTCTAACCACTAGGCCACTCCTCCACTGAGTAATTGTTCTTATTCTGTTAACTATATGCCTTGGTCAATAAATATCAGTGGTTATGGGGAGGGGGAATTGTGGCAGGGAAAATACCAGAAAACTACAGAAGAACAGCTGTCATTTTGCGCCAGGTTTTCAAGCAGTTGCTGATCAAGCTCCATTTTTGCATCTAAGAGTACGGTCTTTCCATTTAGCTAATTGTTATTGTTTGGGAATCTATGCCCTATATTCAATTATATTATTCCCTGAGGCAGAATAGTTTTTTGCTGCCCCTGGTTCCTCGCACCAGGTCATTGTATGGCTTAATCTTGATCTTGGCATTAGAGGCCAATCAAAACTGCTTTTTTCAGTTTTAGCCAAAACTGCAGCCGAAACTCATCACCAGGTTTTGCCCGAAACTAAACTCAAGTTTGGTTTTGTGAATGTGAACCATTGAAGGCCGCTGGGGATTGTCAGTTTGCAGTCTGCATTCTTCTGCTAAACCCACAGTGTCTGTGTCAGAGTACAATAATTTAAATAATGAAAGACCATATTTGACTTCCAATTAAAATAGGCTTCACGCACATGGACCGCAGCTGAAAAAAACCCTGAGACTAAAAGCCACAGTGTTTTTACACTTGAAGTGACAGCTGACATGATTACTCCATAGGCTAATTGCTAAGGAGCTTACCATCCCAAATTTACAGACTTAAATTCTAACTCAATCCTTCATGCCATGGTGCTCATGATCTCCAAATCAGCTGAACCTCCACCTGGCTGACTCTAACATGTGCACTGCAGAGAGGAAAAATGATCGTTACAGCATTTATTTATTTATTTGTCACATTTGTATCTCACATTTTCCCACCTATTTGCAGGCTCAATGTGGCTTACATAGTACCGTAAAGGCCTTCGTCAATTCCGGTATGAACAAATACAGTAATGTGGTGGTAGAATAAGGTTCGTGTGTACAGATTTCACTCACTTTCTCATGAAATCACACCATGAGACAATCATAGTAATGCCAACGATATTCATAATAATATCCCAATACTGCTAATAAAAATGTAAAATTATCCCTTACCCAGTGAGATCAGAATCTGATAATTCTCCTTCATCACCTCCCTGTAAAGCTCCTTCTGCCCTTCATTTAAATACCCCCACTCCTCCTGGGAGAAAGAGACAGCGATGTCCTCAAACGTCACCCGCATCTGAAACACAAATCAGAAACACACTCAGCGTCTGGGTATATATATTTCATAATTACATAACACACTGACCCAGGGCAGGGTTCCATTTCAGATCTCCTAATGCTGAGGTTCAGCAGGGCAGAGGGAGGGAGCTTTTCAGTGTGTATATAATTCCCAGATCTAGAGCATTATTACACCAACTAGAAACCATACACAAAATCTCCCTTTGTGGGACTCCTGATCTCTCCCCTTCCCTCAAGAAAACCCCAAAGTGCTTATCCTCAGCCCCAGGTCTACTTGGGATCCTAACTCTGCAGTATCCCAGGTTGGAAGCTGCAGCAGTGTTTGCAGCAAAAGGGCAGGTCCTACCTGAGTAGAAGCTCCTGCAGGCATTTTCCTCTCTGCAGAATTCAAAATGAATGGGGGGCTGAGGGGGTTCGTCACTTGTAGTACTGGGAAAGGGTCACTTGTAGTACTGGGAAAGGGGAAGGACCAGAAGAAGCTGAGAGCTGGGCCTGGAGGAAATCTCAAATTAATCCGCAAATTCAAGGATGAAAGAAGAAATAGTCCCTCCTCTTAGATACAAACTGATGACATCACAAAGGAAAGGGCGGAGCTTCACACTGACGGCTGAATCCGCTGAGAGCAAGGAAGTTTGGGTCTACCTCTGTTAGTGCTGATTGGTCAGAATGATCATGGAGGAGGCTTTGAGCCGGGATGACGTCAACACGTTGAAGACTCTTGGGTTAGTCTATGTTTCCTCTTCCCCGCGCAGCCGTCATCTAGTAGCACTCAAAACAAAGCATGCAAACCTATGAGCTGCTGCATGCTCGTCGTTCTTTACTACTACTACTACTAACTAACATTTCTAAAGCGCTACTAGGGTTACGCAGCGCTGTACAATTTAAACATAGACGGACAGTCCCTGCTCAAAGAGCCTTTATTGGTTGCATTTGTTATTTAATCTCACTTATATTTTCAAACATGCTGGCTTGTGCAGCATACACGGAGGAAGTATTGGTTTCATCGGTTAGAGTACTAATTTGTTATTATTATTATTATTAACATTTGTATAGCACTACCAGACGCACGCAGCGCTGAACACCTGACACAGAGAGACAGTCCCTGCTTGATAGAGCTTACAATCTAAAAATACAGACAGACAAGACAATTAAGGGCGAGGAAAGTACTGGGTGAGAAGGAACAAGGATAGAGGAATTGAGTAGTGGTTAGGAGCGAAAAGCAGTGGTGTCAAAACACAGCTGTGTCGGGAAGCAGGATCCTTAGTGAGAACATTGCACAACATCACAGTAAATTCCAGGGCGGACATGAATTGTTTCAATGATCATTCAAATACGTAAATTCCAAAACTCTCAAAAATGTGGGGGGGAAAAAGGCATTGATGGGGACCATAATTATAAATGTGATAACAGCATGCAAAGATGTTCTACATTTTAACACTGGCGTACCACGGGCAGGGCGGTCCGCCCCGGGTGTCAGCACGACAGGGAGTGCTCCGCTCGCGACCCAAAGACCGCTGGCACCTGCCTACCCTAAGCTCCCTCCTCTCTGCCTCACAGCCCCCTGCATTTTAAAAACCTCGGAATCGGCGGTGCAGCGCCTCGCATCTGCCTGCCTGTGATTGTGAAAGAATAGAGATCGCCTCGTCGTCGGGCCTTCTCTCACTGTCCCGGCCAGGGGTGTAGCCAGACAACAGATTTTGGGTGGGCCTAGGCAAGAATTGGGTGGGCACCAAGTGTTATCCCCCCCCCCAAAAAAAAATGATCTCAGCTGGTGGGAAAACGCTTCTTTCCACCTTGGCAGCAGGCATGCACTGAAAACTGAGCATGCGCAGGTGCCGGTGTCATAGAGAGTAGTGTTTTCGTTACCATCAGGGGAAAATCTTCAGCTGGCGGAGCTTGGGATTCCCACCACTTGCCACTAAACATGTGCTACTGTTGGGTGGGCCTGAGCCATAAATAGGTGGGCCCTGGCCCACCCAAGCCCACCTGTGGCTACGCGACTCCCAGCAGGCCCGACGACGAGGGAATCTCTCTGCTTCTTTCACAATCACTGGTAGGCAGACATGAGGCGCTGCACCACCGATTGTGAGGTTTTTAAAATGCAGGGGGCTGTGGCAGAGAGAAGGGAGCTTAGGGTAGGCAGGTGGGGACCGGGGACTACATCTAATTGCGCAGGCCCAGGACATTAATCAAAATAAGCATACATCTTGCGCTTTCCAATACTGTTTCTCTTCCTCCAAAAGTCGAGAATGCCCTATGATAATAATGAACCTGTCTAGGCCTTCTCTGAACCAAAGTCCTGAAGCCTGAAGCTGACAGTTTAGTCTAAAAAGCATAGTCTCTGTGTGACCCTGGGGCATACAAGCTCTTGTGACAAGCTAAGCTGACAGGCTTTGCAGATACAGGAACACGAGGCAATTTTCCATGGAAGTTTACTGAAGTTTGTGGTTAGCTCTTTGCAGTTTTTGATGTCTGGTATGATAAGATAAAAGGTTGCTGGTGAAATGGACTTTGGTGAAGCAAGTGGAAAGTTCTAATCGGCATGATGTTGCTCTGGACCCAGGCCCACCTATGGCTACGCCACTGCGCCGTAGTCTGGTTGCTGGTACCTGAGCAACTGATCATTCAATTGTGCCCCCTTTCTCTTCCCTAACGTACTTATATCTGCAGTCAGTGGTAACCTCTGCATTTCTCCTGTCACTAAAGCAGAACATCACAGCCTCGCAGTCTGAAGAAAAACTGCTTCAAATCAGCGAGCACACTCGGAGCTGGGGAGGTAAATAAACCTCTTTGTACTAGAAACAAAAACGCATCTAATAGATTCAGTTAAGGGAACAAATGCACAAATGTATGAGGCATAATTTAAAACTTCAGCAGACCCAGCACTCAATCATCAGGATTAGTTTGCCTATTGGGAAGTAGCCAACAATTCCAACAAAGATGGTCCGCATTTTGGCAGACATTGACACCAGCGGCAAGAGGATATTTATTGAACATTTAAAAACACTAGATGCATTTAGGGGAGAAGCGACAGCTAGTAGTAACTAAGACCCGGGAGGGATAGGGAGGGAAAAAGGGGAGGGGGGGGGAGAGATTAAGCACAAATAGACAAATGTATATAGTGTTGATATCAGCATGGAAAGTGAAATTGAGGTTGTAACCTGTTATCTTCAATGCATAGAATATGTTACATTTGTCAATAAAAATGATTGAACTTTAAAGAAAGTTGCACATGAGGTCAGAGAGATGGTTAAATATTATCTCAGCCAGGGTAGGAGTGGCTAAACATGTCTTGCTGCAGTATATGCAGCGGGAGTCACTCCTTGTGTGTGTGAGTGAGGCTAACAAGTTAGTTACTTCTTCCATTAAAGGCCTGGTTGAAGAGCCAAGCTTTCACCTGCTTCCTGAAGTAGAGGTAGCCTTGTGTTAAGCGCAGCCTTTCAGGCAGTGCATTCCAAAATGTGGGGGCTACTCCAGAGAAGGCTCGCTTGCGGGTAATCACATCGTGTAATGTCTTTTGGAGAGGGTGTGGTTAGTGAAAGTCTTTGGGAGGACCTTAGTGTCCTGGGCGGTGTGTGGAGGATCATCCTATTCTTCAGGTACTCAGGGCCATTTCCTTTCAGGGCCTTGAAGATCAGACATAAGAGTTTTAAATTTAGCCCTGTATTGTACTGGTAGCCAATGAAGTTTTTGCAAAAACGGTGTGATATGGTCACGTCGCTTCTGTGAGTCTTGCTGCTGCATTCTGAATCAACTGGAGCTGGTGCAGGCCCTTTGTAGTCAGACCATCGTATATAGAGCATTGCAGTAATCCAGTCTTGATGTTATCATGGCATGTAAAACTGGGATAAGATTTACCTTCTCGATGTAAGGAGAGAGGCAGCGTAGCTGTCGCAAATAGTAGAAGCAGCTCTTGAAGGTTGCTTGGATTTGGGGAATCAAATGTGTTGAATCTAACTGTATTCCAAGGTTCCTGACTTATGAACGCCAAAGAGATTGTTAGCCCAGCTGATATAAGACCGTCTGTCATCAAAAAACAGAAAAAGGTCCTTGGACATTTTAAATGTGGACATTGCCAAATATGCAATATTACCAAGCAGACTAAACAATTTATTAATCCCCAAACTAGAAGAGTGCACAAGTTGTCACAATTCACCAACCGTTCTTCAGATCACGTTGTGTACTCGTTAAGCTGCCCTTGCACTAAAACTTACATTGGCATGACGAGACCATTGAGCCAGGGGCGTAGCTACAGGTGGGCCTGGGTGGGCCCAGGCCCACCCACCACCCAAGCGCACACACGACACACTGCACTGACTGCAGCAGCCTAGCATACCACCGCGGCAGAGATGGCACCTGTGTTCAGCTGATATCCAGCCCGCCTACCTTTCGACCTTGCAATGCAGAGGTACAGTGGCAGACTCGGGTCGGCAGTCCGCTTGGCACGGAAGCAGTTGCAGGTCGTATCGCAGCCATGCAGCTCGTCGTTGTAGTTGTTCTGCTCCCCTCTGCCCCGCAGCTGCTGCGGTGCCTGCAGCTTTCATTTATGATTTATCGGCCCATTGCTGTTAGCGATTCACACAGGCACTCTAGGGTGACCTTCTCTCTGCTGTGTCTGGCGCTCGCATAAATAGGAAGTTCCATCAGAGAGGTCCAGACGCGGCAGGCTGCTCTGAAGTGCCTGTGTGAACTGTGAATCACTGCTAGCAACAGCTGAAAATGAAAGTGGAAGTGCAGCAGCATGGGCAGGCAGGAAGAGTCAACACTCTGGGACAGCTGGAACTGTGGGAGGAAAGGCAACAAGAGGTTGGAGGAAAAGGAGAGAGCTAATCGATGTGGGAGGAAGAAGAGGGGGCTGGAAGGAAGGGAAGGAGCTGATAGATGTGGGAAGAAGCGGAGGAGGAGGAAAGAGCTGGAGGGAAGGGAGAAAGCTGCTGGACGTCTGGGAGGAAGAGAAAGAGGGGGCTGGATTGAAGGGAGAGAGCTGTTGGACGTGGGAGGAAGAGGAGGAGGGGGCTGGATGGAAGGGATAGAGCTCCTGGAACAGCACAAGGGGGGAGGGAAACAGAGATGCCAGGCCTCACAGTGGGAGAGAGGGTGGACAGGCAGACAATCCAGCAAGCAAACCAGATGCTGGAAAGAGGGGCGAGAGGGAGAGAAGCTGGATGGGGTATATAGGGTTGTGGAGGAAAGAGATGTATTGGCCTGGGGGAGGGAGAAGCTGGACATGGAAATACAGGGACAGAGGCACAGTGATGGAAGAAGATGGATAGTGGACATGGAGATGGTAGAAATGTCAAATGGCCAGGAGACCTTGGTGAGTGAGTTAAGATAAGACAGAGGGATAGCAGAAACCAGAATCTGGGTCAACGTGATTTGAAAAATAAAATGACCAGACAAGAAAAGGTAGAAAAAACAATTTTATTTTTCCATTTTGTGTTTAGAATATCTCAGATTTTTCATGTAGGAAAAATGCATCTATTTCTCTGGTGCTGTACTACATGCAAGGTTTGGCCTCTTGGGATTTCCATTGAAATTGTTTATGGTTTGCAGTCACTTATTCTGTATTTGCCATTTGTGTTCTGTGTGTGTGACCAAAGTATTGTTAGCATGAATTTTCTATGTAATATTCTGTAGTAATTTGGCTTGTTCAGTTTTCTTGATAGATGTATTTAGAACCCCACTGAAATATTTAGGGCCCTAAAATATCATAGGTAGGATCCTTGTTTTGGATGTTAGTGCTGGCATAATAGAGTTGCTCTAGGTTCTGAGTGACTTTTTGTTTGATAGATTTTTGTACTATACAATATGCCTTGTTATTGAGATAACACTAGAAACAAACATTTTTGCATGGTGAGTTTTATAGGGAAATGTCCTAGCTCTGCATCCACTGCTGGGGGAGGGCCAAGGGGCTCTATGGATACACAATATTTGGGGGAAGCATATGTGTGTTGGAGGACCGTGACTGAATGGAAGATGAAGAGTACACCCTCTTGTACTTCCCCTAGCCCTCAACGTGACCTGCAGCCACTGAAGCCAGCACTGCTACCCTCATTGAAGTTACTGGGAGTGGGGTAGGGGCAGGGCAGGGCATGGGTGCATCAGGTGTTTCTCTAGTGCCCACCCAACCAACCTGTTGGCCCACCCAAAAATTGCCTTCTGGCTGTGAGGACAGGGCCGTGCCAATGCAGTAAGCAGGGTAAGCAAGGCAGGGGGGCGCCTGCCTTCGAGAAGCGCTGCTGCCCTGCGGTCCCTGCCTTCCACTCACTTGCAAAATCTTTTACCTGAAGTTGAGATCACCCCTGCTCTCCTTTTCATGGCAAACCGGAAATGATAGCAACACAGCAGTATTCAACGACGCAGGCAGGCTTTTCAAGTTATTTGAAATAATGCAACCAAATTGCTATATATGCTGTGGTTTGCGGCTAACTCCTCACTCAGGGTGAGCTTCAGAGTTTGACCAGCATTCAAATTAAAGAGAACCTGAAATTTTAAAAGTGCTAAAATAAGTTTTAAAAGTATTTGTATTAAATCTAATTGCAGAATTCAGGTGCTGGGAGTCTGTACTTGGTTGTCATATGCTCAGATTTGTTTAAATCATATGCAAATTAGTCCGTTTTTGGGAGGTTCTCATTTGCATATTTATGAATAAAAAATGATGGAAGTGTTTACAGCCTTAATGTTATGGCATGGCTCTGATCAAAAGTGTGAAGTTTGGTCCAAAAACGAAGGGTTTATCTAGTGTTTTTCACTAAAAATTCCCATTACAGTGTCTGCATTCAAACAGAGCTCTCTGATTGGATGATCAGTTTCTGTTAGAAATCTGCCCGGAAGGGAACAGAGTGAGACAGCAACTGACCGTCAGTTTGGCCAAGAGAGACATGCAGCTGTGAGTTCCTGTGTGTGTTGACTGAAATTATAAAAGACTGCCAGATTATGTGGTAAATGAGAAAATATGAATGAAAAGAGGTTGGAGGAGATTGAAGTTTGAGGTTTCTCTAGTGAAAAAGGATCTGAATATTTCAGGATTACTTGAAGTTTATGAAGAATAGAAAAGGGTGAATTTCAGTTTAAGAGTGTTTAAATCCTATAAGCTATATAAAGGCTAGGTAGATTTAAGTGACTGTAAGCAAGGAAACCTTAATATTTGATCTGAAATAAATATTTGATCTGAGATAGTTGATCAGAGATAAATGTTTGATCTGAATTATATCCTTTGGTGCAAAGGAGATTAGAAAAAGAATCTTTGGAAACTAAGAGGACTTTGCTCACATTTTGAATTAGCATTCCTATTTTGAGTTGGAAATCTGTGAAGTGTTATGAAAATACATTTTGCTTTAATGAAATTGCTAAACTTTAGAGTCAGAGACTTATCAATGAGGGATACATACAGTGCTATTTTTTCCTGAGGTCCTGCTTACTTGCCTGCTCCCTTCTGTTCCTTCTCTGCTAGACGGAGGGGGGGGGGGGGGGGCGCCAACTGATAGTCTGCAGGGGGGCACCAGAGACCCTAGGCATGGCCCTGCGTGAGGATCCTGGAACATAGATCCAATATTCGTAGATCTGCTGTAAAGGAACCGATTGTGGAGCACTGTGTTGCCCACAATCATAAATTTGAAGAGTTACAATGTTTTGTTCTAGACCAGTTAGGGGTTCCCCATAGAGGAGGCGATCGTAAACTGAAATTATTGAGGAGAGAGGCGAGGTGGATTTTTGAACTTGGTACTTTGGAACCGAATGGGCTGAACAATTCCATTGATTGGCATAATTTTTACTAACGCCCACTACGTCACGTTCACGCAAGTATTTCTATCAGCTGTCTGTACGTGAACGCCGAGGCGCCATTTTTAAAAGTTTAGAGCTTCCACTTCAAGTATGCCTATCCGTGGGGTGATTTTTCTTTGTGCAGTTGTGATGTGAAGATTTTTCTCCTCACAATTTCGTCTTTTTGACATACACTTTGTTTCAGCTTCAGCACAACTTTAAAGTACTCCGTTCCTGATGAAGCCATGTTTCTAGGTGAAACGGGTTCCCATTGAACGGACAATCATGAGTGCTTAATTTAAAGCTAAGCCGGTGGGGGGAAGAGGGGTTGGTGGTTGGGAGGCGAGGATAGTGGTGGGCAGACTTATACGGTCTGTGCCAGAGCCGGTGGTGGGAGGCGGGGCTGATGGTTGGGAGGAGGGGATAGTGCTGGACAGACTTATACGGTCTGTGCCAGAGCTGATGGTGGGAGGCGGGGCTGATGGTTGGGAGGAGGGGATAGTGGTGGGGCAGACTTATACAGTTTGTGCCCTGAAAAAGACAGGTACAAATCAAGGTAAGGTATACACATATGAGTTTATCTTGTTGGGAAGACTGGATGGACCGTGCAGGCCTTTTTCTGCCGTCATCTACTATGTTACTATGTTAAGTGCAAGTTCTTCTCTTATGCTGATTTTGATTTAAGTCGCCTAAGACAGTGACTGTAGAAAAGGGAATGTGAGGGATGACTCATTTTTTATTAGTCATTCAAGGCACATAATTTTGAACCTGAGTCAAGTGGAGTTTTTTTTACCCAATGATAGAATCGTTACGTGTGTTACAAATCAATGTGAATAATATATAACCACGGAGTAAACCTGAGGTAGTTTACCTACGGTTTCTGAGGGGTTTTTTCTTCACTTTTCCAGTTTAGCACTGATTATTTTGCTGCTAGAGCTTCTTTTGGTATTAGGTTACGTTTTTTTGCTCTAGCAATACTGCATTTCTTCTGATTGTCTTGCATGGAGTTCGTACTTCCCAAAAGGGATTTTGATGTCAGGTATGTATCCACTTGTGTTAGGGACCCAGAGAAGCTCGGTTTTACTTGGGTTCTGGCAAAGTTTCTTGTGCCCATTCTTGAACTGATGCTACACAAGTGATCAGTTTATTCAAGGCTTTTGGTTAAGTCAGGTTCAATGGTTACGAGTAGCTGCACATCATCCGCATAGATGTAGAACTGAGTGTCCATTGGCCAAATCAGCTCAGCTGGTGGCTTGAGGTAGATATTGAACAGAATAGGTGACAGTATCGATCCTTGTACCCCGCAGGTCAGTGTCCATGGTGGTGATGAGTTGCTGCCAAACATTATGGATTGTTGCGTGTCTGATAGGTAGGATCTGAACCAAGCACGTACTGTTCCATTGATACCTGTTTCTGTCAGTCATCCTAGCATGATATCACGATCCACAGTGTCAAATGCTGCTGAGAAATCTAGCAGTACTAATACAGAGGTGAATCCCATCTTGGTTTCTGTGAAGATCATCTAGTAGGGATACGAGGACCGTTTCTGTTCCATGACCGGGTCTGAATCCAGATTGACATGGCTCTAGCCAGTTTCCCTCTTCTAGCAAATCATTAAGTTAAACACAGACTGTTTGTTCACTGGGTAAATCTCTCATTTTATTTATTTATTGCATTTGTACCCCCCGCCCCCATTTTCCCACCTATTTGCAGGCTCAATGTGGCTTACATAGTACCGTCAAAGGCGTTTGCCCAGTCGGTGGTTAACAAATACAAAGTTGTATAGGCTGGAAGAAGAGGACCTCGGCTGGCGGGGGTTGGGCAACGTGGCTGCTGGCTGATCTGCAAGGCTTCGTTCTGTTTCTGAGAGTCTGATGTCCTGCAGAAACAGAACGAAACCTTGTGTCGGAAGAAGAGGACCTCGGCTGGCAGGGGTTGGGCAACGCGGCTGCTGGCTGATCTGCAAGGCTTCGTTCTGTTTCTGAGAGTCTGATGTCCTGCAGAAACAGAACGAAACCTTGCGTCGGAAGAAGAGGACCTCGGCTGGCAAAGGTAGGTGACGGCAGGGGAGGGTTGGCGGTGGGGGGTGGGGTCAAGGGCCCCACGTAGCTACGCCACTGCCTTAGGCAGTAAGGGCTCACGCATTATCCACGTGCGGCAATGTAGCCGTGCTAACCAATTAGCATAGAACATGTCCAATCTCTGCTCCCAGTGCTAAAAAACTAGCACATATTACTGCAGGGTGCCTGAGCGCAGCCCGTGGCTGCAGTAAGTGTGCGTTAGTGCTTACCGCACATGGGAACATTGAAATAACAGAAGTGATGGTCACAATGTCGCTATGATACAATGATAACCCCAACCAAACAGTGAATCATGGCATAAGCATTTCCAACTTTTCTTTATACAAAAAAGAGGGAGGAAAAAGACCTCATAAAAACTGTGGCAAAATTCACGCTTTTTGATGATACATTATGCACATAGTTAAAAACACTAATCATCGGTCAAAAAACCCCTCCACTTCAAAGATTCTTTATGAGCGTAAACAAAAAATAAAGCAAAAACCATTAAAGGGTGCAAATCATTAACACTTCTTCCAATTGTGTCATGTTCCGATGGTCACTTATTTTAAGTGGGACAAAAGGAAAACAAACAGTGTGGTCCCGACACACATGTTTTGCTCCAGGCTTCCTATGGAGACCCTCACCGTGTCCTGAATCAGCAGGTAACTTCTCCGCTGAAATGTAAGTAGCAGTTACTAGCAAGTAGTAGTTACCCGCTGAGGTCTCCAGAGGAAGCTTGGAGCGAAACAAGTCTGTCGGGACCAACACACTTTTTCTTTTGCCCTGCTTAAATGGAGCAGAACAAGATTTTTTTCTATACGTGCCTGGGATAAACACAAAGGAATCCTGTTTAGAAGGAATGGTTCTGCGAAATCTTAGCGGAGATTGGGTGGCGACGCCGGTAATTGGGAAACAAAATGGGAGCTGGGCAGACTTCTACGGTCTATGCCCTGATGGTGACTGAATAGATAGGGATGGGCTGGAGCGTACATTTTAAGGGGCTTCGTCGTTAGCTTCAGAACTTAGTACAAGAACAGTGCTGGGCAGACTTCCACGGTCTGTGCCCTGAGAAAGGCAAGGAACAAATCAAATTCAGGTATACATCAGGGGCATTACTAGGTGGGGCCGGTGGGGCATGGGCTCCCGCAGATTTAGCCCTGGCCCCCCTGCTTTCACACCCCCTGCTGCCAACCCCCGCCAGGTACCTTTGCTGGCGGGGGGGGGGGGGGGGTCCCAACCCTCCCTGCTGCCAACCCCCGCCAGGTACCTTTGCTGGCGGGGGGGGGGTCCCAACCCCCGCCAGCTGAAGTCCTCTTCAGCGCCGGTCTCCAGCGCGTTGATGATCTGGATTCTGTTTCTGTGAGTCCTGACGTCCTGCACGTAGGAATCCAGATCAGCAAATGTGCTGGACTCGGAGACCGGCGCTGAAGGGGAATTCGGTTGGCGAGGGTTGGGGATCCCCGTCAGCAAAGGTACCTGGCGGTGGTGGGGAGGGGGGGGGTCGGCACCGCTGGAGGGGGGGGGGCTAAAATGTGCCCCCTCACCTCGGGCTCTTGACCCTCCCCTCCCACCGGTTTGGATACATATAAAGTACACAGACAAAAAAGCAACACTGGGCCTTCAAGACTGGGACAACTGTAATTCTTTATTAAACAAATGACCCGACACGGGCCTTGTTTCTGCGTTAGGCAACGCCTGCCTCAGGGGTCAAAATGTAGTACTGTAATATACAAGTTGTGTAGGTACTGTGCCTATATGATGAAATGGAGATTGTAAGAAGGAAGAGGCTGTCCTACCCTGGTTAGGCCCCTAGAGGGCGTAGTTCCCCCTAAAAATGTCCAGGGAGAAGGGCTAGGTGAGTCACAAAAGGGAGCCAGTAAGGGGATGTATAGCAGGAGGTCGCTAGGACAGGGGAGAGTCCTGGGGATAGAAACAGGTGCAGCAGGTTATGGGCTGGGTCCTGTTTGGCTATTAACCATTTAATACCCCCACCTGAGTTGTGAGGGGGAGAGAGAGCCAGCAGCTGCAGAGGAAGACTGGTAGCTGAGGCAGGAGGATCCCCAGGAGGAGTACTGGCTGTGCCCTTTGGACTGGTGGTAGAACTGAGTGTTCAAAGAGGTACTGTGTGTCCCAGATGAGAAGGCTGTGTCTAGAACAGTGAAGAGGTACTGTGTGTCCCAGGAGAAAAGACTGTGTGTCTGGAAAAGGCTGTGTCTAGAACAGTGAAGAGGTACTGTGTGTCCCAGGAGAAGAGACTGTGTGTCTAGAGCTGGGTGCTACAAGGAGGGACTGTGTGTCCAGGGACTGAGTTAGTACTGAGCCCAACTGCTTGTGTGAGAGGGCTCAGGGGGAAGAAATCCATGGATATTGAACTGTGCAAGAAGAAATGTTTAAAAGGGAAGATTGCACTGAGTAGGAAGAAATGAAAGTGTTTTAAGCTAAAAGAAGTGTGCCCCAGGGGCTGGAATAAAGTTGTGTATGAAAATAGCCTGATTGGTGAAACCTGACTATGTTTGCTTTTTGAGAAGCAGGTCACCCTGAGCAAAAAAAGGGTGGTAGATTAATTTGCATAAATCTGCATACTGAGAACCAGCTCACCCTGAGTGAAAGAGGGACCTGGGATCCTGAGGTGGGAGCTTCCTCATCCCAGTAGCTTCATCATTACAAGATACAATCAAATAGTAGTACTGCAATATACAAATTGTGTAGGTTCAGTGCCCCAAAATGTACAACGAAGGTTATAGGTTGCCACGCCTTCTCATTTGCACTACCTGTACCTGTTGCATATTGGGATCTGAAGACTCTGTTAAGTAATGATCGTGTTTTTTTGATGACTTACGTATTAACATAGGGCTCCTTTTACTAAGCGGCGGTAAGCCCAACGCGGGCTTACCACTCGCTACAACGGAAGTACCGCCAGGCTACCACACCAGCCCGGCAGTACTTCCCACCCCTAATGCGCTATTTCTGGTGCTACGAACATTTGTAGCGCCGGATAGTACCCGCCGGTAACCGGGCAGTGCCGTGCGCTGCAGGGTTAGCGTGGGAGCCCTTACCACCACTCGCCCGCCACGAAATGGCCACGTGACAAGTGCATTACTTGCTGCAGGAAAGCGAGACCGGCCCTTTTATCACCTGCGGTAAAGGGGGGGCCTCGCCGCGGGTGTAAAATACGCGCCGCCGCCGCCCCCTTTTGCCCGCAGCTTGGTAAAAATGGGCCATAGTAAATGTCAGCAGATAAAGACCTCTATGGTCCAGTCTACCAAAAAAGATGTCCAGAGTTATATCTGGCGCTTTGTTCAAGTTCCCTTCTCCACCACTGCCAACTCCAGGCTCCGCTCATTCTGCCTTGCCTCACCCTTTGCCTGGAACAATCTTCCTCAACCCCTACGCCAAGCTCCCTCCCTACCCATTTTCAAATCTCTGCTTAAAACTCACCTCTTCAATGCCGCGTTCGGCACCTAACCTCTCATGAAATATAGTATTACCTACCAGACGGACTCTACACTTGTCTTTAGATTGTACACCTGTCTTTTTAGATTGTAAGCTCCTTGAGCAGGGACTGTCCTTCCATGTTAAATTGTACAGCGCTGCGTAACCCTAGTAGCGCTTTAGAAATGTTAAGTAGTAGTAGTAGTAGTTCTTCATGATTAAACACTGAACAGTGGAATCATAAAAGGGGCAGTCGGCAACTGAACTTGCCAAACTCACATGGGCAGTTATATGATGCATTCTTGGAACATACCATTGTTTTTATCCTAACAATGGTCTTTCCCTCCCCCCATCACTGACTAGCATCAATTACCATTCTACCTCCCCCGCCCCAACACACACAGATACACAGCACTTGCAATTATAGCATATACTTTGAAGGAGATTAATTACGTGCATATTATATCACAATCTCTGCCTGCCAATTTGGGGGCACAGACTGTAGAAATCTGCCCAGCACTGCTATTACTTGCCTACCTCTGGCTATGAAGTCATTAAATTTTGTGTTAATCTGACTATTATTTTTCTATGTAGGGATCCTCTGTGTTTAACCCGTGCATTCTTGAATTCCATCACCGTTTTTGTCTTCACCACATCCTCTGGGAGAGCAGTCCAAGCAAACACCACTTTTCTGTGAAAAAGAATTTTCTGACGTTGCCTCCTAAGTCTACCATCCTGCAACATCAACTCGTGACCTTTAACTGTGCTGCTTCCCTGTCTCTGAAAAAGATTAGTTTGCATATTAATACCTTTTAAGTATTTAAATATCGGTATCATTACCCCCCTCCCCTCCCCCATTTCCTCCAGGGTATACATATTCAGGTCTTCAAGTTTCTTCTCATACATCTTTTGGAACATTTCTGATTGACAGTTGTTCCTTCCTCCACTCCCTAGATATTTATGTACATTATCTCGTTGAAGTGCCTTTCAGTTAGAGAGATGTTTTCAGTTTAGCTCAACTTCCCCCTAAAGAAAGTCACCTTAGCATATTTATACAGCCCAAAAGTAATCTTGATGTCATCTGAAAAGATTTTCAATCACTCAAAGTTGTTCTCTCCCACATGAATCCTTTGATGTTGTTTCAGAGTTGACAGATGGCTGAAACATTTATTGCACTCAGTACATGTAAAGGGTTTCTCTCCTTTGTGAATCCTTTTATGGATTTTCAGAGATAGTTGATAAGTGAAACATTTATTGCACTCAGTACATGTAAACGGTTTTTCTCCTGTGTGTATCATTTCATGAATTTTCAGATTTGACAGACGACTGAAACATTTATTGCAGTCGGTACATGTAAAAAGATTCTCTCCTGTATGAATCCTATGATGATCTTTCAGACTTGAGGAATGACTGAAACGCTTATTGCACTCGGCACACGTAAAAGGTTTCTCACCTGTGTGAATCCTTTGATGACGTTTCAGATTTGCTAGACGACCAAAATATTTATTGCATTCAGTACATGTAAATTTTTCTCGGGACTGTCCTGTGTGGATCTTTTCATGGATTTTCAGAGATAATTGATAAGTAAAACGCTCATTGCACTTAGTACATGTAAAGGGTTTCTCTCCCGTGTGAATCATTTGATGAATTTTCAGATTTGATAGACGACTGAAACATTTATTGCATTCAGTACATGTAAAAAGAGTCTCTCCTGTATGAATCCTGTGATGCTCTTTCAGACTTGATGAATGACTAAAACATTTATTGCACTCAGTACATGCAAATGGTTTCTCTCCTGTGTGAATCCTTTGATGACGTTTCAGATTTGATAAACGACTAAAACATTTATTGCATTCAGTACATGTAAAAGGTTTCTCTTGGGGCTCTCCCGTGTGAATCCTTTGATGATGTTTCAGACTTGATAGACAACTGAAGTATTTACTGCACTCAGTACATACAAATGGTTTCTCTCGGGGCTCTCCTGTATGAATTCGTTGATGACGTTTCAGATGTGATAGACGACTGAAATGCTTATAGCACTCAGTACATGTAAAAGGTTTCTCTTTTGTGTGACTTCTTTGATGACGTCTCAGACTTGATAGACGAGTGAAACATTTATTGCACTCGGTACATTTAAAGAGTTTAGTTTCCTTGTGATTCTTTTGACGAATTTTCAGATTTGATGGATAATTGAAGCATTCATTATACTCTGTACATGTGAAAGGTTTTTCTCCTGTGTGGATTCTTTGATGATTTGTTAGACTGGACAGACTACTGAAACATTTATTACACTCAATGCATGTAAAAGATTTCTTTCCCATGTCAATATTGTCATGCTTTCTTCGAGATGAAGAAATGAAGCTATAATCACACTCAGTACATGTCAAAGGTTTATCTCCCTTCTCTTTCCTCTCTCTCTGGTGCAATTTAGAAGTCTTTTGATCACTGTTTTTATGTTGAAAGGGTCTTTCTTCTCTCAGATGTGTCTTGTGCTCAGGGATGATAATGAGCTCCCTATCACTTCTCTCAGTTACTCCATCCGTTATGTCTCCTGCAATGTCGCTCTGCTCCTTCTCTGATTCCAGCTGATGATTCCTTGTGTTTCTCCTCTCAGTCCCCAGCAGAACATTTTCACAGCCATTTTCTGATTGTCTTGGGACTTGTTCCATTTCTACAGGAGGTTCTTCTCGATTCTGATCCCTCTTCTGTTCTTGCATGGTGTCGTTATCTACTGGATATAAATATTAGACATTAATCATGTATTATTGACTATGGAAAGCTCAATATTCAGCAGCTTGAAGACGCTGACCACCGTGGGCTGAATCTGACCTGAAAATTCAATGCCAAGCCTAATTCAGGCATTCAAACAGAAACACCGAGACAATATCCAGACAATGTAAAAGGTTTGATTGTTTATTAGCATCCAAGACTCGACATGGGCCGTGTTCCGGCCTACTAGGCCTGCATCAGGAATCTAAAGATTGAAAAATACAAAATATACATACAATAAAATGCAAAACATACATTTAATAAAAAAAACAGTATAAAAGAGGATCTAAAAATAAAAAATACAAGAAACATACTATACTATCATTATAGTGTAGAAGAGAGACTTTATAACAAATTGAAACAAATGTAATAAATGATTATAGAAGAGTGAAAATATGTTTGACCAAATATTAAAAATTATAACATGAAACACATAGTAAAATCCATAGTTACAAAGCCTGTGTTTCATATCATATCAGTACATTTCATACAAGTGGAGGGGCATTTTTGATATGACATCTGTCTGACTTTGGGTGTTTTGCACTAAATGTCCTAAACCCGAATAGGAAATATGGTCGTTTTCGAAACAACAAAATGTTTTGTTTTGTTTTTTTAAACGGCCGCATGCAAGATGTTTTTGTACTCTGTCCGTTTATATTTTTTGGCTATTTAAAAAAAAAAAAGAAAAAAATTCAAGTGGAGGAACCAGCATTCTTAGGAGACTGGCCACACAGACATCCCAGAACAATGGGGTACCCTAGGGGGCACTGCTGTGGAATTCGTATAAAAACTCCCAGGTACCCATCTCACCACTACCCCTTATCTTGTCTGCTGATCCCTCCAAAACCCACCGTCCCCCAACTGTACACCACTACAGTAGCCCTTATGGGTGAAGGAGTCACCTCTATGTGGGTACCGTAGATTTCTGGTGAGTGTGGGACAGGGGCGTAGCCAGACTTCGGCAGGAGGGGGGTCAAGAGCCCCCCCCCCCCCCCGCCACCACCAACTTTGACCCCCCCCCCCCGCCAATGACCCTGCCGAGAGTTTCAAGCCCCCCTCCCGCCGCCAACCCTCCCCAGCCTACCTTTGCTGGCGGGGGACCCCAACCCCCGCCAGCCGAGGTTCTCTTCTTCTGGCGCAAGGCTTCGTTCTGTTTCTGTGAGTCTGACGTCCTGTACGTGCAGGACGTCAGACTCACAGAAACAGAACGAAGCCCTGCGCCGGAAGAAGAGGACCTCAGCTGGCAGGGGTTGTCAGCAGGGGGGTCCAGGGACAAATCTACGGGGGCCCAGGCCCCCATGGCCCCAAGCAGCTACGCCACTGGTGTGGGAGGACTATTATCGTTTATTTACTTACTATACCGTTTCTAATTGCATTCACAAAACAGAACGGTTTACATCTTAAAATAAAATATCATTTTTAAAAAACATATAAGAAATCCATTGATTAGATAGAAAAGCACAGCAAAAACTAAAACAACCATTCTAAAAGATACTAATACCAGTAGACATTGGCACTGATTCACACTTTCCACTACAATTGTAACAGGTAGAGTGGGAAATGGGCCCGAGTCCTCCTCTCTACAGTTAGTATACTGCACCCACCATTACACTACTACTGGGTCCTGCTTGCTGACGTAATAGAACTGGCTATAACATCTGAAGCTGTCATAGAGGCTGGCACATACTGTTTTTATTCACATCTTCAGGGGGTAGGAGGGGGTCAGTGACCACTGGGGGAGTAAAGGGGTCATCCGGTCATTTTGGGCACCTTTTAGTGCCCTATTCATTCTAAAAAGAGGTCTAGACCAAAACATTGAAGTCGCAGCCCTAGACATTTTTGATCTGTTCCATTATGGCTATAAAATGTCCAAGTGTTAGGAATGCCCTAATTCCACCCCGACACGCCCCCTTGTGAGCTAGATGCACTGCAGATTAATTGCATAGATAAACATCTGTAAAATAGGTTTGGAAAATACCGATTTGGACGTTTTATGAAGAAACTAGTAAAAAAGCCCCGTTTCTGATGCAAATGAAACGGGGGCTAGCAAGGTTTTCTTCGGAGTGTGCATGTGGGAGTGTGCGTGTCCCTGCCCTCTGCCCTCTCTCCCTCCCCCTCCCCCCTCCGAGTCCAGTCCTTCAGTGTTAAGTTTCCTGCTGTTCTGTGTTTGTGTTACAGAGAGAGTGAGGGCATCTCTCTCCCCTCCCCCTCTGAGTCCTTCACTATTACAGAGATGGATTTCGTGCTGTGCTGTTTTCCTTCACTCATGGGGAAACCGGATATCTCTGGCGCTTCACACTTCCGGCTGGAGGCTTCATAGAACGTTGGTGGTGCCTTTTATATATATGGACTAGGATAAAAGGCCTGTTTCTGAAAGCAATGAAACGGGCGCCAATAAGGTATTGCCTTTGTGCAATTAATGTTTTGAAAGGGATTGTAAGGCTAAATGTGTTCTCACCCTCCCTCCCTCCAGTAAAATAGAATAACCGTTCTTTGCTAGCTACATGTGGTCTATATTTTTCTTAAGTGTTTTTCTTTTTTCTTCCTTCTAAATTATTGTATTGGATCTTCTCTTTCAGAGAAGACTCACGTCAGACTCACAGAAGCAGAAGCCTGCGCGGCCTCATTGGTGACCTGCAAGGGCCGAATTCTAGTGGAATAGCAACATTCCATGTAGAATCTGAAATAGTAGCAACAGTGGAGGAGTGGCCTAGTGGTTAGGGTGGTGGACTTTGGTCCTGGGGAACTGAGTTCAATTCCCACTTCAAGCACAGGCAGCTCCTTGTGACTCTGGGCAAGTCACTTAACCCTCCATTGCCCCATGTAAGCCGCATTGAGCCTGCCATGAGTGGGAAAGCGCGGGGTACAAATGTAACAAAAATAAAATAGATACTATTGGAGATTCTACATGGAATGTTGCTACTATTGGAGATTCTACATGGAATGTTGCTATTCCACTAACAACATTCCATGTAGAAGCCTGCGCGGCCACATTGGTGATCTGCAAGGGCCGACTTCTACATGGAATGTTGCTAGTGGAATAGCAACATTCCATGTAGAATCTGAAATAGTAGCAACAGTGGAGGAGTGGCCTAGTGGTTAGGGTGGTGGACTTTGGTCCTGGGGAACTGAGGAACTGAGTTTGATTCCCACTTCAGGCACAGGCAGCTCCTTGTGACTCTGGGCAAGTCACTTAACCCTCCATTGCCCCATGTAAGCCGCATTGAGCCTGCCATGAGTGGGAAAGCGCAGGGTACAAATGTAACAAAAATAAAATAGATACTATTGGAGATTCTACATGGAATGTTGCTTCTATTGGAGCTTCTACATGGAATGTTGCTATTCCATGTAGTAACATTCCATGTAGAAGGCTGCACAGAAGCAGAAGCCTGCGTGGCCACATTGGTGATCTGCAAGGGCCGACTTCTAGTGGAATAGCAACATTCCATGTAGAATCTCCAATAGTAGCAACAGTGGAGGAGTGGCCTAGTGGTTAGGATGGTGGAACTGAGGAACTGAGTTCGATTCCCGCTTCAGGCACAGGCAGCTCCTTGTGACTCTGGGCAAGTCACTTAACCCTCCATTGCCCCATGTAAGCCGCATTGAACCTGCCATGAGTGGGAAAGTGCGGGGTACAAATGTAACAAATAAAAAGAGAAAGCAAAATTAGTTACCTGCAACAGGTGTTCTCCATGTACAGCACTTGCCCTGAGAGCTGGCTTCTTTTTTTTTTTTATTTTTTAGCTATTTAAAGAACTGCGTATGGGAAGTTCTGTATGTCTACAGAGAAAAACTATTACAGGTAAGTAATTTTTGCTTTAGTCTGGTGTACGCTAATGCCTTCTCTTCCTCTGTACAGTATCTATCACTCACCTGCGTATGAATGAGTCACTTCTCTCTCTCCTGAGTCCTGTGGATCCCGGATATTCAGCTCTTCCTCTTGTTTAATTTTTGATAATATATCAGGATCGATCCCTTCATAGCCTGTTGCAAGGAAAATAAAAAGAACATTGTTATATTTCCGTTTCAGTCACAGCAGCAGTTCTCAGGGGAGCAACACATGACAGGGAGGAAAGGAAGGATCTATTACTGCCTCCATCATAAAGCAGAGGGGATCTAGGAGTTACAGACACCTCACCTAATCTACTCTGCTGGTAGGAAAAGTCATATGTTACTACTACTACTTAGCATTTCTATAGCGCTGCCAGGGTTACGCAGCGCTGTACAAGTTTAAACATGGGGAAGGACCGTCCCTGCTCAACAGAGCTTACAATCTAAAGGTTACAAACTATGTAGTCAGTGTAGGTATCAGGAATGGGAAGGTGGTTAGGCACCAAAAGCAAATGTTCATAACAGCACAAAATACATCCCTTTAGCATTTAAAAAGATTGCACGTCACTAATACATGTTGTAAGATTTTTCTATTATATAAAAAAAACAAAGCACTGGAATCAAATGCATTTATTGGAACTATACCCGACGTGGCCACGTTTCGCCCTCAGGCTGCGTCAGGGGTACAAACTATCAAAAGTGTATATTAGCATTTTGGCACTAGTGCAATATGGTCTTTAAAGCTGAGTGTTCCTCTTTTCATATCAAAATTTTGGGACTGCCTCTCTAGATTTTAACGGGATTTGTTAGAAGAGCATTATTTAATAAATCAGACCCCGTCTCCTCCCAAAATGCAGATAAAGCGATCCTTACCTAGAGAGATCAGTGTCTGATAATTTTCCTTCATCACATCCCTGTAAAGCTCCTTCTGCCCTTCATCTAAATACGTCCACTCCGCCTGGGAGAAAGAGACAGCGATGTCCTCAAACGTCACCTGCATCTGAAACACAAACCAGAAACACATTCAGGGACCTCTTGAGATGCTCAGAACACAGTAGATTTCAGCTGGCTTCATTCTCCTGACATTGTATCATGGCTGAGGTGACATCTGGATACCTCCCCCCCCCCCCCACCCCCCCAGGAACTGACAGGCATGTTTCTTCCTCTCTTATGTGACCTTGGACTCAGTTTCTCCCATGAACTCCAGGGTTTCCAAGTCTAACTTTAAAATGATTTTTAACACCAGGGATATACTAAAGAAATGACATTTGTATTGTGTTTCAGTAGATTAAAAGGCCATGGCATAAGATTTCAAATCCAACTGCAGTACATACATAGGTGGGGGTGGAGTTCTGAACTCTTGAGAGTTGAAGAGAGAGCAACCAGAGCTACCTGTCCCCATCCAGAAGGATTTTAATATACTTTCAGTACAGTTGTCAGAATAAAAACCAAATCTGAGGCGACCTGTATAGCCCAATCTTGACGTTCCCCTGGCTGCTGCCCTCACAAATGCAGGGCTTCCGCAGCAGCCAGGGAGCTCTCCCACCGTCCTTCCTGCTCTCCCCGACCGGCAGCTCTCCTTGCCCCCCCCCCGCACGTAACCCCAACCCCCCGCCAGGGCCCACCCAACATCCCCTCGCAATTTGCCTGCCTTCACCCGTACCCGTCGCCGTCAGCGCTGCCTGCCATTCATCTCACAGGCAGCCTCGCTCCCCTTTGCCGTGTCCTCCGGCTTTCTCTGATGCACTTCCTGTTAAACAGGAAGTGCATCAGAGAGAGCCGGAGGATGCGGCAAAGGGGAGCGGGAGCGAGGCTGCCTGTGAGATGAATGGCAGGCAGCGCTGACGGCGACGGGTACGGGTGAAGATAAGAATGCTGCAGGGAGTCAGGGACCGAGGCAGCGCCGGTAGGGAAGACCGAGGCAGCATGTTGGCTGGTGGCAGGGAGACAGAGAGAGACAGGAGCACTGTTGGGGTGATGGGGTAATGTAATGCTGGGTAGAGGTGAGCGAAGGAGGTAGGAAATGTTGGTGGGGGGGGGGGGGGGAGATGCATGGGGAGAGAGAGGGAGAAATGCTGGATGTGAAGGAGGAGGGAGCAGGGAGGGACAGATGCACAGCAAGAGAAAATGTTAAACATGGAAGTGGGAGGGAGGGAGACAGAGAGAGAGAGATGCTGTATGGGGATGGGAGGGATGCTAAAAGGGGAAGGAAGAGAACGAAAGAGATAGATGTTGGGCCCAGGGTGCAAGGAAGGGAGATACTGAGAGTGATGTGGGCAGTGGGAGAGAAGAAGGAAGGAAGAGAGGTTGTACATGGGGATGGATGAGAGGGAGGGATAGATATACACTAGAGGGGAAAGAGAAAAAGAGGGAGATTGTGGATCCAGGGACAGAAGGGAGTGAGGAGAAATACTGGATATGGATGGAGGGGAAATTGCTGGATTTAAGGGCTGGATTGGAACACTTTCAGGGCAGATGTTTAAAGTGGAGAAAGGATAGGGACAGGGCTACAGATGGTAGACAGGACGCATAAGGACACAGGAGGATGGTGGACATGTTGAGAGAAAAAAATATCAAATGGAAAGAAGACACTGGGACCAAAGCGAATAGAAAAACTAAATGATCAGACAACAAAGGTAGAAAAAAATATTTTATTCAGAATTTATTAACAGGAATATGTCAGCTTTCGGAAATGTGCATCTGTGATGTTTTGCATGTAAGTTTCATTTTTTCTAGTATTGCTGCATGCTGAGTCTGACTTCTTGAGGTAACTTTCCAGTTCAGTATTTTGCCTTCATATCTGTTGTCATGTGTTTTTTATGTGTGATCAAGGTGAAGTATTCTGCTAGCGTGTAGTATTTTCAGCCCTTTTTGGGGGGTTTTTTTTTTGTTTCACTAGGTTGTGCACTGGAGTTTTAGAGCCCCCGTGTAATTACAGTGCTGCCTTTCCACGCATAAGGTTTAGCTCGTCCTGTCCTTGGAATTACTGCTGTTATGGTTTTGTAAGGTTATGAGTGTGTTTTTGCACAAGTTTGTGTATAGTGTTTTGCAGTGGAGAGATTGTGTATTGGCCTTACTGAGGTGGCACCAAATCATCAGAAAGGGTTTTAGGTGAGTCACATGATATCAGGTTTGTATCTTCGTATAATTGCCATTTTTCTTGCAGGTGAGCTAGCAGTTGTTTATCCTGATACAAATATGCCAGGAATCTCCATTTGTTACCCTCTCCACCACCCCCACCTACGTTAATTTCCACCCAGATCATGTTATGGTCCGATATTTCCATAGGGCTGATAGTGGCTTTCTGGACTTTAAAGAACCAGGATTGTGATATCAGTATGTAATCAATTCTAGACCAGGAAGAATGTACTTTAGACTGATGTGTATAGTCCTTTGTGGTAGGGTGGAGGGCACGCCACGGGTCAATTAATTGGAGATGTTTACAGAGCGCTGGTATCCCTTTCCCCGACCCTGGGATAGCCGTGGGTGAGGATCTATCCAGACTCGGGTCTAGTACTTGATTGAAGTCTCCCACCCATATCCAGGGGGCATCATTATATTGCAGTCCTAATGCTATAAGGATCTGGAAAAAATTTGGGCTATAAGCATTTGGGGCATATATTGCACAGATGTAAAACTTTTGCCCTTGGTAGTTTATCTGTAAAAGTACAATTCGTCCCTCAGTGTCTCTGTGAATTAATTTGGTTGTACAAGGTAATCCCTTACGGATGAGTATTACCACCCCGCTCTTCCTATTACCCGAAGAGGAGAAGTGGCTTTCACCCACCCATTGTTGACAGAGTTTTTCGTGTTCTGTGTCAGACAACTTTGTTTCCTGTAAGCAGGCAATATCTATACCTTGCCGCTTTATCTGGGTCAGGATTTTATATCGTTTTACAGGTGATGTGATACCTGATACATTCCATGATAATATTTTAAGTCCAGATCGACTAATCTTTTCTTTGTTTCATTGAAACTATTATAAATATCATCAAGATAGTCCTCCGGGAGCCCAGCCTCCCCCGGAGGGTGTATGATTTAATGTGTGGTTTAATGTGTGGGAGAACTTGCATTATCCCTAACACTCCATATGCAAGAACAGACATTATTAAGAACCTCCCCTCTATTTTGCTACGTATCCCCACTCCTATCACTTCCCTCCCATCCTCCCCCACCCCCCTCCCTCCCTATACCTAAACCCCTTTCCTCCCCCCCTTGTTCCCAAAGTTGCCTCGAGAGGGATAACCCCATCTAGGCAGAGTCACAGCATGCCGGTTCCCCGCTCACCCCCAGGCCCCTCAATGTTACAATTAAACTTATAAAGTTATAACCTCTATGTATAAAGTCTTTACATTATTGTTTATCCTGTCAGGACAGTTCAATCAATCACAAGTTATGCTCACCACCACATGTCCAAAACCGGATCAAGCCGGTGCTTCCTGACTTTTCAGTTCTTGGTTGATATATTGCAATGCTGAGTGTTCTGATGTAAAGCATATCCATTTCCCGTTTTTCATGATTTTTAATGTAGCAGGGTAAAGTAGCATAAATCTGGTGTTTTGTTCAATCAAAGCTGTACACACCGGGTGAAATTTTCTTCTTCTTTCTTGTATGTTGGCTGAGTAATCTTGAAATATGCGGATCTGGGCACCCGCGTAGGTTAGGGAATCTCTTTTCTGACGGAATCCCTGTAGAATTTCTTCTTTATGGATATAGTTGTGAACTTTCATAATTACTACTCTGGGTTTTGATCCATTTTGGCGTGGTTTCCCCAGCCTGTGTGCTCTTTCAATGCATAGTGGGCCTCTGCTGTCTGAGATAGCAAATTTTTTAGAAAGCCAGCTTTCAAGCAATGTGCACAGATTTTTATCAGGAATTGTTTCGGGCAGGCCCACTAGTCTAAGATTACATCGTCTGGCTCTGTTCTCCAGTTCATCCAGCTTCTCCTCTTGGGCAGCCAGGCGTTTCTTAAGGTTGGAAAGTTCTGGCTCATGTTGTTGCCAAGTCTCTTCAATTTCGGAGACTCTCTTTTCCACCTCCGCGGTTCTGCTAGTGATCTCACCCAACCGGCCATCTAATTTCTCCAGCTTCCCCTCTAATGTAAGGAATCGGGGTTCCAGCGCTGTACTCACCGCCGCTACTAATTGCGCAAGCTGTCTGGCGGTAAATTCGGCCTCGCCTCGCGGCGATGCGGCCGCCATCTTGGATTCGCCGCTCGCTACCGGGAGCTTTTCTTTTTCGTTCTTCGAGCTCTTCCTCGTGCTTCCAAGTGGCATGGGAACGAGGAATGGGTCCATACACCTTCTGCAACACTTTAACGGGACTAGGTTGGTATTTTTGAGGTCAGTTTAGTTCGTAGGGCGCGGAGAGCGAGCAGGGTCCGCGGAGCAGCACAAAAGCGTTGCTACTGCTCCAACTGCATCACGTGACCTCCCTTTTTGGGTTTTTTTTTGTTTCACTAGGTTGTGCACTGGTGTTTTAGAGCCCGGTGTAATTACAGTTCTGCCTTTCCACGCATAAGGTTGTAGCTCGTCCTGTCCTTGGAATTAGTGCTGTTATGGTTTGGTAAGGTTATGAGTTTGTTTTTGCACAAGTTTGTGTATAGTGTTTTGCAGTGGAGAGATTGTGTATTGGGCTTACTGAGGTGGCACCAAATCATCAGAAAGGGTTTTAGAGCCTAAATCGTGACACACTACCTCTTGAAGGATCTACATATAGTCGTTCTAAAAAGGAGCTCATTGTGAACACTTTCCACCCTAAAAGGGTGTTTTGTCGCTCTACATGAGAATTGTGATATTATGATCCCTCGTTTCATATTGTTGACGGTCTGCATTTTCCATATGGGTGGTATATTGGTTTATTAGGGTCTGCACAGTGTTATGGTACAGTAAGGTTTCCGAGTGTGTTTTTGCACAAATTTGTGCATAGTGTTTTGCAGTTGAGCAATTGTGGTTAGTACATGCTTTAAGCAACCACTTTATTCTTTGACATATGATACATATTTAATATATAAATTTAATAAAAGGTATTAATTTTGACTTATTTTGACTTATTTCTTTTTTGTGTTGTCAGACAATTATAAATGTAAGCCCCGCCCGTGACCCCACCCCCTAACCCCGCCCCTTTAGCCTCCCCAAACAGTTGGGCCACCGACCGCCTATGAGGGATGTAATGCATTAATGTGGTCCAAATAAGGAGACAACTGAGTAGCAGCAATCTTTGGAAACAAACGAAAGGTTGGAGATGGGTGGATAATTAAAAGAACAATTTGGAGCTGAGCTTGTGGTGACTGAGGGATCATTGGCTGGGAAACACTGGGTAGTGTTCAGTGAATTTATTTATCTGCTTGATGTACCGTCTTTAATGCCCAAGCACAATAACGCGGTATACAATTTTTTTAAAAATCAAGAGTGAGAGACCATAAAAAGGAGAGAAAGAAAAGACAGAAAGAGGAAGGGTACATGGCCGCTGAGGGAAAAGAATTTAAAATACAGAGAGGAAACGCCTGCACAACAGGGCAGGGACAGGGAACAAACACCCCTACATATCAGAAGTCCAGTGCTCTGCCTGCCTTTGTTTGTGCCCGAACAATCCCCTCCTGTAAGCAGCTGGTGAAATGCCTCCAGCCTTGCAGTGAAAGCTGCTCTACTGGTGCAGATTCTGCCTCAGCCATTCTCGCTCCTGCTTTTTCGGGAAGGATTCGCTCTCCCTTTCTCTTTCTTCCCGGGATGAAGTCTCAGGCTCTGCTTCTCTCTCAATAGTCGATACTTGCAGAGAAGCTAGGAAATGTTCAGGGTTAAGAGAGAGGAAGGGGAGGAGGAAGACTCTTTATTCTACCACCACATTACTGTATTTGTTCATACCAGAATTGGCGAACGCCTTTTCGGTCCTATGTAAGCCACATTGAGCCTGCAAATAGGTGGGAAAATGTGGGATACAAATGTAACAAAAAACAGCGGGTCTACTAATGCTGTTGCAAGAAAATGAATTGATCGTAGATGAAGGAGAGGACCTCAGACTGGTGACAACTTAATCTTAATTAATAAGATTACATATGTTGGATGGGACCCTTTCCGCTTAGGGCCATTCCCTGGCTGGCTGAACAGGAGTTAGAGGAATTAATAAAACGATGCCCACCATTGATACAGTGGCCCTTGCTCACTTGGAGTAAGGTCCGGGAACGCTTTTTTTCCGGGGCGCAGATACTTCTGCCACATGTATCTTAGAATTGCTCTTCATTTTGGGCCAGGCGGGGGGGGGACACAGCCTATTGCAGTTGGGAGAACATGGGATTATGTACACTAGGCCAAATGTGGGAGGAAGGTGGGACGCTATCTTTTGAAGAGCTTCGTAGGGAGCATGGGCTGTCCCCCCTGCAAGCTTTCCAGTACTATCAAGTGCGAGGCTTTCTAACCCGGCGGGCAAAAGGAGAGCTTAGCTTAGCAGAAACAAAGGTAGAGAATGGATTAATGAAGGGGGGAGGCAGGGGTAGCATTTCACGACTTTATGCAGTGTTACTTCTATACACCAACCCAATAGAACATTATCTAAATAAATGGGGTGATGCCATGGGGGTAGCATATACGTTTCCCCAATGGAAATTAGCAATTAGATCTCTGCTCAGAGTTTCAGTCTCTAGCGCTATGGTCGAAAATGGCCATAAAATATTATATAGTTGGTATTACACTCCACATCGTATTGTAAAAATGTTTCGCACTGGCTCAGCTAAATGCTGGCGACAGTGCGACACTACAGGTGATATGACTCACATCTGGTGGACCTGTAGACATGCCCAGGCTTACTGGGGAGAGATACTGAAATTCCTACATGAGGTCACTGGGGTGAGCTACCTGGTCTTTCGAGAGTCCTGCAGAAACTGGACTACATTGGCCTGATGGCTAAACGCACTGCGCTGCGGACCGGTCGATTGATGCAGCACCAAAAAATCTGGAAATCTTATGAACAATGGCAGTCCTCACAGCGCATCCCTGGACAGTAGCAGAGAAAACGCAATGCTGAGATAGAATTACGAGACACTGAAGCAGGAAGGGAGGAAAGGGGGAGGTTAAAAGAACACGTTCAGACGTGACGGGGGGGAAACAGTCATAGAACTTTTTGGCTAGCGATTTGGTTATATTAGAAGTGTTTTCCTTGCTGCCATGTTTGTACATGAAAATAATAAAATAAATGGTAAAAAAAAAAAGATTACATATGTTACATATATGTAATATATATATATATTAATATATTAATATTACATATATTACATAATATTAATATTACATATATAATATAATGCAAAGAAATAGCCACAATATAGAGCAAAGCTACTTAGCTTGTTGCAGCTTAAACTGAGGAAGGAGGTTGGTAGGGACCTATGATTGAAACACGGTGACAACATATGTAATCTTTTTAATTAAGATTAAGTTGTCACCAGTCTGAGGTCCTCTCCTTCATCTACGATCAATTCATTTTCTTGCAACAGCATTAGTAGACCCGCTGTTTTTTGTTGGAATTTTGTTGAATCGAGCGGAGCTCTTTTTCCCGTTGGTTTTTGTTACCTTGGTGGATACAAATGTAACAAATAAATACATAAAACCTGGCAGTTTTCATTTAATTTGGAAGAACAAGGAAGCCCATGCCACAGCCTAAGTGCTGGTAGCAGGAGATGAATGTGTGCAAGTCAGAGCACACCCAAACGTGAACGCACACCTTGGCGCCTGTTTTCTGTACTTAAATATAAGCCTTCCAAGTTTAAAAATATATATAGAAAAGCTTATATTTAAAGGCACATAAAAGCGGTGCCAATATTTTTTGTTACATTTGCACCCCGCGCTTTCCCACTCATGGCAGGCTCAATGCGGCTTACATGGGGCAATGGAGGGTTAAGTGACTTGCCCAGAGTCACAAGGAGCTGCCTGTGCCTGAAGTGGGAATCGAACTCAGTTCCCCAGGACCAAAGTCCACCACCCTAACCACTAGGCCACTCCTCCACTGTTGCTACTATTTCAGATTCTACATGGAATGTTGCTATTCCAACATTCCATGTAGAAGTCGGCCCTTGCAGATCACCAATGTGGCCACGCAGGCTTCTGCTTCTGTGAGTCGGACGTCCTGCACGTACGTGCAGGACGTCAGACTCACAGAAACAGAAGCCTGCGCAGCCTTCTACATGGAATGTTGCTAGTGGAATAGCAACATTCCATGTAGAATCTCCAATAGTATCTATTCCACTAGCAACATTCCATGCAGAATCTCCAATAGTAGCATCATTCCATGTAGAATCTCCAATAGTATCTATTTTATTTTTGTTACATTTGTACCCCGCGCTTTCCCACCCATGGCAGGCTCAATGCGGCTTACATGGGGCAATGGAGGGTTAAGTGACTTGCCCAGAGTCACAAGGAGCTGCCTGTGCCTGAAGTGGGAATCGAACTCAGTTCCTCAGTTCCCCAGGACCAAAGTCCACCACCCTAACCACTAGGCCACTCCTCCACTCAGTATAGAATGTTTTGTACTTTTTTGGGATCTTGCCAGGTATTTGTGACCTGGATTGGCAAGGGGTGTAGCCAGACTTCGGGTATTGTTTATTTGAATGTGTTTGCTGCTGTAGTTGCCTGTTGCTCATGTTTGATCTGTTCTTACTGTACACCTCCTTGAGTGAATTCCTTCAAAAGGGCCGTAATTAAATCCAAATAAATAAATAATATATATTATGTGACTACTACATTTAAGAAACTGATGGGCTGCTGCTTAGAACTCCTGCAGTAAAGCTAACAGCTCATAATCCGTACTGCCAGAAGCGCAAAAAACTAGCATGCCAGTGCTGAATGGAAATGGTGTTCAAATTATATGCGCACTGTAAAAGTGAAAGCAAGTGGGGGATGGGCTTGGCATATATACAGAATAATTTTGCAGTGAGCGCAACTCATGTGCGTGTGCACCAGGCAAACCTATCATTGGAGTGGAGGAGTGGCCTAGTGGTTAGGGTGGTGGACTTTGGTCCTGGGGAACTGAGGTCGATTCCCACTTCAGGCACAGGCAGCTCCTTGTGACTCTGGGCAAGTCACTTAACCCTCCATTGCCCCATGTAAGCCGCATTGAGCCTGCCATGAGTGGGAAAGTGCAGGGTACAAATGTAACAAAAATAAAATAGATACTATTGGAGATTCTACATGGAATGTTGCTACTATTGGAGATTCTACATGGAATGTTGCTATTCCACTAGCAACATTCCATGTAGAAGGCTGCGCAGGCTTCTGTTTCTGTGAGTCTGACGTCCTGCACGTACGTGCAGGACGTCCAACTCACAGAAGCAGAAGCCTGCGTGGCCACATTGGTGATCTGCAAGGGCTGACTTCTAGTGGAATTGAGGCAGCCATGGGCAGAGAAAAATCATATTTGTTAATTCTAACCTTTCACTCTGCAAGTGATGAAGGAATGCCAGATGGTCTAGATTAAAGTCTAGCTTTGGCTAAGCTAAAGGTTAGAAAGGTCAGAAAGACCCTTGTGAGTGATGGATTGCTAAATGCTGGCACATCTGTATATTATTATGAATGAACAAGGCATGAGCCAGACATACTGTAGTTTAAGATTAGACTGAAATACTGCTTAGAAGGAAATAGTTAGATTTAAGAAGTTCTTGATACTTAGAATATGTTTTATAAGGAATACTGATTATGCTTATTTTAGAATATGTTTTTCTGTGTAATTAATAAGTTTTGTTTCTGTGTAGAATGTCTGTTCAATTCTGTATTACTCTTTGTCTTACGTTTCAAGCAAAGACTGCAGTGAAAATGTCAGCATATGGTTTGAATATATACAGTTCTGGCTGGTTCAATGTATGGAGCTGGTGGGTGAAAAAGGTCAAGAAAAGTCTTGATTAATTATAGGTAAATATAGGAATGGTCTTGAAAGTAATAACAGACTATAGCTGTATGCTATTAAGTAAGACTGGCCCTTGACCCCTTAATGAATGCCAGAGTTTAGTTAGTATGAAGCTGACTAGGAATATGAGAATAATAAATGTCAGATTGGGCCCTTAGCTTCTAAATGAACCCAGTTGAAGCTATAGCTGAGAAATCAATCATAATGAAAATGTAAGAGTTTTGGTGCCAAAATGTCTGGTGTGAGAGGCCCAGGTCATAGGTCAGTTAGGAAATGTCTGGAACCTATGTAACTGATATTTTGGAAATATATGTATAAAGGTGATTGGCTGAGGCAAGGTAATCAATCTATTCTTTACCATCTGGAGAGTAAGGGGGGCTAGGAGGGACTTAGGACTGTATATAAGTAAGAGCAGAAGCAGCTTACGTCAGAAGGAACAGACAAAAGAGAAGAGAGCAGAAGAAGAGAAGAAGCTGAGACAGAAGCCATAACATCCAGAGAGCTGAGAGAGAGAGAAGAGAGCTAGAACTGATGTCCTGCTTTGTTTGCTGGCAAATAAAGAAGATTTCTCTCTCATTCTGGTGTGTGCTGTTTGACTCCTGAAGTACCACAGATTCTGCTAACAATAGGGGTAATTCATGCATCAATTCCTGCAACAGAATAGCAACATTCCATGTAGAATCTCAAACAGTAGCAACAGTGGAGGAGTGGCCTAGTGGTTAGGGTGGTGGACTTTGGTCCTGGGGAACTGAGTTCGATTCCCACTTCAGGCACAGACAGCTCCTTGTGACTCTGGGCAAGTCACTTAACCCTCCATTGCCCCATGTAAGCTGCATTGAGCCTGCCACGAGTGGGAAAGCTTGGGGTACAAATGTAACAAAAATAAATAAATAAAATGAAAGCTCACCATATACAACTACCCTAAGCACTCCCTTCCTTCTTCCCTCTTCCTTGATCGCTACACATATTACTAACTGTATCAGATACCCTGATATGACAGTGTCAACAAATCTATGTAAGCCACATTGAGCCTGCAAAAAGGGTGGGGGAATGTGGGATACAAATGCAATCAAACAAAAGTTCACACGCTGTAACCCGTCCAGCCAAGCTTTGCTTTGTGGAACTTCTGCTCTCTCGCCTTCCACTCGGGAGATCAGCCCCAGGTCTGCTCGGGGTCCTCCTAACTCTGCAGCAGGAAGTGGGGGAAATGTCCTACCTGGACTGAAGCTCCTGCAGGCATTTTCCTGTTTGTGCAGGATCAGGAACGAATTGGGGGCAGAGAAAAAGATTCAACCTCAGACATGAAATGACTCCGCCTCCTCCCGGGCACAGACTGATGACATCACAAAGAAGGGGGGAGCTGGGGCGGGGCATTGTCATTCCCACATTGAGCCAGCCTGGGTTTCACTTCCATTGCTTTCAATGGAAGCAAAACCCGGACTGGATCAGTCAGGACTTTCCCTTCAGCAAAAGAAGGTGGGCGGACACTGTATCCTCTCTCCAGCCCTGACTCCCTCCCTCCGCGCGTTGTTCCTGTTCCCACTTCCCGAGACTGAAGAAAGAACGAAGCTCAAACTCCTCCTCTTCCCGCGCCAGGCGCATTCTGACCAATCAGCACTAAAAGAGGTAGAACCCAGCAGACTCAGCCCTCCCACTCAGTGTGAAGCTCGCCCGCCCCATTCTAATATCATTAGCGCGCGCCGATCACGACGAGGCTTCTTTTTTTGTCTTCGTTAATTCAAGGAAGGTTAATAGACAGGACAGCAACTGACGTCAAAATGTTGAAACCAATTAGGTAAGTCTCAGTTTCCCCTTCTTCCCGCAGCCGTCATCGCCGTACTCGCAACACAAAGGGAGCAAACCTATCTATGAGCTGCTGCATCCACGTTGTCTCTATTGTTGGTAGCATTTGTATTTACTCTCACTTATATTTTCAAACATGCTGGCTTGTGCAGCATATGGATGTACACAGAGGAAGTATAATAAAAGAATAACTTTTCATATTTAGAGTAGTAATTTCTTATAAGTCCTAATCAGTATGTCATTTGGAGGGGCTATAATATTTAGATTTTGCTCACACCTTTTTCAGTAGTAGCTCAAGGTGAGTTACATTCAGGTACCCTGGATAGTTCTCTGTTCCAGGAGGGCTCACAATCTAAGTTTGTACCTGAGGCAATGGAGGGTTAAGTGACTTGCCCAAGATCACAAGGAGCAGCAGCAGGATTTTAACTGGCCACCTTTGGATGTCAAGACCAATGCTCTAACCACTGGGTCACTCCAGTCTGCTATAGTAGTGCTATAGAAATGATTAATAGTAGTAGGGTTGGTTACAGGGCCACCCAAGCACGTGTTATATTCGTGCAGATATTTTTTTTTCTCTTGGTAAAACATCATGTTACGAAAATCAGGTGCTCAACATTCAGCGTTTCTACATATTTATTTATGACATTTTTACGCCATATTAAACATGAATTAGGTTGAAACCTGGGAGCATTTTAAATCTTTTTTTTTCTGTACTTACATCAAAAGAAAAAGATGGCATGTGGGAACTTGCTCCTTTTGTTTTGTGGATTGCAGAGGTATATTATAAATATGCACTTTATATTTTTATTACTGTTATTTAAAAGACAGATATTGAATAATGAGGGCAGAGCTACCAACATTGTCCAGTTTGTACCAAACTCAATATATCAACGCAGTTATATGTACCACTTCAGACTACTCAATCAGTGAAAGGGAAAAAGTCTCATAATGTCACCTTGCTTTGTCCTGAAATACTCTTTTTTGTTCATGGCCATTCAAAGCTCTCGTGACTATATATAATCACTGACAGCCCCCAACCACCCCGATGAAACAGTGCGACAAGGCGGTGGCCGTAGCGAGAAGGTTGCTAGGCTGTATAGAGAGAGGTGTGACCAGCAGAAGAAAGGAGGTTTTAATGCCCCTGTATAAGACATTGGTGAGGCCCCACCTGGAGTATTGTGTTCAGTTGTGGAGGCCGTACCTTGCGAAGGATGTTAAAAAAATGGAAGCGGTACAAAGAAAAGCTACGAGGATGGTATGGGAGTTGCGTTCCAAGACGTATGAAGAGAGACTTGCTGACCTGAACATGTATACTCTGGAGGAAAGGAGGAACAGGGGTGATATGATACAGACGTTCAAATATTTGAAAGGTATTAATCCGCAAACGAATCTTTTCCGGAGATGGGAAGGCGGTAGAACGAGAGGACATGAAATGAGATTGAAGGGGGGCAGACTCAGGAAAGATGTCAGGAAGTATTTCTTCACAGAGAGGGTGGTGAATGCTTGGAATGCCCTCCCGCGGGAGGTGGTGGAGATGAAAACGATAACGGAATTCAAACATGCGTGGGATAGGCATAAATGAATCCTGTGCAGAAGGAATGGATCCACAGAAGCTTAGCTGAAATTGGGTGGCGGGGGGAAGAGAGGTTGGTGGTTGAGAGGCTAGGATAGGGGAGGGCAGACTTATACGGGGTCTGTGCCAGAGCCGGTGATGGGAGGCGGGACTGGTGGTTGGGAGGCAGGAAATACTGCTGGACAGACTTAAACGGTCTGTGCCCTGAAAAAGACAGGTACAAATCAAAGTAAGGTATACACATATGAGTTTATCGTGGGCAGACTAGATGGACCATGCAGGTCTTTTTCTGCCGTCATCTACTATGTTACTATGTAACCACCTATAGTTCAAAATGAGGTGATACTCTGTTTTCTGTTTGTTTTATAATTTTTCTTAATTTTATAATTATATACGTCTTTCTTCACTCTAATATTCATTAGTATTTAGAGGCGCAGTCCTACGTTTTGAAGCACTCATGTGCTGAAGGACAATCAATCACTTATCTGCATGTTTCATATCTTCTCCAGACCCCGACAGGTCCCTGTTTCGCCTGGGCTTCGGCTAGGGATCAGGACTTTGTTGCAGATCTAATTGAAAAATACAAAATAGTACTTCAGCATTTTCTCCAGATATCATATAAAGCTGCTGCTTATAGTTCAGGCACTTACTTGCGTCCTTCTCACTCTGAATGCAAACCATGACTATTAAACATTGCGATCACGCTCTTTATCTCTGTCTCTGATAGAATCTTCAAAAAGTGCGTGGTGTCTTTTATATATGTGGGACTCTCGGAGGCGTAAGGTCTGAGAAAAGTATCAACATATATCAAGAGAGGTTCTAGCAACGAACCTTTTGAGGACATGATGGGTCTTCCCGGGGGTCTGGTTAGATTTTTGTGTATTTTTGTCAGAATGTATAGTACAGGAATCACAGGGCCTGAGTTGCTCAAGAAGCGAAATTCCTTGTTTGATAGAAAACCTTGTTCGAGGCCCAGAAGTGTCAGTTCTTTAATACGTTGTTGTAGGCGAACAGTGGGATCTTGCTCCAGTCTATGGTACGCATTGGTGTCTGCTAACTGGGAATCGACTTCACTTATATACCTGTCCGCGTCTAGTACTACCACTGCCCCTCCTTTATCTGCCCTCTTTATGATGATGTCGGGGTTATTTCGTAGACTCCTCATGGCCAGCCATCTATAGGATTCCCCACTAAAAAACTGGTGCACATCCCATAACACCATGTGTTTAAACGCTTTCACCACTGGATCTAGCGGGATCGGCGGAACCCATTGAGACTTAACCTGAATTCTAGGTCTGTAGTTGTTAACTTCTTGATCTTTAAAGAATATTCATAGCTGCAGCTTCCGTATGAACTTCTCAAGGTCAATTTGAAACTGGAATGAACTGAAGCGGTGTGCAGAAACATAAGACAGGCCTTTTGACAATAAAGAAATTGCAGTGGGGGGAAGGGAAGTCCTAGACAAATTAATCACATTCCCAGTGTCTAGAACTGCGACCTGGTCTTCGGCTGTGCCCTCTGTTGACCTCTGGCTCCTCCTCTTTTCGCACCTCTTCCTCGGGTTTTCCTGGGTGCCAGTTCTCTAAAAAATTGTCTGCATCACTGCTCCCTGATGAGCTGTCCATAGATTGGAATGCATTGAATGCTACTTTCTTTTGAATCATGGAAGTGCTTTCCCCCATGCCTTCAGAAAGCTCTGCCTCCTTTTGCTCTCTCATCTAGCACATGAGTGCTTCAAAACGTAGGACCGCGCCTCTAAATACTAATGAATATTAGAGTGAAGAAAGACTTATATAATTACAAAATTAAGAAAAATTATAAAACAAATAGAAAACAGAGTACCACCTCATTTTGAACTATAGGTGGTTGGGGGCTGTCAGTGATTATATATAACCAGTATCCAGATCTTTAATATTTTTATATACATTTTTATGCTGTGCTCAGTCACACTGTCGTGCCCGTTATACCAAAACTAACTCTGGAAAGGGTACAAAGTCACCAAACATCATCGCACATGCCTTTCCTTCCTTCCATTTCCAATGTGAGTAAGATACTCTGAATGTTATATACTGTAAACATTTATGGGAGAATGAAACTTATCTTGATTGGGGATTATTATGGAGTCAGAATTTTAATCACAAAGCACTAGTTTTATGGTGTCTGGAGGTGCCACAGTCAGCGCACATCGCAATCAAGATAAGTTTCATTCTTCCATAAATGTTTACAGTATATAACATTCAGAGTATGTTACTCGCATTGGAAATGGAAGGAAGGAAGGGCATGTGCGATGATGTTTGGTGACTGTGTACCCTTTCCAGAGTTAGTTTTGGTATAACGGGCACGACAGTGTGACTGAGCACAGCATAAACATTTATATAAAAATATTAAAGATCTGGATACTGGTGATATTAAGAATTGAACGATATCCAACACCAGGTTTATTGCTTCAATCCCATACTTGATTAAGTGATTATATATAGTCACGAGAGCTTTGAATGTCCATGAACAAAATGGAGTATTTCAGGACAAAGCGAGGTGACATTGTGAGACTTTTCCCCTTTCACTGATTGAGCAGTCTGAAGTGGTACATATAACTGCGTTGATATATTGAGTTTAAGGTTGATACTTTTTGGAAACGCAAGCCAATTGGTTTTGTGAACATTGTCCAGTTCAGTACACTATTAGCCCTCAAGTTCATACAAAGTTAATTATGTTCAGTGGAAAATAAGTCTGTTGGCTCAGGCTGCCTGCTATGTGAATATCCCATCACTGTTTCATTATTGCTACCACATATTTGCTTTAAACTTTGCTTTAAACTTTGTTTTAATTTGGTTATCCAGACCATGGTTTGCTTTTTAAACCCAAAGGTGAATCCTAAGAGTGGTATAAACTCTGTTGTTTCTGACTTTACTTGTTTTGGAGTGCTTTGGGTCCTGCTGACATCTGCTGTCTGGAATGATGGAAGATGGAAATAAGGAAATAAAAATTAAGTTTTGGATGTACTCTGTAGAAGTTGCATTTACTTTTGCAATGTGATGGATGCCTATTCTGGTGTGTGCATGTGATAATCTTTCAATAACTGTCTATACTTATGGTTATGATTTCTGAACACATGATATCATTAAAGGTCAAACTTTTAAATGCCCAGTTGGATATATATGCTAATCTCTACTTTGTTAAATGTTTCAGACATATCCATCTATTTGTTCCCATGATAGAACTGAATCCTACTGTGATATAAATGTAAAAAAAAAAATCCTTTATCCTCCACTTTTTAAGACACTGCTGGATAGTAATGGCACAAGGAAAGCAAGTTTGGTCCAATGAAGACTAACTCAAAATAACCTGTTCCTTAGATGGGCCCTAGTATTACCATTATTAAAAAAAGTGACCATACCAGTGGCGTAGCCAAGGGTGGGCTTAGGTGGGCCCAGGCCCACCCACTTTGAGCTCAGGCCCATCAGTAGCAGCACACCTATGATGTGGCCGGCAGAGATTCCCAAGCTGAAAACTCCCAACAACTGTCCCTCCTGCAAACCTTATAAATAGCAGATCTTCGCCTGCAGGAAGCAGCGACTGATACATACTGCTTATACCAGCCCCACAGCCTTCCCTCTGACGTATTCCCACCTATGCGGAAACAGGAAGCTGCATCAGTGGGAAGGATGTGGGGCCTATATGAGTAGTGTGTATTAGTTGCTCCTCACTGAAAATCTGAAATAAAGGTGTGCAGGAGAGGAGGGACATTTGAGAGACCATATGGCATGCAGGCGAGAGGAGAGACCAAATCACCTATGGGATGGGGTGGGGTTCTTCTGCCCACCCATCTTGGGCCCAGGCCCACCCAAAATTGGGTGTCTGGCTACGCCCCTGGACCATACCATGCCTCTGTGGCTATGTTCCACTAATAAGTTAAACGATTAATTGGATTTCTTGAAAGGATTATATAAACTTAGGATGCATGACTAGGGACACAAACATACACTTATTCATTCAGTATCACAATTCCTCATGCACAGCCACAAAACAACTTTTGAGGGTGGATAGTGTTCCTTTTATTATCGACCAGATAGAGATAAGAGTTTTCAATTTTGGCACAGTATAAGTCAACACAAGAACAAAATATAAGAAAACCAATGGACTGCATTAGGGGCTTATAGCTCATTTATGCTTAAACAAAAGAGATCTGCATGAAACAAAATATTTAACTTTATTTTGACTTAAAACGCCACTTGCCCCTGAAACATGTTCAAAACAGAATAACCCATTTGTGTATCTAAAAGGTAAACTTCTACAAAACAGATGAAGATGTGATTCCATGTGCCCCAGTGAAAGGAGAGTTTAATTCTACTTCCATTTCATTTCAGTATATTCTATCATCTTTATAACCCAGGCTTCCCAAGGCAGATTACAACAACAGTTAATATGAACCCATCAGGAAACAGGATAGCCTCACCGAAATCTGGACATCTGTATAGAAGAACAGTGAAGAAAAATGAGCACAAACTACAGAGTTTATAATTGCTGTTTCTACCAGCTACAATAATTTTTGAAGCTGTTTTAGTGATATTCAATTGTTCTTTCTTTTCTCCTCCATCGTTTAAGGCACTGCCTATCCAACTGAAACAGCTTTAGACTTGTTACAGATGGACCAACAATAAAGAACGACAATGTGGATACAGCAACTCATGGGTTTGCTTGATTTGAGTGAACGGCAATGACGGCTGCGTGGGGGAGTGGAAACAGAGATTAACCAAATTGGTTTCCTTGCTTACAGTGGACTAATAAGGATCACTTCCACACCTGTCTGTTAAACCTCCTTGCTTTAATTTGTAGAAGATTAAAAAGAAACTTCTTGTTCCTTCTTGTTGCAGCAGACCTGAGGTTGGGGAATGGTACTTTGGGACCTTACTGCGGGAAAGGAGGACATACAGGTAGGGCTACCATATTTGTGGGGGCAGAAAAATAAAAATGGTTGCTACTTTTGCTAAAGAAATATTTAATTGTAGTTAATGAACACGCATCAAACAGTGACTTACTTACATTACAGCAGTAGACATTCTGCTTTTCAAGAATTTCTGGATTTCAGTTCGACTGAGGCTACGCCTAAGCGTACTTATCGTAAGAGTGCATGTCTGGAAGTCTTTGCGTGCCATAAGCTTAAAATTATGCTGCAGGAACAAAATTCCTTTGACAGATTCAACCAGCAGGGGAGCAGAGAGGGGATCAGCAATGCCTTTTTCTCTCTTTAGCGCCCCCTTGTGTCCAGACTAATAAGCCAGGGATGGTTTCTCTCATTATGTGGGTAGGTGTGTTGGTCATAGGCACATAAAAGAAAACGAGGACATTTCCCTCAAAATTCAAAATTCTGGAGGACATATCTGAAGCTGTCCAAAAAAAAGGACATGTCCTCTTATGGTAACCCTACAAAGGGAGTTTTTGTCTTCCGGGTTCTTTATGTAACTGGTTTCTAGTTGCTTTAATCCTGTTCTAGGACTGCATATGATATACACATAGAAATTTCTCCCTCTGCTGAGACCCATCACTTGGAAGTCTTCTAAAATAAGTATGACCCTACTCTGAGCCTATGTGTTATACGATTGTGAATTATATACACTCCCAAAAAACTATCCTTCTGCCCCCCACTGAGCCCCAGTTTTGGAAGGTCAGAAATATAACACCTATAGACTCTTTTCTACTTCGTCATACACTGTAACTTATTCAAAAGATAACACGAAACGTCAGAAGGAAAAAGCGTCACAGCCCCCACCATTAATGATTTAGAATTATCAATCGACTTAAAGGCAATCGGCAGAAAAAAAAACTTCCTTAAAATTCAAAACAAACTTATGTGGCAAAGCTTACAGTATCTGTGCTCAAGGTGTGACAAAGCTTCAAAACAAGAATATGGTCCCACCATATGCGGTAATCAGGGAATCATCCGACCAAACTCTTACATAGCAGCAGTCTCTTTCTCCAGTGCTTAGCAACTCTCTGAAATGTAACCCTGTTCTGGGACCGTGTCTATAATTTTGAATCAAATAATACACCTAGCAAACTTTCCCCCACCCCAATGAGTACCAGCATTGGGAGATCTCTTGATGGGATGTGATGCAGAAGATCTTGAGTGTGTTTCTGGTTGGTATTTCAGATACAGGCAGGGCTTTTTTTGAGGGGGTACTTGGGGGTACTGAGTACCGGCACCTTTTCCATCGACTGCTAAAATTAACCCACGAACTCCGTGTTTTCATGAAGGAACTCAGACTATACACACCAATTCTGCCTTGTCATGGATTCTGTGACTGTTTGCAGAGGGCCTGGCTATTGTGGGATGAGTCCCTCAGTGATCACCCCAACCCTGAAAGGTGGCTTAGCATTTGAGTACCAGCACCTTTTTTGCTAGAAAAAACGCACTGGATACAGGTGACATTTGAGGAAATTGCTGTCTCTTTCCCTGAGGAAGAGTGGGAGCATTTAAATGAAAAGCAGAAGGAACTTTACAGGGAGGTGATGAAAGAGAATTATCAGACCCTGATCTCACTGGGTAAGGGGTAATTTTACATTTTTATTAGCAGTATTAGGGCATCATTATAAAGCTGAAAGCAAATGGAGAAATAGGAAAAAATCATACAGAAAAACACAAATATATTAATGCTTAAAAATAATGTTATAAGAACGTAAGAATAGCCATACTGGGTTAGATCAAGGGTCCATCTAGCCCAGTATCCTGCTTCCAGCAGTGGCCAATCCAGGTCACAAGTACCTGGCAGAAACCCAAATAGTAGCAACACTCCATGCTACCAATCCCAGGGCAAGCAGCAGCTTCCCCATGTACATCTCAACAACAGATTATGGGCTTTTCCTCCAGGAACTTTCTCAAACCTTTTTTTAAACCCAGATACTCTAACTGCCGTTACTGCATCCTCTGACGAGTTCCAGAGCTTAACTGTTCTTTGAGTGAAAAAATATTTCCTCCTACTTACTACTACTTATTATTTCTATAGCGCTACAAGGCATACGCAGCGCTGTAGACCATACACAAAAAGACAGTCCCTGCTCAAAGAGCTTACAATCTCGTTTTAAAAATATTGCCATGTAATTTCATTGAGGGTCCCCTGGTCTCTGTATTTTTTGAATGAGTGAAAAATCGATTCACGTTTACCCGCTCTACACCACTCAGAATTTTGTAGCTCTCAATCCTACCTCCCCCCCCCCTCGTCAGTTGTCTCATTTCCAAACCGAAGAACCCTAACCTCCTATGCCTTTCCTCATATGGGAGGAGTTCCGTCCCCTTTATCATTTTGGACGCCCTTTGAACCTTTTTTGAGAACTGAGCACAATACTCAAGGTGAGGTTGCATCATGGCATTATATAATATGCTTGGTCTTATTTTACATCCCTTTCCTAATAATTCCTAGCATCCTGTTTGCTTTTTTGGCCGCCACCGCACACAGGGCTGAAGATTTCAGCGTATTGTGTACAGTGACGTCTAGATCTTTTTCTTGAGTTCCTGGACCAGTTGCTCCAAGAAGCAGTCGTTTATTAGGTCTAGGAATTTTACCTCCCTAGCCAATGGTGTGCTGGAGCAGGCTCTCACGGGCTCGTGAGAGCCGTTTGTTAAGTTTTGAAGAATTTTGAGAGCCGGTTGTTAAAGTAGGCCTTCCCATGGCTACTTTAACAACTGACTCCCAAAATGTGAGCTTGGGCCCCCTCCTGAATTCTATTTTACATTGCTGGCAGTGATGCTGGCCCCACCAGCCAAGTAAATAGACTGCTACTTCTGCTCCATGTTTCTGACTCTGAGCATCAGGCTGGGACTTTTCATGTTGCAGGAATTGGGATAGGAATTTGTGATGCTTCAGGAGTCAGACAGCACACACCAGAATGAGAGTGAAATCTTCTTTATTTGCCAGCAAACAAAGCAGGACATCAGTTCTAGCTCTCTTCTCCTCTCTTAGCTCTTTGTGTCTTTCTCTCAGCTCTCTGTGTCTTTGTCTCAGCTGCTTCTCTTCTTATGCTGTCTCTCCTGTTGTCTTCCAGCTTTCTTCCTTTCTTCTGAGCTCCTTCTGACGTAAACTGCTTCTGCTCCTACTTAAATAGGGTCCTAAGCCCTCCTCCTAGCCTAGCCCCCTTTACTCCCAATTGGTTTAAGGAATAGATTGGTCACCTTGCCTCAACCAATCATTACTTTTGAAATATCAGTTACATAGGTTTGGTATTCCTCAAACTGACCCAGTCCTACACTTAGCTTATAATTAATCAAGGAGACGAGAGCTAACTAGCCCTGACCTCGTTCACCTATCAGCTTATATATTAAACCAGCCAGAACTGCAGATAAGTCTAACCACATGTTGATCTCCTCAACTGCAGTCTTAAACAGCAGACAAAGAGTAATACAGAATTTAACAGACATTCTACATTTAACTACACAGAGTAAACATATTCTAAATATCAAAAACTTGTAAATACTAATCTATTGCCTCTCTCTAAACAGTATTTCTTCTAAGCATTTTAAACTAATCCTAAACAAACAGCCTGCTATATACCGGCTCATAATAGAATACATGTGTTTGCTTAGCAATCCATCCCTCACAAGGTTGAAAGAAATTCCTGTGTCTGACCTTTCTAACCCAGCCCAGCAAATGTAAATAACTTAAACCAGATAACATTCCTTCACTTGCTAGCAGAACTGAGAATTTAAAATAATATCTGAGCACCTTTAAACAAAATTAACCCTTCATATGATTTCTCAGAATTATTCAATTTCTTTTGCTCACTGCCTCATTCCCCCCTTTGAGACTAAAATCAGCTTATGCAGAGATAAGTCTCACAACTCAGACTCTGGAGATTATAGTGGTCCTAACTAGGAATCATAATCTACAGGTATGGTAGTAGGGCACATAGGAGTACCTGGAGAAACTACCCACACAGGTTCCTCCTTCTCTGGGAGAACATTAGTATAGTTACAGGGAATGGGAAGAACAGTTGAGATGCTTCTTGTTAAACAAAACACTCCAGAGGCTGGATAGGGAGACGTAAAAATTGGCCTTAGAGAAGATTCAGAGGGGGAAGTAGCATTATAAAAGGACCACCAAGTATAATCCTGGCTCCAAGGACCTGAACTCGAAAAGTAGGGAGGTATAAGAGCTGGGAGTTGCACAGGGACAGGAACAGCTGGAACATCTGTGGTATAAGGAGAAAATCGGGAACACACAATACAAGGGGAAGTAATATTTGCCTGGCTAATTAGTTCCTGGACAGAGTGTAACCAAAGGTTGGAGCGAGTTGGGGTATTAGGAACAAGGAGGCAAGGAGTAGAAAACAACAAAAGCATCCAAACTACTAACATTTTCTTTCTTCCTAATCTAAAACAAATACAGCAAACTAATTAAGCAGTAATATTTCAACAGTCTGTGCTAATCACAGATTACTCTCATATAATGTTCTCAGTCTTTGAGTTCTTATACCAGTTGGGATAGACCCTCAACTGACAAGGATCAAGCTTTCAAATTCCAAGAAAGCCAGAATCAGGCAAGAAAGAGTCTCAGTATGAAGCCGAAGTTCAGCCGCTCCTGCAGTATGCAGTTGACCCTTCTTTTCAGCTAGTAGATTCTTTGATTCGGGTCAGGCGCAACTTCAATGGCTCCGCTGGATCTCTTTCTGCTCTCCACTGTTTAGGCTCCGTCTGATCCGTGCTGGGCTCAGTCTGGTCAGCAGACTTAATTCGAGACCAATGGACCCATGGAGTTATCCCTGCGACCTTCACAGCTGTAGGGGTAGAAAGCAAAACAGTAAAAGGTCCTTTCCATCGGGGCCCCAAAGGCTGGAGCCTCCAGTCTTTCACCCAAACTCTATCCCCTGGCAGGAAGGAATGTACCTGAGCCTGGAAGGGGACAGGGTTTATTTCTCTCACATAAGACTGAAGCTCAGAAATTATCTTACCCAGGAGGGCTACCTGCTCCTGCACCTGGGCAGACCCTAAAATCCCTATGTCTCCCTTAATTCCCTGTAAAATGGCTGGGGGCTTCCCATACACAATTTCAAAGGGAGAGAGGGCTGTTCCTTTAGTTGGAGTGCATCGGAGACGGAAAAGGGCTAGTGGCAGTGCCTGTGGCCATTTCAATTGGGTTTCCTGACAAATCTTTGCTAGGCTATTTTTCAAGGTTCTGTTTGCCCGCTCAACCTGCCCTGAACTCTGGGGACGATAGGCACAATGCAATTTCCAGGTAATGCGCAAAGCGCGGGACAGGGCCTGAAGTGTAGCTTCAACAAAGGCGGGACCATTATCTGAACCTATGGCAAGAGGCAGTCCATACCTGGGGATGACATCCCTAAGGAGGGCTCGAGCTACTTCTGTGGCTTTCTCAGTGACTGTAGGATATGCTTCCACCCACCCAGAAAAGGTACAGACCATGACTAAGAGGTATCGGAACCTACCACTCCTGGGCATTTCTGTGAAGTCTATAACTAGGGACTCAAAGGGTGTTAGTCCTCTAAACTGAACTCCTGGTGGAATACGGGGTCCCTGACGAGCATTATTCTGGGCACAGAGAGTACATCGGGCAGAGGCAGTGGCAACCAGACTATCCAATCCTTCCAGCACCACTACTCGATTGAGTAGGCGGGCTAGTGCTGTTTTCCCTAAGTGTGATAGGTCATGAGCTTGAGACACTACAGGCCAAGCTAGGTGGCGTGGCACCAGAACTCTGGTATCAGGGAGATGTAACCAGCCATCAGGTCTCCTTACTGCACCTTCTTCTTGAGCCCATTTCTCTTCCATTTGGGTATACATAGGTGTCCATTCTTGCAATCGAATTTGGAACAGGGGGGTCACAGTACTTGCTGGGGGTCCTCGAGCAGCTTCCTTGGCCACCCGATCAGCATGGCGGTTCCCTCGGGCCACTGGAGTATCTATTCTTTGGTGTCCCCTGCAATGAATGACAGCTACCTTCTTAGGGGCCCACACAGCCTCTAGCAACTGAAGTATTTCAGGTCCATACTTAACAGGTTGGCCTGCAGCATTTATGAGTCCCTTTTCCTTATACAAAGCTCCATGAGCATGTAGAGTTGTGAAGGCATATTTGGAATCAGTATAAATGTTGGTTACCAGTCCTGCTGCTAACTCCAGAGCTCGTATGAGGGCCACAAGTTCTGCTTTCTGAGCTGAAGTTCCTTGGGGCAGGGCTCTTGCTTCTATCACCTTGTCTTCTGTCACCACAGCATAGCCTGCCAGTCGCTTGGAGTTCTCCACATAACTGCTTCCATCTGTGAAATAAATTACATCTGGGTCCCTCCATGGAACATCTTTAAGATCTGGTCGACTGGAATACACTTCATCCATGGTTTGGATACAGTCATGATCCGGTGGTCCCTCAGATGCTGGCAAAAGAGTGGCGGGATTGAATGTAGCCACTGTTTCCAGGTGTATCCGTGGATTCTCACACAAACTAGCTTGGTACTTAACCATGCGGTTATTTGTAAACCAGTGGTTGCCCTTATACTCCATGAGGGTGAGAACTGCATGGGGGACTTTAACAACCAGTTCTTGCCCCAAGGTCAACTTATCAGCTTCCTGGACCAGTAAGGCTGTTGCTGCAATGGCCCTCATGCAGGCTGGCCATCCTTTAGCCACTCCATCCAGCTGTTTAGACAGGTATGCAACAGGCCTCTGCCAGGATCCCATCATCTGGGTCAGCACACCCAGAGCAACCCCCTGTCTCTCATGGACATACAATGAGAAAGGTTTCTCCACATCAGGAAGGCCTAACGCAGGGGCTTGGAGTAGGGCTTTCTTTATGGCAATGAAGGATTGTTGAGCAGTAGATCCCCATTCAAATGGTTCCTTTTCACCCCCCTTTGTGGCTTGGTATAGGGGTTTCGCCATCAATGCAAAATTTGGAATCCAAATTCTGCAGAACCCGGCTGCTCCCAGAAATTCCCTAACTTCCCTTCTGGACTTGGGTTGGGGAATTGCAGCTACTGCTTGCTTCCTACTAGCATCCAATCTCCGACTTCCCTGGGAAATGCAAAAGCCCAGATACTTCACTTCTGACTGACAAAGTTGGGCCTTTGAGCGTGAGACCTTATAGCCTGCATCCAAGAGTAGCTCCAGCAATTCTCTGGTAGCCTCAAAACACTCTTCCTGAGTCACTGCTGCAATCAGGAGATCATCTACATACTGAAGTAAAACTCGCCTGGAAGGCTCAGATTTAAAAGTCTTAAGGTCTTGTCCTAGGGCTGTCCCAAAAATAGTGGGGGAATTCTTGAACCCCTGTGGCAGGCGGGTCCATGTATACTGAAGCTTCCTTCCTGTTACTGGGTTTTCCCATTGAAAGGCAAAAAGCAATTGACTGGCGGGGGCCACCCGAATACAAAAGAAGGCATCTTTTAAATCTAGTGTTGTGAAATGGGTAGCTCCAGAAGGTATCAATCCTAGCAGGACATATGGATTAGGCACTACAGGGTGTAATGAAATAGTGGATTTGTTAACCACTCGTAAGTCTTGGACTGGCCGGTAATCCTCAGTCCCTGGCTTCTGAACTGGCAATAGTGGCGTATTCCATGGAGACTGGCAAGGTCGAATAATTCCATGGGATAACAGACGATTCAAATGTGCTTGAATCCCTTCCAGAGCCTTTCTGGGAATTGGGTATTGGCGAAGATGGATTGGCCGGGCACTTGGAAGTAAGTCTACATGTACAGGAGGAATATTTCGGGCCAACCCTGGGGAATTATCTTCTGCCCACACCCCACTGACCTGAAAGCTGTCTGCCAGGGGTAGGTCAACTTGGCCCTGCGACTGATGCAGCCGCCATTCTTCTTCAAGAGGGCAACAGAAACTCAGTATACCCTTAGGGCTGGATGTTGGGGGCCGAAAGGAGACTGAAGTCTGGCCATCAGAGTCAAAGGAAATTTGGGCCCTAAGCTTGGACAGCAGGTCTCGACCTAACAAAGGGATTGGACAGTCTGGCATATACAGGAATTCATGAGTGACTATGTGTGAGCCCAATTGGCATCTACGGGTTGTCAGGAAGGGCCTCCGGTTCTGCACCCCCGTGGCACCCACCACTCGGACAGTTTTTCCAGACACAGGCGCTAATCGCTCCGTCACAACAGAATGTTCCGCTCCTGTATCAATCATGAATGGAATTGAGCGGCTCCCTATAGTTAACTTGACCATAGGTTCCTGGGAGCCCAGTTTGTAGGAACCCGGTCTGTCCTATTCGTCCCATTCTGCCATCTCGGCTATCCCGATGATGTCAGATTCAGGAGGCTCATATCTTCCCTCTCGAACTCGGCCTCGGCTTCCTCGATCTCCTGGTCCCCTTCTCAGTCCCTGGCGCCTCTGGGGGCATTCATCTTTCCAGTGCCCTCTTTCCTTACAATAGGCACACTGATCCCTCTCCAATCTTGGTCTGGGATTCTCCCCCCTTGGCCGGGATTGATTGAAGGAATCTCGGAGCCTGGCTGGTGGTCCGGGGTCCCACTTTGGCTTCCCATTAGCTAGAGGTCGACCTCGATTAAGAGTGGAATTAGTAATGGCTGCCGCTAAAAGGTCGGCCTTCTTCTGCATCTTCCGGTCAGCCTCTCGGCGCACCTCCTGATCTCTATTAATGAAAACCTTGGTTGCGATCTCAATTAGCTGGGTGGTATTCATCCCTGCGAATCCCTCCTGATGCTGCAACTTCTTCCGGATATCTGGCATACTCTGGGCCACCAATGCGCTATTCACCATTCTCTGGTTTTCTTGGGCTTCAGGGTCAAATGGGGTGTATGTTCTGTAGGCTTCAATTAGTCGCTCTAGAAAGGCCCCAGGGGATTCAGTTGCCCCTTGGAGAATTTCAGAGACCTTTGCCAGATTAATGGGCCTCTTTATGCCTTTCCTCATACCTTCCAGTAAGTCCCGGCAATAGCCAGACAACAGTTCATAGTGCTGCCCATCATTCGGATCCCAATCTGGAGCTGCGCGAGGAAACCGAGCTCTAACCCATCCCTCTGGGTCCTGTATCCCCCCGGGGACACGCTCTCGCGTGATGGCCTCAGCATTTTGCAAAATCTTCCGCCTCTCCTCAGTTGTGAAGAGGGTCAGGAGAAGTTGTTGACAATCAGTCCAGGTTGGGTTATGGGTGGCCATAATGCTAGTCACTAGGTCCACCACTGCCTGAGGCTTTTCAGTATAAGAGGGATAATGCGTCTTCCAATTCAGGAGATCGGTGGTTGTGAAGGGTACATACTGATAGGCCTGTGCCTGTATAACCTGACCCTGATTATTAGGATCCGGTCGAGTGGTAGTTACCTGACGAAGTGGCAGAACTCTCGAGGAGGTGGGAATGGAACCTGAGGTAGAGCTAGGAGCTACCCTCCTATCATGCTCAAAGGTAATTGCAGCAGGTCTAACCCATTCAGTGGAGGTGTGTTGAACCCCTGAGGGATGGGGAGGGGTACTCATAGACTGAGAGGTGGTCACAGGTGAATCAGTCCATTGAAAGGGATGCCGGGCCCCTGATGAGTGGGTAGGGGTATTAGAAGGAGAGGCTGGGCTGTCGGGAGTTGAGGAGTCAGGGAGTGGAACCCAAAACGGGTCTTCAGAGGTTAACAGGAGAGGATTTGGCACAGAAGGGTAGAGGCCAGGTGAAAAGTCCAACCTAGGGTGTGGCAGGTTTGGCACAGGAGGGGAAGAACTATCCGGAGAAGCCTGTGCTGGAGAGGCTTGGGCTGGGTGGCGTGGATCTCTGGGGGCGGCACGGAACCCCAACAATGGGCCATAAGGTGGCGGCTCAAGGTCTGAGGGGTCATCAGAGAGTATGGGTTTCTCAGACAGGGTAGGGGCGGAAGCCACCGATTGGGTGGTAGGCTTCCTAGGGCTCTTTCCCTCTTCTAGTTTAGATTTTCTAATCTTTCTTTGAACACGGCCTAACATGAATTTTACTGGGGATCCCATATAAGTTTTCAACCAAGAGGGAGGGTCAGTCACAAGGCTGTCCCAGGAATCTATATAAGGGAGTTGTTCAGAATATTCTGGTCCTCCTACTACTATGCTGTAGACCTTCCGGATTACTTCAATATCTAAGCTGCCACTAGGGGGCCACCCCACTCCCATAGATGGCCACTCAACTTCACACAAGGTTCTTAAAGTACCTGAGCTTAAAGTCTGTCCATAGTCATTAATTAAAAATCCTTTTTTGAAATTTCTAAGCATACAATCTAGGGGGGTAGCAATTGTTCTAGATGATGTCCCACCCATAATGCTTACAGTTACAACACACAAAGAGGGAAGGAGTTTTTGAGAATGCAGTAAGAGGTCTGCACTCTTCTAACATTCAAGCATCACACATCCCATACAGAAAATCCCACCCAACAATTTCAAATTTCTCAGATACAGATAAGCTCAAGCGTTTTCGCTTCTAGTCCCCGCGACTAGAAGGTACTAGGGCCTTTGCTGAGAATTGATCAGATTCTCCTTCCCTCTTTCTTGAGGGGCTGGTTTACAACTTCCTAGCTAGGATTACAATACAAAATACAGAATACATACCCGGCAAATGTTCTCCAGTCAGTTGGGTGCTGGGATTAATGCAGGATTTATCCCACCGCTGCCACCAAGAATTGTTGCAGGAATTGGGATAGGAATTTGTGATGCTTCAGGAGTCAGACAGCACACACCAGAATGAGAGTGAAATCTTCTTTATTTGCCAGCAAACAAAGCAGGACATCAGTTCTAGCTCTCTTCTCCTCTCTTAGCTCTTTGTGTCTTTCTCTCAGCTCTCTGTGTCTTTGTCTCAGCTGCTTCTCTTCTTATGCTGTCTCTCCTGTTGTCTTCCAGCTTTCTTCCTTTCTTCTGAGCTCCTTCTGACGTAAACTGCTTCTGCTCCTACTTAAATAGGGTCCTAAGCCCTCCTCCTAGCCTAGCCCCCTTTACTCCCAATTGGTTTAAGGAATAGATTGGTCACCTTGCCTCAACCAATCATTACTTTTGAAATATCAGTTACATAGGTTTGGTATTCCTCAAACTGACCCAGTCCTACACTTAGCTTATAATTAATCAAGGAGACGAGAGCTAACTAGCCCTGACCTCGTTCACCTATCAGCTTATATATTAAACCAGCCAGAACTGCAGATAAGTCTAACCACATGTTGATCTCCTCAACTGCAGTCTTAAACAGCAGACAAAGAGTAATACAGAATTTAACAGACATTCTACATTTAACTACACAGAGTAAACATATTCTAAATATCAAAAACTTGTAAATACTAATCTATTGCCTCTCTCTAAACAGTATTTCTTCTAAGCATTTTAAACTAATCCTAAACAAACAGCCTGCTATATACCGGCTCATAATAGAATACATGTGTTTGCTTAGCAATCCATCCCTCACAAGGTTGAAAGAAATTCCTGTGTCTGACCTTTCTAACCCAGCCCAGCAAATGTAAATAACTTAAACCAGATAACATTCCTTCACTTGCTAGCAGAACTGAGAATTTAAAATAATATCTGAGCACCTTTAAACAAAATTAACCCTTCATATGATTTCTCAGAATTATTCAATTTCTTTTGCTCACTGCCTCATTCATGCAAGCGCAAGAAGGTTCCATCATGCTGCTCAGAGCCAGAAACAAGCAGCAGAGAATGGTGGCAGTCCATTTATTGGCTGGTGGGGCTCGGCAAAGGTATGCCTAGCGTGCCCGCACAAGGGAGGGGAGCGAGAGGCATGTATTCCTCCCCCCCCCCCCCCCCAAAAAAAAGGAATTTCAGGGCCGGCTATGCCCGGAGAGAGAGCCCGTTGTTAAAAATTTACCAGCACACCCCTGTCCCTAGCGCTCCCTGACGTAACATTGATCCAGTCAATGTTGGGGTCATTGACGTCATCCATTATTATAGTTGTCCAATTTGTCAGCTTTCCTAATTTCTGTAAACATTTATTAATCTGTCTGTTCGTTCTGTCCTCTTTAGCTTGCCCTCTTCAGTAAGAACGTAAAACAGATAATGTATGCCTTTCTCTGCTCAAGTTCTAAAAATCCTTTGTTGTCACAGCAGGGGGAAAATCGTTATTGCCCCAAATAGAAAGAAAAAGGGTAAGTGTTGGGGAGTGTTTCCACAGTTTGCACAACCAACATCACTTGTTTGGTACAGATTTCAAAAGTATGTGGATTTTAATATATGGAGAAAGGGGAACTACCTGGTGCGTGAAAATTATAACTATCACGTGATCATGTAGATGGTAATTTGCTTTGTTGTTTTGACATGGTAAATTGAAGTCCCACCCCTGAAGAAATCTGAGAGTGAAACAGCAGGCCACCGTTAGGCTGTGAAAGATGTGGCCAAGCCACGTCACAGGTACCTGGCAGAAACCCAAATCGTGGCAACATTCCAGAACCCCAAAGAGTAACAAGATTCCGGAATCATAACGAATAGCAAGATTCCATGAAGAATCTCAAAGAGTAGCAAGATTCTGGAACCCTAAAAAGTAGCAACATTCCATGCGACCAATCCCAGGGCAAGCAGTTGCTTCCCATCTGTCTCAATAGCAGACTATGGTCTTTTCCTCCAGGAATTTGTCCAAACCTTTTTTTAAACCCAGATAAGCTAACCGCTGTTACCACCTCCTCTGGCAAAGAGCTCCAGAGCTTAACTATTTGTTGAGTGAAAAAATATTTCCTCCTATTTGTTTTAAAAGTATTTCCCTGTAACTTCCTCGAGTGTCCCCTAGTCTTTGTACTTTTGGAACACGTTATAAGTCAGTTATAGTATCAGAACACTGACAAAAATATAATAAGCACACAGCAAAATTGTTATAGTTTCATAAATCAAAAAGAAAAAAGGTTCAAAGATTGTTAAAGATATTTCAAAAGACCGTTTAATGGAGGTTCTTGACCAATGGAAGGGAAGTGTATGCTCAATGATGGAAGATACTGATTACTCCATTTAAAGAACTTGTTCTTTGATGACAAAACAATTCATTTGCTTCAGGATTACATTTTTACAACTGAAATTATAGATATTAAGCAGATAACTTTCTTAGATATTTGCTTTTTCAGATGTAACAACTTATATAGGGGCCCTTTTACTAAGCCACGTAGGTGCCCAAGCACGCCCAATATGCGTCAATTTGGAGTTACTGCCCGGCTACCGCAAGGCCTGGGTGGTAATTTTGTTTTTTACGTGCGTCCGCTACGCGTGCGGTGGAAACCAGGCTGCAATCGTCATTCTACACACAGACAATTACCGCATGGTTACCGTGTGAGACCTTATCGCTAAGTCAATGGCTGGTGGTAAGGTCTCAGACCCAAAACGGACAAGTGCCCATTTTTATTTTGCTGCAAGTCCATTTTCGGCAAACATTTTAAAAAGGCCTTTTTTTTTTACAGGTGCACTGAAAAATTGATCTGCATGCGCCCAAAACACACTCAGCCCATTTCTCAGCGCACCTTAGTAAAAGGACCCCTTAAGTTTTTACCACAATTAATATATATAAGGTTTCTTTAGGAGGCTTCCGATGTGGATCATTTGGTGCCTTCTCAGAACTGATGACTGATAGCAACTTTTATCACACTCAGTACACATAAAAGGTTTCTTCTGGGTGCAATGTTTCAAAATGGATTTGTTTTGGCCTGAGGAACATTTGGTGCTTTTTAAAATGCCATGAACAGTTGAAGCTTTTTTATACTCAGGGCACGTAAAAAGTTTAACTTGGTGTCTTTTCTGATCTGATGACTGAAGCTTTAATTACGCTCTGTATATGTAAAAGGTTACTTTCCACTGTGAATCTTTTGCTACATTTTGAGATTTGATGACCATGTGTAACTTTTATTATGTTACAAGAAATGATTTATCTTGGGGGAAAGAGCTCTAGAGCACTTGCTAATGTTTATAATTTTATTCTCCACCAGTTGCTAATTAAAGCAACAAGAATCACAATTGCAGTGAATTAAATATTATCTCTGTTGAAATGCAGTGTCCTGCGTTTCAGATTTAAAGTTATGCACCCAGGACACAAAGAGACTATATTTTTAGCTTCAAAAAAGTTTATTAAGTTACAATATGATTAATGCAATCATATAAGGCTAGCATAAATGAGAGATAGTTCTTTTAAGAGATCTTTACAGATAATCTGTACTTAAGTAAGGTAGCTAGTTTAAAAGTTAAGGTTACAGTTTAACTTACAAGAGAGTCTTTGTTTCAGAGCTGAGTGATGAGCACATGGTCAGGAGCAGGGAGCAGGGCTTCTGCAGTGAATGGATCTGAGTTGCAGCTGAAGAGAGAATCTGAATCTTGGGGAAACAGCTTTTGCTTTTATATCTTGCAAGCTGCAGGAGGATATGATCACAGAGTCCCAGCACCTGCTTCCTGGTTTGCACTGGATAACTTGCAAGGCATTATGGTTAATGTAGTCTGTTCACATGATCACATTATAAGTCTTTCCTTTCTGCACATGCCCTGGCGTCCATTTGTCTGATAGCTGATGGGAGGGGGCAGGTATACCTCTGATGCCAGGCAAATGTTTTGTTTATGGTTTTCCTCCGAGTTCTTTGTTGTCAATGGGTTCTCCAGACTTTCTGTCTCTTGGGTCTTTGGTTTTTGGAGATGTCCTGATGAGCCTTCACGTATCCACCTAGTCATGCTTTGTTTCAGATGGGAGGAGAAGAAAGCTACCTTTTGTCTCTGTTAAGTGTTTGTAATTGCCTAGCTCTGCTACCAGAAATTCCCAGAGAAAAGGGGAAATAAGGTATTGAAATGCAGTTTCAATACATCTTTTAAAAGCTGCATTTTTATATTGATAAAATCAATAACCCTGCTACATATTTAATTCTGACAATTGGCTTATACCATAACAATTACACTCCATGTTAAAGTTTATTTCTGCTGTGAATCATTTGATGCTTTTTCAGATTTGATAACCTAGTAAAACTTTTATTACACTCAGTACAAGTAAAAGGTTTGCATTCACTATGGATCATTTGGTGCTTTTTCAGATCACATGACTGCCTGAACCTTTTATTACACTCAGTACATACAAAAGGTTTATCTCCTCTGTGGATCATTTGGTGTTTTTTCAGATTTGATAACCTATTGAAACTTTTATTACACTCAGTACAAATAAAAGGTTTGCATCCACTATGGATAATTTGGTGCTTTTTCAGATCACCTGAATGACTGAACCGTTTATTACACTCACTACATAAAAAGGGTTTCTCTCCTCTGTGGATCATTTGGTGTTTTTTCAGATTTGATAACCCATTGAAACCTTTATTACACTCAGTACAAGTAAAAGGTTTGCATTCACTATGGATCATTTGGTGCTTTTTCAGATCACATGACTGACTGAAACTTTTATTACATTCAGTACATATAAAAGGTTTATCTCCTGTATGGATCATTTGGTGTTTTTTCAGATTTGATGACCTACGGAAACTTTTATTACACTCAGTACAAGTAAAAGGTTTGCATCCACTATGGATCATTTGATGCCTTTTCAGATCACATGACTGACTGAACCTCTTATTACACTCAGTACATATAAAAGGTTTCTCTCCACTGTGGGTCATTTGGTGTTTTTTCAAATTTGATGGCCTATTGAAACTTTTATTACACTCAGTACAAGTAAAAGGTTTGCATCCACTATGGATCATTTGATGCCTTTTCAGAAAACATGAATGACTGAACCTTTTATTACATTCAGTACATATAAAAGGTTTAACTCCACTGTGGATCATTTGGTGCAATTTCAGATTTGATGATGACGTGAACCTTTTATTACACTCAGTACAAATAAAAGGTTTGCATCCACTATGGCTCATTTGGTGCTTTTTCAGATCACCTGAATGACTAAACTGTTTATTACACTCAGTACATATAAAGGATTTCTCTCCTCTGTGGATCATTTGGTGTTTTTTCAGGTTTGATAACCTATTGAAACTTTTATTACACTCAGTACAAGTAAAAGGTTTGCATCCACTATGGATCATTTGGTGCCTTTTCAGATCACCTGAATGACTGAACTGTTTATTACACTCAGTACATATAAAGGGTTTCTCTCCTCTGTGGATCATTTGGTGTTTTTTCAAATTTGATGGACTATTGAAACTTTTATTACACTCAGTACAAGTAAAAGGTTTGCATCCACTATGGATCATTTGGTGCCTTTTCAGATCACATGACTGACTGAACCTTTTATTACACTGAGTACAAATAAAAGGTTTGCATCCACCATGGCTCATTTGGTGCTTTTTCAGAACACCTGAATGACTGAACTGTTTATTACACTCAGTACATATAAAGGGTTTCTCTCCTCTGTGGATCATTTGGTGTTTTTTCAGATTTGATAACCTATTGAAACTTTTATTACACTCAGTACAAGTAAAAGGTTTGCATCCACTATGGATCATTTGATGCCTTTTCAGAAAACATGAATGACTGAACCTTTTATTACATTCAGTACATATAAAAGGTTTAACTCCACTGTGGATCATTTGGTGCAATTTCAGATTTGATGATGACGTGAACCTTTTATTACACTCAGTACAAATAAAAGGTTTGCATCCACTATGGCTCATTTGGTGCTTTTTCAGATCACCTGAATGACTAAACTGTTTATTACACTCAGTACATATAAAGGATTTCTCTCCTCTGTGGATCATTTGGTGTTTTTTCAGGTTTGATAACCTATTGAAACTTTTATTACACTCAGTACAAGTAAAAGGTTTGCATCCACTATGGATCATTTGGTGCCTTTTCAGATCACATGACTGACTGAACCTTTTATTACACTGAGTACAAATAAAAGGTTTGCATCCACCATGGCTCATTTGGTGCTTTTTCAGAACACCTGAATGACTGAACTGTTTATTACACTCAGTACATATAAAGGGTTTCTCTCCTCTGTGGATCATTTGGTGTTTTTTCAGATTTGATAACCTATTGAAACTTTTATTACACTCAGTACAAGTAAAAGGTTTGCATCCACTATGGATCATTTGATGCCTTTTCAGAAAACATGAATGACTGAACCTTTTCTTACATTCAGTACATGTAAAAGGTTTATCTCCACTATGGCTCATTTGGTGCTTTTTCAGATCAACTGAATGACTAAACTGTTTATTACACTCAGTACATATAAAGGGTTTCTCTCCTCTGTGGATCATTTGGTGTTTTTTCAGATCACCTGAATGACTAAACTGTTTATTACACTCAGTACATATAAAGGGTTTCTCTCCTCTGTGGATCATTTGGTGTTTTTTCAGATCACCTGAATGACTAAACTGTTTATTACACTCAGTACATGTAAAAGGTTTATCTCCACTGTGAAGCATTTGGTGCTTTTTCAAATGTGAGGCATGACTGAAAGTTTTATTACACTCAGTACATATAAAAGATTTATTTCTGCTGTGGATCACTTGGTGCCTTCCGAGGTCTGCTGACTGAGTGAAACTTTTATTGCACTCAGCAGATGTAAAAGGTTTCCTTCTTCTGTGGACCAATTGATGCTTTCTCAGATAACTTGACAGCTGGAAACTTTTACTGCATTCAGTACACGTAGGTGGTTTCTTTCTGTTGTGGATCATTACGTGGATTTTCAGATGTGACACCTTATTCAAACTTTCACCATACTCACTCATACAAGGTTTCTTTTTGGGGCGTTCACGATGGATCATTTGTTGCATTTTCAGAACCAATTTCTTCTCCTTCGTCTGTTTCTGTTTAATCTTTTCAGCTGCTGGATATAAACAGAATCCCAATGTTAAATACCCTAATATCACAAACAGCAATGACAAGTAAACTTCATGAAAAATCTCTTTTGAGAAAATGTGAATGCTACCAATAAAAACAAGGGGCCCAATATTCAAAATGATTGAAATAAGCAGGAGAGGCTCCTGGCCAATTAAATCGCTTGTCCAGGACTAAGCAGCGATATCCAGCACTTAATCATGCTGAATATTGCCTCTTAACAGCCAACCCCTAACCAGTGAGTTAGGGGCAGGCCGGAGGTGACATTTGAGCAGAGCATGGACCTAGCCAGTTAGCAGCGATATTCAACCTACTAATGATGACATTAAGGATGTATTATGAATATGACAGGATCCCTCCAGCTCAGAGGGGAATAGCAAGAGTTACCCAGCCACGGTAGAAAATGGCCCAGCACATGCTAATTTCACACATCCAAACTACCACATGCTGCTTGGGAAGAGGACCCCTTGGTGTTTTGAGTTGCCCGGGACCCTAAAGTGAATTGAGTAGCTTTCAGAAGTAAATTAATTTTTTACTCGTTCCAAAAGTGGACGCTCAGTTAAATTACATGGAAACACTTTAAAAACAAATAGGAGGAAATATTTTTTCACTCAGCGTATATTTAAGCTCTGGAACTCGTTGCCAGAGGATGTAGTAACAGCAATTAGCGTATCTGGGTTTAAAAAAGTTTTGGACAAGTTCCTGGAGGAAAAGTCCATAGTCTCTTATTGAGACAGACATGGGGAAGTCACTGCTTGCCCTGGGATTGGTAGTATAGAATGTTGCTACGATATGGGATCCCAGAATCTTGTTACTCTTTGGTATTCTGGAATCTTGTTAGTCTATGGGATTCCGAAACATTGCTACTATTTGGGTTTCTGCCAGGTCTGACCCAGAATGGCTATTCTTATGTTCTTAAGCACTGAAATGTGAAACTTTTAAAATAATTTGAAGACAGAGCAGGACAGATTCATTTAATCGTGTTTTTCATCTTCGGAAAAACACGATTTGAAAGCGCAAAACCCCTTCGTGAAAAACTACACTGGCTCCCAATCAAAGAATATGTTCAAAAAAAATCCGCAATCAAGCGGAGAACTCGAACGCTCCACGGGAAAACACAGATATAGGTAAAAAGTGGCCTGCATTAGGAGTCTATAAAAACATATATATAATCAAATAATCAAATAAAACATTCAAATAAATAATAAATATACAATAAGAGGTCAACATATAATAAACTACAACAATAAAAATAATGATAAAAAATAATAAATAATGATGAACGTAAAGTCTCTAAGTGACGTATACACAGATTATGCATATGTGGGATGTTATAATGTCACCAAAAAATTACACAAAATGGTCGTGTAAATAAATAAATAATTGTAAGAGAGACTAATTTATTTATTTGAATGTTTTATTTGATTATTTGATTCTGTATATGTATTTGTTTGAAAGATTTATTTGATTATGTATATGTTTTTATAGACTCCTGATGCAGGCCTGTAGGCCGAAACACAACAGTTGTGTCAAGTCTTTTCTTCAATAAAGAAGTTTTTAAGATATTGTCTCCAGGATTTGTATTTCCGTGGTCAAACATCCCACTTTTTACCTATATCCCAATCGAAGAATGCATTGCCTTCAAAATCTGTACTATGGTTCATAAAATCATATATGGTGAAGCACCGGATTACATGACAAGAAAGACACTCAAGACCCACCTGATTAAAAAGGAATACCCTACAGATCAAACGTAAATGCCTGATCTCTGCGACACAAGAACGCAAAAGTTCGTAATGGCCATCACCGAACTCTCTCGTCGAACAAGCGACTTTGGCTGCTTACCTTCCACCCACCTTGAAGAATCCCTTGTGGTCCAGTGGTAAATGGGCAGGAGCGATGTCCACTTGCTCCGGCCCACATCCAAGGCCACAACTAGCACATAGTAACATCTACGAGTGTGTTATCAAAATAAAACTCCCTCTGGCTTTGGGATGGATTGACTGAACTATGCAAGCTCTCTCAGATAATAAATCCATTTTATCGTAAATAAAGAAGCTAGCATACGAAAAATATTTCTCTAGCAACTAATAAATATCACAATAGAACTGATAAAATGGACTCATAATAATTTATAATAGTTTTTCCTAAGAGTAAATTATTCACAAAATGTGATCTTTTGATTGGGAGTGAATTAGCTAACATAGGGCTTTTTTTTTTTACAAAGCCGCGCTAACAACTCCCATTCGGCAAATGAGAGGAAGCTCATAGCCAAGATCCCAAAAAACTCAATACATTTTATGCTGCTTATCCCAGAAATAAGCAGTGAATTTTCCCCAAGTCAATTTAATAATGGTCTATGGACTTTTCCTTTAGGAAGCCGTCCAGACCCTTTTAAAACCCTGCTAAGCTAACCGCCTTTACCACATTCTCTGGCAATGAATTTCAGAGTTTAATTCGTATTAAATTTACTACTTTGTAGCTTCATCACATGCCCCCTAGCATGGTTTTGTAAGAGAGTCCCTAAATATGCTATTCATGAGACAAAAAGAGCCAATTTTTCTGTTGTTGTTGAAAACTCCTAATAGATCTAAGAATATCTTTGCTTGTACTAAGAATTTGTTTACTGCCTCTCAAGACACTGAACAATGTTTGTTTACTCAAGTGAATCGTGAAATTTTCATCAGACTTTTTTCACGAGAAGATTCATAAAATTCATTCTACCTTGGATTTAGGGGCCCAACCTATGGATATTGGGGGTCTACTTTAGATCAATCTGATTCTTGTGTACAGAAGAGGTCTAAATGTAATACTTTAGGTCAATTTTAGGCTGTTTTATTGAATGACCTTGGAAAATTAATTGCTTCTTTGCATCCTTCTGCTTCAATTTTTGATCCATGTCCTTCAACTTTACTATTGATGGTGAAAGATGTAACACTTAAGTCTGTTATGCCCTTGATTAATGAATCTTTGTATGTGCAGGACGTCAGACTCACAGAAGCAGAAGCCTGTGCAGCCTTCTACATGGAATGTTGCTAGTGGAATAGCAACAGTCCATGTAGAATCTCCAATAGTAGCAACATTCCATGTAGAATCTCCAATAGTATCTATTTTATTACATTTGTACCCCGCACTTTCCCACTCATGGCAGGCTCAACGCGGCAGGCAATAGAGGGTTAAGTGACTTGCCCAGAGTCACAAGGAGCTGCCTGTGCCGGGAATCGAACTCAGTTCCTCAGGACCAAAGTCCACCAGCCTAACCACTAGGCCACTCCTCCACTGTTGCTACTATTTGAGATTCTACATGGAATGTTGCTATTCCACTAGCAACATTCCATGTAGAAGTCGGCCCTTGCAGATCACCAATGTGGCCGCGCAGGCTTCTGTTTCTGTGAGTCTGACGTCCTGCACGTACGTGCAGGACGTCTGACTCACAGAAGCAGAAGCCTGCGCGGCCACATTGGTGATCTGCAAGGGCCGACTTCTAGTGGAATAGCAACATTCCATGTAGAATCTCAAACAGTAGTAACAGTGGAGGAGTGGCCTAGTGGTTAGGGTGGTGGACTTTGGTCCTGAGGAACTGAGTTCGATTCCCGGCACAGGCAGCTCCTTGTGACTCTGGGCAAGTCACTTAACCCTCTATTGCCTGCCGCGTTGAGCCTGCCATGAGTGGGAAAGTGCGGGGTACAAATGTAATAAAATAGATACTATTGGAGATTCTACATGGAATGTTGCTACTATTGGAGATTCTACATGGAATGTTGCTATTCCACTAGCAACATTCCATGTAGAAGGCTGCACAGGCTTCTGCTTCTGTGAGTCTGACGTCCTGCACATACGTGCAGGATGTCAGACTCACAGAAACAGAAGCCTGCGCAGCCACATTGGTGATCTAGCAACATTCCATGTAGAATCTCCAATAGTATCTATTTTATTACATTTGTACCCCTCACTTTCCCACTCATGGCAGGCTCAACGCGGCAGGCAATAGAGGGTTAAGTGACTTGCCCAGAGTCACAAGGAGCTGCCTGTGCCGGGAATCGAACTCAGTTCCCCAGGACCAAAGTCCACCACCCTAACCACTAGGCCACTCCTCCTATCATTCAAACTGGAACCCACCCGCTTCAGGGTTGCAAACAAAAATGGCCAATGCACCCTGTCAAACGCCTTTTCTGCGTCTAATGAAAGGATACATAGTGGCTGCTGTTTTATATGCGCAAATTGGATGAGGTGGAGCGCCCTTCGAATATTATCAAATGTTTGGCGCGCCCGCACGAACCCCGCTTGGTCTTCATGGACTAATTGCGGCAAATACTGCTGCAGGCGGGATGCCAGGATCGCAGTACACTTTTTCACTTTCAACTTATCATCTCAGATCACAGTTCTTCCCATGAACCTCAGTGATGTTGATCGCCAACCATTTCAAAGTTTTAGCGATGTATCAAACATCAAACTCTTCACTGGTTCAACTATAAATACCAATTTCTCTTATTTTTATTCAATTTTTTAACTTATCTTATAATGGATCTTTAATTTTGCCGGCAAGACTGTATGGTTCGGGAGAAACTTGAAGTCCCCTCCAGCAATCTGGCAGGTGTCATGAGTTCATTTTGGGCAAGGGGAGGAAACACATGTTACTAGGTTGGTGAGAAGTACATTGCAGTAATCCAAGCGAGAGGTGACAAGGGGGTGGATAAAGGGTTTTGGCAGCGTATTCAGAAAGGAAGGGGCGAATTTTGAATTTTTGTGTATGCTGTAATATCTTCTATTTCTCTGTACAGTATTTGTTATTAAGAAAGAAAGAGCTTCTCATCTTTCCCCCTAAGCATACCTCTCCTCTCCCCCCCTTTCTCTATTTCTGTAGATGGCACTCTCATTCTCCCTGTCTCATCAGCTCGTAACCTTGGGGTCATCTTTGACTCCTCTCTCTCCTTCTCCGCTCATATTCAACAGATTGCCAAAACCTGTCGTTTCTTTCTCTATAACATTAGCAAAATCCGTCCCTTCATCTCTGAGCACTCTACCAGAACCCTTATCCACACTCTTATCACCTCTCGTCTTGATTATTGTAACCTGCTTCTCACCGGCCTCCCTCTTAGCCATCTCTCTCCTCTTCAATCAGTCCAAAACTCTGCTGCGCGGCTCATTTTCCGCCAAAGTTGCTATGCTCACATTAGCCCCCTCCTTAAGCCACTTCACTGGCTCCCTATCCGTTTCCGTATTCAGTTCAAGCTTCTCTTATTGACCTATAAGTGTATTCACTCTGCCGCTCCCCAGTACCTCTCCACTCTCGTCTCTCCTTACGCCCCCCCCCCTCGAGTACTCCGTCCTGTAGGAAAATCTCTCTTATCCGTCCCCTTCTCCTCTACTACTAATTCTAGACTCCGTTCCTTTTGTCTTGTTGCACCCCACGCTTGGAATAGACTTCCTGAGCCTGTGCGTCTAGCCCCGTCTTTGGCCGTTTTCAAGTCCAAACTTAAAGCCCACCTCTTTACCACTGCTTTTGACTCCTAACCACTACTCGCTTGCCCTGTCCCTCAACCTCACATAGTAACATAGTAGATGACGGCAGAAAAAGACCTGCACGGTCCATCTAGTCTGCCCAAGACAAACTCATATCTTGAATTTATACCTGTCTTTTTCAGGGCACAGACCGTATAAGTCTGCCCAGCAGTATTTCCCACCTCCCAACCACCAGTCCCGCCTCCCATCACCGGCTCTGGTACAGACCGTATAAGTCTGCCCTCCCCTATCCTAGCCTCCCAACCACCAACCCCTCTTCCCCCCACCTGCTCCGCCACCCAATTTCAGCTAAGCTTCTGAGGATCCATTCCTGCTGCACAGGATTCCTTAATGCTTATCCCACGCATGTTTGAATTCCGTTACCGTTTTCATCTCCACCACCTCCCGCGGGAACGGTAATGGTAACGGAATTCAAACAAACTGCTTTTGACTCCTAACCACTACTCGCTTGCCCTGTCCCTCAACCTCACCTATTATTCCCTTACCCTTAATTGTTCTGTTTACCTGTCTTATCTAGATTGTAAGCTCTTTGAGCAGGGACTGTCTTTTTGTGTATGGTGTACAGCGCTGCGTATGCCTTGTAGCGCTATAAAAATTATAAATAGTAATAGTAGTATTAAAACTCACCTGTGTATGAGTGAGTAGCATCTCTCTCTCTTGACTCCTGAAGATTTTGGATATTTGGTTCTTCCTTTTCTTCAGTCTTTGATAATATATCAGGCTCGATCCTTTCATAGCCTATTTCCAGGAAAAGAAATGAAAATTGTGTTATATTTCTCTTATTTTAACAGAAAAATATCCAGCAATAGTTCTCGGTGAAAGATCTACTCAGGGCTTTGTTTAAGCAGGGTACAGAGTACTGGCACCTTTATCCTGCCTTCCAAAATTGCCCTATCTACCCCATTACCTTTAACATAGTAAATGACGGCAGATAAAGACCTGAACAGTCTATCCAGTCTGCCCAACACGATAAACTCATTTTACATGGTATGTGATACTTTATATGTATACCCGAGTTTAATTTGTCCTTGCCTTTCTCAGGGCACAGACCGTTGAAGTCTGTCCAGCACTGTTCTTGTACTAAATGTTCTGAAGCTAATGTCGAAGCCCCTTAAAATTTACACTCCAGCCCATCCCTATCTATTCATAGTAACATAGTAAATGACGGCAGAAAAAGACCTGCATGGTCCATCCAGTCTGCCCAACAAGACAAACTCATATGTGCTACTTTTTGTGTATACCCTACTTTGATTTGTACCTGTCCTCTTCAGGGCACAGACCGTATAAGTCTGTCCAGCACTATCCCCGCCTCCCAACCACCAGGCCCGCCTCTCACCACTGGCTCTGGCACAGACCGTATAAGTCTGCCCAGCACTATCCTCGCCTCCCACCACCGGCTGGCTCTGCCACCCAATCTCGGCTAAGCTCCTTAGGATCCATTCCTTCTGAATAGGATTCCTTTTTAGAAGGAATGGATCCTAAGGAGCTTAGCCGAGATTGGGTGGCAGTTAAGATCAGGGCGTAGACTGTAGAAGTCTGCCCACACTGGTTTTGCTTCCTAATTACCGGCGTTGCCACCCAATTTCCACTAAGATTCTGTGGATCCATTCCTTCTAAACAGGATTCCTTTGTGTTCATCCCACGCATGTTTGAATTCCATTACCATTTTCACCTCCACCACCTCCCGCGGGACGGCATTCCACGTATCCACCACCCTCTCCGTGAAAAAATGCTTCCTGACATTAGTCCTGAGTCTGCCCCCCTTCAACCTCATTTCATGTCCTCTAGTTCTACCACCTTCCCGTCTCCGGAAAAGGTTTGTTTGCGGATTAATATGTTTCAAATATTTGAACGTTTGTATCTTGTCGCCCCTGTTTCCAAGGTATACATGTTCAGGTTGGAAAATCTCTCCTCGTACCGTTTGCGTACAGTTTGTACGGTTTGCATATGGTTTGGTTCACTCCAAAATCGCCCGGCTTGTGTTTTGTTTCTATTCCTGCACCATCCAGCCTTGAACCCTTGACCCTCAGATTCAGAAGTGGCCACCTTCCAGGTAGAGTTATTCTACCCTACTGGCTACACAAAAAGGCCTGGTTACCCCACCCATTGGCTATTGGTTATACATTGATATCACTTTAAGCACAGGCGCAGAGGGTGAGTTTGTAAATTGAGAATTAATATCACATGAATCCAAGCACATATTTTATTTATTGCATTTGTATCCCACATTTCCCACCTCTTTGCAGGCTCAATGTGGCTTACAATATATCATGAATAATGGAAATACATGAAAGAGCTGGTGGTTGGGAGGCAGGGCTGGTGGTTGGGAGGTGAGGATAGTGCTGGGCAGACTTATACGGTCTGTGCCAGAGCCGGTGGTTGGGAGGAGGGGCTGGTGGTTGGGAGGCGGGGATAGTGCTGGGCAGACTTATACGATCTATGCCAGAGCCGGTGGTTGGGAGGAGGGGCTGGTGGTTGGGAGGCGGGGATAGTGCTGGGCAGACTTATACGGTCTGTGCCCTGAAGAGGACAGGTACAAATCAAAGTAGGGTATACACAAAAAGCAGCAAATATGAGTTATCTTGTTGGGCAGACTGGATAGACTGTGCAGGTCTTTTTCTGCCGTCATCTACTATTTAGTATTACAGACAGATTTTGGGTGACATGATTATGATAGGACAAGATATTAGTCTAACAAGCAGATATAAAATGTAAAAAGAGTTACCTGATGAATGAAGTGCTGAACCACCAGGCAGTTATATTATTACCTGCCATATTGAGTGGGAACTCTGAGGCTACGCTCAAAAAACTGAAAATTCATATATAAAAAAAATCTTTGTAGCCAACACTGAATTTTTGATTTTGGATTTGGTAACTCTTAGTCTTGGTTTGGATAACATTATAATGCCAACACAATACCCAATAAAACATTTTAATAGACGGCATAGGGTGTAAGCAAAGATGGAACATATATGTAGATAAGATAGAGTAAGAAAATAAGGGACTAGTTAAAGAAAAGTGCACATGAGGTCAGAGAGATGGTTAAATATTACCTCAGCTAGGGTAGGAGTGGATAAACATGTCCCGCTGCAGTATGTGCAGCCCAAGTCAATCCTTGTGTGTGTGAGTGAGACTAACAAGTTAGTTACTTCTTCCATTAAAGGCCTAGTTGTCTCTATCACCTACGGCAGCTACGAAATCTCCCTCCAAGTATTGGAAAGACGAGTCTGACCACAGCGGTCCAGGCCACGATAACATCTCGACTAGACTATGGTAATGCCCTGTACACTAGGTCAAACCAAAAGGAGTTTGAATCAGCTCCAACCAATTCGGAAGGCTGCAAACGGCATGACCACATCACACCCTTCCTGCAAAAACTACACTGGCTACCAGGGTCCTGATCCGGTTCTCTGCCCTCTAACACATGGAAGGAGCACTGAGAGATGATTTCTTCTATTATTATTCCTATCACATGGTGATCCTGGAGCAGCCCACGATGCCGGACAGTGTCATAAGCTGAGGGGAGGTCCATGAACAGAGCCCCAGACTTTTCATCAGTCTGAACGATTGCTTCACTTTAATTTTTTATAGCCAGGTTCCGATCGTTTGTGCTTCTCCGACCTTGCTTATGAAACCTGCTCCAAGAACTAGAGGGGGGGGGGGGGGGAAACTTGTAGGACACACGAAATGAGCTTTATGGTGCCTCAGTTCTGATCTTACACTGTAATCTTAAGACAGGGGGCAGGACTAAGACAGACTGGAAGTAACTTTATAAAGTGATTCCTGCACGTCAATGACCTTTTCTAAAATACCAACTTCATAAAAGTGGGCGTTTTGGCATTAAGTAGGCGTGAAACAATAACATAATATCATAAGACGAACTTTCCTCCTGTAACCTAACCCAATCTGTCCCTCTACCTCAACTATGTATTTCTCCTATCCGGAACTGGTAATCACCACTTACGGAACTATGTAAGCCACACTGAGCCTGCAAATAGGTGGGGAAAATGTGGGATACAAATGTTATAAAGAAATAAAAATAAATAAATAACAGATCAGATTCACTATGCAACTGTGTTACATACGAAGACTACTCATGCGAATCACAAAACTGGCACACTGGTGCACTGATTGAATTGAATAAATCAATTAAATTGAAAATGGGAGGATGAACTTCATACTACTGTGGCCAACTACGGTCAGTCAAACCGGACTGCAAAATAAGCAAGTTAAAGGGCACACAGTTAAAGTAATCACTGGTTGAAAAAAACCTCCCGTCAAATTGCCCAATTCAAAAATCACTTTTCATTTACCGCAAATCAAAAGGCAATATTATATGAAATAATCGAGGATTCTTATCTTAAATCATGCTGAAAGTCCATTTTTCAAACACTCACTGCTTGATTTCTGATCCTGCCAGCACTCAGTGTTTGAAAACGGACTTTCAGCATGATTTAAGATGTGTCCTCGATAATATTGCCTTTTGATTTGTGGTAAATGAAAAGTAATGTTATCATGGCACGGACCAATGTGGTCAGACTCGTCTTTCCAATACTTGGAGGGAGATTTCGTAGCTGCCATAGGCGAGAGAGACCATTTTTATAGGTTGTTTGAATTTGCGGGATCAAAGTGAGTGATGAATCTAGCAGTATCCTAAGATTCCTGACCTGTGATTTTAGAGGGAGTTCATACTTCTCAAAAGGCATTTTGAAGTCAGGTATTTGTCCAATTGTGTTAGATACCCAAAGAATCTCTGTTTTGCTTGGGTTCGGGGCTCAGGCAGAGTTTGTTGTTGTTTGACCCATTCCTGAGTTACGACTAGGCAGGCAGACAGTTTACTCAGAGTTGTGTGTAGATCTAGTTCAGTTGGCATGAGTAGTCGCATATCATCGGCATAGATGTAGAATTTTGTGTCCATTAACCGAAGCAGCTCAGCCAGAGGCTTGAGGTAGATATGAAATAAAATGGGAGACAGTATGGATTCCTGTGGCACTCCACAGTTCAGTGCCCAAGGTAATGATGTGCCAGTCTTGTAAGCATATTTATGATCCAGTGTCGAAGAAGGAGGCTGAGAAATCCAGCAACACTAGTATCGATGCAGATCCCCTGTCACGATTTCTGTGCAGATCATCAAGAAGGGACACAAGAACTGTCTCTGTTCCGTACCCTGGTCTGAAGCCAGATTGACATGGGTCTAGCCAATTACTTGAGTTGAATACAGACGGTCTTTTCTGTAAGTAGCCAGTGAAGTTTTTGCAGGAAGGGTGTGATGTGGTCACACCGTTTGCTTATTTTGAAGTCCAGTTCGACTGACCGTGGTTGGCCACAGTAGTATGAGGTTCATCCTCCCATTTTCAATTGAATTGATTTAATCAATTCAATCAGTGCACCCGTGTGCCAGTTTTGTGATTCACATTAAGTAGGCGTGCCCATGAGAGGTGTTTGAGAGAAGAATGGGCAGCGTGCTCGTAAATTAGAAAATCCTCTAGGACTGGTGTAAATCTTTGCACCGGCAATGTGGGAACATGTTAGGCAACTTCCACTAGTATTTAATTAAAAAAAAAAAAAGGCAAAATAGAAACAGATTTTCTTTATAAAATAACACCTTCGCAAGTACCTCTGCTGTAAAACTACCCTCATCCTGATCGTACTTGGAAGTTTCTGAAGTGAGGGAGGCATAGAAAAATGTCCCCCAATTATTTTGAATGAATCAGATGCTGTGTGAGTTAAAATACCGATAAAGCAGTCCTTACCTAGCGAGATCAGGGTCTCATAATTCTCCTTCATCACCTCCCTGTAAAGCTCCTTCTGCCCTTCATCTAAATACTCCCACTCCTCCTTGGAGAAAGAGACAGCGATGTCCTCAAATGTCACCTCCATCTGAAACACAAACCAGAAACTCTCAGGGGCACGTGGAGGTGCTAACAATATATTACCTAACATTTAATCATAGAAGAAGAGGGCACCAGGGATCTCCCCCAGCTTTACGTTTAATTTTCTCCTTGAAAAAAAAAAATCAGACAGTATATTCCCATTCTATTTAAAAATCCAATGGCTTCCTATTCAGGCCAGAATCTTTTTAAAATTTTATTGCTTGTTGTATCAAATGATGTATGGTCTTTCACCTTTTATATCTATTGGACCATTTGGTGTTTTAGGCAAGAGAATGTGCTAAAGGCGGTTAGCTTAGTGGGGTTTAAAAAAAGGTCTAGACAGCTTCCTAAAGGAAAAGTCCATAGACCATTATTAAATGGACGGGGAAAATCCACTGTTTATTTCTGGGATAATGTTTTGTACTTTTTTGGGCTCTTACCAAGGTATTTGTGACTTGGATTGGCCACCGTTGGAAACAGGATACTGGGCTTGATGGACGATTGGCCTGTCCCAGTGTGGCAATACTTATGTACTAAATTTACTTGAAATGTTAATCCATTTATCTATCCCTCTTTAAAAAATAAGAAGTTAAAACTTATGGATTCTTTATTGTCATTTCAAGCTGTAAGGTGAGATAAAGAGGTACTTACCTTGTTGTTGTGTGCTATTAATTAGTTATATGTCACAACTAACCAGCAATGATTTTGCCTCATAGTTTGCCAACAAAATTAAAGTTCTCCATCAAGAACTACAGATAGTCCCAAGAAAGCACCCCCCAGCTAATGAAGAGAACACTCCCTCTTCCTCACCATTCACATCCATCTGGGACTCGTTCAACCAGGTCACAGGGGAAGTTCTTGAAAAAATCCTGAAAGGCCTATGGCCCAGCCCAGCAAAGACAGTACAACCAGTGAGCATAGGCCTCGTTGAAGGGACCACAAAAATTAACATTCCCCTTGTGGAAGGGCAGCTGCCAACAATATTAAAAACAGCTGCGGTGCGCCTCCTACTAAAAAAGAGCTCACTCGACCAGGACAAGCTCGAAAACTACTGCCCAGTCTCTAACATTTCTTTCCTAGCAAAACTTATAGAAAAGATAGTCTGTATTCAACTCAGACTTCAATGGCGTGGAGGAGTGGCCCAGTGGTTAGAGCACCGGTCTTGCAATCCAGAGGTGGCCGGTTCAAATCCCACTGCCAGGGCCAGTCTTAGACCGAGGCGGCCGCATAGGGCCTCGCGCTTAAGGGGGCCCCGTGCGGTGCACCTCAGTCAGCCTCCTCTGCTCCTGATTCCCGGCGGTATTTAAATTTACCTCTGTTGCAGGCAGCTTGGCAGCGTCAGTGAAAACGCCGACGTCCCACCAGCCTTCCCTTCGCTCGTTCGTTCCCTCTCAGTGTCCCGCCCCCAAGGAAATGACGTCATAAGAAGGCGGGGCACTGAGGGAACGAACGAGTGAAGGGAAGGCTGGTGAGACGTCAGACAGCGTTTTCACTGACGCTGCCAAGCTGCTGCAACGGAGGTAAATTTAAATACTTGAAGATTTGAAGAGAAGAGGGCGGACAGGTAGACATGGGAGCGGGAGGGTTGGGGAGAGAGAAGAGCATTGATCGATGGACATGGATGGGAGGACAGGGCCCAGGGAGAGAGGATTAATTGCTGGACATGGAGGGGAGGGAGGAAAATTGCTGGATATGGATATTTTTTATTTTTGTTACATTTGTACCCTGCACTTTCCCACTCATGGCAGGCTCAATGCGGCAGGCATGGAGGGTTAAGTGACTTGCCCAGAGTCACAAGGAGCTGCCTGTGCCGGGAATCGAACTCAGTTCCTCAGTTCCCCAGGACCAAAGTCCACCACCCTTACCACTAGGCCACTCCTCCACACTATATGGATAGATGGAGGAGGGAAAGGGAGAGAGGAACAAGGATGGACATGGATGGGAAGGCAGGGCCCAGGGAGAGAGGATTAATTGCTGGATATGGAGGGGAGGGAAGAGAATTGCTGGATATGGATGGATGGAGGCAGGAAGGGGAGAGAGGAACAAGGATGGACATGGATGGGAGGGCACGGCCCAGGGAGAGAGGAGAAATGCTGGACATGGATGTAGGAGAGGGAAGGAAAATAGATGCACATGGATGGAGGGGAGTGAGGAGAAATGCTGGATATGGATGGAGGGGAAACTTTGAAGGCAAATGCTGAAACTGGAGAAAGGATAGGGACAGGGCTACAGATGGTAGACAGGAAACATAAGGACACAGGAGGATGGTGGGCATGGTGAGAGAAAAAATATCAAATGGAAAGAAGACACTGGGACCAAAGCGAATAGAAAAACTAAATGATCAGACAACAAAGGTAGAAAAAAGTATTTTATTCAGAATTTATTAAATGGAATATGTCAGCTTTTGGAAATGTGCATCTGTGATATTTTGCATGTAAGTTTCAATTTTTCTAGTATTGCTGCATGCTGAGTCTGACTTCTTGAGGTAACTTTCCAGTTCAGTATTTTGCCTTCATATCTGTTGTGTCATGTGTTTTTCATATGTGATCAAGGTGCAGTATCCTGCTAGCGTGTAGTATTTGCAGCCCTTTTTGTTTTGTTTTTTTTTCACGAGGTAGTGTATTGGTGTTTTAGAGCCTGGTGTAATTACAGTTCTGCCTTTCCATGCATAAGGTTGTAGCTCGTCCTGTCCTTGGAATTAGTGCTGTTATGGTTTGGTAAGGTTATGAGTGTGTTTTTGCACAAGTTTGTGTATAGTGTTTTGCAGTGGAGAGATTGTGTGTCCGCACCTCTGACCCCCCCGGGGTTATGAGAATTGGAGCTACTAATTGTAGTTGACTTGAACTGAATAATTACTGGGGAGGGGGAGGGGTTCATGATAGCATTGTGCTTATTATTTCAATCAGTTTTTCTGTACAAGTTTAGCTTCATTTGTCTTTATTTGAAATTTCATAAATAAAAAATGTTCTAAAAATTTAATAATCAATGGGGTGGAGCGGGGGCGGGGCTAGGGTGGGGCTAGGATGGGGCCCCACCAAATTGGTCTGCACAGGGCCCCGCACTTGCTGCTCCTTTCAATCTGGCTTCAGACCAAGGTACGGAACAGAGACAGTTCTTGTGTCCCTTCTTGATGATCTGCACAGAAATCGTGACAGGGGATCTGCCTCGATACTAGTGTTGCTGGACTTCTCAGCCACCTTTGACACTGTGGATCATAATATCATGCTTACAAGACTGGCACATCATTACCTTGGGCACTGAACTGTGGAGTGTCTCCCATTTTATTTAATATCTACCTCAAGCCTCTGGCTGAGTTGCTTCGGTTAATGGATACAAAATTCTACATCTATGCTGCTGATGTGCAACTACTCATGCCCATTGAACTAGATCTACACACAACTCTGTAAACTGTCTGCCTGCCTAGTCGCAACTCAGGAATGGGCAAACAACAACAAACTCTGCCTGAGCCCCGAACCCAAGCAAAACAGAGACCTTTTGGGTATCTGACACAACTGGACAAATACCTGACTTCAGAATACCTTTTGGGAAGTATGAACTCCCCCTAAAATCACAGGTCAGGAATCTTGGGATACTGTCAGACGAGGGCGGGCCCAGGAGGAACGGAGGGACGTCCGAAGATGCGATGCGATCAGCTGTTCTTCCCCGTGCTGTGCAGCGCCTTCACACAGAGGTGAGAGGCGCTGCACGGGCACGGTTTCAGACGGAGGGGGGCCCGGTGGAGGGGGGAGCAGCGGCGACGACCTCATGGGGGGTGGTGGGGGCGGGACACGGGGGCGGGAGCTGTTTTTTCTAAAATAGTAGAAAGAGAGGAAGGGAAGGAGGGGGGCTGGGGCTGCCTAAAAAAGTCATGCTTTTAATGCAGGGGGGAGCGGGGAGCAGCGGCGACCTCGGGCGGGGGGGGGGGGCAAGGCCGTCCATAAAGGACGCTCCTGATGAGCGTTTTTGCGCCCGCGATTTGATTTTTTTTTTAAAACATTTTACTTTTTTAAGCCGGGCAGCCCTAACGAGAGTAGCTTTCCCGGAGTTTTCCAGCGTTAGGGCAAGCGGTAAACTTTGATGCATCTCATTTCAACAGGGTTTCTACACAATTTGCTCATCTGCATTCCGTTTTCGTTTGCTGCTACCGTCGTCGGAAATTGGGCTTTAATACATGCCAGGGTTAAAAACTTGTTCGTTAAAGGCTCATTTAGTTTAGTGCATCTGGCCCTAAGATTTGAAAGATTTTGGATAGTTATTTATCTTATAATTAAGCCCTGTAGGAAAGAAGCTTATAAAAATGTTTAAATGAGATACACCTAAGAAACATTCCTATTTTGAGTTGGAAATCTTTGAAGTGTTATACTTACTTGTAACTTGGTCAGGAGACTAAATGTTTGGTGAGTAAAGAAATTAGAGTGTATACTGGATCCAGTAGGGAATCAGCAGTTCTACTGGTCTAATCCTGTACAATCTAACTGAAGAGTATTTCTTTCTGTTTACCAGCACAGTCAAATAATTCCATTCCACTTAAATAAATATTTTATTGTTATATATAAGGGAGTAGTATCTGGATTCATCGTAAATCAAATTGATTCCATTCACAGGAATTCATATTCACCTTTTTGCATTCATCCGGTATTATCTTTTAAGGATGAGTTTTTATTTTATGTTCACTCTGTCTCTTGTGAGCTGAGCACAGTTAGTTCCCTCGGCTGGCACGACTACATCTTAGAGGTATTTTGATACTGTGTGAAGTCTCACCACAGACGGGTGACATTAGGCAAACCTGCCTTGTGCAAAAATGGAAATTCTCACTTCATTTGGTGGTAACAACTTTGGGACAATGTCCCCTCCTTTATTAGTGGTGACTCCAGCACAACACCCCTCTTTCTCTCTCTCCTTTTACCAAACAAACAACATAGTAGATGACGGCAGAAAAAGACCTGCACGGTCCATCTAGTCTGCCCAACGATTTAAATTTATATGTGCTACTTTATGTGTATACCTGACCTTGATTTGTTTCTGCCATTTTCAGGGCACAGACCGTAGAAGTCTGCCCAGCACGAGGCCCACCACCCAACCACCAGCCCCCCACCGGCTCTGCCACCCAATCTTGGCTAAGCTTCTGAGGATCCATTCCTTCTGAACAGGATTCCTTTATGTTTATCCCACGCATTTTTGAATTCCCTTACCGTTTTCATCTCCACCACCTCCTGCGGGAGGGCATTCCAAGCATCTACCACTCTCTCCATGAAAAAATACTTCCTGACATTTTTCTTGAGTCTGCCCCCCCTTCAATCTCATTTCATGTCCTCTCGTTCTACCGCCTTCGCATCTCTGGAAAAGGTTCGTTTGCGGATTAATACCTTTCAAATATTTGAACGTCTGTATCATATCACCCCTGTTTCTCCTTTCCTCCAGAGTATACATGTTTAGTTCAGCAAGTCTCTCCTCATATGTCTTGTAACGCAAATCCCATACCATTCTCGTAGCTTTTCTTTGCACCGCTTCGATTCTTTTTACATCCTTAGCAAGATACGGCCTCCAAAACTGAACACAATACTCCAGGTGGGGCCTCACCAACGACTTGTACAGGGGCATCAACACTAAGATTTAATTCTACTACTACTACTACTACTATTTAGCATTTCTATAGCGCTACAAGGCATACGCAGCGCTGCACAAACATAGAAGAAAGACAGTCCCTGCTCAAAGAGCTTACAATCTAATAGACAAAAAATAAATAAAGTAAGCAAATCAAATCAATTAATGTGAACGGGAAGGAAGAGAGGAGGGTAGGTGGAGGCGAGTGGTTACAAGTGGTTACGAGTCAAAAGCAATGTTAAAGAGGTGGGCTTTCAGTCTAGATTTAAAGGTGGCCAAGGATGGGGCAAGACGTAGGGGCTCAGGAAGTTTATTCCAGGCGTAGGGTGCAGCGAGACAGAAGGCGCGAAGTCTGGAGTTGGCAGTAGTGGAGAAGGGAACAGATAAGAAGGATTTATCCATGGAGCGGAGTGCACGGGAAGGGGTGTAGGGAAGGACGAGTGTGGAGAGATACTGGGGAGCAGCAGAGTGAATACATTTATAGGTTAGTAGAAGAAGTTTGAACAGGATGCGAAAACGGATAGGGAGCCAGTGAAGGGTTATGCACTTGGGTCACAAAAACCCAAAGGGAACAGTACGACATAGGGGGTGAAGCGCTTCCGTGTAAGAAAGAAGAGCGGGATTTGGGGGTGATTGTGTCTGATGAACTTAAGGTGGCCAAATAGGTAGAAAAGGCGACGCTCAAAGCCAGAAGGATGCTCAGGTGCATAAGGAGAGGGATGACCAGCAGGAAAAAAAGAGATGATAGTGCCCTTGTATAAGTCTCTGGTGAGGCCCCATTTAGAGTACTGTGTGCATCTACAGAAAGATATAAACAGGATGGAGTCAGTCCAGAGCGCGGCTACAAAATTGGTCCGAGGTCTCTGTCATAAAACATATAAGGACAGGCTTACGAACCTCAACATGTACAGTATACACTGGAAGAGAGAGGATATGATAGAGACGTTTAAATAGGTCAGTGACAGTGGCGTACCTAGGGTAGTTGACACCTCCTCCAAAATCCAGTACTAGGCATACCGAGAATACAAAACACTCAAGACCTATAGAGCAATTCTACCATACCATAAGCAGTCATTTCTACGAGTCACACAAGGAAAAGGAAAGCATCTTAAACACTACAGTGAGCACTAGAACATCAATTCACCTATTCTAAAACGAAACCAGACAGAATAGTACAGATCGTCGATCCTGCACAGTCAATGCCAACCGAGAGCCATGTCTTTTTCACAAACACAGATACACCCTAATCCACTATAGAATAAGCAATAACCTTTCTATTTAGACAAAAATTAAACTGAACCCCCGATGCCAGACTCTGCATACAATGCAACACCACAGAAACAGAAAATGTCTCCTAGTACTGTGCAAAATATAAAGACAGCAGATGTAAATTTGAAAAAACTAACAAGTACCAATCACCACTTTACAAATTAACAAATAGAAATAAAACAAATACAGAAAATAAAATAATACCATTTTATTGGACTAATACATTTAGCTTCCAGAGGCCAAAACCTCCTTCCTCAGGTCAATACAGTATAGTGCTGTTACTGTATCCTATCCTGACCTGAGGAAGGGGGTTTTGTTCTCCGAACGTCAGTCAAAATGTATTAAAATTAGTCCAATAAAAAGATTACCTTATTTACATGTTCTATTAAACATTTAACACCGCTACAATACTACTTTATCCTAAAGCAAAAAAAAAAAAAAATATATATATACAGTGGGGGAAATAAGTATTTGATCCCTTGCTGATTTTGTAAGTTTGCCCACTGACAAAGACATGAGCAGCCCATAATTGAAGGGTAGGTTATTGGTAACAGTGAGAGATAGCACATCACAAATTAAATCCGGAAAATCACATTGTGGAAAGTATATGAATTTATTTGCATTCTGCAGAGGGAAATAAGTATTTGATCCCCCACCAACCAGTAAGAGATCTGGCCCCTACAGACCAGGTAGATGCTCCAAATCAACTCGTTACCTGCATGACAGACAGCTGTCGGCAATGGTCACCTGTATGAAAGACACCTGTCCACAGACTCAGTGAATCAGTCAGACTCTAACCTCTACAAAATGGCCAAGAGCAAGGAGCTGTCTAAGGATGTCAGGGACAAGATCATACACCTGCACAAGGCTGGAATGGGCTACAAAACCATCAGTAAGACGCTGGGCGAGAAGGAGACAACTGTTGGTGCCATAGTAAGAAAATGGAAGAAGTACAAAATGACTGTCAATCGACAAAGATCTGGGGCTCCACGCAAAATCTCACCTCGTGGGGTATCCTTGATCATGAGGAAGGTTAGAAATCAGCCTACAACTACAAGGGGGGAACTTGTCAATGATCTCAAGGCAGCTGGGACCACTGTCACCACGAAAACCATTGGTAACACATTACGACATAACGGATTGCAATCCTGCAGTGCCCGCAAGGTCCCCCTGCTCCGGAAGGCACATGTGACGGCCCGTTTGAAATTTGCCAGTGAACACCTGGATGATGCCGAGAGTGATTGGGAGAAGGTGCTGTGGTCAGATGAGACAAAAATTGAGCTCTTTGGCATGAACTCAACTCGCCGTGTTTGGAGGAAGAGAAATGCTGCCTATGACCCAAAGAACACCGTCCCCACTGTCAAGCATGGAGGTGGAAATGTTATGTTTTGGGGGTGTTTCTCTGCTAAGGGCACAGGACTACTTCACCGCATCAATGGGAGAATGGATGGGGCCATGTACCGTACAATTCTGAGTGACAACCTCCTTCCCTCCGCCAGGGCCTTAAAAATGGGTCGTGGCTGGGTCTTCCAGCACGACAATGACCCAAAACATACAGCCAAGGCAACAAAGGAGTGGCTCAGGAAGAAGCACATTAGGGTCATGGAGTGGCCTAGCCAGTCACTAGACCTTAATCCCATTGAAAACATATGGAGGGAGCTGAAGCTGCGAGTTGCCAAGCGACAGCCCAGAACTCTTAATGATTTAGAGATGATCTGCAAAGAGGAGTGGACCAAAATTCCTCCTGACATGTGTGCAAACCTCATCATCAACTACAGAAGACGTCTGACCGCTGTGCTTGCCAACAAGGGTTTTGCCACCAAGTATTAGGTCTTGTTTGCCAGAGGGATTAAATACTTATTTCCCTCTGCAGAATGCAAATAAATTCATATACTTTCCACAATGTGATTTTCCGGATTTAATTTGTGATGTGCTATCTCTCACTGTTACCAATAACCTACCCTTCAATTATGGGCTGCTCATGTCTTTGTCAGTGGGCAAACTTACAAAATCAGCAAGGGATCAAATACTTATTTCCCCCACTGTATATTATTTACAGTTTGTTTTCTGTTTTCTGCTTTCCTCATCTTCTTTTCACTGTCTTCCTTCCATCCAGCATCTGTCTTCGCTCTCTCTCTGCCCCTTCAATCCACCATTTGTCCTCCCTCTCCCATTCATCCAGGGTCTGCCCCCTCTCTCTCTCTGCCCCTTCTTTTCAGCCCCATTATCCCACCTGCCCCTAGTTCCAGCCCCAGCCCACATCTCCCACCTGCCCCCCCTTTACAGCCCCCAATTTCAGCCCCACTATCCCACCAGTTCCGAGCTTCAGCCCCCAGCCACTTTTCCCCTATCCTCTTTTCAGCCCCCAGTTTTAACCCCAGCCCCGAGCTTCAGCCCCAGCCACTTCTCCCTGTCCCCTTTTCAGCCCCCAGTTCCAGTACTAGCCCCCTTATCCCACCTGGGCAAGACTTCTACGGTCTGTGTCCTGAAAATGGCAGATACAAATCAAGGTAAGGTATACACAAAAAGTAGCACATATGAGTTTATCTTGTTGGGCAGACTAGATGGACTGTGCAGGTCTTTTTCTGCCGTCATCTACTATGTTACTATGTTACCCTCTTTTCAGCCCCCCGTTCCAGTCCCCTTCATCCACATGCCTTACACTGAGGCCCCCTTTTCATACCCAGACCCATTCTCCCTCCTGCCCCCTTCTGAGACCCCAGTTCCAGCACCAGGCCCCTTCTCCCATCTGAACCCCCCCCAGACCCATTGTCCCATCTGAGCCCCCTCCCAGACCCAGTCCCCTCCCGTCTGAGCCCCCCCCCCAGACACAATCCCCTTCTCCCCGACCCAGTCTCCGCCTGCCTACCAGCTCCGTCGACAGATGACCGTCTTCTCCTGCCACCTGGCCGGCACCCAGATCTGTGAAGCGCCTCGCGTCTGCTCTGCTGTAAATGAAGCAAATCGCCTCGTCGCATGGCCCTTCCCTCACTGTGTCCCGCCCTCACGGAAATAGGAAGTTACATCAGAGGGCGGGACACAGTGAGGGAAGGGCCATGCGATGAGGCGATTTGATTCATTTACAGCAGAGCAGACGCGAGGAGAAGAGGGTCGTCTGTCGATGGAGCTGGTGGGAGGCAGGTGGGGACTGCGACCCCCCCACCTGCTGACACCCGGGGCAGACTGCCCCCACCGCCCCGCCCTTGGTACGCCACTGCTCAGTGACGTTAATGTACAGGAGGTGAGCCCTTTTCAAATGAAGGAAACCTCTGGAATGAGAGGGCATAGGAGGAAACAGAGAAAATGTTCTTTCACGGAAAGGGTGGTGGATGCGTAGAATGGCCACCTGGTGGAGGTCATGGAGGACTGTGTCAGAGTTTAAGAAGGTGTGGACAGACACGTGGGATCTCTTAGGAAACGGAGGAGTTAGTGGTTACTGAGGATGGGCCACTTGGCCCTTTTCTGCCATCATGTTTCTATGAACTGGAAACACCAAGGAACTGATCATGAAATGTTGTGGTCTGAGTTGTTGCAGTAAAGAAAGTCCGAAGGTAACCTACCAAGACTGTGGTCATAATTTGGAGAAGGTGAACTCTTGTGTACTCCAGCTCACCGGTTCTGTTTGTTTATGGGCCCTGGTCTCGGGTGCCTGACCCGAGGAGTTTAGCCAGTGGACCTGAATGTGGTGTGAGACCAGGATTACACTTTCAATTACTGTCAATTCCATTTATGTATTATTTTTAAGCTTTAGCTCTTATTGTCTGGGAAGAAAAACTGAAAGAGATGAAAGGAAGAAAGTGAGCACGTCATACAGAAGGAGGAGCAGAACCAGGAGAAAGGAATAAAGAGCAGAAGCAGAACTTCCTTTTCTGGAGCCCCAGGAAGGGATTGGGCAGTACCAGGCTCATTCCTTCTGCTTGTGTTCCATGTGTGTGAGACGCTGGATGGCATTGCCTGGCACTGCATCCCCTGCTGCCCACCTCCTGCCAGTCTCCTACCTGCTGAGCACAAAGCCCTGCAGCCGTTCTCCTGTCCATCGCCACACTACCAGCTCCAGCCCTGGCTCCCTGTGTGCAGCTTTGGGCTTTGCACGTTTGCTGGATCTCTGTGGCTGTAGTAGCGAGTGAGATATCAGCATTCAGCACACTACAGTACACTACAACAAGCACCGCCCCTTCCCGAAGGAGGTGATGTCACAGGGAGGAGGAGTCTGCAGCTGTTGGGTAGATGCTGGGAAACGTAGTTCTACTGGTGTACAGCCCTGTAATTTTATGAAAAACAAACAGTCCTGCTTTGGAGATAGGGAAGGGGCTGGAGACAGAGCAAAGAAAGGAAAAAAACAGCAGAGAGGGAGCAGAGAAGGAGTCAGAGATGTAGATTACCCCCAGATAATTAAGAAAATGAAAGAATGAGCAGGAAAAACTCTATATACTTCTGAGGGAAGGAGGAGAAAGAACAGCTTTAGACCAGGTGCTGTTGCAGCCTGTCAGACAAACTCGGCCACCTGGATGCTTGTGTTGCACTAGAACTTATAAAATTTCATATTAACTCTTTGCCAGACACTCTGAAGCTCAACACTCATAATTGCTGAATCAGGTGAATGTGGCTCTCTGCAGCTAGATCACTGCTCTCTCTCTCTCTCTCTCACACACACACACTCTCTCTCTGTTTCTCAACTCACTCTCACAGTCTCTCTCTTTCACACAAATGCACACACACACACTTTGTCTGTCTCTGTCTCTCTCTCACACACATATACACACTCTCTCTCAACTCACACTCTCTTTCACACAGACGCGCACACACACACTTTCTCTGTCTCTCTCTCACTCACATACATATACACACTCTCTTAACTCACTCTAACAGTCTGTCTTTCACACAGACGCACACACACACACACACACACACACACTTTCTGTCTCTCACACACACTCTCGCACACACACACACACACACACACTTTGTCTCTCTCACACATGCACTCACACATACATATACACACACACTCTCACTCTCTCTTAACTCACTCTAACAGTCTCTCTCTTTCACACAGACGCGCACACACACACACTTTCTGTCCCTCTCACACACACTCACACATATACACACTCTCACTCGCTCTCTTTACATTAAAGAAATAAAAAAATCTTGCCCGTTTTAACGGGCTTTACGGCTTGTAGTAACATATAGTAACATAGTAAATGACAGCAGATAAAGACCTGAATTGTCCATCCAGTCTGACCAACAAGATAAACTCATTTTACATGGTATGTGATTCTTTTTACCCAAGTTTGATTTGTCCTTGCCATTCTCACGGCATAGACCCTAGAAGTCTGCCCAGTACTGTTCTTGTACTAGGTTCTGAAGCTAACATCGAAGCCCCTTAAAATTTACACTCCAGCCCATCCCTATCTATTCAGTCATGATCAGGGCGTAGACCGTAGAAGTCTGCCCAGCACCGGTTTTGTTCCCAATTACCACCTAATCTCCGCTAAGATTCTGCGGATCCATTCCTTCAAAATAGGATTCCTTTGTGTTTATCCCACGCATGTTTGAATTCTGTTACCGTTTTCATCTCCACCACCTCCCGTGGGAGGGCATTGCAAGCATCCATCACTCTCTCCGTGAAAAAATACTTCCTGACATTTTTCTTGAGTCTGCCCCACTTCAATCTCATTTCATGTCCTCTCATTCTACCACCTTCCCATCTCCGGAAAAGGTTCGTTTGCGGATTCATACCTTTCAAATATTTGAACGTCTGTATCATATCACCCCTGTTTCTCCTTCCCTCCAGGGTATACATGTTAAGGTCATCAAGTCTCTGCTCATACGTCTTGTAACGCAAATCCCATACCATTCTCGTAGCTTTTCTTTGCACCGCTTCAATTCTTTTTACATCCTTAACAAGATACGGCCTCCAGAACTGAACAGAGTACTCCAGTTGGGGCCTCACCAACGACTTATACAGGGGCATCAACACCCCCTTTCTTCTGCTGGTCAAATCCTCTCTCTATACAGCCTAACCACCTTCTAGCTACAGGCACCGCCTTGTCACACTGTTTCGTCGCCTTCAAATCCTCAGATACTATCACCCCAAGATCCCTCTCCCCCTCAGTACCTATCAGACTCTCCCCGCCTAACACATACGTCTCCCGTGTATTTCTACTCCCTAAATGCATCACTTTGCATTTCTTCGCATTGAATTAATTGCCAAATGTTAGACCATTCTTCTAGCTTCCTCAGATCCTTTTTCATGTTTTCCACTCCCTCCGGGGTGTCCACTCTGTAGTGCTACTAGACGTATGCAGCACTGTACACTGGACATAAAGAGAAAGTCCCTGCTCGACAGAGCTTACAATCAAAGTATAATATGAATACTTAGAGGTTAATGTGAAAATACCCAGAGATAATAATAAAAATAAAATTCCAGTGTACAGAGGGGACGATAACAAGGTTCTGGTCCATATTATCTCTGGTCAGGACACATTTCTTGCCTGATAGATTATGGTGCTGCAGCTGCTGTTTTTCCTCTTTTCTACAGGAATCAGGATTATACAGAGTTTTGCCTCCTCCTTTGAATTTCCCTTTCAGCTCTGGGAAATATGTATCTTTGCCTCCCAATGCCCTTTCTCCCTTCTACTTCCTCCTTTCTTTGCTGGGTGCACAGCCTCTTTTCATAGTAATTAAAAAAAAAAAAAAGTACAGGACTGCATTTCCCACAATTCACAGTGTCTCTTTATCCAGAGAAAGGGGCAAAGTAAGACTACATTACCCAGCATCCAGTGGCAGGGTAAGCCTCCTTCTGTGATGTAATTTCCTCCTAGACTGACCCAGCAAGCTCAAAAAAAACTATACCCAGGGGGGAGCTGTGTGCAGTGCAGGGACAAGAGAGCTAAAGCTGGAAATCCTGCTCAGGAGAATGGCTGCAGGGCTTTGTGCTCAGCAGGTAGGAGACTGGCAGGAGGTGGGCAGCAGGGGATGCAGTGCCAGGCAATGTCATGCAACCTCTGATACACACATGGTGCATGGAGTTCTTCTTCCTGGTTCCCCTCCCTTCACAGGGGCTGGAAATGGTGCTGTGGAGAAGGGCAGGAGAATGGCTGCAGGGCTTTGTGCTCAGCAGGTAGGAGACTGGCAGGAGGTGGGCAGCAGGGGATGCAGTGCCAGGCAATGTCATGCAACCTCTGATACACACATGGTGCATGGAGCAAGCAGAAGAAGAAATGAACCTGGCACTGCTCAATCCGTCCCTGGGGCTCCCGAAAAGAAAGTTTTCAATTGAATTCCGCTCTTATATACCACTAATATCCCCCATTCGAGGTTCAGTGCGGTTTACATTATCAGTGGGGCATAGGTTGGATACAATGTTATAGGCAGAAGGTTGGTTGAGTAACAATTTTGCAGTTTTATAATCTTGTTGGTTACTATAATCTTATACAACACTAGAGTGAGAGATTACTTGAGGTGCTTCTTTTGATGGTTCTGTAGCTAGTCAGGGGACATATAGAAGAAGTGGTTGTTGTGTGGCCGTCTTTGGAAAGAGAAAAGCTTGTAACTTCTTCCAGAAGCTGAGGTAGTTAGTCTGAGATCTAATGGCTAAGGGGAGTGAGTTCCATAAAGAGATTCCTGATATGGGGAAGAGCGATCTAAAGATCTTCTGAAATGGGATTCCCTTATGGAACGAGGGTGTTAAAATCAAATTGTTCTTTTAGTCTGCTGGAATGAACGATACAGACTGATGAGACATTAATCAACAGTTCGGATGTGACACCTTGTAGAATTGGAAAGACTAGACAGGCTCAATTCTTTCAGCTATGGGCAGTGGCGTTCCTGGGGGGGCTGACACCCGGCCTCCGGGTGCAGCGCCCCCCCCCCCCCGGTACAGCACGACGCCCCCCCAGCGAAAGAACCCCCCCCGGGTGCAGCGCGATCCCCCAGCGAAAGAACACCCCCCCGGGTGCACGCTGCTGGGGGGGGGGGGTGCCGCGTGCCTGCTGGCTCTTCATTTTCATGCTCCCTCTGCCCCGGAACAGGATACTTCCTGTTCCGGGGCAAAGGGAGCATGAAAACGAAGAGCCGACAGGCACGCGGCACCCTCCCTAGCGGTGTGCACCCAGGGCGGACCGCCCCCCCCCCTTTGGTACGCCACTGGCTATGGGTGACCAGTGTAGTTTAACAAGATATGCCGAAATGCTAGTGTATCTATTCAGTTTAAAAATTAGTCTAGCCGCTGTGTTTTGTATGATCTGCAGTTTTTTTCTGATATTGAATCTCTATCCCAAAAAATAAGTCTTTACAGTAGTCCAGATGCTGTAAGATCAGCATCTGGACCAGTAGTGCAAAGGCTTTTTGATCAAAGAATGACCTGACTGTACGTAGTTGTCTCATTTTAAACAGTGTTTTCTTCCATAATTGGTTGATATTTATTAGGATTTATTTACCACCTGTTAGCCATTGAACAATCTCAGGTGGGGTGGCTTGGTACAGGAATGAAAACAAAAAAGTGAGGACAGGTTGAGGAGGAAATCCAAAAAAAATATAACTTTATTGGTGATCAAATAACAACCCGACACGGCTGTGTTTCGGCATCAAAGCCTGCATCAGGAGTCAAATAAATCTTCTTGGGTTGTCGCTTGATAAAAACCCAAAGAAAATATAGCATAGGAACTTCCTTGAAACCCGAGAATTGTGAAGTCAACTATGGAGCGCCTGTACGGCAATACACAGAAATGACGTCAAGCGACAACCCAAGAAGATTTATTTGACCCATGATGCTGGCTTTGATGCCGAAACACGGCCGCGTCGGGTCGTTATTTGATCACCAATAAAGTTATATTTTTTTTTGATTTCCTCCTCAACTTGTCCTCACCTTTTTGTTTTCATTGCTGTTGTTTTGTTTGAGGACTTTCCTCCCCGCTTTTGGTTTCTTGGTACAGGAATTCCAGGCAGTGGTCAGGGAAGCAGTGTGAGCATTTCAGTAATAGTGATTTTGCATCTTCTATTGATAGCGGTTGAAAAACATCCCGTATCTGATCTGTTTTAATTCCCTGAGTTGGGCATGAGCCAGAGCCTGCTCCCGAATCAGAGACTGTTCCATTTTTCCTCTGCTGGATTATTTTTAGCTAGGTCAGATCTGATTTGGTTGATCTGGTTCGCAAAAAAGGGACTTGTTTACAGTGTTGGTGGAGGTTAGACTTCTGACTAGGGAGAATAATTTTTGTTCTCAAGGAGTCTGCACTGTTGTTGCTGCTGCTGGGTTTTTGAAGTCTTACCCTGTGCGATTGGGCAGCACTATCACCGTATCGGGTTGTGAATGGGAGGGTAATGCAGGTGGTCGAGGTTTATGGTGTGTCCGGTGCTTGCTGGGCATGGAGGTGTGTGCTGGTTTGTGCGCTGAGCTTGGCAGTGGCTCAGCTTCCGATCAGGTACCGCATACAGTTCAAGCTTCTCCTACTAACCTACAAATGCACTCGATCTGCAGCCCCTCCTTACGTTCCTACCCGTAACCTCCGCTCTCAAGACAAATCTCTCCTTTCAGTACCCTTCTCCACCACCGCCAACTCCAGGCTCCGCCCTTTCTGCCTCGCCTCACCCCATGCCTGGAATGAACTCCCTGAGCCCATACGCCAGGCCCCCTCCCTACCCATCTTCAAAGCCTTGCTCAAAGCCCACCTCTTCAGTGTCGCCTTCGGCACCTAACCACCATACCTCTATGCAGGAAACCTAGACTGCCCCTATTTGACATTTCTCCCATTAGATTGTATCTCCTTGGAGCAGGGACTGTCCTTTTTGTTAAACTGTACAGCGCTGCGTAACTCTAGTAGCGCTCTAGAAATGTTAAGTAGTAGTAGTAGCTTGCTGTGCCCTATGCCTGGAATAGACTTCCTGAGCCCCTACGTCTTGCCCCATCCTTGACCATCTTTAAATCTAGATTGAAAGCCCACCTCTTTAACATTGCTTGTATCCACTCGCCTCCACCTACCCTCCTCTCCTCTTTCCTCTACACTCTGCTGCCCGTCTCGTCTTCCGCCAGGGTCGCTTTACTCATACTACCCCTCTCCTCAAGTCGCTTCACTGGCTCCCTATCCGTTTTTGCATCCTGTTCAAACTTCTTCTACTAACCTATAAATGTACTCACTCTGCTGCTCCCCAGTATCTCTCCACACTCGTCCTTCCCTACACCCCTTCCTGTGCACTCCGCTCCATGGATAAATCCTTCTTATCTGTTCCCTTCTCCACTACTGCCAACTCCAGACTTCGCGCCTTCTGTCTCGCTGCACCCTACGCCTGGAATAAACTTCCTGAGCCCCTACGTCTTAAATCTAGACTGAAAGCCCACCTCTTTAACATTGCTTTTGACTCGTAACCACTTGTAACCACCTGCCTCCACCTACCCTCCTCCTTCCTGTACACAATAATTGATTTGATTGCTTACTTTATTTTTTGTCTATTAGATTGTAAGCTCTTTGAGCAGGGACTGTCTTTCTTCTATGTTTGTGCAGCGCTGCGTATGCTTTGTAGCGCTATAGAAATGCTAAATAGTAGTAGTAGTAGTATGAGCAGGCTCTCCACTGGGCTGAGATGCCTCCATGATGGATCCTTCCCTGGATGGCGGTGGAGTGCCCGCAGTATTTCCCGTTGTCACAGTAGACCTCTCCTCCTACTGCAGGAGAGTAGTCTCACAGGTTCGCTTCTCGACTCCTGAGGACTCGAGCGTCGTTTAGTAGCGGTATGTTCCAGGCACCGTGCTGTCCTGATGCTTTTTTACGGTTCGGCCCCAGAGCCGGGAGAGGTGCGGTCCCTTGGTTAGGGGCCGTCCGTGATGACTCCCACTGCTGCCGTCAAACTCTCATACCGCAGTGGGGTGGGTTATTTTACGGTCTCTCCCCGGCTCACTGAGGCTTGAACGCCATTCAATTGGGGTGTGCTTCGGTTGCCATGCTAACCTGGTGCTCCTTTTTGTTTTAGCCCCAATGGCACTGGAAAGTTAGCGGTTTTCGGTAACGATCGCGTCTGCAGGCTGTCCTGTGCTGATTCCCACCTCCTTGCTGGAACTGGGGGTCTCCATCGAATCGTTGCGAATGCCCGGGAGCAGTTCTGCTCTTAATTCCCTGCAGCTCCTGAGGCTTTTTTTCCTGGTCCTCCTCCCATCAAACAACAGCTGATTGTCCAACTCTAGGAAGTTCTTGGTTTCTTCTTCCCATAACCTCTTTACATTAACCTGCTCCTCTCCCTCTTCCCTTCCTTTGTGCGCTTGTTTTCAATGAAGCCAGGAAATAAGAAACAGAGGGCAAGATGCATCAACAAAACGTAAAACAACCGAAAACGTAAAAGTCATTACCATTTTAGAAAAAATGAAGGATGCACTAAAAAAAAAGACGCACATGTTCAGCGCGGTATTCAAACGTTGGATGCATGAAAGTATCGTTAATCTGGTGTAATCTCCGCCAGCGGTATAGGAAACGCATGCGCACAATCGCCAAACCTATGATATCACCTTGCCCGAAGACGCCGCGCCGCTCACCCCCGTTTCAATCAGCTGATATCGGAGAGTGCAGTTGAAAGCGTGCATCACAAAAATAGCCTTCTATTTTGGCCATTATTCACACCCAAATAATAACAACGTCTTTTTTGGCATATACCAACCATTAACAACTTGGGGGGGGGGGGGGGAATAAAAGAAACCAGGGCTACGTGCGTATGAGAAAGTCAATTGTTTATTTATTTACCAAGTACACATACAATTGATAGTTTCTCATGAGAGATCAGTACAGTTACATAAAAAGAGATGTTCTCTGTGACTTTGTCTGTGAAATACTGTTCTGATTCAGCAGCTTATATCCTTTGTTTCAGACAATGATTTACATGACTTTTTCTGCAAATCATCCTTCTCATAGATTATTATCTGGTTCTCACCATCTGCTTTCCTAAACCTGTTAAACCACATTCTCTCTTTTGTTTACACTAGTTTCTTTCCCAAGCCTGCTTGCCCGTAAGGGTATCATAATAGACCATAAATTCCAGAGTCATACAGACTTTTGACCCATTCCATAGTGCATGACTGTGCTCATAATTCTACACTTTTTAGGGCTCCTTTTACCAAGCTGTAGTAAAAGGGGCCCTGTGGTAGCATTGGCATGTGGATTTGCCACGTGCCAAGCAGGGGCGTATCTGCTATGGGGCCACAGGGGCCTGGCCCCCGCAGATTTGCCCTTGGACCCCCTTACCAATGACACTCTCAACCCCCCTCCTCCTGCCGTCACTCCGCTGTTGCACCTCACCTCCCTTTGCTGGCGGGGGACCCCAACCCCCGCCAGCCGAAGTCTCCGTCCTTCCTTCCTTCCTTTGTTTGAGATTGGTGGTTTCTGACGTCCTGCACGCACGTACAACGTGCAGCCAGGGCCGTGCCGATGCGGTTAGCGAGGTAAGCATGGCAGGAGGGCGCCATCCTCTGGGGGGCGCCCTGCCGCACCATGCTTACCTCGCTCTCTTCTCCCCAGATCCTTTTTTTTTTGGTTTAAATTTACCTCTCCGGCGCGCGGCAAGCGTAAGTGAGAAGGAGGCGGCGCTCCCCCGGCCGCCCCGACGTGTCTTCCCTTCGCTCGGTTCCGCCTTCTTCTGACGTCATTTCTGACGTCAGAAGAAGGCGGGACACAGCGAAGGCAAGACACGTCGGGGCGGGGGAGCGCCGCCTCCTCACTAACGCTGCCGCGCGCCGGAGAGGTAAATTTAAACAGAAAAAAAAGGATCTGGGGAGAAGAGCGTGGGTAGTGTAGCGCTCGTTTTCGGGGGGGGCGCCGGAGAGGCCAACTGCAGGGGGGCGCCGGAGACCCTAGGCACGGCCCTGCGTGCAGCGTGCAGGACGTCAGAAACCACCAAACCCAATCGAAGGAAGGACGGAGACTTCAGCTGGCGGGGGTTGGGGTCCCCCGCCAGCAAAGGGAAGTGAGGCATGACGGCAGAGTGACGGAAGGAAGAACGGAGACTTCGGCTGGCGGGCCAGCCCCCGCCAGCAAAGGGAGGTGAGGCGCGACGGCGGGAGGAGGGGGGGTTCAAAGTAGTTGGAGCTGTCTTCCGCGAGAGGGGGGGTTTAAAGTAGTCGGGCGGGGGGGGGAGTGGTGGCGTCGTCGTCTTCGTCTTCAGCGGGGGGGGGGGGGGTCAGTGCCGCCGGGGGGGGGGCTAAAATGTGCCCCCTCTCCTTGGCTCTGGCCCCCCCTACCGTTGACGTTCAGATACGCCCCTGGTGCCAAGGCCCCTTTTACCACAATGGGTAAAAAGCCAAAAAAAAAAAAGGAAATGTCTGTGCAGTAAATACAAACTTGCCATGTGGCTATTTCTGGGGGAGCCCTAACAGGAGGTGGTGAGGGCTCCCATGCTAACCCAGTGGTTAAAAAAAAAAATTCTGTCAACCCAGAAATAGCACACACGCTGGGGGCAGTAATAACACTGGCTCCTGCGTTAGGCCGGAAGTAGTGCCGGATTGGCTCACGACAACGCCACAGTAGCTCTACTGCTGGGTTGTAAAAAGGCCTCTAAGTTTGTAACATTAGCACATGGCCACTAATTGACAAAATGGAAAATTGGTCATTTTACTGGTGTGGTAAAAATGGGCAAGCTAAGGCCCCTTTTACTGTAGCTTAAAGGACCATTAAGTGACCCAATACCAGAAGGGAGATTTTTTATTTTTTTTTTAACTTTATTGAAAAGAAACAATCACATATATTTTCACTCAACAAATAGTTACGCTCTGGAACTCTTTGCCAGAGAATGTGATATCAGCATTTAGTGTATCTTGGTTTAAAAAAGGTTTGGACAAATTCCTGGAGGAAAAGTCCATAGTCTGCTATTGAGACAGAGATGGGAAGCAACTGCTTACCCTGGGATTGGTAGCATGGAATGTTGCTGCTATTTGGGTTTCTGCCAGGTACTTGTGACCTGACTTTGCCACTGTTTGGAAAACAGGATACTAGGCTAGATGGACCATTGGTCTGACCCAGTAATGAACAAATAATACCACTTCTAATCTAATATCGACTACTAAGCAACCACAAAATGCCGACTAACCTCACCGCCACACACTAATACTCTCACCCTAATGTCCTCACCTGAGCAACTACGTAATGCCGACACCTACACAAGATCACAATGTATTCTCCTACCATGTAAGTACGCACTTGATTGCAAAACCACGTGCATATTTGTAGTCCGGAATGGCAATCGCCATTACGGCAAATGTAAGCCACATTGAGCCTGCAAATAGGTGGGAAAATGAGGGATACAAATGCTACAAATAAATACTGTTATGCTCTTAGATAAGAACTGCAATAATATAACCCCCCCCCCCCCCACCCAACACGCCAGTTACAGATAAGACAGGCAACCTCAAGAATTAAGCACCCTGCTGTGGGCCACATGCAAGTAAGTCGAAAATATTTGCCTGGGGAAGTGTCCTTGCTCTGGGATGTCCTGACGCTCCAACATCAAGAGTCCAATCGTTAAACCTCTCTATTGAACCAACGTCAGTTTCAACCAGCATTGCAAAATTGCCTTCTTTCCCATTAAAATCGTCCACTGCAAAAAGCCTTTCAGGTCCTTAGGCAACTGAGCAGCCACTGTGAACACATCAAACGAGTTTCTAGGTTGCAGGTTAGGTGGTGGAATCATCTTGGTTGTCCTGGGCAGGGCTGCTGGCAGACTTTGCAGTACCTTGTAGCAAAAAAAGGTCTCCCTCTGCAGGAAAAGAAAGGATGCTTCCTTGAGAAGCCCTAGCAGGGGAGCTGGTTGCCGGCTGCAGTGCTTTGCTTTGCATTGCAAGCTGGGGGCAGGGAGAGATCGCAGCAGAGATCCAAGGAGTAGGTGAAAGTTCCAGGTGCAATACCCTCCAGGCTTGGCCAGAAGAAACTGGGCAGCAGGTCTACTTAGAAGAATGATGTGATAGCTGAACATAGTAGATGACGGCAGAAAAAGACCTGCACGGTCCATCCAGTCTGCCCAACAAGATAAACTCATATGTGCTACTTTTTGTGTACACCGTACCTTGATTTGTACCTGTCCTTTTCAGGGCACAGACCGTGTAAGTCTGCCCAGCACTATCCCCACCTCCCACCACCCAATCTCGGCTAAGCTTCTGAGGATCCATTCCCTTGGAACAGGATTCCTTTATGTTTATCCCACGCATGTTTGAATTCCGTTACCGTTTTCCTCTCCACCACCTCCCGTGGGAGAGCATTCCAAGAAGAAACTGCTTACTTGCAAAGGGTCAGCAAAGTGCTTACATATTCTCACCCCGAGTAATATGAGCAGATGCAAACTTAAAATGACTGCCTATTGAAAAGAAAAAAAAAAAGCTACATACAGCTTTCATACATGCAGCTTGTATGCGTGTATGAAAGCTGTGTGTAGCACACGGTATTATGAGCTTAGCAATGGACTGTTTTGCTTATGCACAGCTTTACGATTGGCTTTCCCCTTGCCGACCTGCTCACTGTTTTTACAAGCAGCTCATTTGCATGTGATTTCTTTTGAGAATTGCTCGCTATTGCCACCTCGGTAATTTTTATGAAGGTGGAAATACTACTACTACTTAACATTTCTAGAGCCCTACTAGGGTTACGCAGCGCTGTACAAATTAACAAATGAGGACAGTCCCTGCTCAGAAGAGCTTACAATCTAAAGGACGAAATGTCAAGTTGGGGTAGTTTAGATTTCCTGAGAGGAGGTGTAGTGATTAGGTGCCAAAGGCGACATTGAAGAGGTGGGATTTGAGTAATGATTTGAAGATGGGTAGGGAGGGGGCCCGGCGTATGGGCTCAGGGAGTTTGTTCCAAGCATGGGGTGAAGCGAGGTAGAAAGGGCAAAGCCTAGAGTTGGCGGTGGTGGAGAAGGGTACTGAAAGGAGGGATTTGTCAAGAGAGCGGAGGTTACGGGTGGGGACATAAGGGGAGATGAGAGTAGAGAGATAAGGAGGGGCTGCAGATCGAGTGCATTTGTAGGTGAGTAGGAGAAGCTTGAACTGTATGCGGTATCTGATCGGAAGCCAGTGACGTGACTTGAGGAGAGGGGTGGTATGAGTATATCGGTTGAGGCGGAAGATAAGACGTGCAGCCGAGTTCTGGATGGACTGAAGGGGGGATAGATGGCTAAGTGGGAGGCCGGTGAGGAGTAGGTTGCAGTAGTCAAGGCGAGAGGTAATGAGAGAGTGGATGAGAGTTCGAGTGGTGTGCTCAGAGAGGAGGGGGCGAATTTTGCTAATGTTATAGAGGAAGAAGCGACAGGTCTTGGCTATCTGCTGGATATGCGCAGAGAAGGAGAGGGAGGAGTCAAAGATGACACCAAGGTTGCGGGCAGATGAGACAGGGACGATGAGGGTGTTATCAATTGAGATAGAGAGTGAAGGGAGAGGAGAAGTGGGTTTGGGTGGGAACACAATAAGTTCCGTCTTGGCCATGTTTAGTTTCAGGTGACGGTTGGACATCCAGGCAGCAATGTCGGATAAGCAGGCCAGTACTTTGGCCTGGGTTTCCGCAGTGATTTCTGGTGTGGAGAGATAAAGCTGGGTGTCGTCAGCATAAAGATGATAGTGGAAACCATGAGAAGAGATTAGGGAGCCTAAGGAAGAGGTGTAGATTGAAAAAAGAAGGGGTCCAAGGACAGAACCTTGGGGAACTCCAACAGAGAGCGGGATAGGGGAGGAGGATGAGCCATGAGAGTGTACTCTGAAGGTACGATGGGAGAGATAAGAGGAGAACCAGGAGAGGACAGAGCCCTGGAACCCAAAGGAGGACAGTGTGTCAAGAAGTAGGTTGTGATTGACAGTGTCAAAAGCGGCGGATAGGTCGAGGAGGATGAGGATTGAATAGTGACCTTTAGATTTGGCGAGGAACAGGTCATTGCACACTTTGGATAGTGCTGTTTCTGTTGAGTGTAGGGGGCGAAAGCCGGATTGAAATAGCGAGCGGATCTTTCCGGGGACTTTTGTGCATCGGCCTGTGAATAAAAGACATGTTGATATGCCTAGCAATTGTCGGTGTACTATGTTAAGGGATATCAATAAGCAGGATTTTCCAGTAGAAGATTCAGTGAAATGAAGATAATTATCTCTTGGGTTTCCTATATAGGGAGAGTTAGCCTAGGGGTAGGTGGGAGAGGGGTGGCCAGGGAGGGCCAGTAAAGTCAAAAGGACAGAAATATAGAATTTTTAGAAACCAGTAGATCTCCAAGTCAGAGGATAGGAAGTGTTTTTTTTTTTGGGGTGGGGGGGTTAAGAAAAAGGGACACACAGGGAAGGGAGCAGTTTAGAATTTATCAAGTAATCCAAAATACAGATTTGAAAATATAAAAATTCAAAATATCTAAGCTATAGGCTTGCACTGCTTTTCAAAAATTCCAACTTAGAAAGTAGCCCCCTCCCCTAAAGACAGACTTACTAGGCACCAGCCAGGTACAAGATACAATGGAGCCAAATTAGTTAAATTAAGTCTCGATCAACTCTGCAGTAGGAAGATTCAACAACAACTAAAAAAAAAGCCCACAAATTTGGAAGCAAAGCATCCTTATTAAACAACCAACCCAGCATAAAAAAATAAAGCAAGGCAAAAGTACGGTTATAAAGTCAGAGGGACAGAAATATAGAACAGACAGAACCTGACTCTAGGGACAAACCCAAGGGAAGAAGTCTGGCAGTTCCTAAACTGTCAGGAGAATGAAGCCAGCTGAAATCAAATGCTTTCTGATCACCTCCACCTGTCCCTGAGTGAGTTTCTGGTTTCTATTTCAGATGCGAGTGACGTTTGAGGACATCGCTGTCTCTTTCTCCCAGGAGGAGTGGGAGTATTTAGATGAAGAGCAGAAGGAGCTTTACAGGGAGGTGATGAAGGAGAATTATCAGACCCTGATCTCTCTAGGTAAGGACTGAATTATCTGCATTTTCAGTAGACAGCATCTGATTTATAAAAAAACTAGTAAAAAAGCCCCGTTTCTGATGCAAATGAAACGGGGGCTAGCAAGGTTTTCTTCAGAGTGTGCATGTCCCTGCCCTCTGCCCTCTTTCCCTTCCCCTGTGCTGTCTGTCCCCTCCCCACTGTGAGTGGAGTCCTTCAGTGTTAAGTTTCCTGCTGTGCTGTGTTTGTGTTACAGAGAGAGTGAGGGCATCTCTCTCCCCTCCCCTCTCTGAGTCTTTCACTGTTACAGAGAGAGCGATTTCGTGCTGTCCTGTTTTCCTTCACTGTTTGTGTTACAGAGAGAGCGAGGGTGGGGCAGACACTCATGGGGAAACCGGATATCTCTGGCGCTTCACACTTCCGGCTGGAGGTTTCATTAGAACGGTGGTGGTGCCTTTTATATATAGAGATAATTTGATTCATTTTTCTTTAGCTGCTCCACTCCAGAAACTTCTAAGAATGATCAGGATTTGCTTCATCATTGCAGTCAGACCTAAGATAAAATATCTAAAGTCCACCATAGGCAAGTAAAACTCTGTTGAATGCTATTGTTAGTTTTGAGGAAAAGACTTCAGAGTCCCCAACCCCCGCCAGCCGAAACCTTCTTCAGCACCAGTCTCTGGCACAGCCGCGTTCGCTGTCCTGCTCTTCTTTCTTCTTCTGCCTCCCGTGGATGCTGACGCTCCTTTATGTGAGGAGGGGAGGCGAGGTGGGGGGGGGGGGGCAAGGAGGTGAGGCGAGGGGGGGCAGCAGGGCGGCACTCAAAATGTGCCCCCAACCTCGGGCTCTGGCCCCCTTCCACCGTGAGGTCTGGGTCAGGGTGCAAGGGATCTCATAAGATGCCAAATTGTTAAAAATATCAGTCACAGCTCCTTCTTTCTGAGGTGATGGAATTACTGATTATACAAGTGTCTGACTAGTTCTAGTGCATACTAGCCCCCAGATCCCTCTGCCTTATAATGGAAGCAGTAATAGCTCCCCCCTCCCTTCCCCTCCCCCTCCCCCATTGTAAGCTACTTCCTTGGTATTTTTCCGAGACTAGAAGGGAAACATAACTCAGTTTTCATTTTTTTATGAAATCAGGTTATGAAAGGATCAATCCCGACATATTATCAAGGATTAAACAAGAAGAAGATCCATTTGTCCGAGAACTGCAGGAGTCAGAAGAGAAAGAAGATTGTCTCTCATACACAGGTGAGTAATAATACCGTAGAGAGTAATAGGGTATATTACAGGGTCAGACTCACAGAAACAGAAGCCTGCACAGCCTTCTACATGGAATGTTACTACATGGAATGTTACTAGTGGAATAGCAACATTCCATGTAGAATCTCCAATAGTAGCAACATTCCAAGTACAATCTCCAATAGTAGCAACATTCCATGTAGAAGTCGGCCCTTGCAGATCACCAATGTGGCCGCGCAGGCTTCTGCTTCTGTGAGTCTGACGTCCTGCGTACGTGCAGGACGTCAGTCTCACAGAAACAGAAGCCTGCGCAGCCTTCTACATGGAATGTTGCTAGTGGAATAGCAACATTCCATGTAGAATCTCCAATAGTAGCAACATTCCATGTAGAAGTCGGCCCTTGCAGATCACCAATGTGGCCGCGCAGGCTTCTGCTTCTGTGAAACAGAAACAGAAGCCTGCGCAGCCTTCTACATGGAATGTTACTACATGGAATGTTACTAGTGGAATAGCAACATTCCATGTAGAATCTCCAATAGTAGCAACATTCCATGTAGAATCTCCAATAGTATCTATTTTATTTTTGTTACATTTGTACCCTGCACTTTCCCACTCATGGCAGGCTCAATGCGGCTTACATGGGGCAATGGAGGGTTAAGTGACTTGCCCAGAGTCACAAGGAGCTGCCTGTGCCTGAAGTGGGAATCGAACTCAGTTCCTCAGTTCCCCAGGACCAAAGTCCACCACCCTAACCACTAGGCCACTCCTCCACTATTGCAGAATAGAGCAGATTACGGTAAAAAATAATACTGTACAGAATAAGAAGAGGTGTTACAGAGTACAGATTAGTACTCGTAAGTACTACACAGAATCAGGAGGTGTTTCAGAATAGAACTGATTAATAAAAAATACTCTACAGAGCAAGTAGAGATAGTATACTGTACAGTTTAGTAATAAGGTTCTTTATAACAGTCAAGGACCCAACATGGGCCGTGTTTCGGTCTCTAAGGTTTTCCTCAGGAGTCCAAAATATCTGTGAACACCAATATGGTATTATTATGTAAAATCAAGCCAAAAGGACCTCTGTGAAACCTTTGCAGTATCAGAAGATCCCCTTATGTAAAATCCAGATCAGTGTGAAAACAGTCAATAGCAATGACGTGAATGTTTGAGAGGGAAAGACTACAATTGAGCCAGATCTGGTGCACGGGCACTAGTGCGGCTTTGTAAACAGGGGCTGTATGTGAGTGTAACTCACCTTAAACTACTTAGAAAAGGTATTAGCTAAATCCCAATCATTTTCTACATTTTTATATCTGTATACGCAACCAATTACATGCATGTTTTCAGGGACAGATATAGACATATTGTATAAAAGGCCAAGTGCTCCTTTCCAAAAATACTAGGACTAGGGGGCACACAATGAAACTCCAAAGTAGTCAAGTTAAAACGAATCGGAGAAAATATTTCTTCAGCCAATGTTTAATTAAACTCTGGAATTCGTTGCCAGAAAATGTGCTAAAAGTGGTTAACTTAGCGGGATTTAAAAAAAAAGATTTGGATAGCTCCCTAAAAGAAAAGTCCGTAAGCCATTATTAAAATGGACTTGGGGAAAATCCGCTTCTTATTTCTGGGATAAGTAGCATAAAACGTTATTGTACTGTTTTGGGATCTTGCCAGGTACTTGTGACCTGAATTGGCCACTATTGGAAACAGGATATTGGGCTTGATGGACCTTCGGTCTGTCCCAGTATGGCAACACTTTTGTACTTATGTAAGAATGGCAAACAATATATAGAAACCACCACTGTCCTCTAACACATGATTTAAACTTTGTATTAGATGCAGCAGATCATCAGTTAACACAGAACAGGAAGAAAGAGGAGAATCAAGGAGAACCTCTTGCAGTAATAGATCAGACCCCGAGAGAACCAGGAAACGTGTGTGAGAATTTTCCCCAGGAAACTGAGAAGAGAAACGCAAGAAATTCTCAGCAGGAATCCGAGAAGGAGCAGAGGGACCAGAACGATCCTGCAAGAGGCTCAGCAGATGGAGTCACCAAGTGTGAGAGAAGTGACAGGGAGCTCAGAAACATCCCTGAGCACCAGAGACACCTGAGAGCAGAGAAACCCTTCCAAAGTAATAACCCTGATCAAGTGACTTCGAATCTGCACCAGAGCGAGGGGAGAGGGAAAAAATCATTTCCGTGCGACATCAGCGTTGATAGGAAACACAATACATTATTTCATCGGAGAACCCATGCAGGAGCGACATTCTTTGATTGCAATCAAAATGGGGAATTTTACAAATGTTCCGTAAGTCATCATCAGAAAATACACAACAGAAAGAGAGTCATATCATGTCCTGAATGTGGGAAAAACTTTCTGCATAAGAAAGACCTCATAATACATCAAAAAACATACAGAGGCCAGGAAGGATTTACATGTACTGCATGTGATGATACCAGTTTACTGTTCCACCGACAAAGGCACAATAGGGTGTATGAAAGAGAGAGAACTTTTACTTGCTTACAGTGTAAGAAAAGCTTCACACAGCTTTCAGAACTGAACGTTCACCAAAGGTCCCATAGAGAAGAACAACAATTTGTATGTACTGAATGTAATAAACACTTCTTTTCTCTCTCAAGTCTGAAAATGCACCAGAGAATGCATGTGGGAGAGAAACTATTTTCATGCACTGAGTGTAATAAAAACTTCTGTTTTCTATCAAGGCTAAAAATGCACCAGAGAATACATACAGGAGAAAAACCATTTACATGCACAGAATGTAATAAGAGCTTTGCCTGGCACACAGATTTGAAATCTCACCAAAGAATCCACACTGGTGTGAAACTATTTACATGTCCTGAATGTAATAAAAACTTCTCTTCACTGTCAAGTATAAAAAAGCACCAGATGGTACACACAGGAGAGAAGCCATTTACTTGTACTAAATGTAATAAAAGCTTTGCTCGACTTTCAAATATGAACGTTCATCAACGCAGCCACACAGGAGACAAACCATTTAGATGTTTTCAGTGTAATAAAAACTTCTTTTCACAATCAAGTTTAAAAATGCACCAGAAGATACACACAGGAGAAAAACCATTTATATGTACGGAATGTAATAAAAGCTTCATCCGTAGGGCAGATCTGAAATCTCACCAAAGAATCCACACCGGTGTGAAACCATTTGAATGTTGTGAGTGTAATAAAAAGTACAGTCACCAATCAGATCTTAAACGGCATCAAAGGATCCACACAGGAGACAAAGCATATAGATGTACAGAGTGTAATAAAAGTTTTACTCGGCTTTCAAATCTGAGAATTCACCAACGCAGCCACACGGGAGAGAGACCATTTAGATGTTCTGAATGTAATAAAAACTTTATTTGTCTATCAGTGTTGAAGTGGCATCAGAGGGTACACACGGGAGAAAAACCATTTATATGTATAGAATGCAACAAAAGCTTTATTCGGCGTGCAGATCTGCATTCTCACCAAATAAGCCACACAGGTATGAAACCATTTGCATGCACTGAGTGTAATAAAAAATACAGTCATTTATCAGATCTGAAAAGGCACCAGAGGACTCATAAAGGTGACAAACCATTTAAATGTACTCAGTGTAATAAAAACTTCATTTATCTATCCAGTCTTAAAACGCACCAAAGGATACACACAGGAGAGAAACCGTTTTTGTGTACTGAATGTAATAAAGCATTCTCTCGGCTCGCAACAATGCAAAAGCACCAAAAGATCCACAGAAGAGATAGGAGGCCATGTATACCTGAAGACAGTCAACGGATCTCTCCAAATCTATCCAAGTATCTTCACATGATGACATCAGAAGGAGTAGATGAGAAGGTGGATCACCTGTTATTCCAATTCACTTTGCCCGGGTGTAGGAAGCAAGTATCTTCTTCTACTGTTGCTAAAACAATACAGCTTCAAGATTAAGTTAAGCACTTCCTTGAGTAGAGGTGGAACCCTACCATCTGCAAATTGAGTTACAGTATAATGTTGGACAAGCACCCTACTCATTAGTAGGGATGCTTATTAACCCAGAGATGTGTCTAACATCTGGTGCAGCTGTAGGACATAGAAAACTTGTTCCTGAATATACTGCAGTAGGAGGGAGAACATAATAGGAAATTAAAAATTAAGAAGGCTCAGCTCAGTGTGCTGTGGCGGCTAAGAAAGCAAATAGAATGTTAGGTATTATTAGGAAAGGAATGGAAAAGAAAAGTGAGGATGTTATAAAGCCTTTGTATCGGTCCATGGTGCAACCGCACCTCAAATATTGTGTTCAATTCTGGTTGCCGCATCTCAAGAAAGATATAGTGGAATTAGAAAAGGTACAGAGAAGGGCGATGAAAATGATAATGGGGATGGGATGACTTCCCTATGAGGAAAGGCTGAAGCGTCTAGGGCTCTTCAGCTTGGAGAAGAGATGGCTGAGGGGAGGTACGATAGAGGTCTATAAAGTAATGAGTGGAGTGGAACGGGTAGACGTGAATCGTTTATTTACTCTTTCCAAAAATACTAGGACTAGGGGGCATGCGATGAAGCTACAAAGTAGTAAATTTAATACGAGTTGGAGAAAATGTTTCTTCACTCAATGTGTAATTAAACTCTGCAATTTGTTGCCAGAGAATGTGGTAAAGGCGGTTAGCTTAGCGGGGTTTAAATAGGGTCTGGACGGCTTCCTAAAGGAAAAGTCCATAGACCATTATTAAATTGACTTGGGAAAATCCACTGCTTATTTCTGGGATAAGCAGCATAAAATGTATTGAGCTTTTTTGGGATCTTGCCAGGTATGTACCACTCCCCAGTACCTCTCTACTCTTGTCTGTCCCTACGCGATGGATAAGTTTGCTGAAGTCTAGGAGAAGGAAAGACTAAGGACCCTGCTTATTAAGGTGCGCTAGCGCTTTTAGCGTACGCTAACACTAGAGACACCTATATATTCCTGTGGGTGTCACTAGTGTTAGCGCACATTAAGAAACGCTAGCATGCCTACAGCGTGGCTTAGTAAACAGGGTCCTTAGCCTGATACCCCAATATTATATATAATCAGTAACATCTGTTCTGCTCCACATCTGTATGTGCATGTTTACCTTCAGTATGTATTGTACTAACAGACTTAAGTTAATGTAAGTTGCTTCCTGCTTTGGTCCTGTTACTTTTTCATTTTATTTAAAAATATATATTCTGCACAATCTGCAGTTCTTGGCAGATTACAAATAAAACATTTATAGTCTTACATTGACGAAGAAGGGCAACCTTCGAAAGCTAATCAAGAAATGTATTAAGTTATGTCCAATAAAAAAGGTATCATCTTATTTTCTTTTCCATGTTTTATTTTGTTTGATTTCTATTGATAGTCTTACATTAAAACAACAAGTCAAACAATTTACATAACAGACTTGATCAACTTACCAATTAGAAATACATCCGAATCAACACGATCTTATCTAAATCTGCACTACCCAAGCTGCAAAGGACTTAAATACAAAACAAGTTACGCATCTAGTTTTTCCTACATAAGCACACAACTGTGGAACACAATACCAAAAGCCTTGAAAACGACGTACGACCACCTAAACTTCCGGAAATCACTAAAAACCAACCTGTTTAAAAAGGCATACCCTACCGATCCAACTTAAATGCCTAATCTCTGCAACACAACCAAACTAAAGCACGTAATGGACATAACACAATTCTTCCGTTCTCCGATTCCCCTAATGTGGCTGTGCCACATGCACTTGATCTTACCACAACATCACCCTGTATTTGTTCACACCGGAGCCTGCAAAGGACTCTCCGGTACTATGTAAGCCACATTGAGCCTACAAATAGGTGGGAAAACGTGGGATACAAATGTAACAAATAAATAAAATAAAACACCGTATCACAGGGAGCCAATGAAGATCGGATAACAAAATTGTAAAGTGTTCATATTTTGGACATCATGCCACTAATCTCCACGTTTTGAGCAACCTGAATGTATGTATGACATAGAATGGTAACCCTAAAACAGTGGCGTACCAAGGGGGGGGGGGGCGGTGGGGGTGGTCCGCCCCGGGTGCACGCCTGCTCTGAGATCGCTGATTTCACGCGTTCGCTGCATCTCCCTCTGCTCTGCCCTGGAACAGGTTACTTCCTGTTCCAGGTCAGAGGGAGCTGCAGCGAACGCGCAAAGTCAGGGAACTCTGAGCAGGTGTGCGCTGCGGCACCCCCCCCCCCCCCAGCGGCATGCACCTGGAGGGGGGTCTGCGCTGCATCGTAGGGGGGTGCTGCACCCGTGGGGCGGGGTGCTGCCCCGGGTGTCCGCCCCCCTAGGAACGCCACTGCCCTAAAAGCAAAGAATTACAATCATTGAAGTGTGGCTTAATCATACTTAGGATTACCAATTTAACATTTTTGATAGAAAGTCCTAATTACAGATCACAGTAGAGGAAGCAAGGGTAATGGAGAATCTAGCAAGACAAACAGCTAACAAAGTGGAAGAATGTTCCAAAGAATGAACAGAGATCAGAAATCTTCCATTGTTTTTATTTTCCTCAAATAGTAAGTCAGCTGGACCCAACACGGTCCGTGTTTCGGCGATAAGCCTTCTTCAGGGATTACAGTGAGGGGCATAATCAAACGCGAACGCCCATCTCCATGGGCGCCTATTTCCGTGAACGGGACAACCCGTATTTTCGAAAAAAGACGGGCGCCCATCTTTTTTCCGATAATACGGGTTGTGTGGGGCAAATGCCTAGGAGTTGGCCGTTTGTCAGCTGGGCGCTATCGGTTTTCAGCGATAATGGAAAACGAAGGCGCCCATCTCAAAAATGAACAAATCCAAGGCATTGGGTCGTAGGAGGGGCCAGGATTCGTAGTGCACTGGTCCTCCTCACGTGCCAGGACACCAACTGGGCACCCTAGGGGGCACTTTTACAAATTAACAAAAAACAGTAAAAGAGCTCCCAGGTGCATAGAACCCTTTCCTTGTGTGCTGAGCCCCCCAAATCCCCCCAAAACCCACTGCCCATAAGTCTACACCATTACCATAGCCCTAAGGGGTGAAGGGGGGCACCTACATGTGGGTACAGTGGGTTTTGGGGTTTTTTGGAGAGCTCAGCATTAACCAGCACAAGTGTAACAGGTAGGGGGGGATGGGCCTGGGTCTGCCTGGCTGAAGTCCACTGCATCCACTAACAACTGCTCCAGGGACCTGCATACTGCTGTCAGGGAGCTAGGTATGACATTTGAGGCTGGCATATAGACTGGAAATAAAAAGTTGTAAAAGGTGGGGGGTTTTGGTGGGAGGGGGTTAGTGACCACTGGGGGAGTCAGGGGAGGTCATCCCCGATTCCCTCCGGTGGTCATCTGGTCATTTAGGGCACTTTTTTGGGACTTGTTCGTGAAAAAAAAGGGTCCAAAAAAAGTGACCTAAATTCTTGCTAAAAACGGCTATTTTTTTTCCATTATCGGCGAAAGCTGCCCATTTCTGTTCGGCCGATAACCACGCCCCAGTCCCGCCTTCACCACGCCTCTGACATGCCCCCGTCAACTTTGGCCGTTTCCGCGACGGAGTGCAGTTGAAGACGCCCAAAATCGGCTTTCGATTATACCGATTTGGCTGCCCACGGGAGAAAGACGCCCATCTCCTGATTTGGGTCGAAATATGGGCGTCTTTCGCTTTCAAAAATAAGGTGGAGTGTGTTACAAGTGTCTAAACGTAAAGATAAATAAATAAATATTAAAATATATTACAAATATATGTACATATATAAAGTATAAAACTTGTATATAATAACCAGATACAAATCTGGGATATGGATAGTTAAGAAATCATAAAAGTTGAAAAGGTGTGAGTAATAAATGATCTGCCATGGTAAGGCCATAAAAAAGAAAGAAGAAATGTGTGAATGTGGGGGGAAAAATGGAAAAGAAAGCTGAAAATTGTGATGAAAGACTACAGAAATAATTACCAGAAAGGCTTAATATCAGAGTAGTGAGCGGTGAAGTGGAGCGGAGAATACAGAGTTAAGACATAATAATTCCTCGTTTTATGTGAACTGTCTCATCAGTGTCAAGGAAAAAGTAATGCTGAATAGAAACATAAACTCCACGAGTATAAAATGATATGTAAAGTGTGTAAACTACTGTTGCAGTGCTATGAAAACTATATGAAAAGTAAGAGAAATTATGAAAAATATAGAGCCTGGTGGTGTGTGTTAAGTGATTTAACGTCGGTCTGATTCATGTCATGAAGTAAAGACATCAGTTAGGTAATGTTATTATCCTATATAATAATTTGCACCGCCAACGATCCGTGTCTGGCTGCCTGGGTTCGTAACATCTCCTGACATCAGCCAGTCTCCAGCGTTCCATTCCCCCTCACTGTCCCGTCCTCGCGTCTAGACGTAATGACGTCAGAGGGCGGAACAGTGAGAGGGAAGGGAACGCTGGAGGCGAGCTGACGTCAGGAGGGATGTTACAAATGGAATGGAAGCCAACGCCAGCCAGCCAGAGAACATTCAGGTACAAATCGAGGGGAGGAGAGAATCGCGGGACATCGAGGGAGGAAGGGCAGGGCAGAGTAGAATTGGTGGATGGGATGGCAGGACAGTAGAGGAGAGAATCGTGGGACACAGATGGGAGGGCAGAGGAGAATCGCTGGAAATGGAGGGGAGGGGAGGGAAGAATCGCTGGCCATGGAGGGGAGGATCATCTACGGCGAAGCCCCAGCGTACATGTCTGATCTAATAGACCTACCACCCAGAAACGCTAAAAGATCATCCCGAACACACCTAAACCTCCACTTCCCCACTTGCAAAGGCCTGAAATACAAGACGCTGCACGCGTCTACCTTTTCCCACAAGAGCACGCAGGCTTGGAATACACTACCGCGCAACCTGAGAATGATTGACGATCAAGCTTCCTTCCGTAAACTACTAAAGACTCACCTGTTTGAACAAACTTACGGAAAGAGCCAACTCACATAGAGTCCATACTCACTGTTCATCAATGCAATATACATCCACTTTGATCCCTCATCCCGCACCCCAGTCTATCATACACTTATCCACGGAACTATGTACACCATATGTCTTTGTCTAACACTACCCTTTAGCTTCCCATTGTCCCCTTCCAATTATTTCTATGTTGATGTCCCATTGTCATATTCCTAATTTGATATTTGAATGTCTCGTATAACTTTGCACAATGTAATCCATAACCAAATTGTAACAAATGTATTTCTATTATTCATATCCTATTGTAAGCCACACTGAGCCCGCAAAAAGGTGGGAAAATGTGGGATACAAATGCAATAAATAAATAAATAAATAAAGAGAGAAAAAAAAAGCTTACATGACAGCCTTCCTAGGGCCCATTTCATTGTTGAGGAAGCGGGCATGGTTCCACTAGTAATGTATAAACTGCATGTAGATAGCCAATGGTCAGACTGTTTGCAATGAAATGTACTATTGGAGATGAACTGTCTGAATTGACGGAATAAGCTTGCAAATGGAAGCAGGATAGAAAGTGAATGAAAGTAATGCTTTGAATATTTTCTTCAGCTTGGAAAGATATGCGCAGAAAAGCATGTGTGCAACATTGAGATGGTATGGAAATATATGTGAGTAAACATAATAACTAATCAAGTGAATAAAGTGTGAGGAAGTAGCTTGTTCCGCGAAATAGTATACCAGTGACACATGTTGTGCTATAAAAAAAAACAGAAAGTGAGTTGATGGAACATCTTGGTGAAATCATAAAGTCAAAGGATGTTACAAAAATATATGTGAAATGGTGCTAGATGAAACTGGAACTCCCCCCGAAAGGAGGAGGCTATGGCAAGCTGCCAACTAAAAGGTTATGTGTGAGTGTGTAAAACAACTACAATAGGAGCAAGACATGCTATAAAAAAAGTGTAGTACATGGGAAAGAAGAAGAGAAATGAGGAATGGCACGGGTGCTGGTGTGGAGGAGTGGCCTAATGGTTTGTGCTGTGAGCTTTGATCCTGGTGACCTGGGTTCAATTCCCACTACAGCTGCTTGTGATCTTGGGCAACTCACTTAACCCTCCATTGCCCCAGGTACAAAAACTTAGATTGTGAGCCCTCTAGGGACAGAGAAAAGTGCCTGTATATAAGGCCATTTTTTCACCATCAATATTTAAACAACAGTTTTTGTCGTGTCACGTGGTTTCTGTGATTGGAAGAGCTATTTAGTTATTTTTGTTTTTATATCTCTTCTAAGAGTTCAGTATCCTGTGGGATTTTTTTTCTGTGTGTCAGAGAGAAATTTACTACTGCAGTTCCATTATACTCAAAATAGTTATAACTTTCCCCTTATTAACACCTTCCCCCCTCCCCTTCTGTTAGCTGGCTATAGTCTGTCTCAAGTCTCACTCCGCCCCAGAGGGGTAGGTGTAGGATAGTTAGGCCCCTTGGGTTGGTTATAGTAAATGGGGAATCCTGATGCTGCATTTCATTCAGCATATAGTTATGTATCCACATGCTGACTCTTGCTATGGCCTTGTCCCTCACTGTGTCACAGCACCCATGTCACCTCAGATATATACATCTCACTAGACTCTAAAGAGCCCTCTGGAAAGGATGGCCACACACTAGAAGTCACGTGTGCCGGTCCCCCCTTTGGGGGCCCGGCAAGAGGGGAATGTAGAAATATGCTGTCACTTGCTCTCAGTGAAATACAGGCCAATGGCTCAGGCTAAGAACTAGGCCTGTAAAAATCAAAGTTCATCTCTGACACAGATACATTTCACTGCAGCAAGAGCTGAAGTGAGTTCCCAGAAAGCTGACAGGGGAGGGGGGAGTCTGCTCTGTCAACAATGGTAGGACTGACACCTGCAAGAAGTCATGAGCAAAGATGTTTTGGCTAGTGGAAGATAGTAGTGGGTCAGGTGCAAGTAGGATGAGAACATCCAAAGGGGGGCTGAAAGGGACTTGGAAGGATGTCATATCATTTGTTTATACTTCGGTTTTAGAAACATATGAAGTCATTCTTATCAACTGATAATGGCCAAAGAGTTCTGGTGAGAAGGTGGGGGTCCATAGCAATGAATAGGACGAAGAGGGTATAAAAAAAAAGCAGTATTCTGGGTGATCAAGGGAGAAGAGGGGAGAAGCCAGGAGACAGAAGACTGACAACATTTGCTACGTGTCTCAGGGTCTACTGTGTTGTGCAGGCAAGGGTGGGATACCCACACTGGTGAGGTAGGCATTTTTGGTTGGATTGGAAGGAGGGGGGCATTTTAATTTACAGTTTCTGTTTTTCCTGAAACCAAGTGGCCAATTTGGGTTGCAGATTCAGTTTCAGCAGAAACCAAAACTCCTGGGTTTCAGTCAGGCTTTCTGTGGAAATGGATTGCTTTTTGCTTTTGCCCAAGTCCTTTGTTCTATGTTTACAGTTCTTAATTTCACTGTGTTATCCGTGCTGTATGTATGTATATATTTCCACTATTCATGATGTATTGTAAGCCAAATTGCGCCTGCAAAGAGGTGGGAAAATGTGGGATACAAATGCAATAAATAAATAAATACATACATAAAACTCTGCACACTTTAATCGGACACTGAGTGGAGGAGTCAGATCCTACAGACACTGGTACAGCCAATCTGACATTTGCAATCAGGTGACACTTAGATAAATCATGTCCTCAATGAGGAGAGACAGAAGGAAGATGAGGAATGCAGTGGTATAATGCCTGTAAATAATAGTAATTTTGTGTTATCTTCAAGGTTTTCATAGTGTTCTGCACCCAGAAGACTTATATTAATTTTTATAGTGTAGCCCTAAAATGTAGGGTTGCACGCTAATCGTGATTAACAAGCTAAGCATTAATCACTACTAAAAAAATGAATTGTAGTTGATTAACCGACCTCCGCCCCTGCTCACCCACCCAGTCCGGCATCTCTTGCTCCCCTTCCCTCCCCTCCTGGTTTACCTTGTTAGTTGTCTTGCAATAAAGCTTCGCCCTGCAGCATATTGAAACGCTCCCTCCACCTGCACCAGGTCTTTCCTTCTGACTTGTCCCACCCCTTTCTAATGCAGCTTCCTATTTTCAGAAAGGGGAGCTGGATCAGAAGGAAAGGCCTGGTGCAGGCCGAGGCAGCGTTTCAATATGCTGCTGGGCGAAGATTTACTGTAAGACAACTGATGAGATAAACTGGGAGGGGAGAGCCGCTGCCGCCTGGGAGAGATGGCAGGCGGGAGGAATTTAGGGAAAATGTGGGGAAGCATATTAGAGAGAGAGGGAGACAGAGAATGGGTGGGGGGGGGGGCACAGGCAGAAAGAGAGATTGAGAGAATGGGTGAAAACACGGGGGGGGGGGAATATAACAAAGAGAATGGGTGAAGCCCCCCCCCCCCAATGCTACAATACCTGTTCAATGGTTGGTGGGGTAGCTGACGCCCCACCAGCTGAGAAAATCAACATCCTAAGTCACCCCCCCCACCCTTCCTCCTCGTACTGCCTCAGGAGAAAGGAAGTCAGCAAGGTGCCTCCAGCCACGAATGCTTACAGTCTCCAAGCAAGCTTAGTTAGCGCATGAACTGAGCATGCTTGGGGAGTGCCGGCATCAGCGGCTGGAGGCACCCTGCTGACTTCCTTGCGATTGAGGCAGCACAAGGAAGAAAGGGAGACACTTTGGCAATAGATTTCTTCGACTAGCTTCAGCATCTCCACCAGCAAAGGTATGATATCTAATGGGGGGGGGGGGGAATGTGCCCCCCTGCCCATCCCTGTGCCCCTCCCCCAATGAACACCTGGCTATGGTCCAACATTAGTTGTCATTACAAATTTTAATCAAATGGTAGCCCTACTAAAATGTGTTTAATGTCTTTAATGACCTGTTCCTTGCCAAATCCAGAGGCCACTACTCCATCCTCATCCTCCTTGATCTATCCGCCGCTTTTGATACTGTGAATCATGACTTACTTCTTGCCACACTGTCCTCATTTGGGTTCCAGGGCTCTGTCCTCTCCTGGTTCTCCTCCTATCTCTCCCACCGCACCTTCAGAGTTCACTCTCATGGATCTTCCTCCACCCCCATCCCGCTCTCTGTTGGAGTTCCCCAGGGATCGGTCCTTGGACCCCTCCTCTTCTCAATCTACACCTCTTCCCTGGGCACCCTGATCTCATCTCATGGTTTCCAGTATCATCTCTATGCTGATGATACCCAGCTATATCTGTCCACACCAGACATCACCGCAGAGACCCAGGCAAAGGTATCAGCCTGCCTATCTGACATTGCTGCCTGGATGTCCAACCGCCACCTGAAACTGAACATGTCCAAGACCGAGCTCGTCTTTCCACCAAAACCCACGTCTCCTCTTCCTCCACTTTCTATCTCAGTTGATAACACCCTCATTCTCCCCGTCTCATCTGCCCGCAACCTCGGAGTCATCTTTGACTCCTCCTTCTCTGCGCATATCCAGCAGACTGCCAAGACCTGCCGCTTCTTCCTCTTTAACATCAGCAAAATTCGCCCTTTCCTCTCTGAACACACCACCCAAACTCTTGTCCATGCTCTCATCACCTCTCGTCTTGACTACTGCAACTTACTCCTCACTGGCCTCCCACTTAGCCATCTATCCCCCCTTCAATCTGTTCAGACCTCTCCTCAGGTCACTTCACTGGCTTCCAATCAGATACCGCATTCAATTCAAGCTTCTCCTTCTTACCTACAAATGCATTCAGTCTGCTGCCTCTCACTACCTCTCCTCCCCCTATGTTCCCGCCCGTAACCTCCGTTCACAGGACAAATCCCTCCTCTCTGTACTCTTCTCCAACACCGCCAACTCCAGGCTCCGCTCATTCTGCCTCGCCTCACCCTATGCTTGGAACAACCTTCCTGAGCCCTTACGCCAAGCCCCCTCCCTGCCCATCTTCAAGTCTTTGCTTAAAACCCACCTCTTCAATGCTGCATTCGGCACCTCTTACCGTTCACTAAACCCAGACTGCCCCAATTTGACCACCCCTATCGGACTGTCCGTTCACTTGTCTCTTAGATTGTAAGCTCCTTGAGCAGGGACTGTCCCTCTATGTTAAATTGTACAGCGCTGCGTAACCCTAGTAGCGCTTTAGAAATGTTAAATAGTAGTAGTAGTAAATAGTTTAATGTTGTTCTCACTTCTAAGGATTTTTACTGCTGCGGTCACTTTCTGCAGTGATATGTGAGCAATGCATTGTGTGTAATGTAGTCTCACATCTACTGTAGCCACCCCTGCTTGTTTGTATAAAGTTCGTTATTAGTGGCCTATTCTCCTGCAAAGGCCTCCTCTCTTTCTCAGCCGAGCTTGATTCCTGGTCTACATGCTGTTGTTTCCTGATTATTCCTACTATCTTTGTTCCAAAGCATCAGACCTCTCTCTCCAATCAAGGACTGCCCCTCTGTGACCACCTCTGCTACCTAACATAGTAGATGACGGCAGAAAAAGACCTGCATGGTCCATCCAGTCTGCCCAACAAGATAAACTCATATGTGTTACTTTTTGTGTTACCTGACCTTGATTTGTTTAAGTCTGCCCAGCACTAGCCCCACCTCCCAACCACTAGCCCCGCCTCCCACCACCGGCTAGGTTCTGTCCCTTTACCTCACCTTTCTTGACCTCCCTGTCTTCACTAGCTCAGATATTCTCCATCTTGCCAGACGCATATGTTCCCCTGCTCCCCTGCAGTGAACTTGTCTTTTTACCTCTGCTCATTCACTCTCTTTTACAATAGTTCACAAACGAAGCATCCCATCTCTGAACTGCTTTCATCTACTTGACCACTCTCCCACCTCCACAATACAGCTTCCTTTTCTTCAGATGTCCACCTCCACCCTCCGATTCAGCTTTCAGAACCAGGGGCGTAGCCATGGGTGGGCCTGGACGGGCCCAGGCCCACCCATTTTCCCTCCAGGCCCGCCCATCCTTCGCACGCTGTCCCTGCCCTTTTGTCCCGTGGAGGCAGTGTTCAGCGTTTCCTTCCTACCATGTCTTCTCCCCAGGCTCCGCTGCATCGTCCCTGCAAGAGGAATCGTTTTCCTTTTCGGCCGTCGCGCTGCGCTGCCATACACACAGGCAGCTTTGCTCCTCCCCTGCCGCGTCCATTCTGGCCCTCTCTGATGCACTTCCTGTTAGGGCCGGATGAACGCGGCAGGGGAGGAGCGAAGCTGCCTGTGTGTATGGCAGCGCAGCGCGACGGCCGAAAAGGAAAACGATTCCTCTTGCAGGGACGATGCAGCGGAGCCTGGGGAGAAGACAGGGTAGGAAGGAAGGGCTGCGACAGCGCAGAAGGATGTGGATTCGTGGGCCTGGGGGGAAAGTGGCTGAGCTGCTGGGACATAGGAGGGAGAGGAGGAAGGGACTTGAGGGAAGGAAGAGAGAGCTACTGGGACATGGGAGGGAGAGGAAGAAGGGACTGGAGGGAAGGGAGAAGCTGCTGGGACATGGGAGGGAGAGAAAGAAGGGACTGGAGGGAAGGGAGAAGCTGCTGGGACATGGGAGGGAGAGAAAGAAGGGACTGGAGGGAAGGGAGAAGCTGCTGGGACATGGGAGGGAGAGGAAGAAGGGACTGGAGGGAAGGGAGAAGCTGCTGGGACATGGGAGGGAGAGGAAGAAGGGACTGGAGGAAAGGGAGAGAGCGTCTGGGACATGGGAGGGAGAGGAAGAAGGGACTGATGGGAAGGGAGAGCTGCTGGGACATGGGAGGGACTGGCGGGAAGGGAGAGAGCTACTGGACAAGGGAGGAAGAGGAAGAAGGGACTAGAGGGAAGGGAGAAGCTGCTGGGACATGGGAGGGAGAGGAAGAAGGGACTGGAGGAAAGGGAGAGAGCGTCTGGGACATGGGAGGGAGAGGAAGAAGGGACTGATGGGAAGGGATAGCTGCTGGGACATGGGAGGGACTGGCGGGAAGGCAGAGAGCTACTGGACATGGGAGGGAGAGGAGGAAGGAAGGGACTGGAGAGCTACTGGACAAGGGAGGAAGAGGAAGAAGGGACTAGAGGGAAGGGAGAGAGCTGCTGGACATGGGATGGAGAGGAGGAGGGGATTGGATGGAAGGGAGAGAGCTGCTGGACATGGGAGGGAGAGGAGGAAGGGGCTGGAGAGCTGCTGGACAAGGAAGGAAGAGGAAGAAGAGACTAGAGGGAAGAGAGTTGCTGGACATGGGAGGATAGGGAGAGAAAGAGGGGAGATGGATGAAAGGATGCAGAGAGAAAGGGGAGAAACTAGAAGGATGTGGAGAGAGGGAGGAGACTGAACAGAAAAGGGTAGCGAGATAGACACTGGATAGAAGGAGAGGGGAGATAGAGACACTAGATGGAAGGATCAGGAGAGAGGGTAGATGGGGGGGAAGGATAAGGAGAGAAAGAGGGAAGACACTGGATGGAAGGGTAGGGAGAAAAAGGAGACGCTGGATGCAAAAGAAAGGGGAGACACTGGAAGGATGGGGGGAGAAAGAAGGGAGCTGCTGGATGGAAAGAGGGAGAGGACAGAGTAGGGAAAGACTGGAGAATAAGAGGAAGGGGCATGTGGCGAACAAGGGTGAGGAAAAGATGAAAAGCCAAAGGTGATGAATGGACAGGAAACCCTGGCAAGAGAAAGACGAAGGAAAGCAGAATCTAGAGACTGGGAGCAACACAATGAGAAAAAGTAAATGGCCATACAACAAAGGTAAAGAAAATAATTTTATTTTTAATTTAGGATAAAGTAATATGGTACCTGTGTTAATAAAGGTTCAGAGACTTCCTTCCTTAGGTCAGGAGAGGATACCGCAACAGCATTATACTGACCTGAGGCAGGAGGTTTTGGCCTCTGAAAGCTCACTGAAAAGTGTGACTAAATTTTGCTGGGGGAGGGGGGTAGAGAGAAAATTTTGTGCCCACCCACTTTGGGTTCAGGCCCACCCAAAATTGGCAGTCTGGCTACGCCACTGTTCAGAACTACAAAGTCTTTTTACCTTGGGGCTGTAACTTCTGAGAATCTACGAACTGTGAGTACATCAGCTGCATTTATTCAATAAAGTCAATTTCAGAAAAGAACGGCTTCCAGTGTGTGCAGAGGTTATACTTCTTGGATATTAAAGCTTCAAGGATATTATGCTTTAAGAAGCCTTGGCACATAGCTAAATTTAACGCTGAGAAAGTTCCTGGTACTAAGTTTACAGCATGTACACAGTAGAAACAAAGAACAACGTCCATATTCATTCTTCATATTCTGGCAGCATAACCTTCTTTTAATGATCATTGTCTCTGTCTCCCGAGTCCCAGAAACGAAATTAAAGTCCACCAGACACCGTGCCTTCGTTACCACCCCTTTTCACTGGAATTCCATTCCCCTTTCTATCCAGGCTTGAAGACTTGGCTTTTCCATCAAGCATTTGACTCCACCTAGGTTTTGTTTTTTCCCTACCCATTTCATGTCATCCCACCCTTCCTCTTGCCTTGTTTTGTAGTCTTTATTCTTTGGTTTGAGTGGTTACTTTTTATTTATTTTTTTATTTATTGCATTTGTTTCCCACATTTTCCCACCTTTTTGCGGGTTCAGTGTGGCTTACAATATGAGTTAAATGATGGAAATACAATTTGTTACAGATTGGTTATGGATTACATTGTGCAGAGTTATGCGAGACAATCGAGGTGTCGTTAAGGAATGTAACAAAAAAAGTTTATTTATTTATTTGTTGCATTTGTATACCACATTTCCCCACATTTTCCCACATATTTGTAGGCTCAATGTGGCTTACAAAGATCCGGTGAGGCGAGTACAAACTCCAGTGGACAAATACAGAGTAGAAGTACAATTAATTAGATTAGGTGTGGATTGTCCCATGCAGTTTACAAGAATGAGATCGTACGGAAAGGAACTGAGTGTTGTCCGTTTCTTAGTTTAATTGTTGTGTTTCATTATTCGATGTTTATGTTGGTTCTGCAGGGTATGTTTTTCTGAAAAGGTGAGTCTTTAGGGTTTTTTTTGGAAGTTTAGATGATTATTCATGGTTTTCAGGTCTTTTGGTACTGTAGTCCAGAGCTGAGTGCATATATAGAAAAAAAACGGATGCGTATGTTGATTTATATTTCAGTCCCTTGCATCTTGGGAAGTGAAGGTTTAGGTACGTTCTTGCTGATTCTAGTGTTTCTAGTTGGTAAGTCGATTAGTTCGGGCACGAAGGTAGCAGCTAGGCCATGGATTATTTTGTGAACCAGAGTACAAATCTTGAAGGCAATAAGTTCCATTTCTTTTTCTGATTTTATGTGAATTTTAGCTCTGTGATCTGCTAGTTAGTTAATGGTGGTATAGCAAATCTCAAGAAATGGATAAATAAAATAGTAACAGGTCCATAGTGCTTTGCAGTAGAATCCATGATGGTATGGTTCTGGCCTTATCTATACACAAAAAGGTTGATCAGGTTGTGCTCCTACATGATGGGAAATATTTCTGTATTTTTCTGTCATATCTTCTTGAACTCAGATTACATTATCTCCTGTACCTGCAGGGATCCACTTAAATGTAGTTAATGTCTCCCATGCAGGTCTTTTGGTGAACTTTTAGAGATAAAAGCCAGATGAAGCTTTTATTATACTAAGAACACGGAAATGGTTTGTCTCCTGTGTGGATCATTTGGTGAAGTTTTAGCTGTGAAAGCCAAGTAAAGCTTTGATTACACTTACTACATGAAAATGGTTTGTCTCCCGTGTGGGTCATTTGGTGAGCTTTTAGAGTTGAAGGCTGATTGAAGCTTTTTTTACACTCAGGACATGAAAATGGTTTTTCTCCTGTGTGGGTCATTTGGTGACGTTTTAGATGTAAAATTCGAGTGAAGCTTTTATTACACTCACTACATGGAAATGGTTTGTCTCCTGTGTGGATCATTTGGTGAGTTTTTAGCGTTGAAAGGAGAGTGAAGCTTTTATTACATACAGTACATGGAAATGGTTTGTTTCCTGTGTGGATTGTTTGGTGAAGTTTTAGCTGTGAAAGCCAAATGAAGCTTTTATCACACTCACTGCAAGCAAATGGTTTGTCTCTGTGGGTTCTTTGGTGAGCTTTTAGAAGTGAAAGTCGAGTGAAGGTTTTACTGCACTCAGTGCATGGAAACAATTGGTCTCCTGTGTGGATCATTTGGTGTCCTTTTAGATTTGAAAGTTTAGTAAAGCTTTTATTACACTCAATACATGCAAATGGCTTTTGTCCTGTGTGGATCATTTGATGAGTTTTTAGACTTGAAAGCCAAATGAAGCTTTTATTACACTCAGTACATGGAAACGGTTTGTCTTCTGTGTGGAGCAGTTGGTGAGATTTTAGATGTGAACGTGAAAGGAAGCTCTTATTACACTCGGTACATGCAAATGGCTTGTCTCCCATGTGCATAACTTGGTGCATTTTTAGAGCTGAAAGGTAAAGGAAGCTTTTATTACACTCAGTACATGAAAATGGTTTTTCTCCTGTGTGGGTCATTTGGTGACGTTTTAGATGTAAAATTCGAGTGAAGCTTTTATTACACTCACTACATGTAAATGGTTTGTCTCCTGTGTGGATCATTTGGTGAGTTTTTAGAGTTGAAAGGAGGGTGAAGCTTTTATTACATACAGTACATGGAAATGGTTTGTTTCCTGTGTGGATCATTTGGTGTCCTTTTAGATTTGAAAGTTTAGTAAAGCTTTTATTACACTCAATACATGCAAATGGCTTGTGTCCTGTGTGGATCATCTGATGAGTTTTTAGACTTGAAAGCCAAATGAAGCTTTTATTACACTCAGTACATGGAAACGGTTTGTCTTCTGTGTGGAGCAGTTGGTGAGATTTTAGATGTGAACGTGAAAGGAAGCTCTTATTACACTCGGTACATGCAAATGGCTTGTCTCCCATGTGCATAACTTGGTGCATTTTTAGAGCTGAAAGGTAAAGGAAGCTTTTATTACACTCAGTACATGAAAACAGTTTGTTGCCCATGTGGATCATTTGGTGACGTTTTAGATATGAAAGCCAAGGGAAAGTTTTATCACACTCGGTACATGCAAATGGTTTGTCTCCCGTATGGATCATTTGGTGAGTTTTTAGAGCCGAAAGCTGAGTGAAGCTTTTATTACATGCAGTACATGCAAACAGTTTGTCTCCCATGTGGATCTTTTGGTGACGTTTTAGGTGTGAAAGGGAAAGAAAGCTTTTATTACACTCGGTGCATGCAAATGGTTTGTCTCCCGTATGGATCATTTGGTGCGTTTTTAGAGCCGAAAGCTGAGTGAAGCTTTTATTACATGCAGTACATGCAAACAGTTTGTCTCCCATGTGGATCTTTTGGTGACGTTTTAGATGTGAAAGGGAAAGAAAGCTTTTATTACACTCGGTGCATGCAAATGGTTTGTCTCCCGTATGGATCATTTGGTGCGTTTTTAAAGCCGAAAGCTGAATGAAGCTTTTATTACACTCAGTACATCGAAATCGTTTCTCATTTCTGTGATTCCTTTTGTGCATTGGGAGCTCTGAAAACAGGGGAAAGCGCTTATTACATTTAGGCCCAATATGACTGATGTTCCTATTATATGTAGTACGTGTAAATTCTTTCTGGTGTTTTTTCCCTTTCCTTTTATCATGGAATTTAGAAGTCTCTTGATCACTATTCGTTTGGAAGGGTCTCTCTGCTAGGTATCTCTGGTGTTCAGGGATGTTACTAAGCTCCCTGTCATTTCTCTCACAGTTGCTGACTCCAGCCAGTGAGTCTCCTGCAGGGTCTCTTTGCTCCTTTGATTCCTGCTCACATTTCCTTGTGCTAATCCTCTTGGATCCCTGGGAAATATTCTCACAGACATTTTCTGAATATTTTTGAATTTCTTCCATTTCTGCAGGATGTTCTCCTTGATTCTTTTGTAGCTTCCTTTCTTGTGTGATCCGATGATCTGCTGGACATAAAACGAAGGTATTAATCGTGTGTCAGAAGATGAGGAAGACAAGACATATTGTGGGAATTTCTAAGCATGGCTTAAGGATTGGTGGTATCTTATTTGCATACAATTTCTTAAAGCCTTTGTCTCCACACAATTTGTGAGATGATCCGTGGAGGAGTGGCCTAGTGGTCTTTGGTCCTGGGGAACTGAGTTTGATTCCCACTTCATGCACAGGCAGCTCCTTGTGACTCTGGGCAAGTCACTTAACCCTCCATTGCCCCATGTAAGCCGCATTGAGCCTGCCATGAGTGGGAAAGTGCAGGGTACAAATGTAACAAAAATAAAATAGATATTATTGGAGATTCTACATGGAATGTTGCTACTATTGGAGATTCTACATGGAATGTTGCTATTCCACTAGCAACATTCCATGTAGAAGGCTGCGCAGGCTTCTGTTTCTTTGAGTGCAGGACCTCAGACTCAAAGAAGCAGAAGCCTGCGCGGCCACATTGGTGATCTGCAAGGGCCGACTTCTAGTGGAATAGCAACATTCCATGTAGAATCTCAAATAGTAGCAACAGTGGAGGAGTGGCCTAGTGGTTAGGGTGGTGGACTTTGGTAGACTCCATGTAGAAGGCAGTGCAGGACGTCAGACTCACAGAAGCAGAAGCCTGCGCGGCCACATTGGTGATCTGCAAGGGCCGACTTCTACATGGAATGTTGCTAGTGGAATAGCAACATTCCATGTAGAATCTGAAATAGTAGCAACAGTGGAAGAGTGGCCTAGTGGTTAGGGTGATGGACTTTGGTCCTGAGGAACTGAGTTCGATTCCCACTTCAAGCACAGGCAGCTCCTTGTGACTCTGGGCAAGTCACTTAACCCTCCATTGCCCCATGGAAGCCGCATTGAGCCTGCCATGAGTGGGAAAGCGCGGGGTACAAATGTAACCAAAATAAAATAAATACTATGGGAGATTCTACATGGAATGTTGCTATTCCATTAGCAACATTCCATGTAGAAGCCTGCACGGCCACATTGGTGATCTGCAAGGGCCGACTTCTAGTGGAATAGCAACATTCCATGTAGAATCTGAAATAGTAGCAACAGTGGAGGAGTGGCCTAGTGGTTAGGGTGATGGACTTTGGTCCTGAGGAACTGAGTTCGATTCCCACTTCAGGCACAGGCACAGGCAGCTCCTTATGACTCTGGGCAAGTACTTAACCCTCCATTGCCCCATGTAAGCCGCATTGAGCCTACCATGAGTGGGAAAGTGCAGGGTACAAACGTAACAAAAAATTAAAAAAAGTAATGTGCAGACATAAGAGCTTGAAGAATGATCTTAATAAGAATATATCAAAATCTGCTTATTAGAGAGTTTCTTGCACAGTGATGAAGCAATAACAGCTGATCCAAAATCCAACTGAAACTGTTGGGCCAAGTTTCTCTCCATCCTAACTTCCAAAAGGAAGAACAGCTTGTGAATGGAACTTTTGCAGACAATCTGTTTAATGTGTCTGAATATGCGTGGGATAAACATAAAGGAATCCTCAGGAGCTTAGCCGAGATTGGGTGGCAGAGCCGGTGGTGGGAGGCGGGGATGGTGCTGGGCAGACTTATACGGTCTGTGCCAGAGCCGGTGGTGGGAGCCGAGATTGGGTGGTTGGGAGGCGGGGATAATGCTGGGCAGACTTATATGATCTGTGCCAGAGCCGGTGGGGGGAGACGAGATTAGGTGGTTGGGAGGCGGTGATAATGCTGGGTAGACTTATACGGTCTGTGCCAGAACCGATGGTTGGGAGGCGGGGATAGTGCTGGGCAGACTTATACGGTCTGTGCCAGAGCCAGTGGTGGGAGCCGAGATTGGGTGGCTGGGAGGTGGGGATAATGCTGGGCAGACTTATATGATCTGTGCCAGAGCCAGTGGTGGGAGGTGGGGCTGGTGGTTGGGAGGCGGGGATAGTGCTGGACAGACTTATACGGTCTGTGCCACAGCCGGTGGTGGGAGGCAGGGATAGTGCTGGGCAGACTTATATGGTCTGTGCCACAGCCGATGGTGGGAGGCAGGGATAGTGCTGGGCAGACTTATACGGTCTGTGCCAGAACCGGTGGTTGGGAGGCGGGGCTGGTGGTTGGGAGGCGGGGATAGTGCTGGGCAGACTTATACGGTCTGTGCCAGAGCCGGTGGTGGGAGCCGAGATTGGGTGGTTGGGAGGCGGGGATAATGCTGGGCAGACTTATATGGTCTGTGCCAGAGCCGGTGGTGGGAGGCGGGGATAGTGCTGGGCAGACTTCTACGGTCTGTGCCAGAGCCGGTGGTGGGAGGTGGGGCTGGTGGTTGGGAGGCGGGGCTAGTGCTAGGCAGACTTCTATGGTCTGTCCCCTGAAGAGGACAGGTACAAATCAAGGTAGGGTATACACAAAAAGTAGCACGTATGAGTTTATCTTGTTGGGCAGACTGGATGGACCGTGCAGGTCTTTTTCTGCCGTCATCTACTATGTTACTATAAGTAAAGATGAACTATTTATGTTTTAATTCGTTTTTATTAACAGATTCAGTAAATATTGTACATGTTCCAGTTTCTCAACTCAGACATTTCCGCCTCCGTCACTTACATGTACATCAAATATATCAACCTGATTACAACTTTTATTTGTGAACATCCTACTCTATCTCCCCATTCCCCCCCCCTCTTCTTCCGCCCTCCCCCCTTATCCCATCCCTACCAGGGTCGCTCTCACTCCAAATTTCTTTCCAATGTCCTATGTTTACATGTTTAACAAATAACTCCTTGCTGCTGGCGTTAATGTATTCCACAGCGGGCTCCAGCGCTGTGTGAATGCTTTTTTGTACCCCTGTGGTTGCTTGTTCATTTCCAATCTTTCAAATCGCATGAGCTCTATCATACCTCCCCGCCAGTGCTGTACTGAGGGCCTCTTCGGAACTAACCAATGCTGTAGAATAGCTTTTTTCCCAAAAATTATAGTTCGTAAAGCAAATTGCTGCATTCCTCTTGGAGTAGGCCGTGGTAGCCTCAGGTCGCCAAACAGTATTCCAGGTTGTGGTCTCCACGTCACATTCCAAATTTTTGAAATCTCTTGCAGAAATAATCTCCAAAAGTTCCGGATGTGGGGGCATGTCCAAAACATGTGTCCCAGCTCTGCGCCCTCCAACCCACACTTGGGGCAAGCACCATCTGGGGAGAGACCCATGTGGAAAGCACGCCGTGGTGGAACATGCGCTCTCAGCACTACTTTATACTGCAGCTCCCAATGTCCCACAATTGTCGTGTAGTGTCTCATCCCCAAGACATGTTCCTTAATCGTTTCCTGCTTTATTATGACTCCCAAGTCCTCACTCCAGGTTACTGCCAATTGTACATAATCCAACTCTGAGAAATTGTCCTTAATGTATCGATGATGATATGATAGTGGAACTTTCTGTTGTGCCCGGAAAGAGTAAGCCTCTGCTAGCTCCTCCTGTACGTCTTCTGTCAGGGACTCCCACGGCAGACTTTTAATATAATGATGTAATTGAGCATAGTAAAACTGGTCTGCTTGTTTCAGATTATATGTGCGCTTCAGCTCCTCAAATGCTTTTATGCGACCTTCCTCTGTAATCACATGTAATAAATATGTAATGCCTTTTGTCTTCCAATCTTGGAAAGTCTTATGCAACATTCCTGGAGCGAATTCTGGGTTACCCTGTACTGGTAAGTATGGTGTTACTGTAGGCTTGAAATGATAGATACGACAAATCCACTTCCATACCGCTTGGGCTGAGCTATAGATTCCAGTGTCTCTCAGTTCCCGTGCCATTTTTGCCCTCGGTGTTTGCACCACATAACCCAGATGTAAACCCTGCGCCATATGGCTCTCTATTGCTGTGGCTGAAAAATCTGATGTCCCTCTGTACCAATCGTTAATGTGGCGCATGCCACTGGCCACTGTTAGATGTCGAATGTTAAGGAGGCCCATGCCTCCGTATTCTTTCGGTGTCTGTAGTACTGCCAGTGGTATCCTGGCCCGCCTTCCATTCCACAGGAATCTTTGCAGAGCTTTATTTAACTTTTTTTCATCCTTGCGAGTCAAATACAGTGGTAGCACCTGAAACAAATATACCCATTTTGGCACAATCTTCATGTTGATCACAGCTATTCTACCTAGGAGTGAGAGCGGGTACCCCTGCCACATCTGCAGCTTCGTCTGTGTAACCCCCAATAAGGTGGCTACATTCCTCGTGTATATTTTTGTAAGATCATTTGTGATCAGTACCCCCAAATATTTAAATTCTTCCTTTTCCCAACTGATGTTTAGGCTACCTTCCCATCTTCCCCTATCTTCCTGTAGCACTGACAATCCTGTGGACTTGTGTAAGTTTAGAGTAAATCCCGAGTGGTCCCCATACCGTGTAATAGTTCTCAACAGCACTGGGACTGATTGACCCGGGTCCCGAAGTATCACCAGGAGGTCATCGGCAAAAGCCAGTGCCTTTACCGCATAATCTCCCATATTCACTCCCCTTATCTGATCTTCGCACTTCAACTCCCTGAGTAGCGGCTCCAGGGTCAGAATGAACAACAAGGGGGAGAGAGGGCAGCCCTGCCGTGTGCCTCTGTGGATTCTGAATTCTGTGCTGCGGGTCCCATTAATAATCACGGATGCTCCTACCCCTTTGTATAAAGCCCTGATGGCTTCCTGAAACCAACCAGAAATCCCCATGTGATCCAACACCCCAAACATGAAGTCCCAATCAACTTTATCAAAAGCCTTTTCGGCATCAAGACTTAAAATCAGTGCAGGGGTGTTGGCCATAGTGCATTGCGCCATTGCCAGTAATAGCCTTCTAGTGTTTACCCCTGCTTGTCTCTGACGGACAAAGCCTACCTGCTCCTCGCCTATGATTCTGGGCAGTACCGGGGCCAACCGATTCGCTAATACTTTAGCAAGGATTTTTTGATCCACATTTATTAGGGATATGGGCCTATAAGAGTCTGCACGGTCACCTGGCTTCCCGGGCTTTTGGATCAAGGAGATCAAAGCCAAATTTTCTCCCTGCGGCAATGCACCCTGGCTGACAGTCTGATTATAATATTCCTGCAGTGCCCCAACCACCGGTTCCGGGAGGAGCCTATAGAATTCCCCTGAGAATCCATCCGGTCCTGGGGCCGAATGCAGTGGGAGACCCCTAATTACCTCTTGAATTTCTCTCCCTTGGATAGGTCTATTTAATAATTCTAGCTCATCAGGAAGCAGCTTAGGTAACTGCAGGGTGTTCAAGTATTCCTTAAGCTCTTTAGTAGTTGGGGTTGCATGCTTTCTATACAGGGTAGAAAAGTGTTGTACTATGATTTTTTCAATTCCCTCACAACTGGTTTCTATCTTCCCTTGAGCTCCCTGCATAGTTGTTATGACTCGATTAGATTCCCATGTGCGCATTAATCTGCCCAGCATGGGGCCTGTTCTATTCCCATATTTTTGCAGTCTGTACTTCTGGTATAGTCTAGACCTAGTTGTTTTCTCATGTATGTGGGAGTTAACTGCTATCTGAATGGACCTCAAATGTTCCCTGGTGCCTGCCGTTTGCATACGGAGATGAGCTCTTTTAGCCCTTGCAAGTTGTGATTCTAAATTCAATAGCGCTCTAGCATTTTTCTTATTCTGTTTCTGAACAAAGGCTATGACTTCACCCCTCAGCACTGCCTTGGCAGCCATCCAGAACAACTTCGGGTTCTCTTTGTGTTCCACATTGAAGCTGGCGTATTCTTCCCATTTCTGAACTAGATATTCCCTGAACTCTCTGTCTGTGAACATGTACCCCGGGAAACGCCATCCCGTTCCTTTTTGGAAATGCGACGGCGCCTCTACTTCTACCCATACCATTGAATGGTCAGAAATCTCTTCAGGACCAATCTCTGATTGTGTGACCCCTGGGAATAGGTTTACCGCCATTAATATGTAATCAATTCTCGAATGTGTGCCATGGGCTCTAGACTGATGTGTAAAGTCTTTCTCATTTGGGTGCATTGCTCGCCAAACATCCACTACTCCCAGGGTCCGCATGAATATACTTAGCGCCCTTGCCCGTGGCCCCCCTTGCTTTGCTTCCTTTGGGTGAGTGCAATCTCTCTCTGGCTCTGCTACTAAATTGAAATCTCCTAGAAGTATAAGATTTTTATTGGGTACCCCCGAGCAGAGGTTTATTATCTTCTGGTAAAATTTTGGTTCATATACATTTGGCCCATACAATCCCAGTATCATGTATTGTTGACCGTATAGCCATAGGCGAATGCCTATATATCGGCCCTGTGGATCCTTGGCTACAACTTCTGCTTTGGCTGCCAAACCTTTCCTTATTAGCAATGCAACTCCCCTCTTTCTACCCTCTGCAGAAGCGGAGTAAACCTCGCCCACCCACGCTCGCTTTAGCTTTGCATGTTCTTGCTCAGTTAATCGAGTTTCCTGTAAACATGCAACGTCCGCCTCATGGCGTTTTAGAGCTGCAAGGATTTTGGCCCTTTTTACTGGTGAAGTGATCCCACCTACGTTCCATGTAATGAATCTTGCCTTTTTACCCGGCATCCTTGTATATTAATTTGTACAGCTTCAGATATCTTTTTTTTTTCTCCTGGCCTCGGAAGCCCAGCCTCCCTCCAAGGCCTTTCCAATGTGGTGACCCTATATCAACTAGCCAGCTTGTCCTACCCTTCAGCCTTAGTTCCTGAAGTGTTGTGACCCCGGTCCCCCCCCTCCCGCCCACCCCTCCATAGGCCCTCCCATGTGTGACCCCCCTCCTCCTGATCCCCATTCTCTCCCAAGAACTCCTCACCCGTGAGGAGCCCCGCCTGGATCTCGTTGTGCTGTTCCCAGCCCTCCCCCCCAAAACAGCCCCCATGTCAATCTACATTCCTCATTATCTTGGCTGAACCATAAACGCAATAGTGTGATCAAAATTACAAAACTTTTGTAACAACAATATCAATTGGTATACACATTTCTAGGCAATTATTCTCCCTCCCATGGGTCCTTTTAATACGTCACCATATGTTAAATCTTTCTCTGCCTTGCTTTGACTCAGGTTTAGTCTTCTCAGTCTTTAGTGTCCGTTCTAAGTTGTTCTTCAAAAAATTTTGACGCCGCTACCGGGGTAGCCATTGTAATCCACGCTCCGTTGTGGTGTATTTTAAGCAATGCAGGGTATACTAGCATAAAACGAGTCCCAGTTTCTGATAGGTGCTTGCATGCGGGCCAAAAGCTTTCCGTCTCGCCTGCAGAGATGCTGAATAGTCTTGGAATATTTTAACTGGTGTCTCATCATATTTTAGGGATTGCCATTTCCGTCTCGCTCCGTTTAGGATCTCCATCTTGTGTATATAGTTATGTACTTTAATTATCACTACTCTGGGCCTTTCACCTGCGCGCACCCGTCTGCCTATTCGATGCGCTCTCTCCAGGCATAGCTTCCCTGAGCTATCTGTCAGTGCGAACTCAGATTGAAGCCATTTCTCCAGCAGCGAGCCCAACAAAGAGTCCGGTACTGTTTCTGGTATGCCCACTATTCTCAAATTAGAACGTCTTGATCTATTTTCAAGATCGTCGATCTATTGGGCCTGATCTGCCACTGTTTTTTTTAGCTGCGCCATGATCTCCATGTGGCCTCTTTCGCCATCTTCTATTGTGGACATCCGTTTCTCAAGCTCCTCCGTCTTATGATTCGTTTCCGCCAGGCCTTGTTCGAATGCAGCAAATTGTCCAGTTAGCAGCGCAAATTGTGGGGCCAGTGCTGTTTTTACCGCCTCCATAAGCTGCTGTATCTGGGCCTCCGTAAGGAGTTTTGTTGTAGGTTCCGGGCTCGCCGCCATTTTGTTCTCCTGTCCGCTTCGTTGTTTTTCAGGTTCTTTCTTTGAAGCTTTTCCGGGCATAGCCTCCGCACTTCTTGTCATATATTTATCCATATACTGGTGCCTGGTGTCTGTGTATCTTTTTTCTCTGGTCAGCCAGCGTTTTGGTGTTAAAATTCGGGCCGTTTCGGGGAGAAGGCAGGGAGAGCAGCGGATCTGCGACCGCTTGCTTCAGCACATCTCGCGAGACCTCCAAAGATGAACTATTTATAAAGGACTAGAATATAAGAGCAGTGTACTTATCCTGGCAACAGCAGTTCCTAGCCTAGGTCATGCTCACTGAGTCATTTCTGGATTTTCAGCACCATGACAAGATTTTCCAGTGGCAGTATCTCAATACTATCCAGGTACTGCCAAGGCAGTCCGGGTGAGTTACCTGGTTAGCGGCAACATTCAGCCGGCTAACCGAACAACTATCCAGATAAAGTTTGGACAGCAAAAAGGCTGGCGATACTCAGAAAACTACTCAGATAAAGTTTAAGTGCCAACAGCTGCATTATATCCAAACATTCAGTATCGGTATCCGGATACAGCCCAGTGCCGAATATCCAGTTATAAAACGCTGTGGCGGAAGGCATTTGAAAAACACCACCAGCTGCTGTGAGCTGAATTTTAATCTGTAAAAGCTGATGGGGCATGATAAGGACAACTTTGTATATAACTCAGTTAAGCTGAGAAATGGGATCTAAGTCAGCACTGATCCACTTACAAAATATGCCTCTCTCTGCCCTTGAAAATGCACATGTACCCTAGTGCCACAGACACATACAAAAATGGGAAAAAAAAACCAGAAGAACAGAGAACCTTGCAGAGATCCTCTGAAGCCGACATTATCTTTGCTGAAAAAGCTACGTAAATTATTATTTAACGTTAAAAGTAAACAAAGACAAAGAAAAATGACAATTACAGTGGACCAGTGATGAGCCGGGGTTTATTTAAGCAATAACCGGAAGAAATTGGTGTGCTTAATCCCCCATATTGAAGTCCTTAGATAAATAACATCAGTTCAAATATAGTAAGTCAGAAAACATATGTCAGAAGCAGCAGAAATCTAGATATTGTATGGTGAGTATTTCTGCAGTGGTTAGGGTGGTGGACTTTGGTCCTGGGGAACTGAGGAACTGAGTTCAATTCCCACTTCAGGCACAGGCAGCTCCTCGTGACTCTGGGCAAGTCACTTAACCCTCCATTGCCCCATGTAAGCCGCATTGAGCCTGCCATGAGTGGGAAAGTGCGGGGTACAAATGTAACGTCAGACTCACAGAAGCAGAAGCCTGTGCGGCCACATTGGTGATCTGCAAGGACCGACTTCTACATGGAATGTTGCTAGTGGAATAGCAACATTCCATGTAGAATCTGAAATAGTAGCAACAGTGGAGGAGTGGCCTAGTGGTTAGGGTGGTGGACTTTGCTAGACTCCATGTAGAAGCCTGCGCGGCCACATTGGTGATCTGCAAGGGCCGACTTCTAGTGGAATAGCAACATTCCATGTAGAATCTCCAATAGTAGCAACATTCCATGTATAATCTGAAATAGTAGCAACAGTGGAGGAGTGGCCTAGTGGTTAGGGTGGTGGACTTTGGTCCTGGGGAACTGAGGAACTGAGTTCGATTCCCACTTCAGGCACAGGCAGCTCCTTGTGACTCTGGGCAAGTCACTTAACCCTCCATTGCCCCATGTAAGCCGCATTGAGCCTGCCATGAGTGGGAAAGCGCGGGGTACAAATGTAACAAAAACAAAACCTTTGCCGTGCACATGAAAAACTTCTGTCTCATCATTCATACCCCACTTCTTATTTTGCTTCAACTGCTGATTTCTCTAAGAAACGTGAAGTGGCTACACTGATACACTCCTCACTACCAGTCCAAGTTGTTAAGGTCAAACGAGACACTGAAGGGTGTTTTTCTGAATTTTTCCACATTACTATTGATAAGGATGTTACTTTGGCATCCATCTGACATAAACACCGAATAATGAAATATGGCATTTTAGTCAGGATACGAACAGTTTTCAACCCCAACTCATGATCACACCCTAACATTTCCCGATACTTCTTTACTGTACTTGTCATTGTAACAGTACCCCTATACTGTATTTGTTCACTCCGGAGTCTGTAATCACCGCTCCGGAACTACGTAAGCCACTTTGAGCCTACTAATAACTGGGAAAAGGTGGGATACAAAATGTAACAAATAAATAAATAAATAAATATCACAATAAAGACAGTGAAGGTGACTCAATGAAGGATTTATCGATCAACAGCAACGACTTGACTCGGCCGTGTTTTGGCCCACTGGTCTGCCTCAGGAGTCTTCCTATGTTGTGTGGATGAGTCTTATCAATATCACTTGCTGTAGATGTATCTTTGTTGCTAGGCTCTGAACATGGCGGGAAGCCCTGCGCACAGCGCCACACGCCTTCACAAACAACGCTCTGAATCTTCACCAGAGTGTGACTAGTTACAACTGATTCTGAGGCAGGCCAGTGGGTCGAAACACGGCCGTGTTGAGTCGTTGCTGTTGATCAATAAATCCTTCACGCCAATACAGCTCATCGCTTCATTGAGTCACCTTCGCTATCTTTACTGTGTGCAACATGGAACATTTAAGTATCCAAATCCAAATCCAAATCCCACCAACAGAAATTTAATTTTTTTTCTTTGTTACGTTTCAGATGATGGTTCCGAATCCATAGCTCTAGAATTTGAATACATCTCATCTCAATGGCAGTATCTTCAGCTGAGAAATGGGCAATAGAATCACAATGACACCAGCATAACTAAACATTTTATAGCTGGCAAATTTTAGAACCAATCCCAAGGAGGACATTAATATATTGAACAGGGTTGGTGACAGAGGAGAACCCTGTGGCACTCCACATTCCACCCACCACGCCTCTGACAAAACATCTTTAAACTTTATATGTTCGAAAAGTAAGAAAACTTGCCAGTCATATAAACCCATTCTTACCACTGCCTAAACTATCCAGGATACTTAATAACAACTGATGTTCTAACCAAATAAAACACACCGGATACATCAAACTGTAGACCAATCGCTCTGTGCCCTTTCAGTAAGTAAAGCATTCAGTTCCGTTTCCGTGCTAAAGTACTTGCGAAAGCCTGATTGGTTAATTATTTAGTCACCAGACACTCCATAATTTAACAAATAATGGGGACTGATGCAACTGGGTGATTAGTTAACATCTGAAACACCTGCTTTATCATCATCATCTCTATATATAAAAGGCACCTACTACTACTACTACTATTTAGCATTTCTATAGCGCTACAAGGCGTACGCAGCGCTGCACAAACATAGAAGAAAGACAGTCCCTGCTCAAAGAGCTTACAATCTAATAGACAAAAAATAAATAAAGTAATCAAATCAATTAATGTGAACGGGAAGGAAGAGAGGAGGGTAGGTGGAGGCGAGTGGTTACAAGTGGTTACGAGTCAAAAGCAATGTTAAAGAGGTGGGCTTTCAGTCTAGATTTAAAGGTGGCCAAGGATGGGGCAAGACGTAGGGGCTCAGGAAGTTTATTCCAGGCGTAGGGTGCAGCGAGACAGAAGGCGCGAAGTCTGGAGTTGGCAGTAGTGGAGAAGGGAACAGATAAGAAGGATTTATCCATGGAGCGGAGTGCACGGGAAGGGGTGCTAATTGAAGCTTCCAGCCGGAAACTTGAGGTGGCAAAGATATCCAGTTTAGCAAGTACACAAAGGAAAGGGAGATAATTGTTTCCTCAGGCACCTGGAGTGGTTGCCCTGGGTGATTAACAAGGTCAGCTGGGGGGCACAGCTCCTTGCAACTAAAACAATTAACTCCTCCCAGAGTCTTAGCAGCTTGCCTCTACTCACCCAGGCTGCTGTCATTGCCATACACTCTAAACCAAACAAACCTAGCAGCTGCTGCTCCACATTGTCGTTTTTAAATTGTTGCTCCATCAGAAACAAGTCTACAGCTTTTTCAACTGGGAGGGAAGGTGGCCCTGGAAATGGGAGGGTGGGGACTCTGAAACTCTGAGGTGACGGAGGGTGGGGGGACCCTGAAACTCGGACGGACCCTGGGACTGGGAGGGGGGGACGACCCTGGGACTCTGAGGGAGGGAGGGAGGAGGGAGTGATGGGCCCCTGGCACACACTCTGAGTCTCATTCCCTCTCTCTCACACAGTCAATCTCACACACACTCTCTCAAACATACACACTCCGAGGAAAACCTTGCTAGCGCCCATTTCATTTGTCAGAAATGGACCTTTTTTACTAGTTTTAAATAATTCGTGTCAAAATTATATTTCCATCTTCTTCTGGAGACCTGCTGATTATTAATCCAATCTTTTCATTTTAATAAAAATTGTTTCTTAGCTGATTTTATCAAATAGAATGGGAAGCATCCAACATAAAATAGGAGGAGCTCCCCCCCCTCCCCACCCCATGGTACATCTCACCCCGTCCACCCCCCTTTGCACATACCGTTACTGAGCAAATCTGAATCGTACGCTCCTGGATACACTGGCAAACAACTGACACAAGTCCCAAATAATTAAAAAAAATAGAGGATGGTGGTAAATGGAGTCTACTCAGAGGATAGACAGGTAAGCAGTGGAGTGCCTCAGGGATTGGTACTGGGGCTGATTCTATTCAGCATATTGCTGAGCGACACTGCGAAAGGGTTAGAAGGAAAAGTTTGCCTTTTTGCGCATGACACCACGATTTGCAACAGATGGGACTCCCGGGAAGGGGTGGACAACATGAAAAGAGATCTACAAATATTAGAAGAATGTTTGGCAGTTAAAATGTAATGCAAAGAAGTGCGAACTGATGTACTTGGAGTGTAGAAAACTAAAAGAGCTAGAGGGTGAGAGACTGACACACACGGATCAGGAGACAGACCTTGGGGTGATAGTATTTGAGGATCTCAAGGTGGTGAAACAATGTGACAAGGCCGTGGCTGTTGCCTGAAGAATGCTAGGCTGCACAAACAGAGGCATAATCTGCAGAAGAAAGGAAGTGGCCTAGTGGTTAGGGTGGTGGACTTTGGTCCTGGGGAACTGAGTTCAATTCCCACTTCAGGCACAGGCAGCTCCTTGTGACTCTGGGCAAGTCACTTAACCCTCCATTGCCCCATGTAAGCCGCATTGAACCTGCCATGAGTGGGAAAGCGCGGGGTACAAATGTAACAAAAAAAAAAATAGATACTATTGGAGATTCTACATGGAATGTTGCTATTCCACTAGCAACATTCCATGTAGAAGGCCGTGCAGGCTTCTGTTTCTGTGAGTCTGACGTCCTGAAGCAGAAGCCTGCGCGGCCACATTGGTGATCTGCAAGGGCCAACTTCTAGTGGAATAGCAACATTCCATGTAGAATCTCCAATAGTAGCAACAGTGGAGGAGTGGCCTAGTGGTTAGGGTGGTGGACTTTGGTCCTGAGGAACTGAGTTTGATTCCCGGCACAGGCAGCTCCTTGTGACTCTGGGCAAGTCACTTAACCCTCCATTGCCCCATGTAAGCCGCATTGAGCCTGCCACGAGTGGGAAAGCGTGGGGTACAAATGTAACAAAAAAAACAAAAACAAAAAAAAAAAAGTGTTGACACCTCTGTACTCTCGTCATTGGTGAGGCCCCACTCGGAATAGTGTGTCCAGTTTTGGAGGCCATATCTCTTCAAGGGCATAAAAAGACTTGAGGTGGTTCAGAGGAAGACGACAAAAATGGTCCAGAGTTTGTGCCAAAGACGTACGAGAAGAGACTGGATGACTTGAATATGTATATGCTAGAAAAAAAGGAAAGAGACAGGTGATATGATACAGACATTTAAGTACTTGAAAGGTATTAATATTCAAACAAACCTCTTCTAGAGGTGTAGGTAGGGGCAGTAGAACGAGAGGACATAAATAGAGGTTGCAGGTGTGTAAACCTACAAGTAACATCAGGAAATACTTTTTCACAAATACAGCCCATCCAGGAGAGGTAGAAGAACCAAAAGCGATGAGCAAATTCAAAAATGCATGGGATAGACACAGTTGATGCCTAAATAGCAAGAGGATGGAAACACAGCATGGCTGTTGAGGTGTTATCTTGGGCAAAAGTAGTGGGAACTGAGGCCAATGCGGGACAGACTTTACTTGGGGTTTAATTGGGCTTTAATCAGCGTTCAGCCAGTCCTTCACGAGACGTATGCACTTGGTGCTTTGTGCTAAATTCAACAAAGGACTTTTTCAAGACCAGCCTACAGTATCAACATCCGAGGTATATTTGATATTGAAAGTCTTCTAGATCAGTAAAAAGACTCCTGAAGCAGGCCTGTGGCCGAAACACAGCAGTGTGTCAAGTCTCTGATCAATAAAACCCACTTTAGACTTTAGACCTTTTGTCCTGGTTTTCTTGGGTGCATGGTCTACTTCCCACTGTCTTTTCTGCGGTGTAACTTTCGTGGGATTTCACTGGACCTTGGTTTAGAGAACCATAAGATGACACCAAAGATGCAGTTCTTGGAACTCAGGGCTCCAAAACAGTTTTGTGACATCATTGTCTAGACCCAGAAGACGGAATATACCCAGCAGACAGGATCTGGACCCAATTCGAACTATTATCAGAGGACCTCATCTCTAAAATGCTCAAGAGATTCGCCAAATCCCAATGCAAACTAGATATCTGCCCAAAGAACCTCATGAAATCAGCCCCTCAATAATTCATAATAGACCTAACTAACCACATGAATTTCATGCTACAAAACGGACTTTTCCCAAAAGAAAAAGGAAACATTCTACTCACCCCAATACCCAAAGACACAAAGAAAAACACAAGTGAAATAACAAACTACAGACCAGTAGCATCTATACCATTAATAACCAAAATAACCGAAGGGATGGTTACCAAACAACTCACAAACTACCTCAACAAGTTCTCCATACTACATGACTCCCAATCAGGATTCCGGTCAAATCATAGCACAGAAACAGTGTTAATTACCCTAATGACCAAATTCAAACAAATGATTGCAACCGGCACTAATATACTCCTGCTACAATTTGACATGTCAAGTGCCTTTGATATGGTAGACCACGAAATCCTATTACACATTCTCGAGTACTTTGGCATCGGAGGTAATGTTCTAAACTGGTTCAAGGGGTTCTTAACCTCACGTTCATATCAAGTCACATCAAACTCAACTACGTCAGCTGCATGGACACCTGATTGTGGAGTACCGCAAGGATCCCCCCTCTCACCAACTATTTTCAATCTAATGATGACCCCCCTGGCAAAACTTTTATCTAACCATAACCTTAATCCACATATATATGCCGATGATGTAACGATATATATTCCATTCAAAAAAGACATCAATGAAATCTCTAACGAAATCAGCCAAAGTCTACACATCATGAACACCTGGGCAGATGCATTCCGACTGAAACTGAATACAGAAAAAACTAAATGCCTCATACTTACCTCCCAATACAACACGAATAAATTTACCGCCATCAACACACCTAAATTAAATCTGCCAATCTCAGAAACTTTAAAAATCCTTGGAGTCACCATCGACCGCCACCTAACTCTCGAGACTCATGCGAACAACACAACAAAAAAAATGTTCTACTCCATGTGGAAACTGAAAAGAATTAGACCATTCTTTCCAAGATCTGTCTTCCGCAGTCTAGTGCAATCACTCGTACTCAGTCACCTGGACTATTGCAACTCATTATACGCAGGATGCAAGGAACAAATACTGAAGAAACTTCAAACAGCCCAGAATACAGCAGCCAGACTCATCTTCGGAAAACCAAAATACAAAAGTGCAAAACCCTTACGGGAGAAACTACACTGGCTACCACTCAAGGAACGCATCACTTTCAAAGTATGCACCTTAGTCCACAAAATCATTCACGGTGAAGCCCCTGCATACATGTCCGACCTAATTGACCTGCCACCCAGAAACGCTAAAAGATCGTCTCGAACCTTCCTCAATCTCCATTTCCCTAAGTGCAAAGGCATAAAATACAAAGTACTGCACGGATCGACTTTCACATACATGAGCACACAATTCTGGAATACACTACCACGCAGTCTGAAAACGACCTACGAACTGACCGACTTCCGCAAACTACTAAAGACTTATCTCTTCGAGAAAATCTACGGCAAGGATCAAAACACATGAAGCCCATACAATCTCATAGACACGCACCAATACACTCTCTGAAATCTCTTCTCCCGCGCTCTCACCACTCCTAAACCCTACCCACAGATAAAATTGTCAGACCTCCCTGTTCCCTCGATACTGCTTTGTCCCCCTCTCAACTCACCACTGTCATATTCCACTGTTCCATCCCCTAATAATATCCTGTATTTACTCTGTCTTATATAACTCTTCACAATGTAACCCATTATTGTACTGCAACCAATTGTACTTCCATTATTTACAATGTATTGTAAGCCACACTGAGCCCGCAAATAGGTGGGAAAATGTGGGATACAAATGCAAATAAATAAATAAAATAAATAAATTTCTGAGGAAAGTCCCCAGAACCCACTCTTGACTTGACCAGAAGTTCTTGTCTCTGAACAAGAGGTTCCTTAAGCTCATCTCTTCATCAGCCAAAGTGGGTCACATGCACGTTCCTGCTGAAGTGAGACCTTGGCAAAAACTTGGCAAGTTCAGCTGTATTGAAGTGTTATCTGTGCACATCTGTAGTATGGAGTGCAGGTTAGGCAGAGGTGTAGGCCTTACAGGTGCACAGTGTGACAAAGCTAGCACTCGGGGCCCCACAGAGAAGCAGCTAATCCCCGAACTATGGTTCCCAGAAGCCCTTGCAAGCAGGAGAAAGGAGGGTAGCCCCAAAAGGGTGGAACGGATTTCCAACCCCAGCAGGGGGAGCAGTGGCTCAGTGCTAGGGGAGCCAGTTACTCCCTTCCCCACTAGAGGAAGAAGGGGAGGTGAAGCTCAGTCCCTTAGCTGCATCGCCGGTATATAATTCCCTCCAGCTGTGAGAGGGGGAGAGATTTCCGGGTGGCTCCCAGCCACCAGGATGGAGAGGAAACTGAGTGAGAGAGAGAAGCTGCAATGGAGTAACATAGTAACATAGTAGATGACGGCAGAAAAAGACCTGCACGGTCCATCCAGTCTGCCCAACAAGATAAACTCATATGTGCTACTTTTTGTGTATACCTTACCTTGATTTGTACCTGTCCTTTTCAGGGCACAGACCGTATAAGTCTGCCCAGCACTAGCCCCGCCTCCCACCACCGGTTCTGGCACAGACCGTATAAGTCTGCCCAGCAGTATCCCTGCCTCCCAACCACCAGTCCCGCCTCCCACCACCGGTTCTTGCACAGACCGTATAAGTCTGCCCAGCACTATCCCTGTCTCCCACCACCGGCTCTGGCACAGACCGTATAAGTCTGCCCAGCACCATCCCCGCCTCCCAACCACCAGTCCCGCCTCCGGCTCTGGCACAGACCGTATAAGTCTGCCCAGCACCATCCCCGCCTCCCGCCACCGGCTCTGCCACCCAATCTCGGCTAAGCTCCTTAGGATCCATTCCTTCTGAACAGGATTGCTTTATGTTTATCCCACGCATGTTTGAATTCCGTTACCGTTTTCATTTCCAATACCTCCCACGGGAGGGCATTACAAGCATCCACTACTCTCTCCGTGAAAAAAATACTTCCTGACATTTTTCTTGAGTCTGCCCCCCCTTCAATCTCATTTCATGTCCTCGCGTTCTACCGCCTTCGCATCTCCGGAAAAGGTTCGATGGAGGACAGGAAGGGCCTACCACTGGAGCTTCCCCGGGGGGGGGGGGGGGGGGGGGGGGGGGGGGTAGTAAGCTGCCACGGAGTGTGAGAATGGAAATGTAGCCCTGTCCAGCACATGAAAGCAGTGTGGAGAGGCCACAGGGGTGTGGTGCTGTGAGGTAGGAGGAAAGCTGCCAGCCCTGTTTGGTACAGGGTCCTCCTGGGTGTTGTGAAGAGGACAGGGGCATTAAGTAGTGGTTTCCTTTGAAGAGACTGTTTGTGAAAGGGTTGAATTATCGGGATGTATAGAACAGCAGGCTGAACTTTGACTGAACCCTTCTGAGGGAGAGGGGAGGTAGTGCAAAGGAAGTGGGCCTGAACTGTTAAGGAACTGAATGTTGGCTGGAGTTTGGAACCTTGTTTGTGAACTGCATTTCTATTTTGAGAGTGGAACTGAACTGAGAAAAAAGCACTTTGGTCTTAAGTCCATATGGCAGTCTGGTTCTTTGCGGGAAACCTGTGAGCCTAACAGGGCTGCCGGCCCCAACCCAGAGAGGGAGGAAGCGGACCCCTTTACAACAGCTGCACATCATGCTGCTTCCCCCTTTTTTGCTCTCCTGGATTCACCTGTTCCTTTCAGCTGCACAGGCCTCTGTACAATCATTCAGCTTAAAGAAACAGCTGGGACCAAGGCAGCAGAGGAGGAGGCAGCGGCCTGATATGGAGCCGTGTGCCTCCTTCTCTTAGATGTGGCAGTCAGGGGCTGTGAGAAGGAGGGAGGGAGGGAGAAAAGTTGAGCTGTGCCAAACTACACCTCTGAGCCATTAGCTCCTTACACAGAATTCTAATTGATCGGCGCAGGTGAGTAGTTCTACACAAATTTTGATAGATTCTATACTATAATGATCATCTAAATCTTTCTGTACTAAGGATCCACAATAAAAAAAAGGAAGAACCAATTCCCTATGGGCAAGAAGAAATAGTGATGACCAAATAGGATCTGAAAAGAAAGCCTGGATCACAAACAAAATGCTGGTCCACAAAGCTCAAGTCTAACAATTTATTTTGTATCTGAAACACCGACGCTTATGCTGTGCATGATTCATCCAAGATAACAGATCAGGGACTTGACGTGGGTCCACGTTTCGGCAGAATCGCCTGCATCAGGAGTCACACAACAGCATTAGTAAAAGCAAAGCACCGTGAATAGCAAAACACGTTCGGTGGTGTAGCTGCCTCTGGGTAAATCTCCGCCGAAGGTGTTGTGATACTCGTGATTGTGGCAGCGTTGCTGGTGGACAGTGTGGTAAACTTTAGGGGGGGCTCGGGCCCTGATGGTCGTTATGTTCAGAGCTCCCCTCTGAATAATGAAACAAGGGTTATCTGTAAGATTCATTTCTCTCCCCCCCCCTCCCCAATAACTATTCTCTGTGCTGATTTCAGCTTTGGCTTACAGGCTGCACGGTGAAATTGTGAAATAACTTAAAATATCTATAGCGCCCACACTTCCTTTATCAGACTGGGTCCAAACATGTTTACACATCAAAGTGTGACAACTTGGAACTTTTGCAGACAATATGTTTAATGTGTCTGAATATGCGTGGGATAAACATAACGGAATCCTGTTCAGAAGGAATGGATCCTCAGGAGCTTAGCCGAGATTGGGTGGCAGAGCCGGTGGTGGGAGGCGGGGATAGTGCTGGGCAGACTTAATACGGTCTGTGCCAGAGCCGGTGGTGGGAGCCGAGATTGGGTGGTTGGGAGGCGGGGATAATGCTGGACAGACTTATATGATCTGTGCCAGAGCTGGTGGTGGGAGGCGGGGCTGGTGGTTGGGAGGCGGGGCTAGTGCTGGGCAGACTTCTACGGTCTGTGCCCTGAAGAGGAGGACAGGTACAAATCAAGGTAGGGTATAAACAAAAGTAGCACATATTTTATCTTGTTGGGCAGACTGGATGGACCATGCAGGTCTTTTTCTGCCGTCATCTACTATGTTACTATAACTTGGGCAGTCATGAGGGGAGTGGGGGTGGAATTGGGACGTGGTGCTAGGAGGAGTTTAGAAACTGTTATAGAAGTCTGCTCAAGACCAGGGAAAAGGGAAAACAGGATGTGAAAGGAAACTGTGCATTCCTGCATTTCTGCTGATATGGCTTATGCAAGGGTCGTGACCCAAGACACAACATTCTACAAACAGTTTACTGATTCTATGTTTTTACGAGATAACTGACAAAAGGTATATTCCTTAAGGTGAAGTTCTTTTTATGACTATATTATTCTGCTTAGGCTTATACTTTACATGATATTACTTTATAAGAAAAAGAATATAATCTTTATAGAAGCTGGAAAGATCCCTTTTTTTTTCCAGACAGTTTGTTAGTCACAGAGGTCAGACGGTGGGAGAAGACAGCATGACTTTGTGACACAGGAGGCGAAACTGCTCTTCTAGGAATTAGGGCATGAACTGAAAATTGATAGGATAGAAGTCAGATGTCTTGGAATAAGAAGGCAGATGATTAATTAGTAGCATGTGCTAAGATGATGATTGATTTCCTCTTTACTGTATAACATGTACTAAATAAAATTGTAAAAAAATGAGGGAAATCTATGTAGTGGGGGGGGGGGGGGGGCTTCCTTGTTCCGAGGACAGTGAACTGGCTTGAAGACAAGGGGTCTACTATTACTACTATTTAGCATTTCGATAGCGCTACAAGGCGTATGCAGCGCTGCACAAACATAGAAGAAAGACAGTCTCTGCTCAAAGAGCTTCCAATCTAATAGACAAAAAATAAATAAAGTAAGCAAATCAAATCAATTAATGTGAACGGGAAGGAAGAGAGGAGGGTAGGTGGAGACGAGTGGTTACAAGTGGTTACGAGTCAAAAGCAATGTTAAAGAGGTGGGCTTTCAGTCTAGATTTAAAGGTGGCCAAGGATGGGGCAAGACGTAGGGGCTCAGGAAGTTTATTCCAGGCGTAGGGTGCAGCGAGACAGAAGGCGCGAAGTCTGGAGTTGGCAGTAGTGGAGAAGGGAACAGATAAGAAGGGTTTATCAATGGAGCGGAGTGCACGGGAAGGGGTGTAGGGAAGGACGAGTGTGGAGAGATACTGGGGAGCAGCAGAGTGAGTACATTTATAGGTTAGTAGAAGAAGTTTGAACAGGATGCGAAAACGGATAGGGAGCCAGTGAAGCGACTTGAGGAGAGGGATAGTATGAGTAAAGCGACCCTGGCGGAAGACGAGACGGGCAGCAGAGTTTTGAACCGATTGGAGAGGGGAGAGGTGACTAAGTGGGAGGCCAGCAAGAAGCAGATTGCAGTAGTCTAAACGAGAGGTGACAAGGGTGTGGATGAGGGTTTTGGTAGAGTGCTCGGAAAGAAAGGGGCGGATTTTATGGATGTTGTAAAGAAAGAAACGACAGGTCTTGGCGATCTGCTGGATATGAGCAGAGAAGGAGAGAGAAGAGTCAAAGATGACTCCAAGGTTTCGAGCTGAGGAGACAGGGAGAATGAGAGAGCCATCAACAGAAATAGAAAACGGGGGGAGCGGGGAGGTGGGTTTGGGGGGGAAAATGAGAAGCTCGGTTTGGTCATCGTTTCTTTTTCTGTATTTCAGATTTACAATAGCCTCTGCTTGAGCTACTATTTACTTGTTTCCAGAATAAACGTTTCTTTTTATTTGTGTGAGAAACAAACCCAAGAATGTGGGTGTTCTAGCAGTAATCAGTTGGGGTTTTGCTGACGGGGGATCATAAGTACATAAGTATTGCCATACTGGGAAAGACCAAAGGTCCATCGAGCCCAGCATCCTGTTTCCAACCGGGGCCAATCCAGGTCACAAATACCTGTCAAGATCCACATTATCTAATGTGTGATAATTGTAAGCAGACCCCCCAACAACAGGAATGGAGCCCTCACAGACACAGTCACGCTGTAGTGTAAATCAAAAGAAAAGCTTTATTGTTGATCAAGCACAGTCTCTTCCTGCAACAGACCCAGGCTCATATACGAACCACCACCACACTGACACAATTCCACATCTCATAACAGTTCTGTCTTGTCATGCTTGTTTAACACAGTTCAAATTACTCACGTATAAATTCAGGTGTCCAGCTTGGACACCCAGGCCCGGGGTCCTCACAAAGACAACCTTTTACCTTGGCAGCCTTCTGGCAAACCTCTGAGCTAGGGCCACTCCTCTCTTCCCTGGGCCTCCCCACAAGTACTGCGGCCCAGCCAACACACCCTGGAAGGATCCTTGTTCAGGGCCTTCCCATCCTGTTCTGCCAGAGGGCTTTTGACTTCCTGCTCTCCCCTTGAGCCCCGACCTCCTGGCCAGACAGGATACCACGCTAAGGTGCCATATCTTGGTGCACTGAAGCCATTATAGAAATGGCACTCAGTGCGCTGCATTGGTGGCCAGTTATAGAACTGCCCCCTGGGTGTGGAAATATATTTGTAACAGGTTTATGCACATCAGCTGGACATAATACAGAGATCCTAGTGTCTACTACTACTATTTAGCATTTCTATAGAGCTACAAGGCGTACGCAGTGCTGCACAAACATAGAAGAAAGACGGTCCCTGCTCAAAGAGCTTCCAATCTAATAGACAAGAAATAAAGTAAGCAAATCAAATCAATTAATGTGTACAGGAAGGAAGAGAGGAGGGTAGGTGGAGGCGAGTGGTTACAAGTGGTTACGAGTCAAAAGCAATGTTAAAGAGGTGGGCTTTCAGTCTAGATTTAAAGGTGGCCGGGGCAAGACGTAGGGGCTTCTACTTATAGACTCCAGTACACAGCAAAGCTCACAACAGTCACAAACCAGGATCTGGCACAAAACATGTCTTCCTTCTAATTTCCCTTCCAACATGCTTTTGAGCTTCAAGATTTGGATGTAAGAAGTTAGAGAGAAAGAGGAAGGAACCTGGATCTTCTCTCCAGAGGTAGCATTGTGTGGTCCATAGGTTCAGCCTTCACTTCCAAACCAAGTGACTGATCCTTATCTATAAAGGGGGCAGCAAACCCAGCACTTACCCTATAGTAGGTGTCTACAAAATGCATTTTTACCCCAGTCCCTCCTATTACTGCTCTCACCTGAGCGGCTGCTTTTCCCAGGTTCTCTTTCCTCCGATCCTGGCTCATCCCTGCTGTACGGCTCTTCCCCTCGTTCAATGTGGGATATAATCTCAGGGGTGAAGGTCGAAGAACCTGTTCCTGGGGTAAGAAAATTGCATTTGGTTTCTCAAAATTTCTGTATCCGATTCCCTCACATTCAAGTGTTAGACAAATTTCCGGCATAAATAGTTTCACCAACTGAACAAAAATATTCAAATCCTAGTTAGAGGGGAAGAATTTTGGAGCTCTGCAAATCTCATAAAAGTAACATAAGCCCTGAATATAGAGGGTTTATGTTACTTTTATATTCTGGTTTCCACTCTACATAGTGCAATACGTTATCAGCCTCATTTTAATACGTGTAAACTTCTTTATCCCTTATACAACATGCAGGTCTCCTTCACCACATCCAGAACATCTGGAATAAGGTAGAACAAACACACTGAGCATGCTCAGACTAAAGTGAGCTCAGAGACAGGGCAGGAAGCCAAAATCATTTCCCCATTTCTCCAGAGGAAACTTCCAACAGAGTCAGCATTTCAGAGATTATCTTCAATTAGTGTAGTAAGGATTTATTTTCAGTTTTAATTAGGTTATTTCTTGGTAGGTTTTTGCAGCCTGATCCAAGATGGCCGCTGTCTACATCGGACGCTCACGTCAGCTCTCTGTGACCTCTGGAAACTTGACCGTGATGCCGAAAAGAAGGGGCTGATACATTCCCACTGCCTCTCCGCGGCAAAGCTTCCCTTCTAGTACCGGCGTACTTGACTCTTACTTTCAAAGGGCTGGGATTCCTGCAATGCCGGAGGGCAGCCTGCTGGAGCGCTCTGGGGCGGATGGAGACACTGGGACGCTCCCTGGGATAAAGCTTTTGCTCAGCCCCGACGTGAGAGCTCCTCCCTCACAACCACGAGGCAGTAGCTCCCCTCTGTCCGCGTCTCAAACCCTGCTAACCAAGGGTGGGGCAGGAGAAGAGAGACGAGAGGCACTTCAATCAACCCGAGGGAGCTCGGAGGAGCCTGGAGTTATTAGCTTCACCAGGAAAGGTTGAAGCCGTTCCACCTGAAACGGTGGGGGAGGTAGTAGCTGTAAGTATGGAAAAGATTCTTCTACTAACAAGGAACCTGAGCTACTAATGACTATTTCCGTTATCCATATCTAAACCTACTGAAGTCACCCTTGATAAGTTTATGGAGTTTAACTGTGGACTTGGGTAAAGCATTGTGCCCTCTGTAACCAGGCGCCTCTCTTGTGCAGCCAGGGATAGAACAATCTCCTCCAGCCACAGGCTCCTGGTACAATGAAGAAACAGATATCCACCAGTAACTTCAAACTCAAGGACTTTATTCCATGCAGGTTTCTAGTACACAGTTCCAACAGCAGCATTCACCTTCAATCCTAAGCACATATAAGCCACCTGAAAGTGTGTGGCCAGTAGTCCCCTTTAAGCAGAAGGCTCTCAGCACATATCAGGATTCAATATAGGCTACAGTCAGCTTAGTCTAGGTTCTTTATCCAGTGCACCATAAACATTAGTTCAATTCCAAACAGCAGCAGTCCATTCAATTCTTCATCATAGTTAAATCCCAAAGCAGCAGTTATACTTCTATTCTCTTCACCCTCATAATGAGCTCCATATTTTAGGGACTTCTCACACCCAAGGGATTCCCCCTGCAACAGCTTCACTAGTAAGGTCAATACTTTAGGGACCTCTTCTTACCCAAGGATTTCCAGCCTGCAAATACTTCTAAGACTTCAGTACTTTAGGGACCTTCCTGCCCAAGGGTTTTCAGCCTGTAACTGCCTCTCAGACTTCCTTGCTGCTCTCCCTGAACTGAACTGCTGAGACTCCTTCCCACCTGCCTAATCAATCCCTGGCTTCTGCCCTCACAACCAATCATTCTCCACTCATTAGCTTCTCTACACACCCATACCAGCTGAGTTGAGCATGAGCCTAATGAGGAGCTCCTGCACACAGGGTGTCCCTATCTCTCTTTCCCCCTAGGGCAGCCAATCTACACATCCTGTCAGCTTATTCCCTTGTCTTCCCTATTGCAGCTAGGAGTCCAGTCCGGGTTTTCCATCTCACCCCCTGGCTCCTTGCCTGCAATGCCTTCTGGGACTTGTAGTTCAGACTGAAACTGCCTTAACCCAACTATCCTGGATGTGACTTTATCACACCTCAAATTAAAAAACTGACCCAGGATTTGACTAATTTGGAAAGGAAATTTTAAAAGAAATTGACTCTGGACTAGAAATTTTAACTCAACAAAATAAGGTACAAGAAAAAAGAATTGCAGCCTATAAAAACTCTTCAAAGTACTATTGTTAAAGATTTGACATATTTGAGGAGAAAGACTGAATCTCTTGAACATTTTTCTAGGAGTAATAATCTCCGAGTCCTTCATTTTCCTAAACAATTTACAGTCTCCCTCCAAGATATGTTGAAAAGGTATATTAAAGAAATATTAGGAGTGGCTGAAGAAAGTATCCCGCCTTTCTCACAAGTAGATTATTTACTTAATAGTGGAGGAGTGGCCTAGTGGTTAGGGTGGTGGACTCTGGTCCTGGGGAACTGAGGAACTGAGTTCGATTCCCACTTCAGGCACAGGCAGTTCCTTGTGACTCTGGGCAAGTCACTTAACCCTCCATTGCCCCATGTAAGCCGCATTGAGCCTGCCATGAGTGGGAAAGTGCGGGGTACAAATGTAACAAAAATAAAATAGATACTATTGGAGATTCTACATGGAATGTTGCTACTATTGGAGATTCTACATGGAATGTTGCTATTCCACTAGCAACATTCCATGTAGAAGGCTGCGCAGGCTTCTGTTTCTGTGAGTCTGACATCCTAGACTCACAGAAGCAGAAGCCTGCGCGGCCACATTGGTGATCTGCAAGGGCCGACTTCTAGTGGAATAGCAACATTCCATGTAGAATCTCAAACAGTAGCAACAGTGGAGGAGTGGCCTAGTGGTTAGAGTGGTGGACTTTGGTCCTGAGGAACTGAGTTCGATTCCCACTTCAGGCACAGGCAGCTCCTTGTGACTCTGGGCAAGTCACTTAACCCTCCAATGCCCCATGTAAGCCGCATTGAGCCTACCATGAGTGGGAAAGCGCGGGGTACAAATGTAACAAAAATAAAATAGATACTATTGGAGATTCTACATGGAATGTTGCTACTATTGGAGATTCTACATGGAATGTTGCTATTCCACTAGCAACATTCCATGTAGAAGGCTGCGCAGGCTTCTGTTTCTGTGAGTCTGACATCCTGCACGTACGTGCAGGACGTCAGACTCACAGAAGCAGAAGCCTTAGCAGCCTTCTACATGGAATGTTACTACATGGAATAGCAACATTCCATGTAGAATCTCCAATAGTAGCAACAGTGGAGGAATGGGCTAGTGGTTAGGGTGGTGGACTTTGGTACTGAGGAACTGAGTTCGATTCCCACTTCAGGCACAGGCAGCTCCTTGTGACTCTGGGCAAGTCACTTAACCCTCCATTGCCCGCCGCATTGAGCCTGCCATGAGTGGGAAAGCGCGGGGTACAAATGTAACAAAAAACCCCAAAACAAAACAGTTAATCAGCAAGATCAAGATAATCAAGAGTTGGATGTTTCTGCTTTACTGGAGTCTTCTGATACTGATTTAGTTGTGGCATCAACTTTGATTGCCACTGCAGTGTTGACACATGATAAGAATTGGTTGTTGATAAAGATAAGACTTTCCTGGGATTGAAAATTCAAATTTTTCCAGACGTCTCCAAGGACACCCAGAAGAGACGTCAATCATTTTTGTTAATGAAACCAGGTGCTCTCCAGTTAGGCGCTACTTTTCTCGCGATATCCTTGTAAATGTGTCATCAGATACCACTCGGTAAACTATGTCTTCTATGAGCCTTCCCATCTTACAGCTTTTTTGTCAACTAAACGGATTGTTGGGGGACCCCAATAATAGCTCTCTCTTTAATTGAATTTAACAGGAATTACTACTGCTACTACTATTTAGCATTTCTATAGCGTTACAAGGCGTACGCAGCGCTGCACAAACATAGAAGAAAGACAGTCCCTGCTCAAAGAGCTTCCAATCTAATAGACAAAAAATAAAGTAAGCAAATCAAATCAATTAATGTGTACAGGAAGGAGGAGAGGAGGGTAGGTGGAGGCGAGTGGTTACGAGTCAAAAGCAATGTTAAAGAGGTGGGCTTTCAGTCTAGATTTAAAGGTGGCCAAGGATGGGGCAAGACGTAGGGGCTCAACAAGTTTATTCCAGGCGTAGGGTGCAGCAGGAATCTAGTGATTCGTTAGACGGAGAAAATGCCTTTATTGTTTTCCTTAAATTAGAATTTCCATTGTTTAATATCTTGGATCTAAAATGTGGACTTGAGTTACGATTGACGGATAATGCTTTTCTTTTTTATTAAATATTATTGTCACACCATACTTTTCTGTACAAGCACTCTTTTTTGCTTGATTAATTTCTGATACTTTGATTAAAAAAAAACAAAACAAAATGTTTTTGCGGCCTGAATCCTATCCCCAATACTACAGATAATACATTCATCAGACACAAAGTGAAATCTCATCACCAGTCTGAACCTGTGATGTGAATAGTCTGCTGGTGTGGAAGATATGAACACTGCTGTCTGTCTACTGTGTCTTTGTTCTGGGCTCCCGTCTGCCTCTGTGACCTCTGGATGTTTCAGAGATTAGTAGACCAGGTATCCGTGTTCTCCAAAGAGTCTGCAGTAAAGCTGAGCCTGATGTCAGACTGTCTAAAGCTGAGCCTTCTGTTACTAAGTTAGACTCACAGGTCCGATTGCGACAAGCACTGAACTACTACTACTACTACTTGACATTTCTAAAGCGCTACTAGGGTTACGCAGCGCTGTACAATTTAACATAGAAGGACAGTCCCTGCTCGAAGAGCTTACAATCTAAAGGACAAATGTACAAACAGTCAAGTAGGGGTCGTCAGATTGGAGCAGTCTAGATTTCCTGAAAGGTAAAAGGTTAGGTGCCAAAAGCAACATCGAAGAGGGTGGGCTTGAGTAAGGATTTGAAGATGGGCAGTAGGGGGCTGGCGTAAGGGCTCGGGAAGTTGATTCCAAGCATAGGGTGAGGCGAGGCAGAATGGGCGGAGCCTGGAGTTGGCGGTGGTGGAGAAGGGTACTGAGAGAAGGGATTTAGCTGAGCTCAAATCAAAGTCTCATTTTACCTCGACAAGTGGAAGTTTTGGAAAATCAATTAAGATCTTGGAACCTGCGGATTCTTAACTTTCCCAAGACCAGGCTGCTTTCACCTATGGAGCTAATTAAGAAATATGTTCTTGAAATCTTATGGCTTTCAGATACTGAGTCTATTGCAATTTGCAAACTTTATTATTTGCCTGGTAAGAAGATCCTAAGGGATACTGAGGGGAAGGTCGGGATGTTTCAGGAACTCCTGACACAGGGGATCCTCTGCTTTCTTGCTATCTTCAATCCGATAATATTCCCGAGCTACCTTATAGGTGATGTTTCTATTGAAGGTGATGAGGAGATTGTGTTGAAAGCTCTTTTCTGAAAAATACTAATCCTAAGGAACTTGGAAGGCTAAGTGCTTTGAAAATATGCCTCAAAGTCAACATGGATTTAGTGAAGGGAAATCTTGCCTCACCAATCTACTACATTTCTTTGCAGGGGTGAATAAACATGTGGCTAAAGGTGAGCTGGTTGAAATTGTGTATCTGGATTTCAAAAGGCGTTTGACAAAGTACCTCATGAAAGACTCCAGAGGAAACTGGAGAGTCATGGGATAGGAGGTAGTGTTCTATTGTGGATTAAAACTGGTTAAAGAGAGAAAACAGAGAGTAGGGTTAAATGGTCAGTATTCTCAATGGAGAAGGGTAGATAGTGGGGTTCCCTAGGGGTCTGTGCTGGGACCCGCTGCTTTCAAAATTGATAAATGATCTAGAGATGGAAGTAACTAGTGAGGTAATTAAATTTGCTGATGACACTAAGTTATTCAAGTTGTTAAATCGCGAGAGGATTGTGAAAAATTACAAGAGGACCTCACGATATTGGGAGACTGGGGTGTCTAAATGGCAGATGACGTTTAATGTGAGCAAGTGCAGAGTGGGAAAGAGGACCCGAACTATAGCTATGTAATGCAAGGATCCATGTTAGGAGTCACCAACCAAGAAAGGGATCTCAGCGTCGTTATTGATGATATGTTGAAACCCTCTGTTCAGTGTGCTACGGCAGCTACGAAAGCAAATAGAATGCTAGGTATTATTAGGAAAGGAATGGAAAACAAAAGTGAGGACGTTATAATGCCTTTGTATTGGTCCATGGTGCGACCGCACCTCGAATATTGTGTTCAATTCTGGTCGCCGCATCTCAAAAAAGATATAGTGGGATTAGAAAAGGTACAGAGAAGGGCGACGAAAACGATAAAGGGGATGGGACGACTTCCTATGAGAAAAGGCTGAGCATCTAGGGCTCTTCAGTTTGGAAAAAAGACGGCTGAAGGGAGATATATAGAGGTCTATAAAATAATGAGTGGAGTGGAACGGGTAGACGTGGATCGAGTACTCTTTCCAAAAATACTAGGACTAGGGGGCACGCAATGAAGCTACAAAATAGTAAATTTAATACGAATCGGAGAACATTTTTCTTCCCTCAACATGTAATTTAACTGTGGAATTCGTTGCCAGAGAATGTGGTAAAGGTGGTTAGCTTAGCGGGGTTTAAAAAAAGGTCTGGACGGCTTCCTAAAGGAAACGTCCATAGACCATTATTAAATTGACTTGGGGAAAATCTACTGCTATTTCTGGGATAAGCAGCATAAAATGTACTGAACTTTTTCAGGATCTTGCCAGGTATTTGTGACCTGGATTGGCCCCTGTTGGAAACAGGATGCTGGGCTTGATGGACCTTTGGTCTGTCCCAGTGTGTCAATACTTATGTACTTATCAAAATCTTGCAGGCAAAGCCTAAGGTTTGAATGTTAAAGGAGGTCCTGAGGTTTACCACTGGCTCCCAAATCTGGAAGAACCACCAGCCAATAATTTCATGTACTGGATGAGAGAGGAGGAGGAATGCTGCTGAAGAAGAAGTGGAGGGAAAGAAAGAAAGAAGAAAGAAAGAAAGAAAGAAAGAAAGAAAGAAAGAAAGAAAGAAAGAAAGAAAAGGAAAGAAAGAAAGAAAGAAAGGAGAAAGAAGGAAGAAAGAAAGAAAGAAAGAAAGAAAGAAAGAAAGAAAGAAAGAAAGAAAGAAAGAAGAAAGAAGAAAGAAGAGGGGAATGGCAGGGCAAGCGGTCAGGGGCAGATAAAATAGGATGCAGGGCAAAAAGCAGTGAGTAAAACGGGAGATACAGGGTAAGCAGCGAACTGTGGGAGTAAAGGGGAGATGCAGGAAGAAGGAGTGGAGAGGGAGACAAAGAGGGATGAGATGTCCTTGTTGGAGGGCATTATCACTAGAGAGACTGTTATACCTCTGGCACAAAAAACGAGAGAGCTGCGTTAGAATAACGACTGGAAAATCATGAGAGGAGGGTGTAATCCTGAATCTCCACTCCATCCATTATGCTGTCAGTCCCGTATCACCTGGTTTTCATGGCCTCTGAATCAGCTGAACCCCATTCTCACCTCCGTTCACTGACACCAACACGTGCACTGCTGAAAGGACGTAAAGTGATCACTGCAGCACTTACTCATTTTCTCACCAAATCATACAGTCGGAAAGTCATACCCAGAACTGTCTTTATAACTAGTAAAAAAGGCCCGTTTCTTAACGCAATGAAACGGGCGCTAGCAATGTAATGAGTTCCTGCCATTAATGTTTCCACGGTTGTATTCTGAATATAATTGTTGTTTACATGTGTAAGATTTCTTTATATACAATATTTTTATGTAAACTGGGTTATAATGTGGTAAAAGTTTTCCTTGTTCAGGCCCTTCAATCAGTTTAACAATCACATCAGAAGAGCTCCTTACTCGTGAGAGACTGAGAGTGACAGTGTGTTTTACAGACAGTGTAAGAGAGAGATACACAGAGTGATTGAGTGTGTGTGTGTGAGTGACAAAGTGATTAAATGTTTGTCTTCCCTTCCGTTCTGTGCACTTGCCTCCACTGATGTTCGTACCTCCCTGTATATGATTGTTTGTTAGAGATTCAATCCACTCCACTTCCCTCCTCCAAGTTCCGTTCTGTCTGATTGGTTCTTCGTTCCTGTGACGTCACGTTTGTTTGCTTGGCAACTATGCAGCATTCCGTTTCCTCGACGTAAGGGAGGGGACAGTGAGAGCCAATGAAACGCTGAACTACAGACTTACGAACCCTACACTGCCACAGTACCACAGAGTCAGCTTCAGAATGTTGGAGGTGCTTTTTATTATATAGGATGATGCCCCAATACTGCTAATAAAAATGTAAAATTATCCCTTACCCAGTGAGATCAGAATCTGATAATTCTCCTTCATCACCTCCCTGTAAAGCTCCTTCTGCTCTTCATCTAAATACTCCCACTCCTCCTGGGAGAAAGAGACAGCGATGTCCTCAAACGTCACTCGCATCTGAAATACAAACCAGAATCACACTCAGCATCTTTGCATCACATCCATCAGGAGATCTGCCAGCACTGGTGCTCATTGTGGCAGAGGAAAGTTTGCTGGAGTATATATTTCATAATTACATAACACCAGTGGCGTAGCCATGAGGGGTCCTCTAGGACCCCTCACGTTGTGCTCAGGACTCTTCAAAAAAATGGTGGCACCTGTAGAATGGCTGGCAGGGATGCCTGAGCATGAAATAAGTCACTGGCATGCTTCAGCTGCCAACACCAGCACTCCCGTACATGCTCAGTTCAGTAGCAGCAAGGGAGGACGATCAGGCAGCAGACCGCTTTGGCTGGTGAAGCTTGGGCACCCAACCAACAAAGATAGGATTTAACAGCACCTAGGGTGGTGAGAGGGAGAAAAGATCAGATGAAATGCATGATTCCCCCAAAACTGGACTTCTGCATGCACTCTTGCATAACATATAGTCCCAGAGTAGGGTTATATTTCAGGAGACTTCCTTCTGTGTGTATATATTTCACAGTCACAGAGCAGGATGATAGAAACTAGAAACCAGTTACACACAGAACCTAGGACACCAAAATCTCCTTTTGTGGGACTCCAAATTTCTCTCCCTCTCTTCACTAGAGTCCCCCAAAGTGCCTTTCCTCATGCCCAGGTCTGCTTAGGCTCCTGACTCTATAGTGCCCCACGTTAGAAAGCAAACACTACGAAGATGTTCTAATGCCTCTGTATCGCTCCATAGTGCGACCGCACCTCGAATATTGTGTTCAATTCTGGTCACCGTATCTCAAACAAGATATAGTGGAATTAGAAAAGGTGCAGAGAAGGGTGACAAAAATTATAAAGGGGATGGGACGACATCCCTATGAGGAAAGGCTAAAGCATCTAGGGCTCTTCAGCTTGGAGAAAAGGCGGCTGAGGGGAGATATGATAGAGGTCTATAAAATAAGTGGAGTGGAACCAGTAGATGTGCAGCGTCTGTTTACGCTTTCCAAAAATACTAGGATTAGGGGGCATGCGATGAAGCCACAATGTAGTAAATTTAAAACAAATTGGATAAAATTTTTCTTCACTCAACGTGTAATTAAACTCTGGAATTCGTTGCCAGAGAATGTGGTAAAGGCAGTTAGCTTAGCGGAGTTTAAAAAATGTTTGGACGGCTTCCTAAAGAAAAAGTCCATAGAGCATTATTAAATGAACTTGGGGAAAGTCCCCTATTTCTGGGATAAGCAGTATAGAATATTTTGTACTTTTTTTGAGATCTTGCCAGGTATTTGTGACCTGGATTGGCCACTGTTGGAAACAGGATGCTGGGCTTGATGGACCTTTGGTCTTTCCCAGTATGGCAATACTTATGTACTTTTGTACTTATAAGAACAATTCAAAGGTCTCACTGGTATCAAATATAAGTACTCAACATAAACCAGGAGAAAAGCGTTAAATAATGTAACAAAGTGGTGAGGGAGCGCCCTCAGATTATTTAATCACCAACATGGCGGTCAAATGTAAAAGATGAAATACTGCATTTCTTTCATTGGGTCACTCCCTCTAGTGAACTTAACGTGCAATTTAAGTGCTATTGCAAACAAAAGGTGACTGACCTTCCACCTTCAATGTCTTAATCACATATACTCAGTATTACACGGAACGGAGATTTCATATGAATAAGTAGCAATTGAAAAAGTTACTTATGTATGAGCCCAACGTCCTAAATTGTCAAGAGCATCGATGGCTCCATAGAAGACAAAACTCTTTTTTTTTTTTTCCTATTTATTTATAATTTTAATACATTTTAACAAGGATATACCTTGTAATAGCAATACAGGCAAAAATTAATATAAAGAATAATGTTCCATTCATAATAACAATAACAAAATATAATATTTTAAAGAAAAATATCAATGGTGCACTTATACAAAATAATATTTTACAGCCTTTCTTAGACCTCAATAATAATGAGAGAGAGAAAAGAGTTAGAGAAGATTAAAAAGACAAAAGAAATAATCTCATGGGTATAGGCTGTTATAAACCAGAACTTCATTGCTTATTCACTTCACTTCACTTTCTTCATCTCTATAAACATTTTCAGCTGTTCCGGTGAAAAGAATGTGTATTTTGTTTGAGCCAGCTTGACCACGCATTTGCACGGGTATGCAAGAAAAAAGGAAGCTCCAATATCAATAGTATTTTGTTTTAAAGAAAGAAATTGCTTCCTTTTTTGCTGAGTTAACTTCGTGACGTCAGGATATATCCAAACTTTAGCACCATAGAATTGAGACTTTAAATTTTTAAAATAAAGTCTTAAGATATTATTATAGTCTTGTTCAAAACAAATGATACGGACTGTGGCTCTGTTCACTATTATATCCGAAGATTGTTCTAGAATATCAGAAATATTTTGCAAATCAAGATTATCTTCAACAGGACCTTGACCCCCATTTCTAACAGGAATATGATAAATCTTGTTTAGCGGAGGTATAGCCTCTAAGGGAATATTCAGAACTTCCAACATATATTTCCGAAAAATATTAATTAGAGTTTCCCCCGCTATTATTGGAAAATTAAGTAATCGGAGGTTTAGGGCGCCTGTTAAAGTTTTCTAGTTGTTCAATTTTATTTCTAATTTCCGAAGAGTCTTTATTATCACATTTTTAAAAGAGGTTAGAGTTTCAACTTCTTTCTTTATGGCTTGCACTTGTGTCGATAGATCATTTTTAACAGAGTCTACAGTACTTTGTAATTCTTCAAATTTAGTATTTAGTTTAACCACATCACTGACGTTTTCTGTTAGCGTGAAGGAAATCTGGTCCAACATCACTTTCAAAGTCTGTAGAGTTACCTCCGAGGTCTGCTCCGTGGCAATCAAACTACCCACAGAGCCCCGGAAACGCCGTTTGCATGCCTGGGTCCCTCCACTGTCGCCCCTATCGACGGCATCATCGGAGCCGATGGGGTTTCCCGCCAGGGACGCTCTCGACGCCGGGCTAGGAGGAATGAGCGAGGTGGATGGTGGTGACAAGGAAACTTCCTCTCCCGGCGGGGATTCCGCTCCTCCGGTTATCCCCGCTATGGGATCCGCTCCTCGTTGTGATCTGGTAGCGCCGGGGAAGAAACGCTCAAGGGACGTCTGTGCTGGTGAAGAAACTGCGGTAGGTGGAGGAACCAATCTCACAGTTCCTTTTCTTTTAGAATGAGGCATTTCTGTGTGGAAACCAAGAATTATTCGCTCATAGCCACGAGAGCGTTTCAACAGTCAACCTGCGCGGCAGCCATCTTAGATCTCTCTCACCCGACAAAACTCTTAAGGAGATAACAAGCCAGGACTCCCCTAGTTAAGAATGCCCCAAGGGTGACCCGTGGGGCATTCTTAACTAGAGGTGTCCTGGTGTTTTCTCTCCTTAAGAGCTTTGCCTTTTATGGAGCCTTCCGAATTCTTAAGGATTTGGGACGCCGGGCTCATAAGATAAGTAACTTTTTCAATTGCTCTCAATTACTTCTTAGTCATATGAAATCACCTTTCCGTGTAATTCTGAGTATATGTGACTAAGATATTGGGTGGAAGGTTTGTCACCTTTTGTTTGGTATAGCACTTAAACTGCATATTAAGTTCACTGGAGGGAGTGACCTGATGAAAGAAATGCAGTATTTCACCTTGTAGCGGCCATAGTGGAGGAGTGGCCTAGTGGTTAGAGCACCGGTCTTGCAATCCAGAAGTGGCCGGTTCAAATCCCACTGCTGCTCCTTGTGATCTTGGGCAAGTCACTTAACCCTTCATTGCCTCACTTAGATTGTGAGCCCTCCTGGGACAGAGAAATATCCAGTGTACCTCCTTCCTTTCCTATCCAAGATACTTGAACGTGCTTGTTCACCGCCATTGCCTTGACTTTCTTTCATCTCAAGCTATTCTTGATCCACTTCAATCTGGCTTTCACCCCCTTCATTCAATTGAAACAGCGCTTGCTAAAGTCTCCAATTATCTGTTCCTGGCCATATCCAAAGGTCTCTATTCTATCCTCATCCTTCTAGATCTATCTGCTGCTTTTGACACTGTTGATCACAGCCTGCTCCTTGATACACTGTCCTCACTTGGATTTCAGGACTCTGTTCTTTCCTGGTTTTCTTATCTCTCCCAGCGTAACTTTAGTGTATACTCTAGTGGATCCTCCTCTACTTCTATTCCACTGTCAGTTGGTGTACCTCAGGGATCTGTCCTGGGACCTCTTCTTTTCTCCATCTATACTTCTTCCCTTGGTACTCTGATCTCATCCCATGGTTTTCAGTATCATCTTTACGCTGATGACTCCCAGATCTACCTCTCCACACCAGAAATCTCAGCCGAAATCCAGGCCAAAGTATCAGCCTGCCTGTCTGACATTGCTGCCTGGATGTCTCAGCGCCATCTGAAACTAAACATGACCAAGACTGAGCTTCTTATCTTTCCCCCTAAACCAACCTCTCCTTATCCCCCATTCTCTATTTCTGTGGATAACACTCTCATCCTTCCTGTCTCATCAGCTCATAACCTTGGGGTCATCATTGACTCCTCCCTCTCCTTCTCTGCACATATTCAGCAGACTGCTAAAACCTGTCGTTTCTTTCTCTATAATATCAGCAAAATTCGCCCTTTCCTTTCTGAGCACACTACCAGAACCCTCATCCACACTCTTATCACCTCTCGCTTCGACTATTGCAACTTGCTTCTCACAGGTCTCCCACTTAGCCATCTCTCTCCTCTTCAATCTGTTCAAACTTCTGCTGCATGACTAATATTCCACCAGTGTCGTTATGCTGATATTAGCCCTCTCCTCAAGTCACTTCACTGGCTTCCTATCCGTTTCCGCATACAGTTCAAACTCCTCTTATTGACCTATAAGTGCATTCACTCTGCAGCTCCTCAGTACCTCTCCACTCTCATCTCTCCCTACATTTCTCCCCGGGAACTCCATTCACTGGGTAACTCTCTCTTATCTGCACCTTCTCCTCCACCGCTAACTCCGGACTCCGTTCCTTTTATCTTGCTGCACCATATGCCTGGAATAGATTTCCTGAGCCGGTACGTCAAGCTCCATCTCTGGCCGTCTTCAAATCTAATTAAAATCCCACCTTTATGATGCTGCTTTTAACTCCTAACCCTTGTTCACTTGTTCAGAACCCTTATTTTATCAACCTCACTTTAATATTCCCTTATCTCTTGTTTGTTCTGTCTGTCTGTCCTAATCTGTCTGTCGAGCAGGGACTGTCTCTTCATGTTCAAGTGTACAGCGCTGCGTACGTCTGTAAGCGCTATAGAAATGATAAGTAGTAGTAGTCTTTGGGTTCCGGAATCTTGCAACTCTTTGGGATTCCGGAATCTTGCAACTCTTTGTCCTTATCCCTTATTTGTCCTCTTCTCCAGCATGGCCGCGATGCTGATCTGCAAGGGCAGGCTTCTGTTTCTGTGAGTCTGACGTCCTGCACATATGTGCAGGACGTCAGACTCACAGAAACAGAAGCCTGCCCTTGCAAGCCCACCTTTTGATGCTGCTTTTAACTCCTAACCCTTATTCACTTGTTCAGAACCCTTATTTCATCATCTTCACTTTAATATTCCCTTATCTCTTGTTTGTTCTGTCTGTCTGTCCTAATTCGATTGTAAGCTCTGTCGAGCAGGGACTGTCTCTTCATGTTCAAGTGTACAGCGCTGCGTACGTCTAGTAGCGCTATAGAAATGATAAGTAGTAGTAGTCTTTGGGTTCCGGAATCTTGCTACTCTTTGTCCTTATCCCTTATTTGTCCTCTTCTCCAGCATGGCCGCGATGCTGATCTGCAAGGGCAGGCTTCTGTTTCTGTGAGTGTCAGACTCACAGAAACAGAAGCCTGCCCTTGCAAGCCCACCTTTTTGATGCTGCTTTTAACTCCTAACCCTTATTCACTTGTTCAGAACCCTTATTTCATCATCTTCACTTTAATATTCCCTTATCTCTTGTTTGTTCTGTCTGTCTGTCCTAATTAGATTGTAAGCTCTGTCGAGCAGGGACTGTCTCTTCATGTTCAAGTGTACAGCGCTGCGTACGTCTAGTAGCGCTTTAGAAATGATAAGTAGTACTACCTGAATGTAACTCACCTTGAGCTACTACTGAAAAAGGTGTGCACAAAATCTAAATAAATAAGATTTGACCAGAATGTTACTGATGAAATAATCTGAGGGTGCTCCCCCCCCCCCCCACTTTATTACATTATTTAAAGTTTTTTTCCTGATTTATGTTGAGTAAAGCAGCAGCAGTGTTTGCAGAGAACAGGAAGTTGGGGGAATGTCCTACCTGAGCAGCAGCTCCTGCAGGCATTTCCCTCCCTGCTTCTCCTCTTTGCAAGAATTAGGGGCTTTTTCTTTGGATCTGGGGAAGGAGCCAAGTATTTGTTTCTTAAAGCGTTGGGAGCAGGAAGAAAAGAGCAGAAACAGATTTGGTGTTGCTGCCTCTGATTAAGCTGGAAAGAAGAAACCCCTCCCCCCCCCCTCTTTCTACTACGGCTGCTGCTAGGCACAAACTGATGACATCACTAAGGGGAGGCGGAACTTCACACCGAGGGCTTCAGCGTCAAGGTTTGATTGAGAAGAGGAGCCGGCATGACGTCAAAACGTTGAAGCTACGTAGGTAAGTCTGTGTTTCCCCTTCCCCGCCCAGCCGTTGTCTTCTGCGTACACTCAAAAGAAAGCAAACAAAGCTATGAGCTGCTGCATCCACATTGTCATTCTTTATTGTTGGTAGCATTTTTATTTAATCTCACTTATGTTTTCAAATATGCCAGCTTGTGCAGCATACCGATGTACACTGAGGATAACGGTATAACTTTTTATAGGTAGAGTAGTAATTTGGTATAAATTGTAATCAGTGTATTTGGGGGGGGGGGGGGGGGTTATAGGGATTCCCTAGTACGTGCTCCTGGTAATGGCCACTAAAACAGACATCATGTTATGAGAATCAGGTGCTCAACATTCAGCATTTCTATCTATCTGTTTTCTTATTTATGACAGTTATATCCCACGTTAAACATGAATTATATTGAAACCTGGGAGCATTAAAAAATTTTTTTTTCCTGTGCCTAGATCAAAAGAGAAAGATGGTTTGTGGGAACTTGCTGCTTTTGATTTGTGGAATGCAGTGGTATATTATAAAAAAATACACTTAATTTTGTTTATTACTACTATTTAAAAGAAAGATATTAAATAATGAGGGCAGAGTCACTCTAAATGTGCTAACATTTTCCAGCAGATAGCCAAGACCTGTCGCTTCTTCCTTTACAACATTAGCAAAATTCGCCCTTTCCTCTCTGAGCACACCAGGGGCGTATCTGCGTGGGGCCATAGGGGCCTGGGCCCCCGCAGATTTCGCCCTGGACCCCCCTACCACAGACCCTCTCCACCTCCCTCTCCCTCCTGCCCACCCGCCCGCCACCAACCCGTCGCCGATCTTTGCTGGCGGGGGACCCCAAGTCCCTGCCAGCCGAAGTCCTCTCTTCCGTGCAGGATGCAAGTTTCAACGCTTCCTGTTCTTCTGAGTCTGACGTCCTGCACGTACAACGTGCAGAACGTCAGACTCAGAATTTGGAATTCAGTCTGACGTCCTGCGCGTTGTACGTGCAGGACGTCAGACTCAGAAGAACAGGAAGCGTTGCAACTTGCAGCGGCGCAGCCTGCATGGAAGAGAGGACCTCGGCTGGCGGGGGGTTGGGGTCCCCCGCCAGCAAAGGTAAGTGACAGCAGCGGGGGAGGGTGTCATTGGTGGCGGGGGGGGGAGTCCGGAAATGGCGGGGGGGGGGGGGGGAATCGGTGGCGCCGGGGGGGGGGCTAAAATGTGCCCCCTCCCTCTGGCTCTGGCCCCCCCTACCACCCGAGTCCAGATACGCCCCTGGTCATGCCTCACATTTGAAAAAGCACCAAATGCTTCACAGTGGAGATAAACCTTTTACATGTACTGAATGTAATAAAAGGTTCAGTCATTCCTGTTTTCTGAAAAGGCATCAAATGATCCATAGTGGATGCAAACCTTTTACTTGTACTGAGTGTAATAAAAATTTCAATAGGTTATCAAATCTGAAAAAACACCAAATGATCCACAGAGGAGATAAACCTTTTGTATGTACTGAGTGTAATAAAAGGTTCAGTCAGTTATGTGATCTGAAAAGGCACCAAATGATCCATAGTGGATGCAGACCTTTTACTTGTACTGAGTGTAATACAAGTTTTACTAGGTTATCAAATCTGAAAAAGCATCAAATGATTCACAGCAGAAATAAACCTTTAACATGTACAGAGTGTAATAAAAGTTACACATGGTCATCAAATCTCAAAATGTACCAAAAGATTCTCAGTGGAAAGTAACCTTTTACATATACAGAGCGTAATTAAAGCGTCAGTCTTCAGATCAGAAAAGTCACCAAGTTAAACCTTTTACATGCCCTGATTATAAAAAAGCTTCAACTGTTCATGGCATTTTAAAAAGCACCAAATGTTCCTCAGGCCAAAACAAATCCATTTTGAAACATTGCACCCAGAAGAAACCTTTTATGTGTACTGAGTGTGATAAAAGTTGCTATCAGTCATCAGTTCTGAGAAGGCACCAAATGATCCACATCGGAAGCCTCCTAAAGAAACCTTATATATATTAATTGTGGTAAAAACTTCAGGGGTCCTTTTACTAAGGTGCGCTGAGAAATGGACTGAGTGTGTTATGGCCGCATGCAGATCACTTTTTCAGTGCACCTGTAAAAAAAAGGCCTTTTTAAAATGTTTGACGACTTGGGGGGGGGGGAGGGGAGAGGGGGAGAATTAGAGAATGAAAGGGATAAAGGTTTAGAACCTACTAAGATATATCAAAGGATCACAATGTAAAGGTTGGATATGTGGGGGGGGGGGGGGGATGGAAGAAGATCATGTATAAGAGGGCTGGTGAGATAGGGGAGGAGGGGAGGGGAGAAGAAGACTATATAAAGGTGTACATTATTAATATTAACATGTACATAGTTGGACAACATAGATTTGAGCCTGGAACAATATAGAAGTTGCTCCTGTTTAGTCCTCTTTGCTATATATGCCTTGTAACACCCATACCAACAGTTGCAAGATTTGATGAATATGTAGGGTTGTGAGGGAGGTGGGGAATTAAGGCTAAGACTGGAACTTGTTAAAAATATTGAACTACCCATGTTTCTGTTTGAATTACTGTCTTTTTATTCACTTGTTCAATAAAAATTGTTTAAAACTAAATGGAGTAATCAGTATCTTCCATCATTGGGCATACACTTCCTTTCCATTGGTCAAGAACCTCCATTAAACGGTCTTTTAAAATATCTTTAACAATCTTTGAACCTTTTTTTTTAATTTATGAAACTACTAGTAAAAAAGGCCCGTTTCTGAGACGAATGAAATGGGCGCTAGCAAGGTTTTCATCATAGTGTGTATGTTTGAGAGAGTGTGTGTGAGAGTGACTGTGTGAGAGAGAGAGAGTGAGGCTGTCTGTGTGAGGGTGTGTGTGTGAGAATGAGAGTGTGCGGCAGGGGCCCCCCCTCCGTCTCCCGCCCTTCTTCCCCCTCCCCTTTTTCCTCCCCTCCCCCCTCCCAGCTTCAGGGTCGTGGGCTCCCCTCCCTCCGCCTTTTAGGGTCGTGGCCCTCCCTCCCACTGTCACGTTCAAGCTGGCTCGCTCCATCCTTCCCACATTCTGGCTGGCTAGCTCCCTCCCTCCCTCCGACGTTCAGGCTGCCTGCCTGCCTCCCTCCCTCCCACGTTCAGGCTGGCGTGCGCCCTCCGACGTTCAGGCTGGCTCGCTCCCTCGCTTCCTCCCAAGTGTCAGTGCTCCGTTGTGACACGAGGGCGGGGCGATGGTAGTCCTCCCTTTGTTGCAGGTTGTTCGCGTTCGCGATGTGTCTGACGTCACGCATTGGGTGGGCGATGTGATTCGTTGAGTGTAAGTGCTCCGCCCTCGACGTCATCACGTGAGGGCAGGGCATACACTCATGGAGGAGAATCGATCTACACCACTTCATTTTTAGAATGTTGGGAAACTGAGGCTTCAATAGAACGTTGGAGGTGCGTTTTATATAGAGAGATAACAATTTTTCTGTGTGCTTATTATATTTTTGTCAGTGTTCTGATACTATAACTGACTTATAACTTGTTCCAAAAGTACAAAGACTAGAGGACACTCAAGGAAGTTACAGGGAAATACTTTAAAACAAATAGGAGGAAATAGTTTTTCACTCAACAAATAGTTAAGCTCTGGAGCTTTTTGCCAGAGGAGGTGGTAACAGCGGTTAGCGTATCTGGGTTTAAAAAAGGTTTGGACAAATTCCTGGAGGAAAAGTCTGTAGTCTGCTATTGAGACAGACATGGGAAGCAACTGCTTGTCCTGGGATTTGTAGCATGGAATGTTGCTACTCTTTAGGGGTCTAGAATCTTGCTACTTTTTGGGGTTCTACATGGAATGTTGTCATGGCTTGTGACCTGACTTGGCCACTGTTTTGAAAACAGGATACTGGGCTAGATGGACCACTGGTCTGACCCAGTATGGCTACTCTTGTGTTGGTATGTTCTTATCTTATTAGCCCAAAATACACTAATCTTTCACAGCCTAACGGTGGCCTGCTGTTTCACTCTCAGATTTCTTCAGGGGTGGGACTTCAATTTACCATGTCAAAACAACAAAGCAAATCACCATCTACATGATCACGTGATAGTTATAATTTTCACGCACCAGGTAGTTCCCCTTTCTCCATATATTAAAATCCATATACTTTTGAAATCTGTACAAAACATGTGATGTTGGTTGTGCAAACTGTGGAAACACTCCCCAACACTTACCCTTTTTCTTTCTATTTGGAGCAATAAGGTTTTTTCCCCTTGATGCGACTACAAAGGATTTTTAGAACTTGAGCAGAGAAAGGCATACATTATCTGTTTTACGTTCTTACTGAAGAGGGCAAGCTAAGGAGGACAGAACGAACAGACAGATTAATAAATGTTTACAGAAATTAGGAAAGCTGACAAATTGGACAACTATAATAGTGGATGACTTCAATGACCCCAACATTGACTGGATCAATGTTACGTCAGGGAGCGCTAGGGAGGTAAAATTCCTAGACATAATAAACAACTGGTCCAGGAACTGACAAGAGGGGGACCCATTTTAGATCTAGTCCTTACTACTACTACTTATCATTTCTATAGCGCTACAAGGCATACGCAGCGCTGTACACCAAACACAAAAAGACAGTCCCTGCTCAAAAAGCTTACAATCTAGATAAGACAGGTAAACATAAGTACATAAGTAATGCCACACTGGGGAAAGACCAAGGGTCCATCGAGCCCAGCATCCTGTCCACAACAGCGGCCAATCCAGGCCAAGGGCACCTGGCAAGCTTCCCAAACGTACAAACATTCTATACATGTTATTCCTGGAATTGTGGATTTCTCCCAAGTCCATTTAGTAGTGGTTTATGGACTTGTCCTTTAGGAAACCGCCTAACCCCTTTTTAAACTCTGCTAAGCTAACCGCCTTCACGTTCTCCGGCAACGAATTCCAGAGTTTAATTATGCGTTGGGTGAAGAAAAATTTTCTCCGATTTGTTTTAAATTTACTACACTGTAGTTTTATCGCATGCCCCCTATTCCTAGTATTTTTGGAAAGCGTGAACAGACGCTTCACATCCACCTGTTCCATTCCACTCATTATTTTATATACCTCTATCATGTCTCCCCTCAGACAGAAAAATAAGGGTAAGGGAATAAAGAGGAGAGGATAAGAGGACAGGGCAAGTGAGTAGTGGTTAGGAGTCAAAAGCAGTGGTGAAGAGTTGAGCTTTAAATCCTTAGTGGAATGCAGGGCATAGTATGGGAGATAATAATGTTGGATCTGCTGGGAAACCGTGATCAAGTCTGAGCTACTATCTGGAGTGAAGACACAAAGGAAATCTACTGTAGCAGCATTTAATTTTTGAAAGGACAACTGTGATAAAATGAGAAAAATGGTTAAAAAGAAGCTGAAAAGATCGCCTGCAAAGGTTAGGACTTTACATCGGGCATGGGCGTTGTTTAAAACTACCATCGTGAGAGCCCAGACCAGATGCATTCCACATATTTAAAAAGGTGGAAAGAAGAGCAAACGACAGCAAGCTTGGTTAAAAGGTGAAGTGAAAGAGGCTATTAGAGCCAAAAGAATATCCTTCAAAGAATGGAAAAAGGACCTGAATGAAGAAAATAAGAAGCAATGGTAGATGCAGTGTATTTACATTTAGATGGCATGAGTAGTTGCTTGTCATGAGTATAGATGTCGAATTTTGTGTCCATTGACTGAAAGAACAGAAAAAAGTAGCGAGATCAACACGACACTTCCAAGACACCACGGAGGCGAGTAATAGATAAAAATACTTTATTAAAAAATTTAAAGAAGATTCAAAAGACTCGACACAGAGCCGTGTTTTGGCGAAAAACGCCTGCTTCGGGAGTCTGTTGTGTCAGCCAATGAAAGGAGCACCATAGGCGAAAAAGCCAAATCAAGCCTTTAGAAAGGCTAATGACAGGTGAATGCACCAAGCATAAGCTTAAAAAGACAATGAGGACTGAGAGAAGATTCAACCGCAGTAGTGCTGAACAAAAAACGCTTTCTAAAGGCTTGATTTGGCTTTTTCGCCTAAGGTGCTCCTTTCATTGGCTGACACAACAAACAAGACTCCCGGAGCAGGCGTTTTTCGCCAAAACACAGCTCCGTGTCGAGTCTTTTGAATCTTCTTTACATTTTTTAATAAAGTATTTTTATCTATTACTCGCCTCCACGGTGTCTTGGAAGTGTCGTGTTGATCTTGCTACTTTTTTGCTGTTCTTTTATTTTTACCCACATAGCGGATCTAGTTTCTCCACTTTTCTGCCGCGTGTTTTGGGTGTGCGTCAAAAATGGAATTATCGTCCGGGGCATGCGGTAGTTCCAATTTGGCGCGCGTTGGACGTGCGCAGTTGCCTACATACCTTAGTAAAAGTGCTTCTTTATTCATTATTCTCCAATACCAATATAGCATATTTTCAACAAAGCTACATTTTAAACCAATGCTCTCCATTCTATAGGCAAAACCCTTTGGCTCAAGATGCTGCAGTTTATATATACACACCTGCTCACATTGTAACAATAATTTCACTCTGCCTCCACCTCTAATTTCTACCATGTTCTGACCTGGTTTTACAGCCTGCCTCACTGACACAGACTACTCAATAATTTCTGTGGATTCTTTTGGATTCGTGTTAGGTAAATGAGACTTTTATTAGAGGTTCATTATTGTCTTAGATACCCAATGATTAAGATATTATACACAATGATTAAACTATATAACTGAAAAGAAACAATACCTATCTATAATTAAAAAGAAACAATCATTACATCACTGGTCACTACATCCAAGCAAAGCTAGGAGTTTCTAGACCAGGAAAAGAAGCAATAATAAACAATCATTATATACATACATCACTGACCATTACAGCCAGGCTTTTTACATCAGCTGGGGGGACCCTGTTCACAGCGAAAGCCAGGAGTCCTTTTGGACCAGGAAATATAGTTCTCCACGCAGTACGTACATTACTCAGAGACAAGCTCCCAATTTCACTGACAAAAAGTCCCCTTTTTATTAGGCTTAGAACTCATGTTCAGAGCTAAGAAAAATTACAGAACGCTTGAGAATTTCTCTGTTTAGGTAAACAAGCCATACTGTGGGAATGTGGTCACATGTTTCTCAGTCCAGGTGGCCAGTCTGAACTCGAACCAGGCTCCACCTCCCTCTTCATATACCAAATTAATTAGATCTATGTCTTATCTTCTTCTACATTCCAAATCATTTTAAACAATCATTTTAATGAGCAAGTGCACTGCCGATCACTCAGATAGAGTTGAAAAGCAATCTCTAAAATCCTTCCATTATTTGATGCAGTGCAAAACATCTGAGAGACTCAAACCAACAGCCCAAATCAACACAGTTTCACAGGGAGCAGTCATCCTCTTCTGGTTAACATTTGATCTATGTTTTGCTGCACATAAATTCAGTTCCATGTCGGTTTTTCTCTATATATTTTGTTACAAGAACACTGAATTTTATTTATTTAGATTTTGCTCAAACCTTTTTCATTAGTAGCTCAACCTGAGTTACATTCAGGTACTCTGGATATTTGTCTCAGGAGGGCTCACAATCTAAGTTTGTACCTGAGGCAATGGAGGGTTAAGTGACTTGCCCAAGATCACAAGGAGCAGCAGTGGGATTTGAACCAGCCACCTGTGGATTGCAAGACCGGTGCTCTAACCACTAGGCCACTCCTCCATATACAACATCAGAGGCAGACTGAGAGTGGGTCCCTGGGCACTGAGGGTGGTCTGGGCCCCCAGCCAGGCCGCCACCCCCCTACCACCGCACTGCTGTCCCCCCTACCACCGTAGCCAACTCCCCCACCATCCTGGTCCTACCTGAAGGGCCCTGGTGGTCTAATGGCTTCTGCAGGGGTGAGCATGTTGTTTCCTGCCTCCTGCACTGTCGCTATTCCCCCACCCGCCGGTACCGCAGTGTTTTCAAAATGGTGGCTGAGACTTCCTGTGGTAGTCTCTTGGGTCTCAACAGCAGATGCAAATTTCAAAAACTGACATTTCAATCACTATACTATAGGTTAACAAATACAAATAAAACAAAAGGGCAGGCCCAGGAGGAAAGGAGGGAAATCTGAAGAGGCGATCAGCTGTTCTTGCTGGTGCAGCGCCTTCACACACAGGTGAGAGGCGCTGTAAGGGCCCAGACGGAGGGGGGCCCAGTGGAGGGGGGAGCGGCGGCGATGACCTCAGGGGGGGCGGCGGGGGCGGGGTCACGGGGTGGAGGATGGCAGGAGCTGTCATTTCAAGGAAGGGAGGAGAAAGGGAGGGAGGGGGGCTATGGCTGCCTAAAGTTATGATTTCAATACAGGGGGAGTGGGGAGCAGCGGTGACCTCAGGGGGGGGGGGGGCAAGGCCGTCAATAAAGGACGTCCATAAAGGACGAGTTTGGTTTGGTTTTTTTTCTGATGTCCTTGGCATGCGCAGAGTAGCCAGCATAACGCTTGGCTGCTCTGCGCATGCTCTACCGGCGGATTATCCGACGGTTTTACGAAGGGTTAGAGAATGCAAGTGAGCTGCAATGAGCAATTCATTTGCATTCCCTTTCCTTCGTGCATAGCCGTTCCCTACTGATTCGCTATGGAATTCGGTACGGAACGGCTCTAACGAGGACTTTAGTGCATCCCCCTGTGAGTTAGCTCTGTCTCTGTGTGCTGGCTGCTTCCAGCATGGCTCTAATTACTCCACTATACTGCACCTGTGTGTGTTAAGCCTCTCTGTGCTTCAGTATGCTTTCTGCCTGTGTCCTGGAGTTGTGACATCATCAGTCAGGGCCTTGATAAGGAACTGGTGTTCTTCTATTCAGGGCCTTTGCATCGTCAAAGGTCTGCAGGTCAGTTTTGTTTGCAGTTTGCATTTCTGCCTAGCCTTGCCTTGTTTCTGGTTGGTGTACCTGTGGCACTTCTGTTTGTTCTTGTCTAAAGTTCTGTTGTGTGTTTTGTGTAACCTTGTGGCTATCTTCTAGCCTTCTAGCTTCCTGCCTGGTTCTGTTGTTTGTTTTCCTTGAGTTCTGCCTCCATTTTGCTCATTACCTTTTGCTGTGGTCCTTGTCCTGTCTGAGCTTAGTCCTGTGTTTGTTTTCTGCTTTAGTCCTCCTTTGCTCTTGCCCTCTACCTGTAGCATTAGTTGCAGCCCTGCCTGTGTATCTTATATCCTGTTTCTGTCCAGCTTGTCGGTATATCTTGAGTCTGGCTTCTGCCAAGCTTGTAGGTATTCCTTGGCCCTGTTTCTGTCTGTCTGCGAATCCTTCACCCTGTTTTAGTCAAGCTGGTTTTGAATCCTGTTGTCTCAGTCTGTCTGTAAGCCCAGTCCTGTAAGCCCTGCCGGCTGCCTGCACCCAGGGGCTCAACCCCTGGGGAACAGCAGCCAAGTGTAGGTAAAGCCTAGTTCCAGTCCAGTGTGTTCCAGTCTGTGTGTTCCGGCTTGCTTGTCTGCATCTGCAGTCCTGTCCTTGCCGGTTTGCTAGCCCAGTATTGGTTGGGGGGTTTTGCCTGCCGCTGCCACTCCTCGGCAGGGGTCCAAGGGCTCACGTTATCCCTGAAACCCTGACACTGAGCATACACAGTTGCACATTCAAGTTACAGAATAAGATCAGTTGTGTGCATAACTTAAACGGAATAATTAGATGCTGATTCGGCTTAATTATTGGCTATAATTGGTGTTAATTGGCTTGCGAGGGGATTTATAGAACACTGCCCCTCACCCTTAAGAAAAGTCCCTCTCTAACTAACCTGGGCCACCTTAAGAGCACTGGTTCCACCCCGGGAGGAAGTGAGCCAGGAGGGGCGGAGTCAATACCTGGGAGTTTAAAAGACAGGACCAACGACGCTGACCGGCGCGTGGCACCCCCCCAGCGGCGTGCACCCGGGGCGGACCGCCCCCACTGCCCCCCCTTGGTACGCCACTGCGTGAACTTATTGGCTGTGCTTGAGGTGTAGCAATCCCGGCAGTCACAGACTGTGTTTGGCCTACCGCCAGGGGCCTGCTTCACACTAGATTTACTGAACTGCAGATGTTTTCCTACCATATGTCCCAGGCCCTGTGGATTCCTTTGAATAAATACTTACTTTTGGCTTCATTCCTTTGTCCGGCTGTGTTATTTCACCAGCCCACTCACCAGTGCCGTAGTGAGGGCTAATGACACCCGGGGCGGGTCGCAGCTGCGCACCCCCCTCGGGTGCAGCATGGCGCGACCCCCCCCCCTCTGCGGCGCACCCCCCTCCGGAGCGAAAAAAAAAACCCCGGAGCGCAACCCCCCCCCCCCCCCCGGGACCGCATTCTTACCTGCGGGAGGGCCGATCCGCCCTGAGTGCATGTCACTCGGAGCTGCGTCGGCCCCGCTGGTTCCCTGCTCTCTCTGCCCCGGAACAGGAAGTAACCTGTTCCGGGGCAGAGGGAGCAGGGAACCGCGGGGCCGGCACCCCCCAAGCGCGTGCACCCGGGGCGGACCGCCCCTCCCGCCCCCCTTCCTACGCCACTGCCACTCCCCAACCCTCGCTCAGGATGTCACACGGCACTAATTGTCATTTATAAGCGGAACTGCCCTTAGTCGGAATTCAATAACTTGGGCTCTCAAATTCTTTAGAGCACAGTAGGATGGGGATCTGGGAGGGGCATGGGCAGGTCACAGGCGTGCTCAGCACTTGCATGCAACTTTCTTTAAATCAATCACCTTACTTTCTAACTCTTCCTACTTTCTTACCCTTCTATGTGTTACATCTTTGCTTCACCCTTCGCTATCACCTATAATGTTCTATTATGTATAGTGTTGACATTGTAAATAGTGTACCATGCCATACTTTGTATTGTTTTTGAATATTTTTACTGCTGTAATTGCCTATTGCTCATGCTTGATCTATACTTACTATACACCGCCTTGAGTGAATTCCTTCAAAAAGGCGGTAAATAAATCCTAATAAATAAATAAATAATAAATAAAAGGTAAAGGCTGCTTTGAAAAAACTGTATTTTTGAACTCTTAAGAAGAATCATCTGTTTCTAAAGAATATCCAGAGAATCCCAGCATCTATGACACCTGGCTCTGCTCCAGCCTAATTTATTTATTTAGATTTTGCTCACAACTTTTTCAGTAGTAGCTTAAGGTGAGTTACATTCAGGTACTCTGGATATTTCTCTGTCCCAGGAGGGCTCACAATCTAAGTTTGTGCCTGAGGCAATGGAGGGTTAAGTGACTTGCCCAATATCACAAGGAGCAGCAGCAGGATTTGAACCAGCCTCCTCTGGATTGCAAAACCGGTGCTCTAACCACTAGGCCACTCTTAGCAGAATGTCTGGTGACTTACTTAATTTACCTGGTACTAAGGTGGGTGTTGATAGGGATGGGGAGATCTAGCTTTAACACTGCTACTATTAATCATTTATATAACAGTATAAAACATACACTGTGCTGTACAGACACATGGAAAAGAAAGATCCTACTCCCTGGAGCTTGCAAACAACATTTAAAACCAGAATGATCCTAAAGGGCTGTAAAACCACAGCTGAAGAGTTCAACTTAAGCACAGTGAACCAAAACGTGTATGTGGTGGGGGGATGGGGGATTGAATATCAGCAGCACCAATGTTTCAAAATTAAGAAAAACTTTGAAACATCAGGAAAGGGATGCAAAATAAGACCAAGAGCATTATAATGCCTCTGTATTGCTCCATGGTGCAACCTCACTTTGAGTATTGAGTTCAATTCTAGTCACCGTATCTAAAAAAAGATAGGTTAAGGTTCAATTGGAGAGGTATTTTTAATTGGAATATAAAATATTTTTAATTGACCTATTTTTCTTTGTACTGAAGCAGAGAGGCCTAGAAATTTTGTCTGATATGTCAGTGTTTGATGGAAATAACAAATACAACTCAACTTTTTCAGCTCAGTTAGGTTGGAACTTAAACCGACTTGCCTCATGGGAGGATCTTTGGTTTATATTGTTCATATATTAAACAGTTATAGTAAATATTATCCTTTATTTTATGATATTATATCTAATATATTAACAATCTTGTGATCAGATCAACCAGCCATACTCACACATACACACACATCCACATGTACATTAACTCACTAACTAATACAACCAATCACTATCTACCTATTGTCACTTATGAACAAACTATCAACATTTTAATCCATCAACAGCAGCATCAGCTTAGAATCAAAAAAAGTTCCCCCATGTAGTCACAAGTTCTTCTTATCGTTTATAATCCTGAGGTTCAAAACCACTCCAATCAAAGACCACATGCAGTTCCGTTGTTCACAAGGTCCAAGGTAGTTGGAAACACCAATCTTCAAAACCACTTGGAATCAAATATATAATCAATTCACCGTCACCTCCATTTGCACTTGGCCCAGACCCTACACAGTCTGTGTTTCACTACTTGAGCGTCATCAGGAGTCGGGTTCCTAAATAAAATAATACAGTGGAGCATGTTGGAGATCTTACAGGTTTTTCTTCCGCATTACAATTGCATATACTTCTTATGAATTGTTTTTACTCACTTTTACATGCTCTTCACAACTCGTGGATACCACATAGGTGGGATCTACCCCATCCGCTTGCATTCACCTACCAGCGAAAAAATGCCAGCGCGTGTGTATGGGTCCCAGGAATCCTCACTGTTTTAAATCACCTTAACCCCGCCCCTTATTTTACACAGCCAACCACTCCACTTCCCTGTTCAGACCTGCTGGCGCGATCGTGTCCCACATGAAAATTGTTCACTGCTCCTGGCGCAGGAGCCTCAGAGACACGTTACCCCCCTACTATTCTGTGACCTACATGTAACTCTTCCCCTCGTTTCGTTTCCATAATTTTATAATGGGAAAAAAATCTCCCCCATATTACGCCCCCGTGTGTATGTAAATCAGGGACTTTCTCGAAACTCTTCATGCGAACAAGATCAACCAAATCAGATCTGACCTAGCTAAAAATAATCCAGCAGAGGAAAAATGGAACAGTCTCTGATTCGGGAGCAGGCTCTGGCTCATGCCCAACTCAGGGAATTAAAACAGATCAGATACGGGATGTTTTTCAACCGCTATCAATAGAAGAGGCAAAATCACTATTACTGAAATGCTCACACTGCTTCCCTGACCACTGCCTGGAATTCCTGTACCAAGAAACCAAAAGCGGGGAGGAAAGTCCTCACACAAAACAACAGCAATGAAAACAAAAAAATGAGGACAAGTTGAGGAGGAAATCCAAAAAATATATAACCTTATTGGTGATCAAATTACGACCCGACATGGCCGTGTTTCTGCATCAAAGCCTGCATCAGGGGTCAAATAAATCTTCTTGGGTTGTCGCTTGACGTCATTTCTGTGTATTGCCGTACAGGCGCTCCATAGTTGACTTCACAATTCTCGCATTTCAAGGAAGTTCCTATATGCTATATTTTTATCAAGCGACAACCCAAGAAGATTTATTTGACCCCTGATGCAGGCTTTGATGCCAAAACACAGCCGTGTCGGGTCGTTATTTGAGCCTACCCTGCTCACTTAAATTGGGCTTGAAACAGAAGACTGATGAGGTGAAATTAACCCTTAAAACAGAGGCATTTAAATAAGAGTGCATGTCTTCTGGGACTTGTCCGTTGAAACACATTCAGCTGAGAGATTTTATTAATTATTTGGCAGGATAAATGGGGTATGGCTTTAATCAGAGAGAGGATAGGACCCTCCAGCTGCAGTGCCCTACCGACTGCTGAGAGTATTTTCTTCTAAAGAATTTTTGTTCTCAGTGTTGAGCCTTTGGTCCAGAGTACATTTTTATTGTATTTCATTATTTTGTCCATCAGATGGCAGTATTGCAGCATATTGTACATGCAAACTACCTCTTAACCCAGACTGTGGGTCAGGATCCCAAAAGATGTCTGAATCTAGGTAGGTTCTCCGTAGGTGCATCATTTTCTGTGCCAATTTTCTTTGGCTGTGATCATGGCGTCACAGCCACAGAAAGACTGGTAAGCATTGGCTTAATCCGTATGCACAAGTGGTCTTTCCTGCCGGTTATCTGAGCAATCCTGGAAATGTTACTTGCACTTTTTTTCCTGATATATCTGTGTGGCATAGGTACCAGCTCTGTGGGTGCTGATCACCCCCAATATCGAGCAAGTGCCTTTGTTTTATCCCAGGAGGGGTAATTTGTGTTTAGCACCCCCAATAATTTTGAAAAGTTGGTGCCTATGGTGTGTGGGGGTGGGGTTGAAGTATTTTGTTTTCTTCGTTATAATTTTTTGGTAAGGGGGGGGGGGGGGGGGCTAATAAGAAGGTGGCATTACTTTTAAAAAGGCCCTGTCTGCCTCAGTTGTTACAGTCTGTTCTCTACCATGTGAGGGGCGGGGGGGGGGGGGGGGGGTTGAAATTGCATTTAACTTCATTCAGGGGCAGTTCCCCATTTAGGCTCCCTGACGCAGCCTGTCCCTTAATGTTTAGGATTGGTCCATTAAAAGTTTCAATTTCATCTGTCTGAAGGATTCTCGCACTTTTCTTTTTATCTTGTCTTCCTTTCCAAAACAGGATGCTGAAAGTGGATTATAAAATTAAATATTAGGGGCTTAGTTTTTATGTTAAACATGGCAGTCGGGCTTCAAACCCAGACCATGGAGTTTAAATTTATACCCAGATACTCAGCATTGGGCTGTACCTGGATACCAGTGCTGAATATCGGCCATTTTACTGTAACTTGCTCGGGTGGTTATCTGATTACTGGTGCAGAATATTGGCGGTAGTGGAGGAGTAGCCCAATGGTTAGTGCAGTGGCCTGAGAAGCAGGGGAACTGGGTTCGATTCCCACTGTAGCTCCTTCTGACTCTGGGGAAGTCACTTAACCCTCCATTGCCCCAGGTACAAAATAAGTATCTGTAGATAACATGTATAAGTCGTTGTTGAGGCCCCACCTGGAGTTTTGGAGGCCGTATCTTGTTAAGGATGTAAAAAGAATTGAAGCGGTGCAAAGAAAAGCTACGAGAATGGTATGGGATTTGCGTTACAAGGCGTATGAGGAGAGACTTGCTGAACTAAACATTTATACTCTGGAGGAAAGGAGAAACAGGGGTGATATGATACAGACATTCAAATATTTGAAAGGTATTAATCCGCAAATGAACCTTTTCCAGAGATGGGAAGATGGTAGAACGAGAGGACATGAAATGAGATTGAAGGGGGGCAGACTCAAGAAAAATGTCAGGAAGTATTTTTTCACGGAGAGAGTAGTGGATGCTTGGAATGCCCTCCCGCGGGAGGTGGTGGAAATGAAAACGGTAACGGAATAAAAACATGCGTGGGATAAGCATAAAGGAATCCTTTGCCGAAGGAATGGATCCTCAGGAGCTTAGTCAAGATCGGGAGGCGGGGCTGGTGGTTGGGAGGCGGGGATAGTGCTGGGCAGACTTATACGTTCTGTGCCAGAGCCAGTGGTTGGGAGGCGGGGCTGGTGGTTGGGAGGCGGGGATACTGCTGGGCAGACTTATAAGGTCTGTGCCCTGAAGAGCACAGGTACAAATCAAAGTAGGGTATACACAAAAAGTAGCAAATATGAGTTATCTTGTTGGGCAGACTGGATGGACCGTGCAGGTCTTTTTCTGCCGTCATCTACTATGTTACCAATAAAGTTATATATTTTTTTATTTCCTCCTCAACTTGTCCTCACTTTTTTGTTTTCATTCCTATACCAAGCCATCCCACCTGAGATTGTTCAATGGCTAACAGATTGCCTTAACGAGCTACTAGAATCCGTCTTTCTTCCTTCAGATATGGGCAAAATCATTCTTACTCCTCTATTGAAGAGCTCAGGATTAGATATAACCTCTACAGCAAATTATTGGAATCCTATGTTAGCAAACAATTTTCCAATTATCTGGACAAATTTTCTACTCTACACTGGTCCCAGTTTAGATTCAGAACTGCACACAGCACCGAAACCCTGCTCCTGGTGCTGACAACATAAATCAAACAACACCTATGCAAGGGGAATGTCACAGTCTCAGGATCTCAGACACTGGCACCATGTGAGCCCTTGGACCGCTGCCGACAACCGGCAGCAGTAGGCAAGACCCTCAACCAGGACTGGGTAAGCAAACAAGGCAGGAGAAGCTGTAGACAGGCAAAGCTGGAACAACCGAACTGGAACCACAGGACTGGAACTACAGCAGTAGGCAGGCAGAGAATAAGCAGCACAGAGCAACCGGTCTTCACCTGTGCTTGACCACCATTCCCCAGGGGTTGAGCCTCTAGGTGCAGGCGGCCGGCAGGACTTAATGGACCTAGCTTGCAGACAGACTAGATCAACAGGATAATAAACAAGCTTGACTAACACAGGGTTCGGGACTACTGAGGATTTGGGATTCTCAGAAAGGGAATAGGATACAGAACAAGCTTGACAGAAACAGGGTTAGGGTTCAAAACAGGAGTGCCCACAGGCACCCAGACAAGAACAAGGCATACAGGTAAGACACAAGACAAGGCAGAAGTGCTCCTACAGCACAGCAAGACAGAAACAGAAGGGTAAAGCAGGGTAAAGCAGGGAAGCCAAAAGGGTAAAGCAGGAAAGCTTAAACAAGCAGGCAGAAGTGCTCCTAACAGCACAGCAAGACAGAAGTGCTCCTAACAGCACCAGAAGGGTAAAGCAGGGAAGCCAAAAGGGCAAAGCAGGGAAGCTTAAACAAGCAGGCAGAAGTGCTTCTAACAGCACAGCAAGACAGAAGTGCTCCTATCAGCACCAAACACTAACCTGGACCTTTGGTGTTTGCAAAGGCCAACTAGAAAGTTTCCAGGTGACTAATAAGCCCATCAGCAGCTGAGCTCAGCTGCAGCAATCTCAAGGCGGCTAAGGGTGAGGCTAGCTGCCAAACTTCCAAGCAAGACTGGAGGGCTAAAATATCTGGACCAGACTGAAAAGAGAGTCTGGAAAGTCTATGGCAGCCACCGGTTCTGGCCACCAGAGGGCGAGATGAGCACAAACCAAGAAAAAAGTAACAATCATGACAGGGAATCAGGTTGTATTATTTCATTTTGGCTGCATTTGATGCTGTGGATCCCAGGAAGGAATGCATTGAGCAGTGCCAGGCTCATTTCTTCTTCTGCTTGTGTATCAGAGGCTGCCTGGCATTGCCTGGCACTGCATCCCCTGCTGCCCACCTCCTACCAGTCTCCTACCTGCTGAGCACAAAGCCCTGCAGCCATTCTCCTGCCCTTCTCCACAGCACCATTTTCAGCCCTGTGAAGGGAGGGGAACCAGGAAGAAGAACTTTCTTTTTTGTCTGCTTGCTCCATGCACCATGTGTGTATCAGAGGTTGCATGACATTGCCTGGCACTGCATCCCCTGCTGCCCACCTCCTGCCAGTCTCCTACCTGCTGAGCACAAAGCCCTGCAGCCATTCTCCTGCCCTTCTCCACAGCACCATTTCCAGCCCCGGCTCAGTCTGTGAAGGAAGGAGAACCAGGAAGAAGAACTTTCTTTTTCGTCTGCTTGCTCCATGCACCATGTGTGTATCAGAGGTTGCATGACATTGCCTGGCACTGCATCCCCTGCCAGTCTCCTACCTGCTGAGCACAAAGCCCTGCAGCCATTCTCCTGCCCTTCTCCACAGCACCATTTCCGGCTCAGGAGCAGCAGCCCTGTGAAGGGAGGGGAACCAGGAAGAAGAACTTTCTTTTTCGTCTGCTTGCTCCATGCACCATGTGTGTATCAGAGGTTGCATGACATTGCCTGCCACTGCATCCCCTGCTGCCCACCTCCTGCCAGTCTCCTACCTGCTGAGCACAAAGCCCTGCAGCCATTCTCCTGCCCTTCTCCACAGCACCATTTCCGGCTCAGGAGCAGCAGCCCTGTGAAGGGAGGGGAACCAGGAAGAAGAACTTTCTTTTTCGTCTGCTTGCTCCATGCACCATGTGTGTATCAGAGGTTGCATGACATTGCCTGCCACTGCATCCCCTGCTGCCCACCTCCTGCCAGTCTCCTACCTGCTGAGCACAAAGCCCTGCAGCCATTCTCCTGCCCTTTTCCACAGCACCATTCCCAGCCCTGTGAAGGGAGGGGAACCAGGAAGAAGAACTTTCTTTTTCGTCTGCTTGCTCCATGCACCATGTGTGTATCAGAGGTTGCATGACATTGCCTGGCACTGCATCCCCTGCTGCCCACCTCCTGCCAGTCTCCTACCTGCTGAGCACAAAGCCCTGCAGCCATTCTCCTGCCCTGCTCCCATCCATTTGCAGCCGGCTCAGGAGCAGCAGCCCTATGAAGGGAGGGGAACCAGGAAGAAGAACTTTCTTTTTCGTCTGCTTGCTCCATGCACCATGTGTGTATCAGAGGTTGCATGACATTGCCTAGCACTGCATCCCCTGCTGCCCACCTCATGCCAGTTTCCTACCTGCTGAGCACAAAGCCCTGCAGCCATTCTCTTGCCCTGGCTCCCTCTTTGCTGGCTCAGGAGCAGCAGCCCTGTGAAGGGAGGGGAACCAGGAAGAAGAACTTTCTTTTTCGTCTGCTTGCTCCATGCACCATGTGTGTATCAGAGGTTGCATGACATTGCCTGGCACTGCATCCCCTGCTGCCCACCTCCTGCCAGTCTCCTACCTGCTGAGCACAAAGCCCTGCAGCCATTCTCCTGCCCTGGCTCCCTCTTTGCTGGCTCAGGAGCAGCAGCCCTGTGAAGGGAGGGGAACCAGGAAGAAGAACTTTCTTTTTTGTCTGCTTGCTCCATGCACCATGTGTGTATCAGAGGTTGCATGACATTGCCTGGCACTGCATCCCCTGCTGCCCACCTCCTGCCAGTCTCCTACCTGCTGAGCACAAAGCCCTGCAGCCATTCTCCTGCCCTTTTCCACAGCACCATTCCCAGCCCTGTGAAGGGAGGGGAACCAGGAAGAAGAACTTTCTTTTTCGTCTGCTTGCTCCATGCACCATGTGTGTATCAGAGGTTGCATGACATTGCCTGGCACTGCATCCCCTGCTGCCCACCTCCTGCCAGTCTCCTACCTGCTGAGCACAAAGCCCTGCAGCCATTCTCTTGCCCTGGCTCCCTCTTTGCTGGCTCAGGAGCAGCAGCCCTGTGAAGGGAGGGGAACCAGGAAGAAGAACTTTCTTTTTCGTCTGCTTGCTCCATGCACCATGTGTGTATCAGAGGTTGCATGACATTGCCTGGCACTGCATCCCCTGCTGCCCACCTCCTGCCAGTCTCCTACCTGCTGAGCACAAAGCCCTGCAGCCATTCTCCTGCCCTTCTCCACAGCACCATTTCCAGCCCGGCTCAGGAGCAGCAGCCCTGTGAAGGGAGGGGAACCAGGAAGAAGAACTTTCTTTTTGTCTGCTTGCTCCATGCACCATGTGTGTATCAGAGGTTGCATGACATTGCCTGGCACTGCATCCCCTGCTGCCCACCTCCTGCCAGTCTCCTACCTGCTGAGCACAAAGCCCTGCAGCCATTCTCTTGCCCTGGCTCCCTCTTTGCTGGCTCAGGAGCAGCAGCCCTGTGAAGGGAGGGGAACCAGGAAGAAGAACTTTCTTTTTCGTCTGCTTGCTCCATGCACCATGTGTGTATCAGAGGTTGCATGACATTGCCTGGCACTGCATCCCCTGCTGCCCACCTCCTGCCAGTCTCCTACCTGCTGAGCACAAAGCCCTGCAGCCATTCTCTTGCCCTGGCTCCCTCTTTGCTGGCTCAGGAGCAGCAGCCCTGTGAAGGGAGGGGAACCAGGAAGAAGAACTTTCTTTTTCGTCTGCTTGCTCCATGCACCATGTGTGTATCAGAGGTTGCATGACATTGCCTAGCACTGCATCCCCTGCTGCCCACCTCATGCCAGTTTCCTACCTGCTGAGCACAAAGCCCTGCAGCCATTCTCTTGCCCTGGCTCCCTCTTTGCTGGCTCAGGAGCAGCAGCCCTGTGAAGGGAGGGGAACCAGGAAGAAGAACTTTCTTTTTCGTCTGCTTGCTCCATGCACCATGTGTGTATCAGAGGTTGCATGACATTGCCTGGCACTGCATCCCCTGCTGCCCACCTCCTGCCAGTCTCCTACCTGCTGAGCACAAAGCCCTGCAGCCATTCTCCTGCCCTTCTCCACAGCACCATTTGCAAGCCCCAGGCTCAGGAGCAGCAGCCCTGTGAAGGGAGGGGAACCAGGAAGAAGAACTTTCTTTTTGTCTGCTTGCTCCATGCACCATGTGTGTATCAGAGGTTGCATGACATTGCCTAGCACTGCATCCCCTGCTGCCCACCTCCTGCCAGTCTCCTACCTGCTGAGCACAAAGCCCTGCAGCCATTCTCCTGCCCTTCTCCACAGCACCATTTCCAGCCCGGCTCAGGAGCAGCAGCCCTGTGAAGGGAGGGGAACCAGGAAGAAGAACTTTCTTTTTGGTCTGCTTGCTCCATGCACCATGTGTGTATCAGAGGTTGCATGACATTGCCTGGCACTGCATCCCCTGCTGCCCACCTCCTGCCAGTCTCCTACCTGCTGAGCACAAAGCCCTGCAGCCATTCTCCTGCCCTTCTCCACAGCACCATTTCCAGCCCCGGCTCAGGAGCAGCAGCCCTGTGAAGGGAGGGGAACCAGGAAGAAGAACTTTCTTTTTGTCTGCTTGCTCCATGCACCATGTGTGTATCAGAGGTTGCATGACATTGCCTGGCACTGCATCCCCTGCTGCCCACCTCCTGCCAGTCTCCTACCTGCTGAGCACAAAGCCCTGCAGCCATTCTCTGCCCTGGCTCCCTCTTTGCTGGCTCAGGAGCAGCAGCCCTGTGAAGGGAGGGGAACCAGGAAGAAGAACTTTCTTTTTCGTCTGCTTGCTCCATGCACCATGTGTGTATCAGAGGTTGCATGACATTGCCTAGCACTGCATCCCCTGCTGCCCACCTCATGCCAGTTTCCTACCTGCTGAGCACAAAGCCCTGCAGCCATTCTCTTGCCCTGGCTCCCTCTTTGCTGGCTCAGGAGCAGCAGCCCTGTGAAGGGAGGGGAACCAGGAAGAAGAACTTTCTTTTTCGTCTGCTTGCTCCATGCACCATGTGTGTATCAGAGGTTGCATGACATTGCCTGGCACTGCATCCCCTGCTGCCCACCTCATGCCAGTTTCCTACCTGCTGAGCACAAAGCCCTGCAGCCATTCTCTTGCCCTGGCTCCCTCTTTGCTGGCTCAGGAGCAGCAGCCCTGTGAAGGGAGGGGAACCAGGAAGAAGAACTTTCTTTTTCCGTCTGCTTGCTCCATGCACCATGTGTGTATCAGAGGTTGCATGACATTGCCTGGCACTGCATCCCCTGCTGCCCACCTCCTGCCAGTCTCCTACCTGCTGAGCACAAAGCCCTGCAGCCATTCTCCTGCCCTTCTCCACAGCACCATTTGCAACCCCCAGCTCAGGAGCAGCAGCCCTGTGAAGGGAGGGGAACCAGGAAGAAGAACTTTCTTTTTTGTCTGCTTGCTCCATGCACCATGTGTGTATCAGAGGTTGCATGACATTGCCTGGCACTGCATCCCCTGCTGCCCACCTCCTGCCAGTCTCCTACCTGCTGAGCACAAAGCCCTGCAGCCATTCTCCTGCCCTTTTCCACAGCACCATTCCCAGCCCTGTGAAGGGAGGGGAACCAGGAAGAAGAACTTTCTTTTTCGTCTGCTTGCTCCATGCACCATGTGTGTATCAGAGGTTGCATGACATTGCCTGGCACTGCATCCCCTGCTGCCCACCTCCTGCCAGTCTCCTACCTGCTGAGCACAAAGCCCTGCAGCCATTCTCTTGCCCTGGCTCCCTCTATGCTGGCTCAGGAGCAGCAGCCCTGTGAAGGGAGGGGAACCAGGAAGAAGAACTTTCTTTTTCGTCTGCTTGCTCCATGCACCATGTGTGTATCAGAGGTTGCATGACATTGCCTAGCACTGCATCCCCTGCTGCCCACCTCATGCCAGTTTCCTACCTGCTGAGCACAAAGCCCTGCAGCCATTCTCTTGCCCTGGCTCCCTCTTTGCTGGCTCAGGAGCAGCAGCCCTGTGAAGGGAGGGGAACCAGGAAGAAGAACTTTCTTTTTCCTCTGCTTGCTCCATGCACCATGTGTGTATCAGAGGTTGCATGACATTGCCTGGCACTGCATCCCCTGCTGCCCACCTCCTGCCAGTCTCCTACCTGCTGAGCACAAAGCCCTGCAGCCATTCTCTTGCCCTGGCTCCCTCTTTGCTGGCTCAGGAGCAGCAGCCCTGTGAAGGGAGGGGAACCAGGAAGAAGAACTTTATTTTTCCTCTGCTTGCTCCATGCACCATGTGTGTATCAGAGGTTGCATGACATTGCCTAGCACTGCATCCCCTGCTGCCCACCTCATGCCAGTTTCCTACCTGCTGAGCACAAAGCCCTGCAGCCATTCTCTTGCCCTGGCTCCCTCTTTGCTGGCTCAGGAGCAGCAGCCCTGTGAAGGGAGGGGAACCAGGAAGAAGAACTTTCTTTTTGGTCTGCTTGCTCCATGCACCATGTGTGTATCAGAGGTTGCATGACATTGCCTGGCACTGCATCCCCTGCTGCCCACCTCCTGCCAGTCTCCTACCTGCTGAGCACAAAGCCCTGCAGCCATTCTCCTGCCCTTCTCCACAGCACCATTTGCAGCCCCGGCTCAGGAGCAGCAGCCCTGTGAAGGGAGGGGAACCAGGAAGAAGAACTTTCTTTTTTGTCTGCTTGCTCCATGCACCATGTGTGTATCAGAGGTTGCATGACATTGCCTGGCACTGCATCCCCTGCTGCCCACCTCCTGCCAGTCTCCTACCTGCTGAGCACAAAGCCCTGCAGCCATTCTCCTGCCCTTTTCCACAGCACCATTCCCAGCCCTGTGAAGGGAGGGGAACCAGGAAGAAGAACTTTCTTTTTCGTCTGCTTGCTCCATGCACCATGTGTGTATCAGAGGTTGCATGACATTGCCTAGCACTGCATCCCCTGCTGCCCACCTCCTGCCAGTCTCCTACCTGCTGAGCACAAAGCCCTGCAGCCATTCTCTTGCCCTGGCTCCCTCTATGCTGGCTCAGGAGCAGCAGCCCTGTGAAGGGAGGGGAACCAGGAAGAAGAACTTTCTTTTTCGTCTGCTTGCTCCATGCACCATGTGTGTATCAGAGGTTGCATGACATTGCCTGGCACTGCATCCCCTGCTGCCCACCTCATGCCAGTTTCCTACCTGCTGAGCACAAAGCCCTGCAGCCATTCTCTTGCCCTGGCTCCCTCTTTGCTGGCTCAGGAGCAGCAGCCCTGTGAAGGGAGGGGAACCAGGAAGAAGAACTTTCTTTTTCCTCTGCTTGCTCCATGCACCATGTGTGTATCAGAGGTTGCATGACATTGCCTGGCACTGCATCCCCTGCTGCCCACCTCCTGCCAGTCTCCTACCTGCTGAGCACAAAGCCCTGCAGCCATTCTCTTGCCCTGGCTCCCTCTTTGCTGGCTCAGGAGCAGCAGCCCTGTGAAGGGAGGGGAACCAGGAAGAAGAACTTTATTTTTCCTCTGCTTGCTCCATGCACCATGTGTGTATCAGAGGTTGCATGACATTGCCTAGCACTGCATCCCCTGCTGCCCACCTCATGCCAGTTTCCTACCTGCTGAGCACAAAGCCCTGCAGCCATTCTCTTGCCCTGGCTCCCTCTTTGCTGGCTCAGGAGCAGCAGCCCTGTGAAGGGAGGGGAACCAGGAAGAAGAACTTTCTTTTTCGTCTGCTTGCTCCATGCACCATGTGTGTATCAGAGGTTGCATGACATTGCCTGGCACTGCATCCCCTGCTGCCCACCTCCCTGCCAGTCTCCTACCTGCTGAGCACAAAGCCCTGCAGCCATTCTCCTGCCCTTCTCCACAGCACCATTTCCAGCCCCGGCTCAGGAGCAGCAGCCCTGTGAAGGGAGGGGAACCAGGAAGAAGAACTTTCTTTTTGGTCTGCTTGCTCCATGCACCATGTGTGTATCAGAGGTTGCATGACATTGCCTGGCACTGCATCCCCTGCTGCCCACCTCCTGCCAGTCTCCTACCTGCTGAGCACAAAGCCCTGCAGCCATTCTCCTGCCCTGCTCCACAGCACCATTTGCAGCCCCGGCTCAGGAGCAGCAGCCCTGTGAAGGGAGGGGAACCAGGAAGAAGAACTTTCTTTTTCGTCTGCTTGCTCCATGCACCATGTGTGTATCAGAGGTTGCATGACATTGCCTGGCACTGCATCCCCTGCTGCCCACCTCCTGCCAGTCTCCTACCTGCTGAGCACAAAGCCCTGCAGCCATTCTCCTGCCCTGCTCCCCTCTTTGCACCCTGGCTCAGGAGCAGCAGCCCTGTGAAGGGAGGGGAACCAGGAAGAAGAACTTTCTTTTTTGTCTGCTTGCTCCATGCACCATGTGTGTATCAGAGGTTGCATGACATTGCCTGGCACTGCATCCCCTGCTGCCCACCTCCTGCCAGTCTCCTACCTGCTGAGCACAAAGCCCTGCAGCCATTCTCCTGCCCTTTTCCACAGCACCATTCCCAGCCCTGTGAAGGGAGGGGAACCAGGAAGAAGAACTTTCTTTTTCGTCTGCTTGCTCCATGCACCATGTGTGTATCAGAGGTTGCATGACATTGCCTGGCACTGCATCCCCTGCTGCCCACCTCCTGCCAGTCTCCTACCTGCTGAGCACAAAGCCCTGCAGCCATTCTCTTGCCCTGGCTCCCTCTATGCTGGCTCAGGAGCAGCAGCCCTGTGAAGGGAGGGGAACCAGGAAGAAGAACTTTCTTTTTCGTCTGCTTGCTCCATGCACCATGTGTGTATCAGAGGTTGCATGACATTGCCTAGCACTGCATCCCCTGCTGCCCACCTCATGCCAGTTTCCTACCTGCTGAGCACAAAGCCCTGCAGCCATTCTCTTGCCCTGGCTCCCTCTTTGCTGGCTCAGGAGCAGCAGCCCTGTGAAGGGAGGGGAACCAGGAAGAAGAACTTTCTTTTTCCTCTGCTTGCTCCATGCACCATGTGTGTATCAGAGGTTGCATGACATTGCCTGGCACTGCATCCCCTGCTGCCCACCTCCTGCCAGTCTCCTACCTGCTGAGCACAAAGCCCTGCAGCCATTCTCTTGCCCTGGCTCCCTCTTTGCTGGCTCAGGAGCAGCAGCCCTGTGAAGGGAGGGGAACCAGGAAGAAGAACTTTCTTTTTCCTCTGCTTGCTCCATGCACCATGTGTGTATCAGAGGTTGCATGACATTGCCTAGCACTGCATCCCCTGCTGCCCACCTCATGCCAGTTTCCTACCTGCTGAGCACAAAGCCCTGCAGCCATTCTCTTGCCCTGGCTCCCTCTTTGCTGGCTCAGGAGCAGCAGCCCTGTGAAGGGAGGGGAACCAGGAAGAAGAACTTTCTTTTTGGTCTGCTTGCTCCATGCACCATGTGTGTATCAGAGGTTGCATGACATTGCCTGGCACTGCATCCCCTGCTGCCCACCTCCTGCCAGTCTCCTACCTGCTGAGCACAAAGCCCTGCAGCCATTCTCCTGCCCTTCTCCACAGCACCATTTGCAGCCCCGGCTCAGGAGCAGCAGCCCTGTGAAGGGAGGGGAACCAGGAAGAAGAACTTTCTTTTTCGTCTGCTTGCTCCATGCACCATGTGTGTATCAGAGGTTGCATGACATTGCCTGGCACTGCATCCCCTGCTGCCCACCTCCTGCCAGTCTCCTACCTGCTGAGCACAAAGCCCTGCAGCCATTCTCCTGCCCTTCTCCACAGCACCATTTGCAACCCCCAGGCTCAGGAGCAGCAGCCCTGTGAAGGGAGGGGAACCAGGAAGAAGAACTTTCTTTTTTGTCTGCTTGCTCCATGCACCATGTGTGTATCAGAGGTTGCATGACATTGCCTGGCACTGCATCCCCTGCTGCCCACCTCCTGCCAGTCTCCTACCTGCTGAGCACAAAGCCCTGCAGCCATTCTCCTGCCCTTTTCCACAGCACCATTCCCAGCCCTGTGAAGGGAGGGGAACCAGGAAGAAGAACTTTCTTTTTCGTCTGCTTGCTCCATGCACCATGTGTGTATCAGAGGTTGCATGACATTGCCTGGCACTGCATCCCCTGCTGCCCACCTCCTGCCAGTCTCCTACCTGCTGAGCACAAAGCCCTGCAGCCATTCTCTTGCCCTGGCTCCCTCTATGCTGGCTCAGGAGCAGCAGCCCTGTGAAGGGAGGGGAACCAGGAAGAAGAACTTTCTTTTTCGTCTGCTTGCTCCATGCACCATGTGTGTATCAGAGGTTGCATGACATTGCCTAGCACTGCATCCCCTGCTGCCCACCTCATGCCAGTTTCCTACCTGCTGAGCACAAAGCCCTGCAGCCATTCTCTTGCCCTGGCTCCCTCTTTGCTGGCTCAGGAGCAGCAGCCCTGTGAAGGGAGGGGAACCAGGAAGAAGAACTTTCTTTTTCCTCTGCTTGCTCCATGCACCATGTGTGTATCAGAGGTTGCATGACATTGCCTGGCACTGCATCCCCTGCTGCCCACCTCCTGCCAGTCTCCTACCTGCTGAGCACAAAGCCCTGCAGCCATTCTCTTGCCCTGGCTCCCTCTTTGCTGGCTCAGGAGCAGCAGCCCTGTGAAGGGAGGGGAACCAGGAAGAAGAACTTTCTTTTTCCTCTGCTTGCTCCATGCACCATGTGTGTATCAGAGGTTGCATGACATTGCCTAGCACTGCATCCCCTGCTGCCCACCTCATGCCAGTTTCCTACCTGCTGAGCACAAAGCCCTGCAGCCATTCTCTTGCCCTGGCTCCCTCTTTGCTGGCTCAGGAGCAGCAGCCCTGTGAAGGGAGGGGAACCAGGAAGAAGAACTTTCTTTTTCGTCTGCTTGCTCCATGCACCATGTGTGTATCAGAGGTTGCATGACATTGCCTGGCACTGCATCCCCTGCTGCCCACCTCCTGCCAGTCTCCTACCTGCTGAGCACAAAGCCCTGCAGCCATTCTCCTGCCCTTCTCCACAGCACCATTTCCAGCCCCGGCTCAGGAGCAGCAGCCCTGTGAAGGGAGGGGAACCAGGAAGAAGAACTTTCTTTTTGGTCTGCTTGCTCCATGCACCATGTGTGTATCAGAGGTTGCATGACATTGCCTGGCACTGCATCCCCTGCTGCCCACCTCCTGCCAGTCTCCTACCTGCTGAGCACAAAGCCCTGCAGCCATTCTCTTGCCCTGGCTCCCTCTATGCTGGCTCAGGAGCAGCAGCCCTGTGAAGGGAGGGGAACCAGGAAGAAGAACTTTCTTTTTCGTCTGCTTGCTCCATGAACCATGTGTGTATCAGAGGTTGCATGACATTGCCTAGCACTGCATCCCCTGCTGCCCACCTCATGCCAGTTCTCCTACCTGCTGAGCACAAAGCCCTGCAGCCATTCTCTTGCCCTGGCTCCCTCTTTGCTGGCTCAGGAGCAGCAGCCCTGTGAAGGGAGGGGAACCAGGAAGAAGAACTTTCTTTTTCCTCTGCTTGCTCCATGCACCATGTGTGTATCAGAGGTTGCATGACATTGCCTGGCACTGCATCCCCTGCTGCCCACCTCCTGCCAGTCTCCTACCTGCTGAGCACAAAGCCCTGCAGCCATTCTCTTGCCCTGGCTCCCTCTTTGCTGGCTCAGGAGCAGCAGCCCTGTGAAGGGAGGGGAACCAGGAAGAAGAACTTTCTTTTTCGTCTGCTTGCTCCATGCACCATGTGTGTATCAGAGGTTGCATGACATTGCCTGGCACTGCATCCCCTGCTGCCCACCTCATGCCAGTTTCCTACCTGCTGAGCACAAAGCCCTGCAGCCATTCTCTTGCCCTGGCTCCCTCTTTGCTGGCTCAGGAGCAGCAGCCCTGTGAAGGGAGGGGAACCAGGAAGAAGAACTTTCTTTTTCCTCTGCTTGCTCCATGCACCATGTGTGTATCAGAGGTTGCATGACATTGCCTGGCACTGCATCCCCTGCTGCCCACCTCCTGCCAGTCTCCTACCTGCTGAGCACAAAGCCCTGCAGCCATTCTCCTGCCCTTCTCCACAGCACCATTTCAGCCCCGGCTCAGGAGCAGCAGCCCTGTGAAGGGAGGGGAACCAGGAAGAAGAACTTTCTTTTTGGTCTGCTTGCTCCATGCACCATGTGTGTATCAGAGGTTGCATGACATTGCCTGGCACTGCATCCCCTGCTGCCCACCTCCTGCCAGTCTCCTACCTGCTGAGCACAAAGCCCTGCAGCCATTCTCCTGCCCTTCTCCACAGCACCATTTGCAGCCCCGGCTCAGGAGCAGCAGCCCTGTGAAGGGAGGGGAACCAGGAAGAAGAACTTTCTTTTTCGTCTGCTTGCTCCATGCACCATGTGTGTATCAGAGGTTGCATGACATTGCCTGGCACTGCATCCCCTGCTGCCCACCTCCTGCCAGTCTCCTACCTGCTGAGCACAAAGCCCTGCAGCCATTCTCCTGCCCTTCTCCACAGCACCATTTGCAACCCCAGCTCAGGAGCAGCAGCCCTGTGAAGGGAGGGGAACCAGGAAGAAGAACTTTCTTTTTTGTCTGCTTGCTCCATGCACCATGTGTGTATCAGAGGTTGCATGACATTGCCTGGCACTGCATCCCCTGCTGCCCACCTCCTGCCAGTCTCCTACCTGCTGAGCACAAAGCCCTGCAGCCATTCTCCTGCCCTTTTCCACAGCACCATTCCCAGCCCTGTGAAGGGAGGGGAACCAGGAAGAAGAACTTTCTTTTTCGTCTGCTTGCTCCATGCACCATGTGTGTATCAGAGGTTGCATGACATTGCCTGGCACTGCATCCCCTGCTGCCCACCTCCTGCCAGTCTCCTACCTGCTGAGCACAAAGCCCTGCAGCCATTCTCTTGCCCTGGCTCCCTCTATGCTGGCTCAGGAGCAGCAGCCCTGTGAAGGGAGGGGAACCAGGAAGAAGAACTTTCTTTTTCGTCTGCTTGCTCCATGCACCATGTGTGTATCAGAGGTTGCATGACATTGCCTGGCACTGCATCCCCTGCTGCCCACCTCATGCCAGTTTCCTACCTGCTGAGCACAAAGCCCTGCAGCCATTCTCTTGCCCTGGCTCCCTCTTTGCTGGCTCAGGGCAGC